>NC_090926.1:1162415538-1163015538 GCF_040938575.1 Ambystoma mexicanum | reverse complement strand
TACTCTTCCTAGCAACTTTAATTCCACTTTTGAATTCTGGGGTGTTGGAATAGCTCATCTGTTCCGAGCTGCCTGCACATCCAATGGCTCCTTGGTTTTGGCTCCTACCTGCTACATGCGAGCCAACAGCTTTGCTATACATCATAGGGTTGGCATGCCGGATCCTGAATTAGATAATGAATGTTATTTGACTGCACTGCTCTGTGTCTCGGTGAGCAGCCATTTCAGGGTCAGGCATGTCCCCATTATGCGTATTAGCCTGGCCTTAGCATGGCCGGCCACTAAGGAGACAGATTACATTCATAGACCCCAGCTTGTGGAAGGGAGTGGTTCAGTGTTGGAACACCCAAGATTAATTGCCCCTCAGCACCCTGCTTGCGTTACTCCCAATTGCTCATAGAATCACCACACAACAAACAACCTCATCACAATCCCTCCCCTTCGCTCACCCAACCGAATCGCAGCACCTCACCATACCTTCCCCAGCTCTTCACCCCAGCACCCGTCACACTCAACCTTGTCTTACACTTCCAACATCACAGCACCTCACCTCATCAACTCGAAGATAGTCCCACACTTCACTTAATGGCAGGGCCTTATTCTCTCAACCTCACATTACCCCTCTACCTCACTTCACACCAGCAGCTCACATCACCCCATCCCATCCTCACCCCATCACCTCACACACCCATGCTCACCCCATCACCTCAAAATAGCACCTCACCCATGCTCACCTCATCACCATGCTCCCGCCTTTAAATACACCCTTTACCCCAAAGCACACTCAGACTCCAGCACCTCACCAGCTCCAACCTCACTCAAGCATCTCACCCCACTTGCTACATCACCCCGGCACATCACCTCATCCTTTCACCCCATGAACCTACTCAATGCAGCACCACGTTCACACCACACTATAGACCCACATCAAACCACCCACCCAATCTCACTGTACCCAAACCTCTCCCAGCTCTTCACCCTACAACAGCCACCCCGCAACCTCACTGTATCATCTAACATCTCACCAAACCACCTCACCTCTCACCCTAGTCATACCTTCCACCTGCCCAAACACATCCAATGGCTACAATTCACCCAAACCACCCACCACTCTCACCACACCCAAAACCTTGGCCCACTCCCTCACCCCACCCACACCATCATCCACCTACGTTCAGCCCACTACCTCATCTTACCCAATTATATCACCCATCACTTGTTACCCAAACACCTCACCACCTCATCCCATCCACACTAGCCCTAAAAATTCACCTCACCCCTCACCTCATCCACTGTTACCCAAACTCACAGCAACCCAACATCGCACCAGCACTCAGCACACCGCCTCACCTTAACCTGTCACAAACCTCACCCACACCTCATTTCAGCCACACCCCCCAACCTCACCCTTTCTAGATCACCAACCCAACTTCACCTTACCACCTCAACTCACCCTCAACATGCATACACCTATTAACCCACTACCTCACCTCATCTACATAAGCTCACCCCATTGCAACAACCCACCCAACATCATCACAGCACTTTGCCCCAACCCATCCACAACACCCACTCATACAACCTCACAAAAATCCACCTCACTCCATCCACACTATCGACCCAGCCTCACCCTCACCCCAGTTTAGCCCACAACCTCACCTTGTCCAGCATGCAACCTCAGCGGACCAGCTCACTTCACCTACATCACCTAAGCCCCTTACCGACCACATCCTTCACCTCACCTCAACTTCTCACCCTATTCCACCACCCAACCATATCCTACCATCTCTAATTTACCATCTCACCTCATCCAACCGCCTCGCCTCACTCCACCCAATTTCACCACACCTCACATTGCTCACACCACTACACCCCATCATATCACTCTACCCACCCACTCATCCAACCACATCCCAGCAGCCCACCCATCCTAGCTCACCCCAGCACCTAATAGCACACCCAGAATCTTAAAGCTTCCCCAGCTCCACTACCCACTTAACTAAGATCACACATTAACCCTAGCTCAGCCCATCACAAAAGCTGACTCCATGATGCGTACAACCTACTCACTCTAGCTCAACCAGCTGTTATCCACCTTTTCCCATCAGTGTAAAGCTCAGCCAACTCCAAACCCACGTTGAACAGCCAAGCACCCCAACTACCCATAATAGCTTATCCCAGAAAATCTCAACCGGGCACCCCACTAACCCACTTTTGCTCCGTCCAGCACAACACCCACCCACCCTAGCTCATCCTAGCAACCCACAAAAATTCGAACCTCCCCCGTGGCAAACTCTGAATGTTGTGCTTTTTCATGAATACCAACGGCTTAGGTGGTAACTACCACTGGCAGCATTTTGTTACGCAAAATGTGCCCAACTCTAAAAGAGGCCCTAAATATCACTCCCATGATCCCTCACCATTAGCTATATTGACTAGGAATGATGGGAGTTGTAGTCTAAAACATCTCGACAGCTAAACATTGGAGACCTCTATTCTAACACAACGCAACATAGACTGGGTTTAAATGACCATAGAGAGCATCAACTTTACAGTGTACACAATAAATCATTTGCGCTACCATCTCTGAACCTTTCAGTCCTGGCAGTGAAAGGTTCTTCCTGCCTGCAGTCTTTCTCCTTGAGTGACCCAGCCCTAGGCTGACGAGTACTGCACCCCGGTGCCAGTCCCATCACATCAGCTTTCCAGTTCGTATTTGAGGATAACCCAAGCAGTGAGGCATGCACCATGTGTGGGTGTAAGAGACAGAAAACAAACTCGAACTAATAATTATATCTAAAAGTAGTCACTCAGGCGTCTGCCGCTGCCAGCTGGTAATTCGGGGAACGTGTGCAGAGGCTCTTGAAAGAATAGACCGGATCCACCTGGTGTAATTGTGTAACCAAATGGTGCAATTGTGTAGCCACCTGGTGCAATTGTGTAACACTTGCCAGAATCGGGTTAATGCACAATTGATGGGACTCAAAAAGACACTCTAAGCAATTTTGTGTCAAATCGTGAAAAGGCCGAAACATGTCAGAGGCTGCTTGTGGTCTCCTGCAGAAGGGGTATGACCTAGCAGTTTGGGCTGGGCTGCGCTTTTTGATGTAGGAACAAGCCTGATTTGCATTTGGTTTTTCACTTTCTGTAATGGCTTGGCAGGCTGAAGAACGATGGTCTGGAGGAATGCCCAGAGCTCTGACAGTGGTTATGATTGATTCAACACCTTCCAGCCATCACCTTTTTGGTTTTGTCAAGTCAGGGGAAGAGACAAACAAGTCCTTGCTACAAACACCCCGATCATGCAACCATGAACCACAGAACCAAGTGCATCCAATGACATTATGCATGTTATATCATAGAGGCCATCAAAGTGCTAGGCTATTATGCAATGCGATGCAAAAAGGACGAGCATACTCATCCTTGGCACTTAAGGGGTTAAAAACACCAGAAGTTATCGTCTGGGAGCAAGTTCTGTATCACGATTGCCCACACGCTTTTGAAAAATACCGATTACGCTGCAGTCCTATCCTTGGTAATGGGCACATGTTTATTTATTTACTGGGGGCATTATATTCTCACTTGTTCTGATCAGTTTTATGCCAAATCTTAGCACGGGTAATTCATATATTTATTTTGGCTATTAACACACCTAGTGGACACAGGTGTTATGAAGAGAGAAGCACCTTGCGGCATTGAGAATTGTTGGCGGCCGCTCTTGCTACTTTTCAAGTCCCCTCATATTTGTTTTTCTTTGTGGCATTGAAAACGTGAATCCAAGATAATGTCGGGATCACAAGTTGCACCTTGTTGATATGTAAGCAGCTCACCCATTGCATCTTTGCTTTGCATGTTTGGGAGTTGTAGTCCTGCATTTATAACCAGTCAGGCCAAATTGCCAGTACCAGAATTCAAAGGTTAATGGATGAGGTGCTTGCACCTGGCATGGACCAGGTGGAGAGCACTAGACTACGGGTAATGTCAAACCAAATGGGACATACCAGAAATGCAACTGAGGTGCACTGTGTGATCATGACTTACCCATGCAGTTCGCACGATTGGTGCTGGGCTTCTCTCACTTTGAGATGATGGAAGCAGGGCCGGCTCGTTGCACGGGCAGTCTGTGCGGCAGACCAGGGCCCCGCGGTTATAGTGCCCCTGCAGGCACCAGCTGCCTGCCTCCAGCATCTACAGTTATAATGGCTTCAAGAGGGGCTGTGTTGCCTCCATGTGGAGCCACATACAAGCCAAAAGTATTGCATCTGGTCAGAAGTAAAGTCAGAAATGACGAAGATCTTCCCAGACGTGGACCTACTAGGCGAAAGGGTTTGGCTTTGCGGAATGAAAGATCAGACGGCTAAGAAATTAAAAAAAGCGCAATGGAGAAGCTCCATGGGCCTACTCATTGCTGCATGGGCGACCATAGCTCAAAACTGGAAGAAACAAGAACCACTTCTGCTACATGCTTGGTTACAAAAGGTATGGTCACAACTGACCATGGAAAGGCTCACACACAACATACAGGGATCAAAAGAGGCGTTCACAAAAGACTGGGGAGAGGTTTTGGACTACTTGCAATCAGACTACATGGAGCAATGGTGTCCGCACAACATTAGAATTTCGGATATCTTCATTTCATAGACATTCCCAGTGGAAAAAAAAAAAAAACCAGAGACACTCAGAAGAGCTTTCGGGGAGGGAGGGGGAAGGGCAAGGGGAGTAGGGGAATGTTATTAGTTGTTATTCCTGTACTGGAAAATAATAAAAATATATTTAAAAAAAAAGTATTGCATCAGACTACACATAGGGGACATGCAATATGACGAGGGACACAAAACTTGTAGGTGTAGTTTGGTTATTTGGCCACCGATTGACTGCACTTGGCCATGCTAACCCTATGGCCATTCCCACCCATTCCTGCCCAAAGCACTGCCTCATGGGAACGCTTCAGCTCACTTTAATCAAGCCTTACTATCAAACCTTGCACTCAAAGTGCCTTGTCGGTGTTCTTTCAAAGCAGTCTTCTGAGAGTACATGACTTAATTGGGCAGTAAACACACTACTAGTGTAAAAGAAATGTCTAAACCCGGTCTACCTTTAGCCACTCGATTTATAAGCACTATGTGTGTCCTTCACTGAAGTCCTGTTAAGAACGGCAAAAGGGCATTTTTATTGTGAAAGCACATACAAAGCACCAGTTAGCTGCTTAAATCTGTGTCCTGTGTAGGTAGCATATAACATTTTTCTCACATTTTTCTCACATTTATATGAAGCATGCCTTTGTCAAAAATTGAAACACAAACAGGTAACCTTTTCAAGCATCACCTTTTGTTATGAGTCTTTAAGTCATGAAAGCACATTTTCAAATTCCACTGACTAGTTTTGCCTTCTGCTGAATTGCATTCTTGCATTCATTCTGTAGGATGTTTTAACTGGGTGATATTTAATTCAGGGGAATTTTCCACCACCCCAAACTGGGTACGCACAATTCTCCTTTATTTAATAAAGTTCTTCTTCTCTGATTTTAGTCTGTATCTTGGCCTTCCCATTTCATGTTTTATGTTGTTCAATTTTTGTGTTGTTTGTCTGTATGCGCCATCATGCCTTCGGGGCCACTGTGCGCGTTATTAATACAATAAAGTAAAGTAAAGGATCTGGGACGCCCAATA
Organism: Ambystoma mexicanum; assembly: GCF_040938575.1. Lineage (NCBI taxonomy): Eukaryota > Metazoa > Chordata > Amphibia > Caudata > Ambystomatidae > Ambystoma > Ambystoma mexicanum. Next base: position 1,163,009,869 of record NC_090926.1, on the reverse strand, counting down.
TAAAAGAATTGATTATTTACAGCTTCCCTGCCCTTCCGGGACAAGAAACACACATGGTTGCACAGAAGGTCTATTTATTAACAAAATAGAAATAATTGGATACATTTAAAGATAAACAAATTGTTTCTTCAACTTTTCAACCCCATTAATAGTTCTTCTGTGCTAGACGTCCTCGCCAGAACAAAGGGCCAGGTTAATCTTACTGTATACACACCATGGGACCTAATCTATCAATACATGTTGTGGAGGCATCATGAAGCAAGACACAGACAACAGATTCAAAGTTCCAAAATAATTGTTTTATTAAATTAAATGCCAGGATGGATGAAGGCCTAATTTGCCCTATACTAAGCTGGGATTTCCTTACCTCGAAGAAACTGAGGAAGGTCTGAGTCAGAAAGTTCAACTCAAAAATCTCTCTGTGTCCAAAACCGACCTTTGCCCTCACAACTAAATCTAAGCAATGTGTAGGGATGTCAACAACAACAGAAATAGTGATAGTGATCAAAGTAAAATTCAGATTGTTTCCAACACTTAGCTTACTTTTCAGCTCCCCTTCCCCTAATTCAAGAAAGCTCCTCAAAAGTCTCAGGATTACCTTTCCCAAGTTCAAGACAGTTTCACAGATCCTCTGGGTTCCCTTCACCAAGTTCAAGAAAGTACATTTCTCAATCTTTCAATGGACAAAACAACTCCAGCTCAACTTTACACTCCTTCTGGTTTGGATCAACAGTTCAAGCAGATTACTTCTTCATAGTTCACTTCAGCAATGTCTTTGGTTTTCACAATTGAGGGTTCCCTGGTCCAGGCGCAGTTGTCAGACCACACGGGCCACCCATTACAGATTGTGCAGTCAGGAACCCTAGGCTTTCTAGCCCGCACAGGTTCTGCTCCTTCACCACCTTGCTGTGATGCTCTCTCACAATCTTTCATACTTGCTTTCTTGTTTCATACTTGATTTTCAATTAGGCATATTTGAATTTCACCTTTCACTTGTCATCAGACCGTAGCTTTGCGAAAAAGTTCTCATTCAGTTCGGTATTCAATATTTGCGATTGCTTAATATGTTTTTAACCCTTGGCTTTGGGTTTATTTCATTGTGTGCATGCTGTCTTATTAATTCGGTGTTAGCCACACTTTCCCAAGCCACCCAGAAGCGAGCCGGTTCGGGTGACTTTCACTTCTTTATTCACCGGCTCCAGGCGTACCCTCTGGGTAGCTGTACATCGCTTTGTGGCTCCGCCGGCTGGCTTTCCTTCACACGTGTGCCCTGCTCACACTTCGGTTTATTTCCCATTCTCACCGGTAGCTCTGCTTCTTCTCCGGGGCTGCTGTCGGACACTCTGCTTCCCTTTTCCTTGCCCGCAGCTCAAGCTGCATATCTCTGACCATGGAGGCTCCCACACCTGAGGTCTTCTTGCGGCACATCTGGCTCTGGGCTCCAAAGTTCCTTGGGGTCATCTGACGGCATCTTGGCTCTCCTACAGGACCCACAATGGCTGCCTCCTCACAATCTGGATTCCCTGCTGGTCTCTTTGCTGCTGGTCTCCTCCCTTATTATACACCCGCAACCACTTGACAGGTTGCATGTGTGAGTTGTAAATTGTAATTGCCTGGTTGCAATAAGGGGAGAACTTGGAATATGCCTGCCCTTTACAACACTCTGCAGGTCTCTTCCTTGTCTCAGTACTAGAGTGGTGAAATTACTTACTCCTAGTCGCCTCTTCCTTGTCCAAGTACAATAGTAGGCTGAATGAAAGGAGATATTTTGTAATAGCCCATAAAGGCTGGGGGGTGGTTAGTTTGGATCTCATAAGGAAAAGGGGGATACCCTGTCCCACTATTGATTCCCCCTTTTTTATTCTCTTTCTGTGGCTTCTAAATTGATAATATATTCTGATGTTATCCTAGCTAGAGGGAAATGTTAGTCCAAAAATATGAGGCTACTGCAAAGAAATGAAGACACACCAGTCACGCGGTTCAAATATATAAACAACAGTTTATTATCGCTTAAGCAGACCCAGGTTCATCAATGCATGTGTACAGGCATAGAGAAGGTGAGCTGAGGCATTGGGGAGTGAGCACACTTTATACACAGAACAATATGGCAAACTCGCACTACCCCATAACGTGATGATAGTTCATGGCCTACAGATGTGGGTATTTTACCATAGCAGTACATGCTGGAATACTCTGCGTCACCGCTCGGACAATATGGGAAGCATAGCGGAGTGGGTGTAGGAGTATATTGTGTTCCCAACACAAGGTAACATTCCTTGTGCTACCTTATCAGTGTTATTTCTAGACTAAAAGGTCAGTCTGTATTTCGACTCAGTGGCTCTGTCTTTCAGAACAACACGTCATGAATCGCGCTTCTTTTTAATCGTCTAAATGCACATTCACAATTAGTTGCGTAAAGGGCAAGAGCACCCAGGAAGACAGGAAGGCCCCTTATTTACAGATTAGCTACATTTGTGTCAGTACTTCAAGACTGTGAGTTAAAGACAAACAATGTGCTTAGCAGATTTATCATTCCTGTGCACGAGTATGCTAGAGGAGCTTTCCAAAGTGGTGATTTTGTGAATCTTTATCGTGTTTGGAGTGAAAACTTGGGAAAGAAAGCAAAACGACCAAGATGGCGTTTGCGAACCGCGATCACACGGTTCAATGTGTGTGCACTTAGGCCAACATTATAACACAAAATGGATGTATTTTTACAGGAAAGGGGTAACAGTAACCCATAAATTCATATGGGAGTACGGGTTCATCATGCAATGGGGAAGGGGAGTACTGTGAAGAAGGAAAGGTACCCCGAGAAAACCTGGGGTACAAACAGGGGCACAAACAAACAACCAAAAGGGTGCAAATTTATATTAGATAGGAATGTTTCTTGGGTTAAAGATGTATTCAACACAGTGTGACATTATTAATAATGATCTGCTGCATAAAACAAATTATTGAATATTTCGCTGCTGACCAAACATGGTAGCGTATTAGTCAAAGTAGTCAACAAATTTCACATACATTTGCATCAAACATCGTTCATCAAATGAAGATACCACCAATTTAAATAATCATTGCATAGGTAATAACAGTCAAGTACAATCAATTCAATTTATGTATAAAAATGGTATCCTGATATCTTAGACAGGGAATTGTTGCTATTCTGCCTCCTATCTCATGCTACGCGTTTCGTGCAGCTTGAACCCTTCTTCAGGTATTGATATCAGCAAATTAATTCTTTCTGAAAAATTAATACAAAAGAAACTTGATTACTTAATCATGAATCTCTAATGGATTTGTCACTGAAAAGGAACTAAAAAAGAGACTAACCAAATTGGTTTATCACTTCACTAACCTGTTGGTGTAATCAGTCTGGTAGCCAATATTCGCATTGGACTTGAAAACAAGAGTTCATATCCTATAATTAAAAAAACATATATACAATAATTCTTAAAATAATCTGTGATTCTTGTTGTGCCCATCCATCAGCGGCGATCCGTAGCGAGACCAGTGGCTCAAATAAGCGCTGGGTCCCGCTCTGAGATTGTGGCTGTTGGTAGCAGTTAGTAGTTATTATAACTTGGTCTCTATTTACAACTCACCTACAGGTATAGGCCACTAAATTATTTTATCTCATAGGCTTGTGTCCATTTCATCAACATCTTTACCACGTCTTAAAGAGTATGGTGACAACTAGGGTAAAGATAACAAATAGGAAATGTAATGTATATCTGCTATAATTTATTAAATCTGGCAAGTGGTTCATTGGCTAGTAAATGGGTACCTTCACTTGAGTTCGTGCTGCGTCTCCATTTTGTAAGTTAGAATTCCTCGCCTAAATATTCATACCTATAAAGAGTATGGCTTAGTTAGCTAGTCAAGGATTTAATAGTTAACGAGAATCATATGCTACTATACATGTAAGTGGTGTCACTCACATGTACGTTTGTCTTCATTATAAAGAGGGCTGCCGAAGGTCTTGTAAAATTCCACGTACGCTCTCCGCAAGACTAGTATAGTACGGTAATGCAGCGGCTGTCTGACTGCAGCGTTCGGTAACTGTTAAGGACAGAGAGTGAAATAACTCTGTGTTACTATTGCTAATCCCTGCTGCTAGGGACGCATGCGATGAATATCTTTTAAATATATCTCCTTCCTATAAACAAAGTAAACCGATTACCTGCAAATGAGTGCAGCTACGTGTCTTCTTGCCATCTGGGATACTCAGCAATAGTTCCTGTTTGCTCGGCCGTTGCGATGCAACGTCTGCTGATAAATGTGCTTGATATAAACTAGATTGTCCCTCCATTGTGGGAAGGCCGGGAGATCCGCCATCCTGGATGGAAAAATTGTGATTACGTGCACTTGATTATCTCTAGAAATATTCTGCATGTTATAAAAAAGAGGAAAACAGTACAGTATGTGGTTGCTGTAGTAAAGCAATGTCCATACTTGAGTTAGGTTGCTTATAAGTAAGTTTACTTCCAGTTCTTCAGTTACATGTCACAGGACATAAAGACATAAGATAGATACTAAGATAGATCACCGGCACCCATCACCCAGGGAGGGAGGCACCAACTGACCCATAAACAGAACACTCAGCACAGCCTTCTCTCACTCATACATCATCATTCCACTTGGTACTTGCATAACATCACAGTACCAAGTGGCTAGCTCAGCTGGCTCAGGCAATGCCTGAAGAGTGTGACATAACACATCTCCCTCCTTACCGAAACGTCTACACAAACAATAAGCACTTTACATATAGGCAAGTCATATCACCATCCACCATACAGCTTCACAAGAAGTCCCACAGCTATGCAATTCCAAACTTCACCTACATATCCAGGTCACCCTCAATACCAACACAAATCAGCTTCTGTCTATCCCTGCCACGGATAAACTCTAGACTCTCACCCTAGACACATGCCAGCCTATACACCAGGCTAAAGCTACCCTACAAACCAAACACTCGCTAACATAACATATATCCTTCCGCCCGCCCCGCCACAGGCAAGCCTCCAGGCTGCCACCATGAAGCATGGCTTGTGATCCTGGCGCAATACTAGACATCCAGGAAAACAACAGAATCACCATACCTATTGAGAGAATTCATAAAACCGCTAAACACTGCTGAAATATCACCACTATGCCTACATCACGAATATACAAACAAATACAACAAAAGGAATAGGCCAGAAGAGCCCAACTCAACCACCCCAAGATAAACAGATCCTACAACAACTCGAAGATACTGGCCAGGCATCTCCAAGACCACCAACAAAACAGTGGGTTGGACTAAACGCTCAACTCAATGGCAGCACTGACGAGTCCCATAATCCTGACCTTGGGGTACCTTGGCCTGGATTTACATATAACACAAAAAGAAAACAACTACATGACAACTCTTAATCTTGGACAACATATTTACGTTTAGCCAATGTTTCCACCAGAGGGCGTCCCCAACCAGTACAACAGCTAATTCTAAGATAACCACTACCACATCTTCATCCAACAAAACCACCTGTCCATTTCAGATGAGAGTTGACTTCTTCTAACAGTGCACTACTACCGTTCATAAGATCTTCCTAAAATCACCCGACCACAACTCCCACTCACCTTAGTGCACTTCTCCACTTACTCACTCCTGCACCTGAAAGGGCGCTACCCCCAGGATTTACCTCACACGTCCCCATAACCAAAAGAGGACTTTACTCACCATGCTTAAGTAAACAAAGGCGCTACCTCCGTATACAATGTACCAAAAATCCACAACTACTATGGATCTTACCTCCCAGCAACACTTAGTCATCTTAAACGAAAGTTTCCATTGCCAACCTATTGACACCTTATTGAGGCGCTACCTCAATACATAAATAAAATCGCTACCTCCATCTCAATACTACACCTACATGAGGTGCTACCTCAATACAGTGCATTTAAACAAAATCGCTACCCCCATCTAAATACTCATAGACGGCAATACTAACCGCCCTGCCTCCTAACCTACCCATCGGAATAATGCACCCAAAGTGATTTGAATAAGAACTAAGCTCACATCACTCATAACAAGATACATATCCATTAAGTTTCAGATTCACAGTCCACCTTGTGTACAATGTATATACCACTATTGACTTTTCTTTAGGCTTCACAGATGACAAAAAAACATTTCCTACATAGTTCCTTTGCTTGTCCATGTACTGCATTAATCCTAAATGCCTAAACGTCCAAAAGTCTATAAAACACTTTGAACCTAAAAATCCTCAATAGGTTATACTAGCTCATTCACACACAAAGAGCTCCACACCGTATCACATTGCATTTAATTATGCACCTCTCGGTAAAATGTGTAAAAAATCCATAAACCTGCAAATGTTAAAGAAATTGTTAAATTCTAACAGCAGTGACTTAACCCTATTCCATACACACTCTCACCAGACCAGCATTTCTCATACAACAGTTTTCACCAAATCCCACACTAATACTCAGTACAACAACAACCAACATTGCATTAATTAAGTTCTTAACTTAAATCCTAAATGTAAAACAAAATAAACTCCATCTCAACATTCATTTAAGCATTATACAGTCTCATACAAGTAGCATTGTACAACAATTTTACCAACATGTTGGCCGCTGCATAGCGCCTCAGTAGTGAGGCGGAGTGGCGTTACCTACACCTGACCTCATGAGCGAAGGATGCCTTCCACAGTGCTTCGCCACGTCGCCCGCTACATCGTACCCCTCACGGGCGGAGGATGTTTGCTGCATACCGAGCAGTACAGCGTTCCTCCCCACACAGTAAAATTAGAGCTCGTTCCCGAAACGCGGGATCGCTTCTCCCTTCCTAGTCTCCGTTCCATCCAAATCCAATTTAAACTCCTGTGCTCCTCCTGTGCTCTCTAGTAGACCAACGGTCCGTTGAGCTCCTGTGCTTTCTGCTCTACGCGCTGTTTCTTCACGCACCACTGAAAAGAGATCCGCTCAAACTCCCCAAGCACTGATTATCCGTGCACTGAACAGTCTCAGGAAACATACTTGGCACATATATATTACGTCCATTGTCCTTCCGTTATGAAGCACATAAAGAAGCAATTATCCTTTCTTTACTTCATTTTTGTTTATGGGACCCTTCACTGCGTGCACACAAAGGAAAGGCTTCACTTCAAATTGAAAGGGACCCTTCCATCTTATTGGAGAGCCTTTCATCACTTCTGTAGTCCCTTAAAGTTCCTTATGGCTACAGACACAGCACTCCCTTAGAAACGCGGGCTGCTGGTCTGTCCAAATTAGTCCAGGAGCACTTTTACCAAAGCGGATCAACGGATCTTCTTATTCTTATATCCCAGGACCTAGCACTGTGGGGGCACCCTTCTCGTATAGACCCCTTTTACTTCTTATGCCCCAGGACCCAGCACTCCCACGGCTATGGACTGCTGGTCCAGTCTGCTATGGTCCTCCTCCTCCCTTATCCACCCTGGGTGATGGGTATGCTTACTTGGGGGCGGTGATGTCTTCTTCTTTCCTTGGTCCTGATGGTTCCTGCACCCCCCGCACCAGGTCTCTGCAGTCAGGTCTCTGCAGTCACCTTCCTTTCCAGCTTTCCTTTCACCAGGGTTCTTCTTCCAGAAATCCCATCCTCGTCGGCATTGTAGTAAAGCAATGTCCATACTAGAGTTAGGTTGCTTATAAGTAAGTTTACTTCCAGTTCTTCAGTTACATGTCACAGGACATAAAGACATAAGATAGATACTAAGATAGACAGATCACCGGCACCCATCACCCAGGGAGGGAGGCACCAACTGACCCATAAACAGAACACTCAGCACAGCCTTCTCTCACTCATGAATCAACATTCCACTTGGTACCTGCATGACATCACAGTACCAAGTGGCTAGCTCAGCTGGCTCAGGCAGTGCCTGAAGAGTGTGACATAACAGTTGCCTAAATTGCCCTTGGGCTATATGTAATTGTTAAAGTAAATAATTTGATGGAGTCATAAAAAATAAACGGGATATTCTTATCTCGTTATAATAGTCCATAAAGAGTTGAACATGCTGATCTTCTTCTATCAACAAGCCTCAATATTGCCTATTTTAACAAATAGCTGCATCGTATAATAACGTAATGATAATTCAGTAACATCACAAGGGTTGGTTCATATATTGGGCACATAGTAGTTAATGTGTGTGAGAGTAATATAGGTGGAGTAACTACATATTGTATAGGTATTTGTGGGCAAAAAGCAGTATCAGTTAATGTTATATGTATGATTCTGCCTAAAAAATCACTGGTTGTAAGCACACCCATATGTCACAGATAACAATACAGATCCCACTCAAGATTCATCCCGCGTGGGGACATAGAGTCCAATCTGTCGATCCAAAAGGTTTCCCTTTGTTGCAGCATTTTTTGTAAGTTTCCTCCACGCCTTGGTAATTGAACGTGTTCCAAAATGACAAACTGCATTTGGGCAATTGTGTGTTTGTATTCAATGAAGTGTTGTGCTACAGGGGATTTAATCAGTTTCAATCTTAGATTTGATTTGTGTTCGCACCACCGTTGCTTCGCTTTCCTTCCTGTGAGACCTACATAGTAGAGCCCAGACGGACATTTGATGCCATAAATGACATTACGTGTATCGCATGTCGAGGTATGGTTAAGTGAAATCTTGTTGCCTTTATATGGGTGATGGACATAATTTCCTTTCATCACGCTATGACAACAGTTACAATCGTTGCACGGGAGGGTTCCCCTAAAGTTATTGATTTGATTTTTCTTGAACCGGATGTCTGATTTAATCAGATAATCTCGAAATAAATGACTTGCTTTTGTTGTAGGCAAAGAGTGGAGGAGTTGGAAACAGACTCTCCAAATCCGGATCCAGGGATAATTTCTCCCAGTTTTTTTCCACGATTTTATTGATCTGTTTACTTTGTTGTGAATATGTAGTAACGTACACTAGGTCAGTAGCGTCTTCCTTGATGCTAGGTTGTAGGGCTTGTTGTCTGCTGATGTTTTTTACTTTCTCTGTGTCTTGCTGTAATCTTATCGGATCATAACACCTCGTGAGAAATCTTTTGGTGTGTTCATTCGCTTTTTGTGAAACTCGTCTTCCTCAGATACTATCCTTCTGTATCTTAGTAGTTGACTTGGAGGAATGCTTTCTATTGTGGTTCATGGATGGAAACATGAGGCCAGGAGAAGGCTGTTTCTGTCTGTCTGTTTAGTGAACACAGTGGTGGATAATTTGTCTTGATATACATAGACTTGCACGTCTAGAAATTCAAGTGATGTTCTACTGGTCTGGTGAGTGAATTTAATCCTTTGAGTCAACGTGTTCATAAAGTTAAAGAAATCTTCTAATTCCTCTGCTGAGCCTCTCCAAATTCCAAAGAGGTTGTCTATATATCTGACGAAAAATTACAATTTTTCTTTCCACAAAGGGTTGTTGAGTACTTTCGTCTCTTTCAAATATGACATAAAAATGTTCGTATAACTTGGAGCCATGGCGGCTCCCATGGAAGTCCCTGAGATTTGGATGTAGTATCTGTCTTGAAACATGAAGAAATTATTGTTCAAGAGAATTGTCAGTAGTTGTATGATGAATGATCTATCACTCTTGATGTTTTCTGTTGTGTTTAAGAGTGCCCACTCTACTGCTTCAAGGCCTGTCTGATGGGTGATGTTCGTGTAAAGGCTGGTTACATCGATAATAAACATAATGTCTGTTGTTGGCTCAAAGGGGATCGTTGTTAATCTTGACAAAAAGTGGTTAGTGTCTTTAATGTAAGTCGTGGCCTGTTGGGCTAGAGGTTGGATAATCTTGTCAATATACTGAGCAAGTGGCTCCAGTAAACTGTTGCTTGCAGCTATTATAGGACGTCCTGTGTCATCCCCATGGACGTCCTCTCCCCAATCCCCGCAGACCCTCCACCCAGGTGATCCTCCCTCGTTTCTCAGGCCCCAGCATTGGGATCCAAAAACAATGGCCTTGTCCTGGCCATCTGAGAAGAGGACCCCATGAGGAATAGATGAGAGGACGCCCTCAGGTTTCTCACAATATATATTTTCCAGAAGTACAGACACATACTTCTGAAATGTTCCCTAATTTCATAGGATGCACAATCAATTTAACTATTACCATCCCTCAGTACTAACAAAGTATAAGGGCCAGAAAATGCTATAATTCCCTTTATAGGACCACGACCCACAAGATGACTTCCCTTTTAGATTACACTCAATACAGATTTCTTTTGGCTGAATCACAGTCAGATGGGGACTCCCTCTTAAGGACTTCTTCAATTCTCTCCCTCCAGGCACAGTTGGTCATCGGCCAATAATCTAGGATCAGCTTTACTCCACAGCCTGTCTGCTGTATCGTCCACAGGATTAGGCCTGGGACGTTAACTCCTGCTAGGCCTCACTTGCAGCCTCTACTTATAATCCATCAATGGGTCCAAAAGAAGAACGGTCTATTCCTTATCCTTCCTGTGATTATGAATTCTTCTTTCTCTCCATCAGTCAGTGAGTGAGCCAGTAAGTCTCTCTGTGTCAATGAGTCTGTGTTGAGTCTTGTATAGAACAGTAACTCCACCTTTTTGAGTTGTGCATACTTTCTGCAATCTAATTGGTCAATGCATGTGATTGGACAGTGTTAGAAAAGTGACATAACAGTAAACATACTTATCCGCATTTATTGGGTTTTACTCCCATTTAATGTGATGTCATCTCATGGATTCCTTGCATTAAAATGCTATCCCATTCTGAAACAGTAAATTCCACATAGGTGACCTTTTTAATAATCCGCTCCCCAGATTTCTCTTTCTGGCATGACTCAAGTGCTGCAATTCTCATCATAATAGCACAAATAACTACTGAGTTAGAGATGTTTCCATTTAACCCACTTTCACGTTTATATTCAATTTATTTTCCCATCTCATAGTAAGGTGTTTATTCCTGTCGATGCTAGAATCTATAATTCCCTGGTGTGCACCATTTTTATGCCTCAAAATAAATTTAAAATCACATTAGTAGAATTGTTATAGTAACGCTACATAGATCATCTCAAACTGAACATTTCACAAAAAGAATTACATTTCTCCAATGTTCTGTTCAAGAATTATGGGCAAAATAGTGAATCCCTGTTGCACTTTTGTAATATACAGAATATCATTTAGGGGTAATTCATAGAATCCAGCGCACAAGTGGCGCACGCGGCTGGCGCACAGTGTGCGCGTGCGAAACCCTGCGCCAGCCGCGTGCTCTAAAATCCATTTCCGCGCACAGCGTATTCATGGATTCCAGCCACCAAAACCAGCCGTGGCGCACAGTGGCGCAGCGACCCTGCAGCAGTGCCAGCTACGCCCCCAAGAAGCCTCTCGCGCAGGGAAAAGCCATCAATATACCCAATCCAGCGCAAAGGGCTGCGCTAACCCTGTACCAGCACAGCAAGTGGGCTACGTGTATCACTGGGGTGCGCGGGAAGTACCTCACGCGATTGGCCCCGTGCGAGCAGGGTACGCGTATTTCAGGGGTGCGCGGGAAGTTCCACACGCGATTCCATCAAGGTACGTGTATTTCAGGGTGTGGGGGAAGTTCCACACGCGAAATCATCAGGGTACGTGTATTCCAGGGGTGCGCGGGAAGTCCCACACGCAATTCCATCAGGGTACGTGTATTACAGGGGTGCGCGGGAATTTCCACACGCGACTGGGCCTTGCGAGCAGGGTACGCGTATCTCAGGGGTGCGCGGGAAGTTCCACACGCGATTCCATCAGGGTACGTGTATTTCGGGGTGCGCGTGAAGTTCCACACGCGATATCAGCAGGGTACGTGTATTCCAGGGGTGCGCGGGAAGTCCCACACGCAATTCCATCAGGGTACGTGTATTACAGGGGTGCGCGGGAATTTCCACACGCGACTGGGCCTTGCGAGCAGGGTACGCGTATCTCAGGGGTGCGCGGGAAGTTCCACACGCGATTCCATCAGGGTACGTGTATTTCAGGGTGCAGGGGAAGTTACACACGCGATTTCCGCAGGGTAGGTGTATTTCAGGGGTGCGTGTGAAGTTCCACACGCGATATCAGCAGGGTACGTGTATTTCAGCGTGCAGGGGAAGTTACACACGTGATTACAGCAGGGTACGTGTATTTCAGGGGTGCGCAGGAATTTCCACACGTGATTGGGCCCGTGAGAGCAGGGTACGCATATCTCAGGGGTGCGCGGGAAGTTCCACACGCGATTCCATCAGGGTACGTGTATTTCGGGGTGCGCGTGAAGTTCCACACGCGATATCAGCAGGGTACGTGTATTTCAGGGTGCAGGGGAAGTTACACACGCGATTACAGCAGGGTACGTGTATTTCAGGGGTGCGCGGGAAGTCCCACACGCGATTAGCCTGGGTACGTGTGTTCTGGGGTGCCGGGAACTTTCACACGCGATTGGTGGAAATCCACGTGTGTTCTGTCATCACGTGCAATGAGGGAAACACCTGCGCGCGTCACGTCACAGACGCGCTCACGCGCTAAGGGCCTTTGGTCCAATGAAATCGCATATGCGTGCTGCCGTGCATACGCGCTAAGGGCCTTTCCTCGAATTACACGCTGACGTGCAGATTTTTCACATGCCAAATCACTCCGTATCAAGCTGGCCACGTGTAAGCACACGGAAGACCACGCTCCTGCCTAGAAGGCCGAACTACTGCCCCCCAGAGCCCTGAGCACTCTCCCACCTGCCATCTGCTGCTGCCTGACTGCCTGCTGCCCACGTGCACTGCCATTTGCTGCCTGCACATCAGCCAGGGGTGCAGTTGCTGTGACCACCCCTGCTGCAACCGAAGACTCCCGACTGGGATTCCATCGCTCCACAGCCCAGCCCCAGGACCCAGTTGCCCACCCACTCCTGCCTCTGGGGTTGTCATGTCGGGGCAAACACCATCTGTGACCACTGACAACCCCCGGCCAGAGAGGCAGAGGGTCACCAGCTTCAGTGCCACCGAAGTTGGTGTCCTGGTGGAGCAAGTCCTGGGGCAGTATGATGCCCTCTTCGGAAGTTCCTGCGCCGACAAGGAAGGACAGACTCGGATCTGGACTGACATTGTGACTGCCATCAACGCGGAGGGGGTGGCAGTCCGCGACTTACAACATGTCACGAAGCGCTGGGAGGACTTCAGGTCCAGGACCCTGAACAAGGCCCGGCGCCTCTTGAAGGCAGCGGATGCCAAGGGGCGCCTGGGCCACTTGTCGGAAGAACAGATGAGGGTCCTGGAACGCATATCCCCAGCGCTCCACGTCCAGGTCCTTGAGAAGCAGACCCGTCTGGAGTCGAGCGGTGAGTGTACCTGCATCCTGATTGTGAGCAGTGCGTGTGGTGATTATTCAGTAGTGTGCAGGTTGCACATCTGTTTGTATGGGGTCGAGTATGGGTGGGGGTGTACAGGGCCGTGTGGCTGACACATGCGAGGGCTGTAATGTGTGGGACATGGATGGTGCTTGTGTGTGTAGGCTTGCATGCCAAATGCAGTTGTGTGGGCACACATGTTTGGATGAATGTGTATGTAAGTAGACATGTCCGTGATGTCACGCATGTATGTTGTTTTCGGCTGCATGTATCAGCACTGTGTACATGTGCATGTGTGTGTATTTGACAAGGGTGCAACAGTGATGCAACATGGATGCATGTGAAAGCGGTATGTGGAAGCCTGATTGGCAGATGTGACATGGATGCCCGTCTGAACAGTGCGACACTTGGCAGAGGTGTACACATGCATGCAAGTGTGGTGGTGTGTGTACATGTGTGGTGCACTTCCTGTGTTGCATGTGATGTCTGGCTCACCTTTGGCTGCTCATGCTGTTGTATGTGTATGGATGGTGGTGGCAGTTGCGATATGGCTGTGGTATGGCTCATGTGTGCGAGTTGTAATGACATGTGTATTGGGGATTATGATGACATGTCTGAGGTTTGCCAATGCCACTCATGTACAACTGTCATGTGTGTATGTGTCCATTGTACAGTGCCCTGATGCCTGTGTTTTGTTTCTCCCTGTCTGCAGCGTCAACTGATGAAGAGGGCGGAGAAGGTGCTGTCGCGCACAGCGGCGGGGATCCGACCGCCAGCCGGAGATGCAAGGCCCGGCTCCCCTCCCAGGTTGTCATCTCGTCGGGGAGTGAGGAGTCCGGTGCCGCGTCCCAGGCCGCAGCTGCTGGGGGGAGGTCCAAGAGGCAGAGGTTGGAGTTGGACTCCTCGGCAGCAGAAGGGTCCGGGTTGAGCCTGTCCTGGCTGGTGTGGCGTTGCGTCAATGGAGAGACTGCACGTCATCTCGAATGGCTCGTTGACCACGTCAGCCTGCTGGGACAGGTCACCCAGGCCGGATTCCTCCGTCTGATGGGGCTTGCTCCGACCCCCTCCTCAACTGGACCCCCTACGCGCCAGTCGTCCTCTGTGCCATCTTCCCACCCATCAGTCACCTGGGTGCCCTGTGGAGCTGCCTCTGACGGTGCGGCCAGGCTGGTGGAGGAGGCATCCCTGCCACAGTCGGGAGTCGGACGTCCAGCAGGGATGGCCACATCTACGACTGCACCACAGCCGGCGGAAGATGTGCAGGCAGCAGGAGGCAGTGCACGGGCAGAGGCACAGCAGCAGCAGCAACGTGGTGGGAGCCATGAAGGCTTGGGGCCTTCGACATCGGAGGGGCAGGCATCGGCCGGAGGGCAGGAGGACCCAGGACAGAGAGTGTCTTCCGTGTGGCAGCGGTTGGGCCACGCCATAGATGCGGAGCGGCAGCGGGCGGAAGAGGCACGGCTCACAATGGTCAGGGCGGAGAACTCCATGCGGAGGGCCCTGAGGCGGGCCGAGTGCCTCGAGGCAATCCGCAGGGGTTTGGAGGTGGAGACGTCGACGGCCCTGCAGACCCTCAGGGCCATGGAGGATGACCGCCTCCGGGACATTGAGGAGGAGTTCGATGATGCCCTGGCCCGGAACATCCACAAGTGAGCCGTGAAACTAGCCCGCTGCCCTTGTACATAGTTTCTAGGTAGTGTTAGGTTTCATTTTTGTTTTTATTTTATTTGGACCTTTCGGACATTGGCCACATTTTTGTATATAGTTTATTTTATTAGTTAGTGTAGTTAGATAGGTTTCCTTTATTTTGTTGGGATAATGGACCCTGGATTGTTCCCATGTACATAGTTGACAGTTGGATTGTATTTTTTTTTCTATTTTTAACCATGGAGCAATGGCTTTCTTTTTTATTTCCCATTGGATTTTGTTTTGTGGACATTGACTTTGGACATTACTTTGGATTTTTATTTTTGGTTTTGCTTTTTTTGACGGACATGCTTCTTTTCATTTTTGTACATTCACGTTTCTGTTTCTTCATTTTTTATTCTATTGATGTTTCCTTTAATACATATTATTGTTGGTGAACTTCAATGTGTGGTATCTCATTGGTTTCATGCATTTCATGAAATGTGTTTTGAGATTCACTGACACCCATTGGGTGTATGTGAGGAAAATGTGTTTGTTTCGGAACTTGCAATTGGTGTTCTGTGATGTAATTGCAAATTATGAGTGGGTGGATGCAATACTCGGGTGGGTGTTTTGCATTTGGAGGCTGACCATAGGGACCAGGGATCTAGATTGTGATGACATGTTGGCTGGGGAACATGGTTGCACATGGGTGGGGGCCTGCTGGCAGGTTCCCCACAGTGCTGGGGGGTGGGGTTGGTGGGAGACATGGGTGGGGGCCTGGTGGAGGCTGCCCCTGCACTGCTGGGGGGTGGGGGTGGTGGGAGACATGGGTGGGGGCCTGGTAGAGGCTGCTCCTGCACTTCTGGGGGGTGGGGGTGGTGGGAGACATGGGTGGGGGCCTGGTGGAGGCTGCCCCTGGTGACTGGGGGGTGGGGGTGGTGGGAGACATGGGTGGGGGCCTGGTGGAGGCTGCCCCTGCACTGCTGGGGGGTGGGGGTGGTGGGAGACATGGGTGGGGGCCTGGTGGTGGGTGCCCCTGGTGGCTGGGGTTGGGGGGGTGGGAGACATGGGTGGGGGCCTGGTAGAGGCTGCTCCTGCACTGCTGGGGGGTGGGGGTGGTGGGGAACATGAGTTGGACATGGGTGGGGACCTGCTGGCAGGTGCCCCACAGTGCTGGGGGGTGGGGGTGGTGTGAGACATGGGTGGGGGCCTGGTGGAGGCTGCCCCTGGTGGCTGGGGGCACAGGGAGACATGCGTTGGTGGGCAGTAGTGCAAGTTGACATGTGGGTTGGCTGGTGGGCATGGCCATGGTGGATGGGGTGCCTGCATAACATGTGCTGGGTAGGCCCCTGTGGTGTGAGCCACCTGCAGGGGCCGTGGAGGGTGTAGAGAGGGTGTAGAGGGAACACCTGGGAGGACCCACACATGCAATTCACGTGTGCTGCTCCCCGCGCACCCCCAGGCCCGATCGCGTGAAAAACTTCACGCGAACCCCTGAAATACACGTAGCCCGCTCCCCCAGGCCCGATCGCGTGATAAACTTCACGCGAACCCCTGATATACACTTAGCCCGCTCCCCCAGACCCGATCGCGTGTGAAACTTCACGCGAACCTCTGAAATACACGTAGCCCGCTCCCCCAGGCCCGATCGCGTGAAAAACTTCACGCGAACCTCTGAAATACACGTAGCCCGCTCCCCCAGGCCCGATCGCGTGAAAAAGTTCACGCGCACCCCTGAAATACACGTAGCCCGCTCCCCCAGGCCCGATCGGGTGAAAAAGTTCACCCGCACCCCTGAAATACACGTAGCCCGCTCCCCTATGGCCGATCGCGTGAAAAAGTTCACGCGAACCCCTGAAATACACGTAGCCCGCTCCCCCAGGCCCGATCGCGTGAGAAACTTCACGCGAACCCCTGATATACACGTAGCCCTCTCCCCCAGGCCCGATCGCGTGAAAAACTTCACGCGAACCCCTGAAATACACGTAGCCCGCTCCCCCAGGCCCGATCGCGTGAGAAACTTCACGCGAACCCCTGATATACACTTAGCCCGCTCCCCCAGACCCGATCGCGTGTGAAACTTCACGCGAACCCCTGAAATACACGTAGCCCGCTCCCCCAGGCCCGATCGCGTGAAAAAATTCACGCGCACCCCTGAAATACACGTAGCCCGCTCCCCCAGGCCCGATCGCGTGAAAAAGTTCACGCGCACCCCTGAAATACACGTAGCCCGCTCCCCCAGGCCCGATCGCGTGAAAAAGTTCACGCGCACCCCTGAAATACACGTAGCCCGCTCCCCCATGGCCGATCGCGTGAAAAAGTTCACGCGAACCCCTGAAATACACATAGCCCGCTCCCCCAGGCCCGATCGCGTGAGAAACTTCACGCGAACCCCTGATATACACGTAGCCCTCTCCCCCAGGCCCGATCGCGTGAAAAACTTCACGCGAACCCCTGAAATACACGTAGCCCGCTCCCCCAGGCCCGATCGCGTGAAAAAGTTCACGCGCACCCCTGAAATACACGTAGCCCGCTCCCCCAGGGCCGATCGCGTGAAAAAGTTCACGCGAACCCTTGAAATACACATAGCCCGCTCCCCCAGGCCCGATCGCGTGAGAAACTTCACGCGAACCCCTGAAATACACGTAGCCCGCTCCCCCAGGCCCGATCGGGTGATAAACTTCACGCAAACCCCTGATATACACGTAGCCCGCTCCCCCAGGCCCGATCGCGTGAGAAACGTCACGCGAACCCCTGAAATACACGTAGCCCGCTCCCCCAGGCCCGATCGCGTGAGAAACTTCACGCGAACCCCTGAAATACACGTAGCCCGCTCCCCCAGGCCCGATCGCGTGAAAAAGTTCACGCGAACTCCTGAAATACACGTAGCCCGCTCCCCCAGGCCCGATCACGTGAGAAACTTCACGCGAACCCCTGAAATACACGTAGCCCGCTCGCACAGGCCCAATTGCTGTATGTTGCCACTTTTGTAATGCGCAGGGACGCTACCGCCTGCCTTCGTGTGGCGGACGTGTTTCGGCTTGTGCGTGTCTTTGGCTGTGCGTGGCTTTGCCCTATTCGATTCCATGAATAAGTGTGGTTCGAGTGCGTGTGGGCGTTCCGTCTGCTTCCCTGCAGTACATCCCCAGTTACGCCCTTATTTTCGCGCGGCGTTCCCCATTCAGCGCATTACGCCCCGTGTCCCACCCACTTTCTGGTGTATGCGCCGAGGTTGTGCGCTTTCACTGAGCGCGTCGCGCACGCCTTTCGGGATGTTGCAGTGACTTGTGCGCCATGCACGGGTTTGGCGCACATCCCGGGGTGTACACGCGCAGGGACTTCCATGAATCGCACGCGCACTTTCCGCTTACGCCTGCTTGCGCGAAGATTTTCGGCGCACGTTTGTTCCATGAATCGGCCCCTTAGTATCTTTTTATTTTTGTGCCTGTTATCTGTTGTCCATGCTGTTAATGCTGTTGAAAAACATTTCGATGCAACATATATGCTGGGGGCATGGCCATGGTAACATCCCTTGTAGTTTGGGGGTTTTACGACTTCTGTCCTGCCCCCTTGGACAGTTCCTGGGTCTGTTAGATATTCAGATAAACTTTATTTTTCCAAGTATCAACATTTCTTCTTTCAAGAGAGGCCTTGGAGATCAGACTAGGCACCAGCGATCTTCAGAACCCCATTAGTACATTATATTAAACTCACCAGACACAGATGCAACCCATAAACACCTGTTTAGGAGTTATGGTCAGGTCCAACATACCAGCTCATCTCCATGAGAACCACCGTATCTGTTTTCATATTTCATTGTGTGAGAGATGGCATTAGCACAATACGCATGTCAAGAGTTTTAAGATTATAATAATTGTTAGTTTATAATGCGCTTAGTACCAGGAGTGGTTTCTAAATGTGGGCGGGATCAGGATTCGAGCCTGTGTTGCGCTGCGCTGTCTTGCTTCCAAGACAAATACATTGCCCCTGAGCTGTCCTTCCTCCCCATCTGGCTTCTTTTAATGGGGCCCCATTCACACTTTCAGCTTTTAAAATGTACATTTTCCTGCCCTGCCTGATGTTACATTTCCCCCAAATCAGAGCAGCATAAAATATTCGTTTTTCCTTTCTTGAAACTACATTTCTCTTTCTCCTCAGGTTAAGCAGTTCCCTGTTTTTACAAAACTTACAGATTATTTGCTGGTACTTGAAATGGTCACCTCGGCCCTTGTCAGAGTTTTGAGTGGCTGAAAAATAATGTACATTGCGTTTGCACATGTGTTTGCAGGCTGCAGCTTGAATATTGTTTTTAAAATGGCATCTTGCTCTGCATCTTTTCTCATGAATCAGACTTCCCCACAGTAGTATATTTCTTTAAGTATTTATATATTTGTGTGATTACTTTACTATGGTTTGTGTTCTTTTTAAAGTATCGTTGGAAACCAAACATGGGGGTGAGAGACGAAAGGATGAGAGGGCAAGGTACTCAAGAATATTTGCCCACGATGTGGCAGGTGAGGTTGCAGTCCTGCAGACTGGATGGGCCATTTTCTCTGGTTCTGGCTCTGTGGTGATTTTCAGGGCAGGAGGATACATGTGGGTGGACCACATCCGTCCAACTTTTTTCAATGAGCCGACGCAAGCCCTATTGGGTGTTTTGATGGTAGCATTAATAAAAGGAAGTGTGCTTCCTCAAGTGGTCGGCTACTAGGATTTTCAACCCAGGTTATTATGTTTCAAGTATGGATGTTTATCCACAAGACCACATAAAAGCACACATTTCGATTCAGTTTTCCTTGGAATATTTCATTATAAATTGTAGGGTTTAAAAGGTGGATACCTTTTATACTTTTCCAGCTTAGTTTTTGGAAATTCTCCTCTCTGATTATTTTTCCAGGTTGATTCTATTTTTGAAAGGCAAATGCTTGTTTGTCTTGTTCACTTCCTTTAAATGGGAAATGACAGTTGAACTCAGAGGCGTTGCTAGGTGGGGGCTAACGGGGCTATAGCCCTGGTCTTTTGGTTGTAGCCCCGGATAGAATCTCAGGAGCTACAGCCAAAAGGCTAGGTAGCCCCCAGACCCAACAGTCCGACATTGGCGTAGCCCCGGGTCTTTTTGAGACCTAGCAACACCCCTGGTTGAACTTAATTTGTATATTTCCCTTTAAGAAATGTTCCCTTACTCTCCATATATTAATTGGTGGCAGCTGTAGATTATCGTGATGGGGGCAGAGATTCCCACACTTAGTGACTCGCGGGAGCTGTACCCAACCCCAGGTCAAAACAACACATTTTGCAGCAGGAATAGGAAAAAAGCCATATGAATTACAGGAAGGTTTAAACACATAATATCTCAGCAACAGTCAACAAACCTCCTGAGTTGTCTTTGCAGCATTCTGCTATAGGATCCCCTGCTAATCCGCAAAACAGATTTGGGCTTCCAACCCCCTCCAACCAAGGGTCAGAATCCTGAGGTGTGATGGAGAAATGTATTACCTGTAAGCTAACTCCTGGCTTGATTGGTGCAGCATTTGTGACTTCCACCATTGACAACTGGTCCTGCCTCCTTATTTCAGGGGGACCTTGGGGAGTGGGGGCACAGCTGTGGGCTGTCCCTGCTATGTTATTGAAAGGAGCTAGTAATGATTTATCAGCCTACTGAAGTGGTACTTGGGGCCTGAAGCATGGTTACCAGTGCAGGCCTCGAAAAGCAACATGGCGCCCCCTCCGGAAGCTATAAAAGTGGAGGTGGCAGAATGGCCAGTCCACTGCTAAGAAACCACTTGTTGACGTTCCAGAGAAAGGCTTTCTCCGTGTGGACCTTTTCCACCTGGGCCTCGTACACCATTCGGTTTTTACAAGGCTGCGTCACCATGGAGACAGGTTTTAGGGGGAGGCTGTGAACGGCAAGGACAGGCCAGATGTAGTTTTCCCTGCCCCTCCCCCCTTGCAGCGGGGGAGTGGGCGTGCGTGGGACAATGCTAATGTTGTGTTGGCTGAGAGATCATAAAACTAGTCAGACGGAGGGGCGCCTATGGCGGGAAAAGACCTCTCAAGTAGTGCCAGGGCTTCCTTCACCCCAAGAGTCATCTACCCCACCTGCTTATATACCGCACAGATCAGTAATTAAGCAGTGATGGGGAGGGTGTGTGCGTGAGGGGAGGGAATGTTTCAGAAACCCAGCCAGAGCAAAGTGTACATATTAAGCGCGTGCCCCCATGCCTCACTTTTATCTCGAGAGATTCTCATTTAGTCATCACGTGTTCTGTGCATTCCGGGGAATGCCGTTTCATGGACATCATTTGGGGCCAGTAAAGGGTAGCGACCCCTATTTTGCTGTTTGCTACCCCATGGACTGCTTTAAGTGCCTTGTGTTTTAGTCAATATTAAAGCTAATCCGTTGAAATGAAAAATGTTTTAGCTCATGTGTGTTCTAGTCGTGTTGTGCCAGTGCTACTAATCTATGCATTCACCTCGTTTCTAAAATAAATATTGTTTGAACATACTATAGCACATGACATTGGCCATGGATCATGTGATCATTGTTAGCGGGCGATCCCGCCGCCCCCGTGAGCCCCCCACACCCCCGTGCACACAGAGACACACGGAGACCGATGCTGTTCGTGTGGGCTCCCCGGTGGCTCTGCTGCCGCCGGGCGACGCCCCTTTATTTATATGGCACGCGACGGAGTGAACGTCACTCCGTCGCGTGCTTGCCCTTAAAGGGGCCACGCCACACTCCTCCTTTTCCATAACAACAAACACAAAGGAGGATACAATTGTTCTACGTTCTACAGCACACAAAACTGACTAATCACTACTTTACAGCACACAGATTAGGAATCCCCCATTTATTGGCAACCACCCTGGATCCCCAGTGGTGCCTTCACACAGTCCGGCGACCCATCGCCAACATGACCCCAGATCAGTCCGTCACATAGTCACTCAGGTGGGCAGGTTTCCCACGCCCTGTTCTCAGGGGGTACCTCCTGCCACTGTCCCTTACCGGAGTACTTGAGTCGGTTCTTCCGCGAACAGGCGAGTCCATGGTGGGGACATCTCCTCCACTATCGTCGGGTAGTTCTTCGCCAGCCTCTACTCGATTCGCTCCCGGGTCACCCAGTCTCCTAAAGAAACTGGCATTTCTGGTCACCGACGATGTCCCATCTGATGCAGTCACCATAGACCCCTTCACCGCTACAACATCCAGGGGGGCGGGCTCGTATGTGAGGGAGAGCTTGCCCTGCGGATGACGGTTCCTCACTAATACCTCATCCCCTGGGGCAATGTTGGGTGGCTTCAGACCTCTTCTCATGTTCTCCGCCCGAGTTCTTGCCAGCCGATCTTCCTCCACCTGCTCATTGTCAATGATGGCGGGCTCTCGGGCCCCTACCTCAGGTACGACATCCCGAGGGCACCTCTGGAAGAGGGCCTCCGCCGGTGCTACTCCCGTCGATGAATGGGGAGTGGTTCTGTATCCCCGTAGGAATACATACAGGGCCCTCTGCAGACATTCACCCTTGCCTTGGGCGATCCGGAACACCTTGTTAAGGGTGCGCATCATGCGCTCGGCCTCCCCGTTTGCCCTGGGCCAGAGGGGTGTGACCTTCCTGTGCTGAATGCCATAGTTCTTTAAGAGTTCAGCAAAGCTCTCACCCTGATACGGTGCGCCATTGTCAGTGCACACAACCGATGGAAGGCCATGGGTGGCGAAGATCTTTTCCACGGCGATCACCACGTCACCAAACGCCAGCGACTCCACAAATTCCACCTCCGGGTATCGCGACCACTCGTCGACCATCACTAGGAAGTGCGTCCCTCTAGATGTAGAGCCGAAGTCAGCATGCACTACTTCCCATGGCTTGGTTCCCCTAGGCATTGTCTCAATGGATGGGTCCCGCTGGGCTGGGGATGCGGCCTGACACCACCGACACGAGGCCACAAACTCTTCTACCCTCCGCTCTAGCTCCGGGAACCACACCTTCTGGCGAAGCCGAGCCTTTGTTTTGGGCGCCCCTTGATGGCCCTGGTGGGCGAGAGCGATTATCTGTGGGATCTTCGTCTGTGGCACCACTATTCTGTCGCCTCTCAGCAGGAGTCCCGATTCCGAGAATGCAAGTTCTTCCCGCACCTTCCAGAGCTGTTCCAGTGCCACCCTGGCTTCGCATGTTCGACGGTCAAGCGCTTCAAGCACCGTCTTCCACGCACCTTGTTGCATGGCCAGTCTTAGAATGGCGAAGCACTCGTCATCATTCGACGCCAGCTCCAGCTCCTCCACCTGCATGGAGTTGGGGGTGGCAGACTCAACGACGAGACGAACGTGTTCATCAGCCTCCTCCGCGGACACAGACGCCCAGGCATCCCCACATGGGTGACGTGACAGATAGTCTGCAGCGTTGCTTACACCAGGCCGATACACCAGCGACACGCCGTATTCAAGCAGGGCAAGCATCCAGCGCCCTATCCTTACTGGTGGTCTGGAGGAGGAGCCTGCCATGATGGGTAGCAGTGGTTTGTGGTCAGTGATGACAGTCACAGGACGCCCTAGAATGTATAGGCGAAAATGCCTGCAACCCCACAACACCGCCAGGGCCTCCCTCTCGATTTGCGAGTAGCGTTGTTCAGTGTCCGAGAGTGCCTTGCTCGCATAGGCTATTGGCCGAACTTCCTGCTCGCGCCCCACTTGAGTGAGGACCGCCCCCAGACCATAGGGACTGGCGTCCACGACTATTTCCGTCTGCAGGCTAGGGTCAAAGAACGCCATGGTGTCTTCTGCCGCTAGGGCACCCCGGATGTCATCAAATGCCGCATGCTCGAGGGGCCCCCACTGCCACACGGAGTCTTTCTTGGTTAAAGATCTTAGAGGCTCAGAGCGGGACGCTAGATTCCTGATGAAGCGGCCACAATAAGTGACCATGCCCAAAAAGCTCCTCACCTCAGCGACGTTTTCAGGTGGGCGGGCCTCTCTAATGTCCTTCACCTTACGGGGGTCGGGTGACACCCCATCCGCTTTAAACACGAACCCAAAGAACTCGATTGTTGTCCTGAGGAATTCGCATTTCTCTTTGTGTAAGGTGAGTCCCAAGAGACGGAGGCGCTCAAATGTCTTTGCAAGGCGGGCCATGTGTTCTGCCTCTGACTTGGAGTGTACTAAGATGTCGTCACTGATGTTGATGACCCCATCCAGATCTGCTAATGCCCCTCTTATGATGTTTTGAAAAACTTCCGCTGCAGAGGACACTCCAAAACTCAGCCTCTTATACCGATACAGGCCCCGATGGGTGGTGAAGGTGGTGATGTATCGGGACTCAGGGTGCAGAACCACCTGATGATATCCTGCCCTCAAGTCCAGCTTGGAGAAGAATCTCGCCCCCTGTAATTCTGCAATGATGTCGTCCATGGTGGGGGTTAGGTGTCTCTCTCTTTTGATCGCCTTGTTGGGCAGGCGCATGTCGACACAAATCCTTACTGCATCTGGTTGTTTGGGCTTCCGTGCGACGACAATGGGTGAGACCCAAGGAGTGGGGCCTTCCACCTTCTCAATTATGTCCAGCTGGACAAGGTTGTCCAATTCCTGGTCTACCAGATCCCTGAGGTGAAACGGTATGCGCCGGTGCTTCAGAGCCACCGGTTGTATGGACTCATCAATGTGCAAGCGGACTGGTTCCCCCACTAACTGTCCAATGCCTTCAAAGAGGGATGTGTGCTTCTCCAGGAGCTCCTGGATGTCGTCAAGATATACGTTGTATGCGAATGTCACAATCCCCAAAGCTTCAGCAGCTGCGCAGCAGAGGAGCGTGTTGGTGCTCACCGGCGTGACGTAAAACCTTGCCCGAATGCCTGAGTTGCCATATTGAGTGTCAGCCACAAACACACCATCCAGTGGGATTGGATGGTTGCCTCCAAATGTGAAAATGCGCGCTCTCGGTGCCGTCAGCGGTGGTGGTGCCTGCATTGCATCATAGTGTTGCCTGGCCATCACGTTCACGGACGCCCCCGTGTCCACCAACATGGGTACTGCATCCCCATTGACCAGTACGTCGCATCTCGGCTGTCTCTTGGAGTGCGATTTCAGCATTCTTACGCATGACACGAAGAAAACATTCTCTTCATCTTCTTCTTCCTCCTCACCTTCTTGAGGGGGGCCATCGTCGGCCTGGTCCACCTGGGCAACGTTGGATGTTCTCTGGGGGCGGAAAGAGCCAGCCCGGACAGGTCCCCTGGGGACCATTTTCGGGACCGTCGATCTGCACACTCTTGCAAAATGGTCTGTGCCCCCACTTCGTCCACACTTCACTCCCGCTGCTGGACAGTCTGCTGGGTGCGGGAGGTCATATCCACATTTTAGGCACGAGGACTGCGCCACTTGGGGCCGTGGACTTTGAGTATTCATGGGGCGTCTTGATCCGCGACCTCTTCCGACTGCGCATACCTCTTCCACCCTACCAGGGCGCACACCCGCTTCCATCCTTGATGCCCGCAGCTCCGACACCTCGTGGCACCTCCCCAGTTCTAGGATGCGGGGTAGTGTTATACCAGGCTCGCGCAGGATTTGACGCCTCAGCTTACCAGAAGAACAGCCTTGAATGAGGTGGTTGCGAATCATATCATCAGGGTCATTCCAAGCACAAGGTGCCGCCAGCCTGCGCAGCCGCCCATAAAACACATCCAAAGTCTCGTCATCTTTCTGTCTGGTGTTGCCCATTAGGAACCGTTCGTAATCCACATTGGCCATGGGCAGGAAGTGATTGTGGAGCGCAGTTTTGGCGGCATCAAAAGACCCATCCGCTGGTTGCAAGGACAAGAAGATCTCGTGCACAGCAGGGCCTGCAGAATACAGGAGAGTGGCCAACTTACTGTCGTCACTCGTCTCCATCGTGGCCCTGAAGTACATTTCCAGCCTATCCATCCACATCTTCCACCTCTGTCCCAGGCTTGATGGCGTGCCCGAGACATCAAACTCTGGCATTGGCTTTAGGGTACCGGGAGGTCTCTGCAATGGTCTTGGTGGAAGGGCAGGCGGGGGTTGGGCTGGAGCAGCAGCCTGCTGTTGGGCCACGGCGGCCGCTGCACCTTGATCCATGGTGTAAAGCGCACAGGCACCCCGTGATGGGGCCGCAACTTGGACACCAAACACAACCAGTACCTTGATGAGGATCCCAGCCCCTCAGGTGATTCAGATGATGTCCAGGTTCGAGGGTTTTCCAGGCAAATGTAGGACCACCAGGTTCCAGACTTCAGCCGGTGTAGGATTGAAGAATCCAAGAATCGAGCAGGGTAGGCCCCAGTGTGCATCCAGTAGGCCTCCAGGTAGCTCCACCCTTAAACTCGATGAAAAACAGTGAAAATGCAAATGACTTGCATTTCCACCAGCACGTGTTGCAAGCAGTGACTGTCCGCCACTGGAATCTCCAAAAATTTGGTCCGGATCTCTCACAGATGCTTCGTTATGAAGCCGTGAGTTTCCGAGGCCTTGTAGTCAAAATGGCCGCCGGCCACGCGTGTCTCTCCCCGCGGCCAACATTCACGGATGCGCTCACACGCGATCATCTGCGCATCTCGAAAACGTTGCCACCTGTCCCAGGGATCGATCCGACTTCGTCGCCATTGTTAGCGGGCGATCCCGCCGCCCCCGTGAGCCCCCCACACCCCTGTGCACACAGAGACACACGGAGACCGATGCTGTTCGTGTGGGCTCCCCGGTGGCTCTGCTGCCGCCGGGCGACGCCCCTTTATTTATATGGCACGCGACGGAGTGAACGTCACTCCGTCGCGTGCTTGCCCTTAAAGGGGCCACGCCACAATCATGGATCATGTGACACCACTTCCTGTGATGTCATACATTCGTGTGATGCCCCCTCCTCTACCCCTGTGGTTTTGGTGAAAACAGTAAGTTTGCTTTTCCCAGTATAAATTCCCATTATACATACAGGACAATAAGTCTCCGCATTGAAAGCAAGAATCAATGTGCATGTGACATGTATGAATGGACTCGTGAAATAGCGATATATAGTGTTAAAAAGCTGCTTATCATCAAAATGCAAACAGCCAATTCTGCTGCATAACGACTCGTGGCTCTGTGCAGTCGAAATGCTATTGAAAATGGATGAGAAACTAGTCAGGGCAGCGAAAGTTGCATTTTTACTTTAAATAAGGAGGATGGGACAGGAACTTGGACTGTCCAAATGAGTCATTCGACTTGAGAGTTCAGCATTTTCCACTGCCAGCTTTGAAATTTCCTGTAAGCAACGCCATAGCACACACGCTTTGGGGTAGACTTTATCAGGCATTGCCGAATTTCCATACTACACAAACTGCGGGTATGCGGAATGGGAACTTGCAATGCGTGCCACAGGAAGCAGGGCATTATGGAAAATTACTGTTAGAGCCAACTGTAAAATGAGCACAGTGGTAGCGTATTGAAATTGTACCATCTTGAGTAAAAATGTTGTTTATGGTGTCATGTTGACAAGTGAGTTCCGGGGTCGAGGGGCGGCACAGGAGGCAGGGAGGGAAGTGACGTAGGGTGGGAGGGGCAAGTAGGTAGGAGTTGGAAGGCAAAGAATATAGACATGTTTAGAGCACCCTCGGCTCTGTCTTTTCTTTAATGCGCAGCGTGAGCGCGATATCTGTAAAGCTGTTGGTCACTCGGGACATTGTCACATCTGGGACCCCCAACCTAGGGGTTGGCTCCCCTAGGTTGCCCAAAGGATGTCCAGAGGGACTCAGCCACTTTAAAACATAAACAGATTGCCTACTGAGTTTATTCTATATCAAAAGCAGTCACCGTAATTCTTTTTTATATGAAAAAAAGTTATCTTATTCCATTTGTAAAGAGATTGGGGCCCCTCAGGCACCCCTGGGGAGCAGCCCCCAGTTTGAAGACCACCGCTCTAGTAGCATCCTTGCCGCTCTCAACCTGTCAGAGATGGACCATTGCTCTCTCAGCACTGAGATGCTTGTCTAGTCACAATTTCTCATGGACATGCCCAGTAGTGAAAGAAGCCTTTTCAGTGCTGTAGCAGGAAGTCATAACTTTTTATTAAACACATAATGATCCATCATGTTCTAGCACCCTCTGAACAAGATCCCCCACTAATCCAGCACCTACAAAACACACGTCATTCATTCATAATGCACCACCTGGCACACACGTCATTTCCTGCGCATCCCCACCACTGAGACTTTGCATGTGAAAAACGAGTAATGCTTTAGTCACCAGCCTTTCATATTGAACTGTCCTCCTCACTCTCTTCTTGGACCAACACTTCCCCCCTTGCTCCATCTATACCTAACCCTGCTGGACCCTGCTGTTTTTTTTAATTCTCCCTTCCCAATAACCAAATGCTATCTTTACTATTTGAGAGAATTCTACTTATATTCTTTTTTTTAACTGTTTATTTACACAGGCTCTCTCTCATCTGCTGCTTGAATGGACTCTAGTGTTGAAATACACAATCACCTGCGCTACACATGCAAACATAGGTGCAGTGGCATAGTGCATAGAACCCCGCTCCAAGGCGCAACATTGATCATCACACTTGACAATCTGATATCCAACTTTATAGGCCAACCCCTACACCATGAAAACCTTGCACCCAGACTACTATCTACTGGAAACCAAGGCCAAGCAGTGGTACACTACCACACCGGTGGCAATCCCTATACATTCAAACCACCAGATGCATGCTGCACAAGTTATGCTCTGTTATTTCATTTTGCATTTGTATAGCGCCTACTGCCATAGTTGATGGCGTTGAAAAACTTTTGCCTGTCAGACAGGCAAAAGAGGAGTAGAGGTTGGGAGGTTCAGTAGAGGTTGGGAGGAGCAAAGGCAGGTAGATAGTTGGGATGAGTGCGAGGGATAGATAAGGTGCTCAGGAAGGCTTTAGAAAGAAAAGGTAAAGGAGCTATGTGTACAATTGGACTGGATTTATCATGGGCTCAACTGCATTTTATGGGGCGCAGTGCCAAGAGGAGAGAGCTGGCAAGGCTGTGTTCTCTGCACAAGGGGGCTATGTCTGGAAATTGCTCACTGCATGGTGAGCCGGGGCAATTTGAAGCCACGGCCAAGAAAACACAGGTGGCAAAGCACATACACTTACTTCCCTAGGGCCCCCAACAACATTTGGGACAGGTTGTTTGTCGGAATTACAAATTTGCCATTTTTGCAACCGATCCCTGAAAAATGAGCAATCCCTTCCGCTCACATTTCCTCATTTATTTATGACATGGTTACCTAAACCCTAGGCTTGTGCTTGTGAGCAAAGTGCTTAAAAACACCAAGTCGGTCTATAGCATAGCTTTGGTCCAACATCTAAGCCCTCCAATGGGTTATGATGAGCCAAGGCATGTAGAAACAATGCCCAAGAACACACAGCGTGCAAAGCCCCTCTATTCTTTCCCCTGTGCCACGAACTGCCAGGTTCTATGAATGCGAGAGCTGGAAGGAAATATGGGCACATTTAACTGAGGGGGTTATTTCAACCACAGCTTCCCTGGGAACAGAAACCCCTGGTCTGGCTTCCTAGGGCCTTTAAGGTAATGGTTATATACGTGTGTAAGGCAGTTAAACTCTTAGGCTGAGTACTTATGGGAGCTAATTTACATAATCCCACCTGTGACTAGGGCTGTACCGAATAGCATATTTAGTATTCGGCCGGATACCGAATAGTTTGTCAACTATTCGGCCGGTGCCGAATAGTGAGCCGAATAGTTTTTTTTTTTAGGCCCCCCTATGCAATACAATCTCGGGCCACCGGCTTTGGCCCGGTCGCCCGACAAACACAACATTATTGCGGTGAGGCCACGGGGGTTCCCTGTGGCCCCGCGGCCTCACCGTGCTCAAGGGGTGAGGCACATTTCACAGCGAGGCCGCCGGGGTCGGCAAAGTGCCCCGGCGGCCTCATGGGTCTGGGGGGGGCCGCTCCTGTAGGAGCGGCCCCCCAATGCAAAATAAACATCGGGCCACCGGCTTTGCACCGGTGGCCCGACAAACAAAACATTATTGCGGTGAGGCCGCGGGGGTTCCCTGAGGCCCCGCGGCCTCACCGTGGTGAGGGGGGCACCGAGGCCGCCGGGGTCGGCAAAGTGCCCCGGCGGCCTCATGAGTCTGGGGGGGCCGCTCTTGTAGGAGCGGCCCCCCAATGCAAAATAAACGTCGGGCCACCGGCTTTGCACCGGTGGCCCGACAAACAGAACATTATTGCGGTGAGGCCGCGGGGGTTCCCTGAGGCCCCGCGGCCTCACCGTGATGAGGGGGTATGGGGGGGGCGTCACTTACCTGGTGATTGGGTCCGGGTGCTGGCATAGGAAGTGAGGGACGGGAAGAACTGTTCCCTTCCCTCGCTTCCTATTTCAACACGTTAGGCTGGTTCCTCTGTGGTCAGACTGCAGAAGCCAATAGGCAAACAGCTTGTTTGGCTTCTGCAGCCTGAACACTGTCAAACATTCTATGATTGGCTGTCATCTCCCAAACAGGGAGAGGGCAGCTAATCATAGAAAGTGGACTTCGGCTTCGAGTCCCTAAACAGAAACTATTCTGCCGAAGCCGGATAGCTGTATTTCAGCCGAACTTCGGCAGAATAGGGACTCGAAGCCGAAGTTCGGTACAGCCCTACCTGTGACTAGCCTTCTCAACATGGGATGCAGTTAATTTCCCCTCCTCTCTCGAAGGAGTGAATCAGTACGCACAGTAGCACTGAGGTAGAGTCTAGTTAAAGTACATTTAGCTCTGGGAAAAGAACACATTGATCCCAGCAGAACAAGACATTAAACAAGTTTCTACAGTTTAAAACATGACATGCCTTAGCATAACATACACACCATGTAGCATGCCAAATCTAACTGGGGCATGACATAGTCTCAGTCTCTCTCTCTCTCTCTCTCTCTCTCTCTCTCTCTCTCTCTCTCTCTCTCTCTCTCTCTCTCTCTCTCTCTCTCTCTCTCTCTCTCTCTCTCTCTCTCTCTCTCTCTCCTTCTGCAAGGGACTCCACCACTCACACGCTTCCTTAATCTCAGCAAATTGAATTACATGTTTACGTTGCACTAGATGTACTGTTCAACGTCCTTGAACAAAACAGCTTAAACCTTGTTTTGCACCAATAGCTTTGCACCAAACAATATCGGAAATACCATCTAGTCCCCCAGCTCAGCCCAATTCTTGGTCCGGATACATAGAGAGATACAATTAAATTCAGAGGCTTATTGCGTTTGTCGGGGTGGTCAGGAATTGTCCCCATTATTGTGAGGGATTCATGTTGCGTGCACCATATCGATGACGGGGCGATGGCATTGAGTGCAGTTAATTATGATGGGATATGTTACCTTTAGTTCTACAGTTGTTTTAGAATGTATACATATTAGATCTTCACGCAAGAAAGATACAATATTAAAAATGCTAATGCAAAATGAACACAATCCACACAATGGAGGTGCTTTGCAAAAACATGCTAGTTGGGGCTCTTTTGCAAAACGCATTTTTGACTTTTAAACTGTATTTCTCCGTTTTTCAGATGGCAGTAAAAACAGTAAATCAGTAATTTGAATGTCTGTGGTTGGCTGCTGCACATGCATTTTAAATAGCACGGACAGACTTGACGGAAAGAAGAGCGCGTCACCTAGTAAGAAGGTCAGCCTATGAACAGGACAAGGTTTATGATTTAACTGTCCCGCAAGGGAACAGATGTTATCTCACTCATTGTATAGAAGAAGCGTCAAGGGGGTTGGTCATTTGTTTTGTGGTAATATAAATTAGGCCCGGGTCCAGGGTATCCAGTGGTTAATTGTTTTTACAGGTCATCTGTAACGCTCACCCGGTATCCACAGGGACGTCACTCAGCCTGTTCTGACCTCTTACGACCTCGAACCCTTCCCTGGAGGCTATTCGACTGGAGAGTGGGCCTTGTTTTCTTGGATAGTGTGCTCTCCGTCCTGCTTTCAGCGCAGGGGCGCGTTGATTGATGCGGGCTCGTTGCTGCCTAGTTACTTCACTGGCAAGAGTCCGACAGGTAAGTATAATGAGTCTTTTGAACAGTTCTCTAACTTCGTTCCTTTCTGTCCTTAGATGATGGCCAGCATCCGGGGATGGCGGCGTGCTGCTGAGATGAGTAGCACTGAAGGTGAGGGAGAGCGCGATGCGCGATGCACCCCTTTCATATTTGCATTGAACTGAGTTCTTTTCCTGTGTCTTTAGGTGCCGCAACGTTTTCAGCGTGGATGCCGGTTATGAAGAAGAAATGCCATGAGTAAGCGCGGTATGCGGCGCCTCTAGATGTTTCCACGCTAACCTGGAGTGTCTTTTCCCTCTTGCAGATGGATGAGAAGTTCTGGAGACACAGTTCCCCCAGAGCGGCTGGGATTCAGGTAAACGTTTGAAGCTCGTACAGTATTGAAAAACAAGCGAAGATTTGCAGAATGCTTACTAATGCCTTTTTTCTGTTCATTTCCCTTTTCCTTAGGAAGTGGCGTGCCGGGATGGGAATGACACAGCCGAAGATGCCCGCAGAACAGAAGGAGCGATGAATGATGGGCAGAAGCGCCGCAAAGTAAGGCTGTTCCTAACGGTGTTCTTGTTCTTGCAGGAGCTGAGCGCAGAAGAAAGATGCAGGACTACTGGAGACCGATCCGAACACAGTGAGTGTCACGCTGCAGGTGCAGAAAACACAAAGCATGTTTCTCAGCCTGGGTGTGGCATAAATAGTCTCTGGGTATCCCAGGTGTCTCTGGGTTGAACCACACCCAAAAGACTAGACTGCACATGCAGTTCTGGGAACCGAAATATGTGGGGGCATCCATCTTGTCCCCATCAATGCACTACAAGTCCAATCCCCAATGTTATCCTATGGGTGTGAGTGAGTCTGGTGCCACAAGCGCCAAGTCTGGCTCCAAGTGGGTCTTTGGAGGGATGAAAAAGAGATGTGGTTGAATAAAGAGGCCACATTACCTGCTCTCTATCACCTAAGCAACTTGACCCAAAAACAGCCTTGGGAAAAATGACAACGCCCCACACTATTCGCCGAACAAGGTAAGAATCTGTAGACCGCACTGGTCTGACGACGGACAACCATTACAGTAACCCACACAGGGCAGCGAAAAGCAGGAGGGGAAACAAGGTAGAACGCCTGAACAGCAGGGGGAGTTTAGGGTGCGTGAGGGGAGGTTGGAGCAGGAGCCTGGGTGCAAATATGCTCAGCACGGCCATCCAGGCACTTCGGAACTCACCTCCCCGTACACCGCACTATGGCCAGAAGATCCCCAATAGCAAAACCCCAACACACCCATCAGTGCTGCACCATCTCCCCAAGGACGCAGAGCTCTGTAAGGCGGCTCAAGCATGGGAGACACAGCACTTTTTGGAAGTGGACGGGTGGTTAGAGGAAAGGTCCCACAGACGTTAAGATGTCAAGCTGCACCCACCAAGGGACACTTCTGACATGTGCCATATACATGGAAAAATGATGAATGACTCAAATCTATGAACATTAAAATTGTGTTTTTAACATCTAGCATGTCCTTTCCATTGAGTAGATCAAATGGTCTGAAAGGTATGTCTTCTAAAGTAGCTGATGAACCTCTGTTCTCCGACGCTAAGAACAGAGTAAGTTGTGCTGGTCAATTGCCACATCAGTCTTTGGTCGTGGACATTACCTTTTAGTAGCCCTGACAGTAAAGTCAATCCAGTCCTGTAGCTCGACTGTCCAGAGTTTAAATGGTCTGAAGGGGTTACCTTGCTTCCCCTGGTTGTTGAAGATGCTCTGGGCGGCCTTCTAGTCATTTTATCATCTCCCTCTGCCATTCATCGGGTGTCCTCTCATTCTCAAGCCAACTATCAGGTTGGAGCAAGGGTTGTTTCCTATCTAGGTGAAGCTACATTTTCTGCCCCAATTCCCTGACACTGGTCCATCTTTGTTCTGAGAGATGAGTGTAGTTGTGCAGAGCAAGAAACCGGAGTGAGGAAGAAGAAGGACAAGAACTGCAGAGTTGAGCACGAACGGTTGCTGCTAGAGTAGGGAAAGATCTTGGAGGATGAGGAAGAAGAGAAGAACAGAGGTGTGACGGTAAGATTGTTGCTGGAAGAGGCAAATAACTAGGAGGATGAAGAAGAGGAAGAAGAAGAGAAGCAAAGAGGTGTGAGGGAACGGTTGCTGATGGTGGAGGGAATGACCTATGAGGAGGAAGA
This sequence comes from Ambystoma mexicanum, assembly GCF_040938575.1. Classification (NCBI taxonomy): domain Eukaryota; kingdom Metazoa; phylum Chordata; class Amphibia; order Caudata; family Ambystomatidae; genus Ambystoma; species Ambystoma mexicanum. The sequence continues at coordinate 1,162,975,713 of NC_090926.1, read as the reverse complement.
AGAGAAGAGCAAAGGTGTGAGGGTAAAATTGCTGCTGGAAGAGGCAAATAACTAAAAGGATGAGGAAGAGGAAGAAGAAAAGAATAGGTGTGAGGGAAAGGTTGCAGCTGGAGAAGGGAAAGATCTAGGAGAATGAGCAGGTGTACGAAGAGAAGAGAAGAGCACTGATGTTAGGGAAATTTTGCTGCTGGTGGAGGGAAAGATGTAGGAGGATGATCCTGTTTAAGAAGTGAAGAGCAGGGATGTTAGGGAAAGGTTGCTGCTGGTGAACGGAGAGACCTATGAGGAGGAGGAAGAAGAGATGAGCAGAGGTGTGAGGGTTGGCTTGCTGCTAGAAGACGCAAATAACTAGGAGGATGAAGAAGAGAAGCAAAGAGGTGTGAGGGAAAGGTTGCTGCTGGTTGCGGGAATTACTTATGAGGAGGAGGAAGAAGAGAAGAGCAGAGGTGTGAGGGTAAAATTGCTGCTAGAGAGGCAAATAACTAGAAGGATGAGGAAGAGGAAGAAGAAGAAGAAAGGTTGGTGTTGGAGGAGGCAGAGATCTAGGAGGATGGAAGAGAACAACAGTGTAAGAAAGAGGTTGGATTTTGGAGGTGGGAGCGAGCAAGAGGAAGGCGGAGGGTAGAACAGTGCAAAAAGGAGTTGTTGAGAAAGGTACTGGGAGAGCATTTATCTAGCCACATAGATTATGTTGGCAAGGGGGATCCTTACCCATGTCTTAATGGGGGATCTGACCCAGATCCTGACCTGGCCCAGAGCTAAGAGTGAAGGAAATGAGGATCAAGCCTGGCTAGGGCCTATATATCCCAGCCCAAGCCATAGTACCCATTTTGAATTTGGAATCGCTCTTGGCTGGGGGGGTATGACAATAATGACTGTAACCTGAAAATCCAACTGGGAGAGATGATGAGAAATACACAGTCATTAATGGAACCCCTAAGCATCAGAGTTGTAGAGCTGAACAGCGGCCATCTTGCTGCAAGCGTCTGTATAAGAATATCAATAGGAACTGTCTGTACGGGAAGAGTCATCATGTTAAATCCCAGTTTCCGGTGTATCTGTACAGTACTATTTCTGTCTGATCCAGGAAAGGAGCAGAATACCTTTCTGAGAATGTGAACACCCACAAATTCCTGACCAGCCCAGAGAGTGTTCACATGGTTCCTTGGCCCCCAGCACCCAAAAGCTGGAAGGGTTGTTAGTTTGTTGCACAAGCCAACATTACAAGGGTTCCAAAGGGTGGTATTTATGAGTGAAAATGCCTTGGCATAAATCAACTCTTTCAGATATTTAAAGAATGTGGGTGTTTGGGCTGCTCTACATTTCCCTACCTCCTTCACCTTCCACTATTCTGAAGCCACCCAGTAGAGCTTGTGATCGGATCAGAAGAGCATAGAGAGAGAGAAGGGGTCAAGTCCACCCATCGACACAAAGTGAGTGAGAGGATGACAAGGGCACAAAATGTTCTGCGTTTCAGTGCGCTCCACCAATCAGGGCCACCTTAGGTGTTGTGACAGACTCAACTAAATAAGTGACAGACTTTTTGAATAAACGTAGCCAACTTTATTTCAACCAGTGGTAAAGTGGTCTGTGTTTGTCTATAGTCTCTGGGTTGAGTCTTCTATGGCCGGTCGTTGGGTGCTGAGGCTCTGGTGACAACCTACAATATGATGGTCAAAATGCCTTTCTTAAATATTCCAAGAAGTAGAGTGCTCATATTCCCAGGATGCAACATATTTGCCAGTAATGGATATAGCATTTATTACTGGGAACCAGGACTTGTTTTTGAAGAGTGCAGCATACTCAGACTGAACTTTCTCCAATTGCGCTAGGATTTAGGACTCGGTATCCTACAAAGCAGAGGTTCAGTCATGGTTAGCTTTCCCAATTTTCTCTGTATCCTGGTGCATAGCATTCCAAACAAGGTTTCCTTTTGCAGTTCACTCTGGAATTCAGCCTTGTCAGCAGTGTGTCAAATGAGATTTGCGGTCTCAGCTCCCTTGAGCTTCAAAAGTCAGTATCTCAGGGTGCAGCATGCCAATCAGGAATTTACTATCTCAGTTCCCTATGGCATTCAGGACTTGGCACAGCTTATTATTTATCTAGCATTTTAATTATGATTTGATTTATTTGTTTCTTATAGGAATTATAGCCTATAGAGTGTACTCTGTGAAGAGGCCGTCAGGAGCCGCCTTGGAGAAAATCCTGCCCGCGGTCCGTGTGATGCCCAGCAGATCAGAAGGGCAGACTGGCAGATTTGGGAAGAGCCGGTGGCCGAGCAGCATCAGCAGATCCCAGATTGTAAATGTTGACTCAGCCTTATGGCAAAAAGTGAAGTGGTGAATAATTGTTGGATGCGAGTTGGTGTTGAGCATTGTTGAGTATTGGTTGATATGAAACAGAGGTGGACATTAGTTATCTGTGGTTAGGGAGCATTCGATCTTGAGGTGATTAGTTGCGGCAGGTGGCCTAGATGATCGACTTGAGGGTACGAATGAGACAAGCTATGTACATAATGGATTTCCTGTGAGATGGGCATTGTAGCTCGGTCATAGATGACAGTATCCCTGTGTATAGGTCTTAGCAACTGAAGCTAGCTTGAATTGCAAAAGAAGTTCTTCTGGTTAAGTCTCATTGAGACATTTTATCTACAAGGTGACGCTGTAGGTACAGATTGAGCATGTGAAATATTGGTATCCCGTGTTAGGCAGGAAGACGGCCGTGGATATATGTTGTTTGTATTGGTCGAGGTCTCCGTGTAATTGAGAATTGTTTTGGACAATGTTGTGAGGGGGTGGGTAGTGGTGATTTTGTGTCCTTCGTTACACATTGAAGAGGTGACGTCACCAGTGAGGTTTGTGTATAGGACTCAGAGAGCACAAGGAGGTACAGAACCTTTTTGCTGATCAAATCTGAAAATGTTGTGTCGGTTTGATGCGATGCACAGAAGGTGCATGCACAAGATTGGTGGGTGTGCCTAAGAAGGCAGAGAATTCAAGCCATTTAAGAGAAATTGAGACTTAAAATATGAGAGCCGTGGCACAAGACAGTGGAATTATTCTTCCATATATTGGGTCAAGGGTTGCAGGAGCAAGTACAAAAGCAGCTCAAGAAGTTAGTGGGGATGGAAGCCAAACCGTGGTCAGAAATTCAATTTACCAATACAAGAAAAGGAGAGGGAAAAGGGGCATTGCTGGCAAGTGCAGAAGGACAGAGCATACTGCATGTGAAGTATGGACTGCCGCCCACAGGGAGAGCTTTTGTGAGAGAGGCAAGGTGCAGCACGGGTTCAGAGGAAGGGGGGGCAATGAGAGGGCCAGAGGGTAGTGGCACCCAATCCAACAAGGCACAGAGGGATTTCCAGGAGGATATCCGAAACAAATGAGGGAAACAACCCAGTATTGGGTGTGTGGACAGATAGGACACATTTCCAGGGTGTGTAGAAGCAGAGGGGGGAAGCAACAGTCTGGAGGGATGCAATATCAGCCCACATATCAGGGAGAATAAACTGAGTACTTTGATCAGGATCAAACACAGCGATAGGTGCAGACCTCAAACGCATACCCGCAGGCATTACAACCCATGGCACAGGCACCCCAGATGCAGGCGCCCACACAACAGTACTTCCAGACACCACCTACATCGTAGATGCAGAATAACATGCAATCACAGTTCACAGTACAGCAGCACAACAGGACACTGCAATGCACAGACTCTATGGGAATGACCCCCATTAGAAAATTGGGAGGGACAACTCTGGTGGGGGGGGCAGCCCATTCACAGGGAGCGGAATGTCATTATACCCACAATAGGACAGCGCACAGACCGACCTTATGTGTTCCATCCTATTGATTACACCCAATCCGGCAGAGGAGCCACATATAAGGGGGATGATAGGTGACAAGATGTTTTCCTTTCTCGTAGACACGGGGCAACTAGGTCCTGTACCAGGGAGGTAATGTATCCAATGTCAGGTGACGCCATGAATGTGCAGAGATTTTCTGGGGCGACGGATTTGGATCCTTTTACAGACGATCGAGTGTTAGAAACCTGAAGGTGTCTCCCTAGCTAGTCCCTGGGGATATGTCATCTAGGTGGCCAGGACATGGACATCAATATTGCATCCAGTTCCTGGGGGTGGACCAGTGAGCAAGGATCACCTGGATGGGGGGGTCCTCGAGGAGTGGGAGTGGGACATTGATGGGTGAGACACAGTATCCCCCTTCTTTCAACACTTTTTCCCCATCCTACCATGTAGGACATTCAAAACCACAGTTCCCCCCTTTCTTATACGATCACTTTCACATGACACACCAGAGAACGGATGAACACCAGAGCCGTTTGGCTGACATGTCCCAACACAAGGGTCAGGCAAAGTCAGGCAATTGATCAGAATCACACACACCTGACGGCCCTATCCCTTCCCCAAAGGGATAACAGGTGGAGCAGGAGAGCACAGTATGAGCATGGCAGACAGCACAATGAGACAGCTAAGCAGGCGCGGCAGTTCAAGCGTGGGAGAAATGCTGCAGGAATCAAGAGGGTGGTGAGGAGAGAAGATACCTTGCCCTTTTCGTCCCAGACCCACGTAATCTTTGTGTAACGGAGCCTAAGGCAGCAAACAATAGCACAAGTGTCTTGCGGCAGATGGCACTGATACACGGGGTCAAGCCTACGCTGATAAGCGGGAGCGAGGGAAACTCTGCTACTATGGTACCGGCTTGACTTCAATTACGGAGAAATCCAAGCGGTTCATCACAGCCAGTGAGTTGAGGGGAGAGCCGATAAGAGCCGGGCTGTGGGGGATAACAGTCACAAAGTGACAAAGGAAATTAAGTTCAAAAGAACTGTAAAAGTGTTGAGGGGAGACCAGCTGCAAAGGGAATTGGCACCACGTGGGTGCTAACTCGAGAGACTCTGGTCGATCCCCGTGTGAATGAAACTACAGAAACCAGAAGGCCGTAGGAGAGCCACCGAGTTAGGTCAAAGTGGTCATACAGGAGGTTAAGCAAAATCCCTGTACAGTCGAAAGTCTTTGACCTACAAACTATAAAGAAAGCAAGGGAAGTGAATCCCGCCACATGGGAAAACAATGGAAGTGAACCCCGTAACCATTTGAGAATATAAAGTTGGTAAGAGTTAACCTGACCAAGGGATGCTGATGAGAAGGGGGCAAGTCTAAAGTCACAAGAAACAGTATGTTGACAAGAGTGAACCCGGCAGAGGGATGTCCACATTGAACTGTTAAAAAGGACATTAAGATTGTTGAAGGAACTCTTTTGTTTGAACTTTATTTTGGAATCTGAGAGGCCTTTGGAAGTGAGAGAACATAGCTATCTGGGGTCTTGATATCATTAAGGAACTGTCTAGGGATTTGCACCCACAAGAGGGGACTTCCAGGGTGAAAGTCATCACCCAAAGCCCATGGAAAAGAGACTGTTTATTTGTTTTGTTATTTGAATATGTCAGGTCCTCGAAGGCAAGAGACTTTCAAGGAAACAAGACTTCACCATTGACTGTCCTGAGAGCTGCCATTAGAACTGTCGTCTCGTGCTCGAGAAGCCCAAGAATATACTGGGCTCCAAGATCCCACCTTACCCCGTGTTCAAGACATGGGGAAGGGAGACCCAGGCTACCGCATCGTGACATAATATTTGAGAACACTTCTTTCTTTTCTTAAGAACTTTCCCATGCCCTTTCTTTTATTAGTTGTAAGGTTTGGCAATAGGTTTCTTAGTAAAGACCCTTTTATTTTGACACAATGCCACTAAGACTGTCTTATTTTAATTGGATGGTCGGCGCTTGCTCCCATCTTAGATTTAGGTTTAGCTTAGGCATTTTTCCACCCTGCAACCATTGTTCAATAAGCACCCTTGAACTGTGATCACTTGTGTCTGTCTTTACTGTTGCCAGCATGAGTTCCTAACAGGAGCATGACATAGCTTTACCCTTATCATATTCCCGACTGACACCAGTAAACATAATGGGGAAAGACATCATGAGCAAACTCAACATGACCATCTCATTCGCTGACCAAGGGATAGTGTGTTCTACACCAGGGACTCACCTCCTAAATGTGAGGGAAATTATTCAAGCCTACTGCAGATGCACAGCACAGAGGGGGGTGCCAGCAGATGAAGACTGTTCCGATATGGAGCGGAAGTAATAATAGCATGGCTCCTAGGAATACAGGGGTAGCTATGTCGCATTCCAAATGAGTGCATATTCAGACCGGAACTACCATTAGACGAGAAAGAGGGGGCAGGGATCTCACTGGAACTAGAGGCAATAATAATAATGGGGGAGGACAGAATAACAGTACATGGGACCAAAAACACTGGATGAGCATGGAGAACAGTGATTGCAGTGGCAGAAAGGCACAGGCTGACTACAGTAACAGACGAAGAACTATTCAAAGACAACCACTCAGATCACAGGGTAGTGTATGACATCAGTATTACATATTGAGGGAAGATTCACTACAGAGAGGTACCACCATCATATCTTGAAGCGGACTTGGCTAAAGTCCCCAGTGTTTTATGGACCACACGTCCCTATGACGTGGGACTTCTGAAGGGGATAGGAGCAGTGAAAATAAAACTCAAGCCAGGAGCAATCGTACCAAGAGCAAGGCAGTACACTTTATCGAGAGTGGCAGATGAGGATATTTACAAAACCATTGCGGCCCTAGTCAAACAAGGTATTTCAGTACCATCAGGATCGTCATGTAACACAGCAGTGTACCCTGTGAAAAAGGCAACAGGGGGTTGTGGCGTTTTATACAGGATTTACGCCCTTTGAACCATATTGTCGAGGCAGAGTTTCCTTTAGTTCCGAATTCTGCTCAATTTTGTGTAACATTCCTACGGAAGCTATCCATTTCATGGTTATAGATTTGAAGAATGCCTTCTTCTCTATACCACTCCATCTAGACTCACAAGATTAGACTTTGTTCCTATACAGAAACAAAAATTGGAAACACATTTGTCTTCCCTAAGGGTTCTGCGAGTTCCTGTCTATATTTAACAGGGTCATACAGATGGACTTAGGCAATGTGCAGATAGAGAGTGTTGTTATACAATATGTAGATGACATCTTGATTTGCAGCAAAACAGAAGCCCAATGCAGAAATGAGACAGTGCACATGTTGACCGTATTAACAGATGAGGGATACAAGGTAGACAAGGCCGAACTACAAGATTGCCAGGAAGAAGTATTATACATTGGACAACTGATCTCACAAGATGGACGGAAGTGACACCACAAAGGGCAGAGACAATTCGTAAGACCCCAACACGCATGACCATAAGACAGATGCAGCAATTTCAAGGCCTCTATAATTACTGCAGGGCATAGGTGTTCTATTATAGCACGTAAACAAGACCCTTGTTGAGTGCACTGAAAGAAGCACAAAGAGGGAACGGTACATTAAAATGGACAGAAGAAATGACAGAGGCATTTGAAGAGCTGAAAACGGCCATAGGCATGGCTCCAGTGTTAGGGCTTCCAGACTATCAAATGGAATTTTATTTATTCTAACACTTCAACAGAGTAGTAATGATCGCAGTACTGAGGCAGAAAACAACCATGGACCATAAACCATTTGCATACTGCAGTGGGAAATTAGACCCAGTGATGAGAGGACAATACTCCTGTGAGCAAGCATTAGCTGCTGCCCGATTTGCAGTAGAAAAATCAGCAGGTGTTACCAAGGTATGCAGCACCACCCTCTTTGTGAGCATGCTCTCTTCGCAATGCTAGAGCGACCAAAAACTATATTGACAACACAATGTGCCTCTGGATATGAGGTTATACTGTCAAATCCAGCTATCAAAGTAGTGAGCTGCCGACTTGTGAACATTCGTCGCCGAGCCCATAGAGGAGCACGACTACGTACACGACTGCACCACAAACATAAAAAGCCGTGATGACATCCCACAGTTAAAGAAGGATGTTCTTGATGTGGGTGAAGTACTTTACATTGATGGGTCATCCACAATAGACTAGACCACAAGAGAAAGGCATACTTGGATGGCAGTAGTGAAGCTAAAAGCGGATGCAACAAGAGGTGTTTTGTCCCAACCTGGCGGAACATGTGGCAGAATGTATGATTAATTGACTCATTTGCAAGCATTTTAAAGCAAGTCATACACTAAGGGTAGTGAGAGGAGCCATACCTCCCCCAATGGGTCCATTCCAACACATTCATGTCGATTATGTGGACATGCTCCAAGTATGCCATGGCTACCGCTACATAATAGTGGTTGTATGCCCATTTTTCTGATGGATTGAAGCCGGTCCCTGTTCCCATCCTGATGCCATTAGAGCGTCATAATTCCTGGTTCGAGAAATGTTCCCACAATGGGTCGTGTATGATGTCCTGCGGTTTTACAACAACCCTCACTTCCCCAATGAGATGTTTGATCAGATCACAACCTTGCTAGGCATGCAACACAAGTTCTCCTGTGTGTATCACCCAGAGGTAAATGAGGTGTGTGGGCGCCTCAGTGGGCTGCTCAAAGAAAGCATAGCCAAGATAAACAAAACATTGAGTAAGAGCTGGCTACACTGTTTACCTTTGGCTTTATTCACCTTGCGCAACAAACCAGGGTCTGTCTATCTTTTAACCCCACAAGAGCTGGTAACCTGGTGGTGCATGCAACTTCCCCTGGCTCCACTCACTAGGGCATTGAAGGATGCAGAAAAAATGTCGGATGTTTTGGGACAAGAAATGTATGAGTACACTGCTTCTTTGATGGCCAGTGCCTCTTTTATTTCTCGCAAACTGCAGGGACAACAGCAGAGGTCCAAAGGTAAAGAAGACAGCAATAATTCAGAAACAACGATTGCAGAAACCACAACTTTATCCCAGCGAGAAAGTGCTTTTGCGAGATTTAACCTGAAAATGGTTTAAGCAAAGTTTCACAGGACCCCACAGCATCGAGGAAGTATCAGATTGAGCAGTGAATATCAAAAAAGGCCTGGAATTACATCGGGGACCTCAAGCCCTGTCGAGCAGCAGCCTCTCCTAGCAACGACACGGAAAGGGCAAATGTTCCACAAGAAGAACACAGAGGAGCATCACTGCTCAGCAGAGCCCAACCCATGATAAGTCACTCGAGAGCAAGAGAGATAGGGAAAGGACTTTCTACACATCCAGAGTGAGGGTACACTGTTGGTTTATTATTTTCCTTTTCGCATATTTACAGCATTCATCGTGAAGGTTGTGAATGTTATTGCTTCATTGTCCCATGCTTCCCGAAGACCCTCATCCTGCAACCTTCCATGGCCAATTTGTCCTTTTTATTAGAAGTTCCAACTGTGCACGAGGACCCTCTCCAAATGTATTTTTGCATGTTTTCGTGGCCTATTTGTCCCAAACATACCCACAACTGAATAGAGGAAATCCATCGGTACTTGCAGTACTTTGTGATCCTAGAATACGCATTGTGTGGGAACATATATTCTTTATTGTACTAGCCCAACATCGTAACCACAGAGCTTACAAATAATAATTACTAACAAGGTAATGACACATTTCTAGTGCATGTCAGGTGGTTCATCAATACTTAAAAGCTGCACAAGGTTCTGAAGTGGAGTAAGTAATGAATGCCATTATTAAAAGTGTGCTAATGGTGTTATGTGTCTTCTTTTCATTTGGTGTCTTTGCCTTTATTTTTTGGCACATGTCTTTTATTATAGAAAATAACGGTGTGAGCCCCACTAACACAACACCAATTCCGGCAGGTACGGCTACCATGCCAGGTGGGGAGTGAACAGGGGGCCATGCATCCCATCAGGCATCTATGAGCACCTCATTTTCCAGACAGAGGCAGGAGAAATCAGGCACCTGGGAGGATTTCATCATCATGTATTTATTGCTAGAAAAACAGGACACACACTCAAAGGCATTTTTGCCTCCAACTCATTTTTATAGCCTTTTAAGATTTCACAACACTTTTATACAAATGAACACATTGTAAAGGGTATGCTTTTGAAAGGTAAATTTAGCCAGAAACAAAACATTCCTTCAGTATCATTGGATAAGTTACCTCATGTGTACAATAAGTCCACATTTGCATAACTAGCATCCACAATGTTCTCTGATGCACAAACTGACATGCTTATTTTAGACTTGGCTGGACACAACTATGACAGTGCTTAACTCCTGCCAAGAATGTCTCCATGCACTGATGTCTGGGCCTTTATCTGTTTTCTGTGGTTCTGCCAAGTTAGTTAAGTGCTTGCCACTATTAGAGAATATATATTTGCTCTATTATATGGTGCCAAAATAATACACTGGTCACTTAGAATAGTTTAAATGACACACGTTGTACCCTCTTCCATAAGCACATAGATGCATGTATTTAAGCTTCTATTACTTTTATTCTTTATCTCAATATTGTCTGAAAACTCTTGGCTTGGTGCATAGTCCTCCACAATTGGCTTAGAACTGGAAACCATTTTGCATTTGAATATTCTTTCTCAAATATATGTTTTTTGACACTGTACCTTTCTTCAGGGAGCAATATTCTTCATTTAATGAAACATCTCTCAATTAGTATACTTGTGCACTTATGGAGTGTGTGTGAAATTAAAAGTACCTTTCATTTCCTGAGCCCTCCCAACTCAATGTGTGCAGTGCCATGTAATCTTTTTACTTATAATAAAGGCAATCTAATCCTGATTTCTGCAATGATGGATAGGAGAGTGAACCTATTTGATCTGCCTATCTTATTATCTATATTCAGTTGAGAGGGGAAAGTTTGGCACACCCTATACAGGAGATAAAGACTGCAAGATCAGTAAGGAGAGGTAGACGCAGTGTTGGTATAGATGTATGAGGGGTTATCTCTGTTAAGGTGGATTTCTAAACTCTGTCTTGGTGGGCAGAAGATTAGGAGGCCTCCCTCAGTTTGGTGAAACAGGGGAGCCTTCTGGACAAGCCAGCCCAATCTAGGTAGCTTGTTAGGTGGTCAAGACTAAGTCTTGGGAGGGGTGAGAGTGATCGGAAGCCCACAATGAGCACACACAGCAACCAACCACAAATTATTCTTAGACAAGTGTATATGAGAAATATCTATACATTTATGGTCGTTCACACCAAATAGACACAAGTAACTTTAACAATGAGAAATAATGAAATCACACAAATCCTTAAACTAGTCAGTATATATACATTACATTTCTTAGTGTGATTTAATTATAAGCTACAACCAAAACCTGTAAAGAAATGTTTACGTTTAGTATACAAATGGCAATTGGTAATCCTTCAGAGTTCGTTCCCTAACTTTCGAGTCCATCCCTTAGAAGAGGGGGAAGCCTTGTGCTCAACAGTACAGTTGTGCGTAAAAATGCATGATCGTGCAGATTGAACAAAAGGGGCTTGAGGCAATGAAGAATAGGTTCCCACTATTTGAGTATGCCCTGCCCTTTGGCAGCAAAGCAGTATTCAAGTGGTGAGAATAGCTAGGGAGTGCAGGCTAACCCAGCCAAGTTCGAATACGTTTAAGGGAAACTCGTGCGTAAAAGCGATTGGCTGTGCCAGGGGGCCACTGGTAAGTTATGCAAGAACTAACCCACCCTCGGCACAGACTGGACCGAACTTTTCCAGTTTAGTCAAGGTCGCTAGTAGGTTCGAGTCCTGCAGTTTCTTGGCGCTCTGGCTCCCAGCAGCTGCAGTGGAGAACGATTGTCCGTGACGGGGCAGTTGCCTTTTCTCACCTTCCAACAGAGGTATGGTAGAAAATGTCAGTGTAGCTGGCCTCAGGGCACAGGAGAACTTAACAGCAGGGGAACTACAGTGACTGTCATCGCCAGGTAGTGATGCATGAAGCGTGGATGCGGGTAGCATTACACACTCTCCTAATTCGGGACCCAGAGAAGCTAGGCCTTTGAAATCTGGCAGGAGAATGAACGGGACCACAAGCAAGCAAAATATCAAGTCTTGGGTCTGCACTCAAGATGGCGGTGGAGCTGCAGGTTACCCTGAGGTAGAGCTGGACAGTTCGCTGGATGGCCCAGGAACACTTCCAAAGGGGCTTGTTCAGTGGGTAATCAGGGGGCGTGGAGAGTAGGTGTTCCTACTATTCCAAAGAGGCAAAGCCCCTTGGCAGGCCTTCTTGATCAAAAAAGAAAGCAGTGGTCCAATGGGATAGCAGAGGGCAAAGGATGCCAAAGCCTTCCAAAGCATCTCCAGCCATTTCACAAATCAGTGAATTCATGTAGGAGAATTGGCTCCTTCTGTAGTTTGGTGAGAACACAGGTGATCGACCTGGAAATGCTACAGAGCCACATCTCTTATCCATGATCAGCTTTGCCTCAAAATCAAGGACTTCCAATAGAAGATATGCTCTCTTGCAGGCATCCCAGACGTTGACCAATCACAGCCCACAGTGGTCTCAGTCATTCAGGCACTCCAGACATTCTGGCACCAGCAGTGTGGATTGGGACTAGACAGTTCCAGCCCTCTTCCTGGGCACACATACGTGACAGGAAGAATCCTGCAAAAGAAATTGTTTTTTTTTCGGGAGGCTGCATGCCCAAACAAGGAAAACCCGGGTTACTCGACCTGGGTGAAGGCAAGGGACAAAATGGCCATGGGACAGAAGAAAAGACTTTGTGGCTCGGCCATTTTTGGACCTGGCCACAGTCTTGAGCCAAACACGGTAAATGCTGTTTAACTCAGTAAAAAGAAGTAACACATTATGAAAAGTAACTGCTGCCACCAGTTCATCCCAGGCACACTCGTACAATCACCAAAAAATCCTTTGAGGGTGTCTAGGGCCATGAAACAAACAGGAAAGCCAGCACATGGTACTGGAAGGTACATTGTGCACTGTTAAAAAGTTCCCAAGAAATGGCAACATAGTGAAAGACTTAGGGAAACATAGTTTCCCAGTACTGACAGTCTGAAGCACGTGTCAGTTTTCCCATAACACGTGAGCAAAAGCCCTGGGGAATTCAGCTGAAGGCTGGGCTCCACTGAAAAAGGTAGGTTAGGATAGCCAAACAAACGCAAAAAGTTTGGGGGGGAAATTGCACATTACTGAAATCTTTCCTAACACTAGCCCCTTGCAGACTAAGGACAGGGGGAACTAATCCACCCCTGGACAGGCCTCATGTTCAGGTCGGTTAAACATTCTGGACAACCCATCAGCATTCCTATGCTGGACACCTGGCATGTGCTCAATGGTAAAGCCAAACCCTTGCAGGCTTATGAACCCCCTGAGCAAATTTGGATTCTGTCCCTTCATGTTCATGAGCAACTTTAAGGGCTTATGGTCAGTCTACACAGTGAATTGGGTCCCATAGAGGTAGGGCCTCCACTTTATTAAGGCCCACACAACAGAGAAACATTCTTTCTCTACTGTGGACCACCTGAGCTCTCTGTTCTTAAGCTGCCGACTAATGAATACAATCGGGTGTTCCTTGCCTTTCTCACCTATCTATGATAGTACAGCACCTAACCCAGTGTCAAAGACATCTGTCTGCACAATAAAAGCATGTTTGTAGTCAGGGGCCGTGAGGACAGGGGCCTGGTACAGGGAGTCTTTTAAGCTACTGAAGGCCTTCTCACACTCCACAGACCTTCTTAGACTTCTTTAGAGTAGTGAGAGCAGTCAGAGGGGTAGTTTGAAGCCATAGTCTGCTATCAAATTTCAGTAGTACCCAGTGAGTCCCAAATGTGCTGAGGTACTTGGAGGCACCCAAGCTATCCACCAGCTCATCGGTCTTGGTAAGGGGTGAGCATCTTTCCTGGTGACAGCATTCAGAGCCCCATAATCCACACAGAACCTAAATTGTGAGGTGCCAGATTTTGGGACTAAAACTACTGGGCTGGACCAAGGACTACTGGAAGGTTCAATCACTCCTAGATCCAGCATCTTGTTGACCTCGGCCTTGATGTAGGATCTCACCTTATCTGACATTCTATAACCCCTATGTTTGGTAGGTACACTATCTCCAGTGTCAATTTCATGTTTGCACCAAGGTGTCAAAGCTGGAGTCAGTGAGAACAAGGATGAGAACTGCCTCAGCAAAGTTCTTACTTCCCCTTGTTGGTCAGAAGTCAAGTGAGGGACCACATGGACACCCTCAATGGAGCCATCTAAAAGCTTATTCTGGAACAGGTCAGGTAGAGGTTTGGATTCCTCTTCTTCCATATGTGAAGCCAGTGGCAGTGCAGCTATTTCAACCCTAGGGATGAAAGTCTTCAGTCTATTTATGTGAAACAATTGTGAGGCCTGTCCAGGCCTGCTAAGGTCCACCAAATAGTTATCATCACCCAGCTGCTCCACAACTGTGTAAGGGGCTGGCCATTTATCCTTTAGGGCACGAGACCTTATGGGATTCATGATTAGGACTTATTATCCTGGGGTAAGGTGCACAAGTGAAGCTTTCTGGTCATACCGATGTTTGACCAATACCTGACCACCTTCAACTTGAGCCATCAGGAGGACCATCCTCTTCCTTAACCCAAGCACATAGACCACTACATTGGTAGTGACAGGAGGAGTGGTGGGCTCTTACCCTTCCTTTACTATGGCCAGTGTCTCCCTCACAGGGTGACCGAAAAGATGCTCTAAGGGGCTAAAGCCAACCCCCTCTTGAGGTACCTCTCTGTGGGCAAAGAGTAAGCATGGCAATATGAGATCCCATTTTCTCCTTTGAGGTTCTTCCAGAGCCCCAATCATGCTTTTGAGAGTTCTATTAAACCTCTCAACTAATCCATTTGTTTGTGTATGATAAGCTGAAGAAAACTTATAAGTGACCACACAATTCTTCCACATGGCTTGCATATACTTGGACATAAAGTTGCTGCCTCTGTCAGACACAACTTCTTTAGGGAAGCCAACCCTAGCAAATATGGCAAGTAAAGCTTTAGCAACTGACTTGGCAGTCACTGTCTTCAATGGGATGGCTTCAGGATATCTGGTGGCATGATCAACCAGCACCAAGATAAACCTATTGCCAGAGGATGTCTGAGGGTCAATGGGACCAACAATGTCAATCTCTACCCTCTCAAATGGCACTCCCACAACAGGGAGTGGCACCAATGGAGCCTGGATTGTTGAGACACTTATTCCAGAAATCTGGCAAGTGGCACAACTTCTACAATGACTTTCTACTTGCACCCCCATCTTGGCCAGCACAAGTGCATGTATAGCCTTTCCTTGGTTCTCTTTATCCCAAGGGGACCAGAAAGGGAAGGGGGACTTCATATGCCAGTTGCAGAAGGAAGGGTCTTAATTTGGGGGAAAGCAACCAACCTCCTATGGTCTCACTGTACAGGAGCCCACCTTCCCAATAAATCCTATGCTTCCCAGGAGGTTCACCCTCAAGCTGGGAGCAGGCCTGTCTCAGGCCTTACAAAGATTGGCACTCACATTGACATCATGTAGGAGACTTGGCTTCTTCTGTAGTTCAGTGAGAACACAGGTGATGGACCTGGAATGGCTGCAGAGCCCCTTCTCTTATCCAAGATTCGCTTTGCGCCAAAATCGAGGACTTTTAATAGAAGATCTGCTCTCTTGTAGGCATCCCAGACGTGGACAAAGCACGGCCCATGATGGTCTCAGTCATTCAGGCACTCCAGATATCCTGGCACCAGCAGTGTGGATTGGGACTAGACAGTCCCAGCCCTCTTCCTGGGCACACATAGGCTGCGAAAGAGATCGTTTTTTGCGGGAGGCTGCATGCCCAAACAAGGAAAACCGGAGTTACTCGACCTGGGTGAAGGCAAGGGACAGAATGGCCATGGGACAGAAAAAAAAAAGTTTGTGGCCCAGCCATTTTTGGACCTGCCAACATTCTTGAGCTAAACGCGGTAAATGCGGTTTAACTCAGTAAAAAGAAGTAAAACATTATGAAAAGTAACTGCTGCCACCAGTTACTCCCAGGCACACTCGTACAATCACCAAAAAATCATTTGAGGGTGTCTAGGTCCCTAAAACAAAAAGGGACCCCAGCGCACAGTACTGGAAGGTACATTGTGCACTGTTAAAAAGTTATCAAGAAATGGCAACATAGTCAAAGACTAAGGGAAACATAGTTTCACAGTACTGACAGTCTGACGGACATGTCAGTTGCCCCGTAATAAGTGAGCTAAAGCCCACGTGAGTTCAGCTGAAGGCTGGGCTCCTCTGGATAAAAGTCAGGTTAGGATAGCCAAACAAAAGCAAAAAGTTTGGGGGCATCCATACTGTAATGCTCACCTGAATCCCTCGGAGGCGCGGGTCTGGTCTGGGCGTTCTCCGAACCTTCCAGAGTCACTCGCAGGTCTTTGTCACCACCCTGGAAGGGCCCCCTCCTTACTGTGATCTTAATCCGGAGAGTGAGATGTCTGCGGGCAGAGAGGAAACAGGGGTTAACGTCTGCCTGACGGGGTTTCGGCCCTTTCCCCTTCCTGACACTCCTACGACTCCCCTAGGCCGCACGTGCTCACCTTAGGTAAGTAAATGCGGCGCTCTCCATCCTGCGTCTGTGCAGGGGCGCTGTAGCCAGTTACTTCACTGGACGATAGTTCAGCCTTTAATTGCGGAGGTAGAGTCCAGAAGGCAAGACCGTCGTTAGCTGCACGAACGGTAAGTGCCTTATTTGAGTCTTTTATTGTCCTTTCAGAATCTTGCCTCTTTGCAGGTCCGGTATATTGATCCGGTAAGTGGAAAAGTCCGGAGTTTTTTGCAGGCAAGCAAAAGGTTCATCTGAAGTTAAATGCACTTTTAAATGTCTTTTTCCCCTTTTCTTTCAGGTCGCGGTGCAACCGGCGATGAAGACTGATGCCGAAGGATCGTGCCGGAGGACCACTTGAGGCACGTGAGTAGAAATGGCGTCCTGAGCTCTAATAATGTCCTTCTTGTATTTTACAGGTGCGGACAAATGGCGCAGAACGGAGCTCGCGGAGACCGTGGCACAGGTAAGAAGATATCATGGAGTTATCGCTAACCTGTATTCTTTGTTGCTGCAGATGGCTGGAGAACGAAGAATCGCGGCACGGGGCCTTGGAAGGCGCCGACGGGTGGTAAGAGCAGCTCTGGTATTCTCTCGTGCTACTCTAATGTTCTCGTTTTCCTTTTCAGATTTCACGGAAGGCTGGAGCTGGATTTCAGGAAGGTAAGTTGAAGATTGTCCTGTTTTCAGGTGCAGAAGAAGAAGATCAGCTGGAGCCGACACGGTGAGCGTCCTGCTGCTATTGCAGAATAACGCGAAGCACGTGAAACCAATCGGGTGTGGTTTAAATAGCCTTCAGTAGTGCTTAGGCGTCTTCTTCCACAGCCTCCAGAGGTAAGAAAAGAGTTCCAGTATGTGGTTCTTGGGAGTGGTGCTGGCCCCACCCAGCAGTTAAAGTAGTCCCAGCAGGATTGGATGAAGAGTTCATCCTGCAGGTAGGAAGGCAGCATGGTCTGCAGCAGGTAAGTCCACCCAAGCACCAATCCCTTTTATATGAGCCCGGCGCTTCCAGTGCCGGGACTGGGTCCCTTTATGAGCATGAGCCTGGCGCCACTGGCGCCAGGACAAGGTCCAAAAGGCCCCTACGGGGGCCGGCTGGTGCCTGGAATGAGGATCATGACCCTGCTTCCAAGGATGTTGGGCTAGGTCTGACACCTTGGGGCCAGTGGTCATGACAGCACCCCCCCTCAAGGCCCCTCCCAAATTGGTCTTCCCCGGAGGCTTTGGTTTGTTGGGGAAGGTCCGATGAAATTTTCTGATTAGACGAGGAGCATGGACATTTTCTGAAGGTTCCCAAGATCTCTCCTGGGGGCCATACCCTTTCCAATCAATCAGGTAATACAGTTTTGACTTGAAAAATTTAGAATCCAAGATGTTCTGAACCTCGTATTCGGTTTCTCCGTCTACTTGGATTGGCTCTGGAGGTTTAGTCAGACGGGTTCCGGGTTGCATAGGTTTCAGGAGTGAAACATGGAATACAGGGTGTATTTTCATCCGAGTGGGCAATTCTAATTTAACTGCCACAGGATTTATCACAGCCGTGATCGCGTAGGGTCCTAAGTACTTTGGGTTAAAGGTGCGTGGTCCTTTTAGAGATAGATGTTTAGTAGACAGCCAGACTTGGTCTCCTACTTGGTACTGAGGGGCCTCTTTCCGATGTTGATCAGCACCTTTCTTATAAGATTCTTTGGCTCGTTGAAGGTGTGCGATGGCTTCCTTAAATGTTTGAGTTATGGTCGCATGAAGATGGTCCACAGCGGGTGTTCCTAGATCTTGAGGCGGATCTAAATTAGAGGTCCGAGGATGAACCCCATACAACAGGAAGAAAGGGGTTTTACCTGTTCCGGTAAGTATTGAGTTGTTGTACGCATATTCAGCAATCCAAAGAATGTCCCTCCAAGTACCCTCTGATTGTTGTAACATGCAACGAAGATACTGTTCCAGAGTTTGGTTAGTCCTCTCAGTCTGTCCGTCAGTTTGAGGGTGGTGGCTGGTAGAGAGTCGCACGTCAATTTGTGCAAGACGACAACAACTCCTCCAGAAATGGGAAATGAATTGGCTCCCTCGATCAGAGATTAGGACTGAAGGGAACCCGTGCAAGCGAACGATGTTTTCAAGGAATTCTCGGGCTAGAATGGAAGCTGTGGGTAATCCTTTCAGTGGAACAAAATGAGCCATCTTTGAAAAAAGATCGACAATTTCTAGAATTGTATTATATCCGGAACAAGGGGGTAAATCCGTGATAAAATCCATTGAGAGGGTGTGCCAAGGGCACGGTGGAATGTCTATCGGATGCAGTAGCCCGGCTGGTTTTTCTCTCTGGCTCTTGTTTTGTGCACAAATGCCGCATGAGGCCACAAAGTCTTTGATATTCTTTCTCCAGGACGGCCACCAGAAATGTCTTTTAATTTTTTCGGAGGTTTTGGCTACACCCGGATGTCCCTCTATTAAGGAATCATGATAGCAGGTGATGACCTGTTTCTGTAAGTCATCACACGGTAAATAAAGTCTGCCTTGGAAGTATAATAGATCTTGTTCTATCGTAAAATCCTTTCCTTTCTGCAGCCAAGTCAAGGAATCTTCGGGAGTTATTACTTGCTTGATCCTCTTTTTTATGTCGTCAAGAGACATTGTGTTGATGACTCCCAAAATCTTTTGTTCGGGGATTATGGGTACTGGTTCTGGATTAGCTGCGAGTTCGTTAACACCTATTCGTGAAAGGGCATCTGCTTTTCCGTTTTTGATGCCCGGCCGAAACGTTATCACAAAATCATATTCCGTGAAAAAAAAAACACCCAACGGAGTTGTCTTGAAGATTGGGCCTTGGCTGACTTCAAATATTGGAGATTACGATGATCAGTAATTACAGTGACAGTGTGCCGGGCTCCTAGGAGATAATGCCGCCAGGCCTTAAAGGCGGACTTGATTGCCAGAAGTTCCTTGTCCGTGATTGTGTAATTGATTTCCGGGGCCGAAAATTTGCGGGACCAAAACGCCACAGGGTGTAATTGGTGTGTTTCAGGATCTCTTTGTGACAAAACTGCCCCCATTGCAAGGCTAGATGCGTCGGTCTCGACGATATAAGGAAGGTCTGGACGAGGATGTTTCAGGACTGGAGCAGAAATAAATTTGGCTTTCAAATCTTGGAAGGCTTGTTCGGCCTCTGGAGTCCACTCGAATTTTTTGTTCTTTTTTAGGAGAGCCGTGATAGGTTGGACTATTCGAGAGAATTCGGGGATAAACCTTCGGTAAAAATTAGCGAAGCCCAACATGCTCTGTACTCCTTTTACCGAAGTCGGAGACCGCCATTTGGTGATAGTATCCACTTTTCTTGTGTCCATGTGAACACCGTTGGGTGATAAAATGAACCCCAAAAATTCGACTTCCTTTACATGAAAGGTACACTTTTCCAACTTAGCAAATAAACGATGGTGGCGAAGCCTCTGCAAAACTGCAGTGACATGTCGTCGGTGTTCAGCTTCTGAGGAGGAGTATGCCAAGATGTCATCAATGTAGACGACTACACAAACATCAATAAGCTCTCGGAGAACGTCATTCATAAAGAACTGGAAGGCGGCCGGTGCATTACATAGTCCAAAAGGCATTACTTGATACTCGAATAATCCGTATTTTGTGCGAAAGGCCGTCTTCCATTCGTCCCCCTCCCTGATTCGTACCAAGTGGTAGGCTCCTCTGAGATCTAGTTTTGTGTAAATGCAGGCGCCCTTTACTTGGTCCAATAGTTCGGGAATCAGAGGCAGCGGGTACCTGTTTTTGACTGTAATCTGGTTCAGGGCGCGATAATCTATACACGTTCTCAGGTCACCTTCCTTTTTCGGGACGAAGAAGAAAGCTGAAGAAGCTGGAGATTTTGAGGGACGAATAAATCCGTTAGCCAGGTACTGGTCCAAGTATTGTCTGAGGTGAAGATTTTCTCGCTCAGTAAGAGCATATATTCTACTGCACGGTGGAGTGGATCCGGGTATCAGGTCTATCTGGCAGTCGTATGACCTGTGCGGAGGCAAGGTGTTGGCCTGATCTTTCTGGAAGACATCACTAAACTCTTGATATTCAGGAGGCAATTGGAGGTTCTCGGAAGCGATGGCTGCCAGCCTGATGTCGGGCCGAGAATAACAAGTTTGGGCGCACTCTGGAAACCGGATTACTTTGGCTCGCCAGTCGATCTGAGGATTGTGTTTTTCCAACCAAGGAACTCCTAGAATTACTTGAAACTGCGGGGCCTTGATTACATCAAACACGATTCCTTCCCGATGTCCGTCCTGGCAGAGCAGCGTCACTTCCACGGTGGTGTGAGAGACTGGTCCGGAAACTATTTCTGTACCATCCACTGTAGTGATTACATCTTTTACCAATTTAGGGCACAAAGGAAGATTCATCCTAGCTGCCATATCTTGATCCACGTAGTTACCGATTGATCCGCTATCAATGAATGCCTTAATAGCATGCATACGATCTGGTTGGTCGGGGCATATGAGGACCATAGGCAGTACGAAATGCGAGGTCAAGGAACTGTTTTTTACGCTCGGCAAGCGGACCTCTACGCTTGCCGGGCGAGGTCGTTTCCCGATTCTTGTTGTTTTGCATCCTTTTCGGAAGCTCCCAAGGCTTTCTTGACGGTTTCACTGAACAATCTCGAAGGAAGTGTCCAGACTTCCCACAGTAGAGGCATAGCTGTAACTGTCTTCGCCTTTCTCGTTCCTTTTGAGTTAAAGGTCCTTTCACGATGCCTATCTGCATGGGTTCCACGGAATCATTTCCTTTAGCAGGGTTTTGAGTCTTTGAGAAGGCCCTGGTTTCAAATCTGGAGCGATCGGCCTTTCTATTCTGTAGTTGATACTCTAATTGAACTACTAAGTCGATATAATCGGAGCACTCTTGCGGAGGATTTACCACCTGTGCTAAGACATCTTTAAGTTCTCCACGTAGCCCCCTGTGGAAAAGCGTGATCCTCTTGTCTTCAGGCCACCTGGTTTCAACCACCAGTCTGTTAAAAGATGCTATGTACGCCAGGAGATCTTGGTTACCTTGTCTTAGCGATAGGAGTTCATTGTCCAAGGCCTGCCCTTGTGAATGCCGTGCGAACAACTTTTCCATACTGGCCTGAAAGTCTTGGAAGTTTTGGAGGATCGGATCATCCTGTGTCACTAAAGGAATGGACCAATCAGCCGCATTGCCACTAAGATAAGAAAGTACGAACGTTACTTTAGCTTGGTCAGTTGGGAATGCAGCGGGTCTACACAAAAAGTGCAAGCGGCATTGGTTGATGAATACTGCGTAGCGTCTAGGATCACCTGAGAAACGTTCTGGTGGAGCCAGGGGCACGTTCCCTGGCAGATTAATCTGCACCGGATTGCTTGAGGTTGTATGTGGATAATTCCCTCCCGAGGTAGGCAAAGGTGCTTGCCCAGCTTGAATTTGTAGCAATTGCCTGGCCAGGTCGTCCGCTCGCTCTTTGGAAACGATCAATTCCCTTCGAAAGGCATTTGTTTCTTGACGAGATGCATGTACCTCGGCCCTCAGCTCCCCAAGCAATTGGGCCAATTGGTCTGTATCCGAGGTTTCCATTGCGCCTGGGTGGGATATTTGTGGTAGGCTTCGCGTTCTGTAACGCTCACCTGAATCCCTCGGAGGCGCGGGTCTGGTCTGGGCGTTCTCCAAACCTTCCAGAGTCACTCGCAGGTCTTTGGCACCACCCTGGAAGGGCCCCCTCCTTACTGTGATCTTAATCCGGAGAGTGAGATGTCTGCGGGCAGAGAGGAAACAGGGGTTAACGTCTGCCTGACGGGGTTTCGGCCCTTTCCCCTTCCTGACACTCCTACGACTCCCCTAGGCCGCACGTGCTCACCTTAGGCAAGTAAATGCGGCGCTCTCCATCCTGCATCTGTGCAGGGGCGCTGTAGCCAGTTACTTCACTGGACGATAGTTCAGCCTTTTATTGCGGAGGTAGTGTCCAGAAGGCAAGACCGTCGTTAGCTGCACGAACGGTAAGTGCCTTATTTGAGTCTTTTATTGTCCTTTCAGAATCTTGCCTCTTTGCAGGTCCGGTATGTTGATCCAGTAAGTGGAAAAGTCTGGAGTTTTTTGCAGGCAAGCAAAAGGTTCATCTGAAGTTAAATGCACTTTTAAATGTCTTTTTCCCCTTTTCTTTCAGGTCGCGGTGCAACCGGCGATGAAGACTGATGCCGAAGGATCGTGCCGGAGGACCACTTGAGGCACGTGAGTAGAAATGGAGTCCTGAGCTCTAATAATGTCCTTCTTGTATTTTACAGGTGCGGACAAATGGCGCAGAACGGAGCTCGCGGAGACCGTGGCACAGGTAAGCAGATATCATGGAGTTATCGCTAACCTGTATTCTTTGTTGCTGCAGATGGCTGGAGAACGAAGAATCGCGGCACGGGGCCTTGGAAGGCGCCGACGGGTGGTAAGAGCAGCTCTGGTATTCTCTCGTGCTACTCTAATGTTCTCGTTTTCCTTTTCAGATGTCACGGAAGGCTGGAGCTGGATTTCAGGAAGGTAAGTTGAAGATTGTCCTGTTTTCAGGTGCAGAAGAAGAAGATCAGCTGGAGCCGACACGGTGAGCGTCCTGCTGCTATTGCAGAATAACGCGAAGCACGTGAAACCAATCGGGTGTGGTTTAAATAGCCTTCAGTAGTGCTTAGGCGTCTTCTTCCACAGCCTCCAGAGGTAAGAAAAGAGTTCCAGTATGTGGTTCTTGGGAGTGGTGCTGGCCCCACCCGGCAGTTAATGTAGTCCCAGCAGGATTGGATGAAGAGTTCATCCTGCAGGTAGGAAGGCAGCATGGTCTGCAGCAGGTAAGTCCACCCAAGCACCAATCCCTTTTATATGAGCCCGGCGCTTCCAGTGCCGGGACTGGGTCCCTTTATGAGCATGAGCCTGGCGCCACTGGCGCCAGGACAAGGTCCAAAAGGCCCCTACGGGGGCCGGCTGGTGCCTGGAATGAGGATCATGACCCTGCTTCCAAGGATGTTGGGCTAGGTCTGACACCTTGGGGCCAGTGGTCATGACACATACATGGAGGGAAAATTACACAGTACTGAAATCTTTCCTAACACTCTCTATTTCACTGACACTGCTCGAGTATCCAATAACATCTGGTACAAGCACATGACTAAAGTAGGTAAACAAACCAATAGAGAGATCTGCTGTCTGCTCTCTTATCCCCTACGCCATGAGTGCCTCCAGAACGATTATGACAACTGAGATACCAGCAACAAGATCACAGTGCCTAATGCACTTAGCAATGTTTACCATCCGAGGAAGATTCCCAAGGAGAACAGCAACCTTACGATGGATGCACAAAGCAACATTTCCCTATGAAGACAGCTATATAAAGACGCTAAACATGATGGACTGTTATTGGAAAAAAGACCAAGCTATACAATACATCACTGACGGCCCGCAGAAAGGGGAAATGAAAACAATAACAATGAACGAATTACTGTGTCCTAAAAAAGGGCGAATAGAGATAGGAGGAGAACCAGGATGCTGGGAAAGACTACAGGTGCATGTATAAAGGCAAGTTCACACAGCTGAAGGATGGAAAGAAGGAGTCTTGGGGAGCAAGGCGCATAGTCTTCTAACAATTCCAGTTTCTACAGTTCAAGAATAAAATGACAAATGCCTAAAGGAATGGGAAGCAAGTGCGTATTTACAGACCTGGGTGGAGAATGAAGCAGGACCAATGCCTGTATTACCACTGAAGAAAGCAGCATTATGTTTCCAGAAAAATGTTGGTGAAAACATGGAATGTAAGCAGACAGTAAAGGTTCCAGGCATGAAAGTTGGGATAGGAGTATAAATGGATCATTACTGGGCTTGCCGATTCAAGGCATACGAGAAGCTGCCACCCAACTGGGGAGGAATATGTTCACTGGCATACATCAACATGCCAGCATTAGCAGTTCCACAGAAAGACATCAAAACAGACGACTTCCCTAAAATGGACAATGCCAGAAGAAAGAAGAGGTCAGTAGAATTAACTAAAGTGAAAAGGGGAAACTACATGTCCTCGGAATCGGAAGATTCTCTGGACGACATGCCACCTGAGCACCGGTTGTTCAGCGGGACAGAAATGTTCTTTGCATCAGTGCAGACATACACAAATGCAAAATGTGCTCCAGATTACAAGGTGGGAGTTGATGAAAATAATAATCTTAACAATAAACAACTTCAGTGCCCTCAAGGAAGAGCTCCAAGCAGTAAGGTTGATGGCCCTACCGAATTATATTATTGTAACTGTGTCCAATGGAGGCAAACAAAAAGAAACATGTTGTGCGGCAGATGGAAACTGGGAAAAAGCACCTTTGACAGATGTAAATTGCAGCAGTGCACGTGGAATGAAAAGATAGATTTGAAACACTGCACATTTGGAATATAAAAAGGAATGATGTCTGACCTTTAAGAAATAAAGTCAAGTGACAGATTGTGTTATCAGGAATAAAGAGACTTCATTTTCATCATATAAAATCACAGCATATAAAGAGAAAGGCCTACTTTGTTTTTGTAAAAGTGAACACTGGTTTCCTATGTTAACTGTGGCCTATCTGTGTGCATAAGATTGATAATGGATTGACCTCTGCTCCAATGTAGTAGAAAAGAAAGATTGTATTTATGAACAGCAGGCCTAAGTGTAATACAAAATGTTACATGTTGGGCATCATTACGAGGTTGGAGGTAGCCTTGCCGGTAAGAGTGGTAAGACTACTTCCATATCGGCATGTTCGGCACCCGCTAATGGGCTATTACTGGGATATTCTGACCCCGCCGGACCTGGTAACTGCCATTTCGCGGGTGCCGGTGCCGGTAGATCACCATTCCCATTTCAGCCCCATGGGGAGGCTTGTAGCACTGGCACCGTTCATAACAGTGTCGGTGCTACAGGCATGTTGTGCTTGCGGGTGCCTTTCATTCCACCAGGGCAGATCTGGCGGATTGAAAGGCACCCATGGCACAACTCGGAGTTTGCCCGTCTGGTAACAACAGCACTGGCAAGCATACTGGTACTGTTGTTACCGGACCAGCAACCTCATAATGAGGCCCAAATGTCAATGTAAAATGCTATTCTTCTACAATTATGTATGTAGCTTGTTTTTCCCCATTGAACTGGAAGGTCTAGGCCTCTGAAACTTTGACCTCCAAGACCTTTGGCTGAGGATGTTTAAATGCTAAAAAATACAGAGGAGTAGATCGGAATTGTGGAGGTGGCAGATAAGCCAGCCAAGCAGAAGTTACCTTAATGTCTGGTCTCCCCATTAACTGTGCATTGCCTTTGAACATAAAACCTTTAAAGCCCAGGAGGGGAGGGAATGATCACATGGGCCAGCCAGATGTCCTAATCAGGTCACAGGAGAGAAATGAAACCTAAGAAATGGTGGGGGCTGGTGTGAAATTCAGGGCCACTTGTGGTGCCTTGCCATTGACTAACATTGAATACATTTTCTTGAATAAAAAGCACATTGCAAGTTCCACTGAGCTTATCATGGGTTCATATTAAAGGGGATCAGAAGCCCGTCTGGACCATGTAAAAACACATTTTGGTTGATGGATACAAGTAGGGTTATAAAGACAATTATGATTCCGGCCTCCTCACAATTCCAAGGGAATGGAAATTTGGTGTGGTGATAGATTATGGAAGTAAGGTTTGAATCATGAAGGGTCAGAGTTGTGTCTATCTCGGCTCAGGAGTAAATCGATAAAAATAGTAGCTCCTCTCAGGAAGGGCGTACCGAGATATGATTAGTATTTTATGACTCGCCATAAAATGTAGATTTAAAAAATAATAGGTTCATGTAGTTAACTGAAAGATTACGGTAGTTGCAACGTTGACAGATTTTCAGAACCCAAAAGTATAAAACAACCTGTCATTTTCAAATTATGCATTTTTCCTCCTCTCTCGGCTTCGATAATCCATACGTCCCAATGTCTGGTCCTGTCAGCAGCCAGTGGGCGTCTTGGTGGGAGGTGAAGGGAGAGAGCTAACCAATCCATATCATAGGAATTATGACAATATATAGGTGTTATCAGCACTATATCGTGGCAATTTCCAGTCTAAGAAAGGACTTGTAAGAAAACAACTAGGGAGAGAGACCAGGAGAGCTGCCTAATCCATCAGGGCACCACCTTGCCAGGGGAACAAAGCTAAACTAAAGCCTACCTAAAAGGAGGCTGAAGAGGAGACCCAGGGAATTTGCTTGGAAACCTGGTAGCGCTATCTGAGAGAGGCCTGTGGCTCGAGAGACGTGGCTGGGGGATAGAGGCTTGAGGTGTGAACTGCCTGCCTGAAAGAGGGTCTGAGGATCTGGCGGGCTACTGAGCTAAGAACAGAGATCTCCCACGTAAGTAGATATATCCCAAAACGATAAATTGTGTGGGGAGCTACCTGTCTTAACACCTTTCCCTTAGTGGGCGAAGGGGGGGGGGCAAAACTGGATAGACCCTGTCCATATTCAACAAAACAAATACTCAATCAATTCTCTATAGAAGAACACCCTATCCAGTTACCTTGAATCTTGTTGGAATCTGTCTGTTTAACCCTTGCTTTGCATTGGTGGGTGCTTTCCATTAGTGGGTGGGGTGGGGGAGTGAAAACGTATATACCATTAGCACAATTAACTAAAAATATAACTTAATTAATTCCCATAGGGTCATTTATCACGGGGTGATGTTTTTGTCAAAATTCAAAATTGACAAAGGATTATCACAGTTCACTGTGAAGAACTCTAGTCTGTAATGTAGTTGGGTAACCCTGCTGTTCAATTGAATGTGCTAGTGTCCCCAAATCGAAAATCCCAGCACCTTGCATTACCTTTGAAAACCAATTGCACAAAATGAATTTTCCCTTTCAGGCCAAACCAGAATCCCCAAGCATTGCATTTTCATTGTAGGAGTGGTGCAGTGGTGCAAAATGAAATTTCCCATGTATTCCCTAGTATCCCAAATCAAAATGCCAAAACATTGCATTTTACCTAAATAAAAACCAAAAACGATTTTTCCATTGTGTTCCCACTCCCTGTACCTTGCCTTCAAATCAGAGGGGTCCTATCTAATTGATCCATGGAGGGTGGGGCTTGCTGGGATAAAGGTGTGTTGTGCCAAACTAAGCAATCACTGTGTGTTTTGTATTTTTCCTATTGGTTAATTTGCAAGAAATCTGATGTAAATTGTGACTGCAAACTTCAAAATATTTTCTGTGTCTTATAGCAACTCAAAGTCCTTTAAATCTATGTTAGTCAATTGGTGCAATAAAGTAGAATTTGTGATATTGTGTAGCGCCACAGCGTTGGTGGCTGATGTTTTGGTTGCTGTTTTTTTTGTCAAACGTTAAATAAATATATATTCTTACTATACCAGCCTGGTTCCTAGCTCATTGGTGGTACAGAGAGTATTTGCTGTGGTGGTGCGAAATAGGTTGGAGGCCTCACTAAAGTTGAATCTGTATAAGCTGTTAGGGATGCGCGCCACCTTGCATGGGGGGGAAAGTAACTGAGTTGAGAGTGACCGCCTAATAAGTTGTGACACACTGTTCCCGATTGGAGTAGTGTTCGAAGATCCCAACAACTACAAGGAATATTGGGGAATATTGGGGAAAATGGGTGTGGTGCAACCCAGAAGGAGACTATTGTTACATGACATGGAATTTGGATGATCATGCAAGGTTCTAAGGTGACCTGCGACACATGACGATAGACTAACCTAAACAGATAGTCTAATATCTGAAAAACCACCTCAAATAAGAGAGTGGCCACAACTACTTTGTTGAACCCCTTATTAAATGAATTGTACTTGTTCTGTTTTATACAAGTGAGAAGAATCTCAAAAATGTGCAATATAGATTGTAATATATGTGTATCACACAATGTTTATCTGTTTTTATCATTGGTGATTGTTTGTGATTGTGAATAAATTTATATTATACATGATATTTTGTGAATATATTTTATCTCTCACATAAGATGGTTCCTTGTCCTGGTACTCTGGCCTTTCGTGCAATTCTTATCATGTGCATGAATTGAAAAGTGTCTGACTTTGCTTATTAGTAGGCTGTAAGTCTGTTTAGCCTGTTTTGGTAGCACTGAGCGAAGGGTAGCCAGTTCTCACTTTCTTATTGTGACCTGGGAGGAGTGACAGATTTGGCTGCCAAGGGCAAAAGAGAATAGATTTTGAGAAGTGGTCGACAGGTCGACCAGAGGGGGGACTGAAGAGAAGGTCCCACAAATGGCCTTCGTGTTCCCTATTCGCATGACTGCCCGAAGGACGAGAAACGATAGATGCCAGTCACTGTTTGGCCAACCTCCAGGTGGACCAGTGCATTCCGCGTATGGGAGCAGATATTTGCTCAGACAACCGTTCAAACCCTATCTAGCTGATGTCTTTACGGATACGGTTGCCCCATCACTGGACCAGGTTGACTGATTATAAATATCCAGCCGTGCTGATGTCATCAGTGACATCAAACATAGTAACGTTAGTCACAAAGTACACTTGCATCCCTGCACGAAGTTATGCAGACACACACGTGCATACACAGTTCTGTAGATAGGGGACAGATACATACACATACTGTCAGAAGCCTTTCCTTTTCACGAGCCAAACACAGAAACTAAAGAAAGCAAAAGTCACACAAATCAAGCTTGCAACTGCTACACTGCAACTAACCATATGCAGGTACAGGGACGGATAAGGAACGTGGAAGAGCAGAACACGACCAACCCCTAGAGAGAAAAATATAATATATAGGTAGGGAATCCATAGAATGACTGTAGGGAATTCACATGAAGTCACAGGCCTCAGAATAAGAGACCTAGAGATGCAGACTTGCAGCACGAAGCACAGGGCCAGTGCTCGCAGTCAAGGACAAGCTCGGGAGGAAAGTTCCTAGCGCCCGGGGCCGGGAGCCACCTGCAAAATAACAGAATTAATCATCACTAATTGCAGACCGAAAATCTCTGTTTAGCGGTCCTCACCCACGTGACTCAACCTAGCGAACAATAGCCATTTACCCATGGTGGGAAGAGAAGCAGTAGCAAAACAAAAGAGGGGATGGCTGGAAGGTTTAGAATAAATCTTAACCTCTGGCATTGCTCTGGGCAACCCTCTAGACCATCGTTCTTCACCTGCCAAGCCATTACAAAAGGGGAAAGACCATATGCAAATCAGGCTTGGTCCGACCCCCAAGTGGTAGTCCAGCCCGAATTGCTAGGTCACATCCCTTTTGCACGCGACCACAAGCATCCCAGACATGTTCAGCCTTGTTGGGCATCATCAGTGAGGAGTAGCTTGGGTGTCTAGGTGCAGCTGGCAGGGGACCCATGTCTTGGCATACCCGTCCCACTGGGGTTGAAAATAGCAAAACAAAAGAGGTGATGGCTGGAAGGTTTACAATAAATCTGAACCTCTGGCATTGCTCTGGGCAAGCCCAAGACCATCGTTCTTATCCTGCCAAGCCATTATTAAAGGGGAAAGACCATATGCAAATCAGGCTTGGTCCGATCCCCAAAGGGGTAGTCCAGCCCGAATTGCTAGGTCACAACCCTTTAGCACGAGACCACAAGCATCCCAGACATGTTTCAGCCTTGTTGGGCATCATCAGTGAGGAGTAGCTTGGGTGTCTAGGCCCAGCCGGCACGGGACCCACGTCTTGGCATACCTGTCCCACTCGAGGTGAAAATAGCAAAACAAAAGAGGTGATAGCTGGAAGGTTTACAATAAATCTTAACCTCTGGAATTGCTCTGAGCAACCCTCCAGACCATCGTTCTATGCCTGGGAAAAGAAGCAGTTCCCAGTGAAGATTGAGAGAATTGTTACATGTGTTACCCAGACATTGCAACCTGTAGACACTCTCCCAGGCCAGGTGGCTATACCAGTGCCAACAATTGGGACACATAGTCGTTCTCATTACCTTGAGAAGGTACACTGAGCGCTGTGTACAGAGCAGGGTCCCAAGCCTTAGGAGACCACTCCAGCCAATCAGAGCACACAAATCCTGGGGTGGTGTGTAATGGGGCAAGAGCCAATTGCAGTCCTGCGACCCTGTAACAATGTAACAGATTGTTTTTGGGGAAGTCTCAGGCAAACCAACCTGACATGGTAAGGCCAGTTAGACCACTCATATAGTGGACACCTATAGGTGATACTATGTGAGCTAACCAATACACCTTGCTCTTAGATTTTTGGGAAAGGATTCGGGATTGTGATGTCATAACAGGATAAAAGCTTGTGACTCAGGCTCAGGAGAAGTGATTGCTGGAGATGTGTGTATCTCCTGTACGATCCCTGACTGTTTGGAAAATAAAAGACAGTTCTGCTTTGCCCCATAGCTGAGTCCTCCGTCATTGCCTGGGGAGAGTTCGATAGGTCCTGGGTACACTGCTAAACTGTGATTTGTGGTGCAACCCCCTGATTCTCTGGACTGCCTTACAATCTCAGTTAGGCTCTGCTTTCTCAGCCCACGCTGCGATTTTGGACTCCATTTTCCAGTTTTCAGTATTGAATTTGAGCTTTGATTTCTCAACTTGCGCTTGGTCTAGGATTCAAGACCTGGGTATGCAGCATTTTAATCAGGATATGGTTTCTCAGTTTGCTCTGGAATTCAAGACTCAAGAGGTAACTATGCAGCGTTTCAATCAGGGCTTGCTTTCGCAGTTCGATCTGTAATTTTTGGACTCAACTTCCCAGCATTCACCATTTTGCTTTCTCAGTTTTCTCTGGGATTCAAGACTCAGGACCTGTGTATGCAGCATTTTATTCAGGATATGGTTTCTCAGTTTGCTCTGGATTTTCTGACTTAGTGTCCCAGTATGCAATATTTCAAATGCGGACTTGCTATCTCGGTGTGCTGTAAGATTGTGGCTTCCCAGTATTCAGCATTTTATTTGAACTTTGCTGTGGGTTTCAAGACTCATGTTTGCCGCATTTCATTCAAGACTCAAGAGGTAACTATGCAGCCTTTCAATGAGGACTTGCTTTCTCAGTTCGATCTGTCATTTTTTTACTCCACCTCCCAGCATTCATCATTTCATTTGAGCTTTATTTTCTCAATTTGCTCTGGGAATCAAGACTCGGGGACTGGACAGCCAGTATTTTTAATGAGGATGTGATTTCTCAGCTTGCTCTGGGTTTCAAGCCTTACTGCCCCAGTATGCAACATTTCAAATCTGGACTTGCTATCTCAGTTTGCTCTGCGATTCAAGATTCAGGAGCCAATTATGCAGCGTTTTTAAATCATGACTTGCTTTCTCAGGTCGCTCTCTGATTTTGGATTAATCTTACCAGCACTAAGCATTTTATTTAAACTTTGCTTTCTCATTTTGTTCTGGGATTCTAGTCTCAGGATGCCAGTATATAGCATTTCAACCAGGACTTACTTTCTCAGTTTGCTCTGGGATTCTGGACTCAGGACCCCAGTATGTAGCATTTCAACCAGGACTTACTTTCTCAGTTCGCTCTGGGATTCTACATTCAGGGCCCCAGTATCCAGCATTTCAACCAGGACTTGCTTTCTCAGTTCGCTTTTGGATTCCAGACTCAGGACCCCAGTATACAGCATTTCAACCTTGACTTGCTTTCTCAGTTCGCTATTGGATTCCAGACTCAGGGCCCCAGTATACAGAATTTCAACCAGGACTTGCTTTCTCAGTTCGCTCTGGGATTCTAGACTCAGGACCCCAGTATACAGCATTTCAACCAGGATTTGCTTTCTCTGTTTGCTCTGAGATTCTAGGCTCAGGACCCCAGTATCCAGCATTTGAACTAGGACTTGCTTTCTCAGTTCGCTCTTAGATTCCAGACTCAGGAGCCCAGTATACAGCATTTCAACCAGGACTTGCTTTCTCAGTTCACTCTGGGATTCTAGACTCAGGACCCCAATATCCAGCCTTTCAACCAGGACTTACTTTCTCAGTTCGCTCTGGGATTCTGGACGCAGGACCCCAGTATACAGTATTTCAGCTAGGACTTGCTTTCTCAGTTAGCTCTGGGATGCTAGACTCAAGACCCCAGTATCCAGCATTTCAACTAGGACTTGCTTTCTCAGTTCGCTCTAGGATTCTAGGCTCAGGACCCCAGTATACAGCATTTCAACCAGGATTTGCATTCTCAGTTCGCTCTGGGTTTCTGGACTCAGTATTGCAGCATTCAGCATTTCAAGCTGGCTTTTTTTTTCCTTCTCTCCAAGGTGCTTTGGGCCTTCCACTCTAGGCGCTGATGGAAAATATCTGACAGCGGTTTTGCTTTCTTAGACTCCCTGCTCAGAGTCTTGCTGTTTCTGTCACCGCTCCTCAGCTTTGCTGCCTTCTCTAGCCCTTGAGTCTTGTGCACAGCCATCCGAAGGCTGTCCTTCTCACCACTGCCTGGACTGTTTCCTGCTCCTTCTATCTCAGTGCTCTTTGCCACCTTGTGCCACAGGTCAAACATTTTGTTCAGGAAGGATTTTTCAGCTATCTTGAACCTCATGTCTCCCGCTCTTTCTGCCTTTGTTAGCCTGCAATAATAATAATTTGGCACTTATATAGCGCTACGAACCCTCAGGTATCGTCATTTATCGACCTCAGAAGGATGAGAGGCTGAGTTTGGCCCCGCCAGGATTGGAACCTGCGTTTGCATCTGCAGGGATGTCAAAGCGAGCGCTCTACTCACTGTGCCACTTGACCGGCTATGTAATGTTCCTGGCGTCAGCGGGGATCTCCTTCCGTCTCATTGATTCCACTTGGGACCTCCTTCAGGCATTCTGAGGGCAACCTGACTTGCTGGAACTCACCCGGTTATTAAGCCTGCACACTGTGTTGGTTGGGATCTCCCTTCTCTCCCCCATTACTGCACCGGGTACCTCCACCACACTCTGCACAGCTTCCCCAATGCAGCGTTATGACTCCCCCCCTCAGAGCGGGTCTTTTCAAGCAAAGCTGGTCTAGATCATCTGACCGTAGCCAATGGCAACAGACCGCTAATAGCAACCCCTTCACCCGATGGTGACTGGTAATCTCCTCTCTCTATGTATCAAACCGAAAATCTGTTTGTTTGTTCCTCATAAAATTCCACACCATTCCACCAACCTGCACCAAGGAGGTCCCTGGCTACTTCACATACGGATGCCCCCAGCTACACACATGGGACGGTTGCCAGGAAGCGGTCAACACATCACGGTGGTCATAGAAGGACCGGACAGAGGTCATTTCAAGCGTCTGGATACGAGAAACTGAACTGCAACACGTTTCAAGGCGCTAGGACGCACTGTTTTCGAGATATTTGCACTGTAACGGGCAAAACCTCAATGTGGTCATAGAAGGTCCACAAAGCTCAGTTTAACCGCCTCGACGCCAGGAACAGAACTTCGAGGCCAGGGATCTCAAAAACCACGTTTTACTACTGCACCGTGCCAGAGTGAGGCGACAGGTGGGTAGAGCGCACAGGAGGTCCTGCTCTGCTGCAGCGCGCCAAGTCTCCCCTCCACGTCTCCCCCTTGATTGTCAATAATTGATGAGAGTATTATCATCTCTGTCTACAGGACCCGGGATTGGGAATTACCGAAGGCTTGATGAGCCCGACTGGTCGACACTGGTTTCTGCGGTTGCCATGACACCTGTGTAGAGGATACCCGGAGCATCAAGGGCAGGGCTTCCGAGTGACAGCCTGGATTTAGAAGCGAGTACTGCACCCGTGATGGATGGACTGCAAAAGAGATGGAGGCCTGGAAGAACTGGGGTCGACAGGCACATGCGGTTTCTTCCAGTGACCCCATAAACTGATGGGCCAGCCCTTACACATCATATTGACACATCTTTTATATTTAAAATGGAAAATAATGCTATGTTCGAGATAAGCATTTTCAAGGTGTATTGAAGTTGTGTCTACCATTAGTTGAACCTTTACAGTTAACCTGAACACGTATGTTCCTTGTAATAAAGTGAACACATCCTGTACATTAGTAGTGTTGGCGACCAACATGAGAGGGGCCATCACCCCTCCCCACCCCCTCCCCCCCCGGATTGGTAATGGCGCTAATGGTGTCTGCCATTGTTGCCAGTTTGGGGGGATATGGGTGGGATTGCATTGCATCAAATGTCAGGTTCTCTCATTACACGCCAGACAGTGCCATGGAATGGGCAGGTACTCGCATCATTTGACAGGGAGCTCACATAAAGTTAATTATAATAGTGGGCACACTTATATAGCGCACATTAGTGTGTGAATCATCTCTTGGCGCTGATAACAAGGCGCATTGTGAAGCCCATAGCTCCCAGTGTTGCGCCACATCTTAAGTCCGTCTTCAACTCCTCTCTTGATAATGACACTTTTCCCTCATCCTATAAGACACCTACTGTCATCCTTCTCCTTAAGAATCCTGGTTCAGGTCCTAACTGTCCTGTCAACTTTCACCTTGTTTTTCTTCTACGACACTATTACAAAATCCTAATTCAAGATAGTCGGAATCCAGATCCCAGTTTCTGACTCGATTAAAACCCTAGTTGTATACTTGGCTCTCCCTCAACAGATAAGTGAGCGCCATCGCTACTTCGTCGTCTTATACTGCCAAGCTTATCAATGCTGCAAGACAATTTCTCACCACGGAAAGCTGCATGACCATTTCCAGAGCAATCACGGGCACACGACTGGATTATTGCAACGTCCTATTTGCAGGAACCTCCATTCGGAACTTAGCTGCCAGAAAACAAGCTCACTGGCTCCTAATCAGGTTAAAGGATCATCTTCAAGACCCTTGCAATCACACACAAATGCCTGAGCAAAACCGACGTACAAGATTTGTCAGAGGAAATTGTAAGAGTACAACCAAACAGGCCAGGAAGATCCCTCCATACTTTCAGATTAGCCATTCCAAGAGTGAAACTGGCTTAAGGCGGAGGGGTAAGCTTCCTGTCAGTCCCAGTAAACCAGTGGAACGCCCTACCGACTGAGCTCAGAGTACTGCAATCTTACTGGGCCTTCTGCAAAGCTCTGAAAACCTGGTTCTTCCCCTAACCCCTGATGAGACACTGATACTCGCTCTACCCCATTGATATTGTTGTCTGTCTTTGATATTTAATGCAATGTACTAAGCTTTGTACAAATGTAACTGGTTTGCAACAGCGCCCTGATGCCTCAGGGCTTAGGCGCTTCATAAATGGAAAAATAAATAAATAATGCGAGTAGTATTCAATCGGTTTACTGAGTTCTTTGATACTCACAACCTCCAGGACCTTGTTCAATCTGGCTTCCGACCTCTGCATTCTACTGAGACAGCTCTCCCCAATGTCAGCAATGTCATCTCATCCGTTCAGCAATCAAACCCTTCATGTTGCAGAAATATCAAACTGGGTTTAGGAAAGGACTATCTGCCTCCTTGAATGGGGTGATAATGCATACTCTAATAGGCAAATCCTGGGCGAGGGGCGGGCCTGTTCTTTACAGAGTATGGATCGACCTGACCCTAGCCTTTGATACAATCAACAGAAATAGACTCTGGGCCAAACTATATGATTGGGGCATTCCGCAGGGATTATTGGCTATAATCATACATCTCTATGCAGACACTAAGCTACAAGTCAGATTGGACGGTAATGGTAATCTTACTGGCTTTATTCTAACAGGTAGAGGAGGTAGGCAGGGATGCATTTTGGCTCCCTGTCTATTTAACCTCTATCTTGCAGATTTGAGTCAGGCGCTAATCCTATGCGCGCTTGTTGCCCCTAAAATCGGGGATCAAGCTTTAAGTTGGTTGGCACACGCGGAGGATGTGGTCCTTGTGGACTACACACCAATAGGCCTTCAACATCTTATAAAGGGGTATGAGAAATACGCCGCAATGACCTAATAATTAATCCAACTAAGAAAAACATTGTGTGCTTCTCTAATCCGGGAAGGCGTATTACGACTTTTATACGGCGGCTGAAGGGTCATATTATTCCAGTGAAGAATGAGATCCAATATCTGGGTTTGATCCTGTATTATCCTGTATGCCAATCCGTCAGTCACCAAAGAAACAGCGCGGCTGGAATTTGCTATTGATCAACTGATATTCCAGGTGAGAAAGCTCTTAACTAAGTACTGTAAGTTTTCCCTGGTGCCTCTGATTCCCTACTCTAAAGGAAAGGTGATCCCCAAAGTTCTCTATGGACTTGATTCGAACTTTCAAGCATGCAAAGTTAATTGGGAGGATTTGGTAGAAGGTGTTAAATCTCCCCCAGTCCTTCCTTGTCTCCAGCAGAAGATACGAACTGGGTTTGTCGTCGTTGGCGTCATTGCACGAGCAAAGGATAGTCTCACTATACTGCCCCATCTTGGTCCCAGAGGGGGCACGGCAGGTCTTTGTACGAAGATGTAGCAGTTCGTATCGATCAGGGTAAGTCGCCCCAACTACTGAGAATGAAGGAGGTTGTTATGAACTGCCTGGCACATCTTGATAGAACCCCTAAAGATCTGATGGGGTTCCGCAGGGTGTCAAAAAATCTATTTTCAATGTAGATTGGATTCGAACAATTCGAAACCTGAAGCTCGCCAAACCACTTTCGTTTCTCGACAAACCTAGGGGCTCCGTCCCAGGATATTTGATTAAATTCCCGGATTCCGGTGAAAGGTTAAACTTTTTAAGGTTCCGCCTTTATTGTTATTTTGACGGGTGAGGTACGGGCCTCCAGAGGCAACCTGGGAATAGAAGAGGGTCCTTGCTCACTGTGTGGGGCAAGGGTGGTCCAAACGCTCAAGCGCATCGTAATTGAATGCACGGCATTGAAAGAAAAGAGAGTGAGATTTCTTTCCCAATATGTCTGTGGCGAAGACTGGCTCATTCTGGGAGCGAGCTGCTTCTGGGCATGACTCCAAATTAACCTGGGTTTTTTTAAATGGTTGAATTGTGCATGCTGCCCCTAGTGGGCTGTTTTTATTTTTTTTGTTTAGTATTGTTTCAATTTTAATTTTAAATTTTATACAGTTGTGCTGTATACCACTAGCGTAAAATTGTAACAGCTGAAATGTTCCTTTACATTTGATATGTTCTATTTTGTAAAAAGCTGATAACCTGGCTAAATACAATAAAAGAAAAAAAAAATCATGTTCAGTACTATTCACGAAAAATGAACGAAATTGCTGTCTCTGACTATTTTTGAAGCCAGTTCGAAAGAGGCCAATAAAATGTAAACCTTAAAAATGGAACCAAAGAACTTTGCAATCAACATATAACATATATAGGTGTTAAAATTACAAAAACAATATGGCATCTAACACATTAATCCAGTTGGAGTCCATTATTTCTGACATTTTAAACTGGACTGACGCGTGCCCAGCCCTGTTGGATGTTCCAAAGGCATTGGCCTGTTCTTTGATCTACTCCTGGGTCTTCAGGGCCAGGCCAGGGCACCTGTGAACGCAGGGCACCTTTGCCCCCAGCGCGTGGCATTGGAAAGCAGGGGAGTGGTGGATGCTGAGCAGCCCAGTCCACCCGAGAGCCTGCAGGACCCGGGCACTTCCCAAACCACGTCCCACTGAAACGCTCCGCTAATGGGTCCAATTTGGCGCCGGAAATGAAAATGGCTTCGTTTATGTTTCTGCCAGTAGAGCGCTGAGAACACTCAGCCCGCGCCGAAGAATATACGCGCCTTCCAATCTGCCGCCTGCAATTGGTAGCAATTACCTCCAATTACTCATGTTTTTCCGTGATTGTCAGGCAATTTTGTGGTACTTTTCTTGGGCAATTGCAGCGTTCCCTTCGAACGTTTCTCTTCGATGTCTTTATTGTGCAAGGCAGTGTGGGCCTGCTGGACTCAACGAGGTCGTGGCAGGCTTCCGGGGGTCCTCATTCAGCCTGGCCGGCTCCTGAAGTCTCACTCACTGCTTCCCTCGTGGGCCTGCTCACTCGTTCCCATTATAGTCTCTCTCCCCGGTCTCTCTCACTGGCAGCCCCGTGGAAGCTCCAGCTGGGTGCCACTCACCTGAAACTCTTGCATGAAACCAGCTTCAATTTCACATTAACTTCAGCCTGAAAACAATGGACACCTCATGTGAACTTTACCCTAAAAGAAACAGCCACCTCAATGCAACAGCGGCCTGAATCTACCTGCAATCACATCAACTTCAGCCTGAGACCAGCAACAACCTAACATCACTTGAGCCTGAAACAGTGTTATTAGCCATAGACACTTTACACTATAATAGACACTATACAGGTCTCCAAATCTATCAGAGTTTCTGTTCCCAAATTGTGTTATAAGATGTCCAAATTGCTTTGACAGGCTTCTCTCCCACTATACTATAATCTGGCAGGGTTCCTGTTCCCAAACTGTATTGTATGATATCCAGTATACACTGATAACCCTCCCTCCCCCCAATAAACAGGTTTCCCACATCTAGGGGGGTTTCCATTCCGAAATTGAATTGCATGACATTCCGATTGCATTGTTAGGCCTCTCTCCCACTATACAGGTACCCAAATCTATCAGAGGTTCTGTACACAAACTGTATTGTATGTTATTCAGATTGCATTGATAAGCCTCTCTCCCAATAAACAGGCCTCCCAAACTTAGCAGGGTCTCTGTTCCTATACCAAATTGTATGATATGATATTCAGATCGCACAGATAGGTCTCTCCCCCCTATACAGGTCCACCGAACCGATCAGGGTTTCTGTACCCAAACTGTATAGTATGTTAGTCTGATCGCATTGATAGGCCTCTCTCCCACTCTACAGGTCTCCCAAACCCATCACGGGCTCTGTCACCAAATTATATTGTATGATATTCAGATTGCATTAATAGGCCTCTCTCCCACTATACAAGTCTCTAGAATTTATCAGGGGTCCTACCCCAAATTGTATTGTATGATATTCAGATTGCATTGATAGGCCTCCTTCCCACTGTACAGGTCTCCCAAATTTGGCGGGGGTTCTGTCTCCAAAATTGCATTCTACGATGTTCAGACTGCATTGATGGGCCTCTCTCCCACTATTCAGGTCTCCCGAATCTAGCAGGGGTTCTGTCCCCAAACTTGCATTGTGTGATATTCAG
This sequence comes from Ambystoma mexicanum, assembly GCF_040938575.1. NCBI lineage: Eukaryota > Metazoa > Chordata > Amphibia > Caudata > Ambystomatidae > Ambystoma > Ambystoma mexicanum. The sequence goes on along the minus strand of NC_090926.1, from coordinate 1,162,936,231 downwards.
ATTGCATTGTTAGGCCTCTCTCCCACTATACAGGTCCCCTAAATTCAGCAGGGGCTTCTCTCCCCGGGCTGCATTGTATGATATTCAGATTGCATTGTTGGGCCTCTCTCCCACTAAACGGATCCCCTAAATTCATCAGGGGTTTCTGTCCCCAGGTTGTATTGTGTGATATTCAGATTGCATTGTTGGGCCTCTCTCCCACTATACAGGTCCCCACAAAACCATCAGGGGTTCTGTCCCAAGGTTGCATTGTGTGACGCTCAGATCACTTTGATAGTCGTATTGTATTATAATTCAGATTGAAAAGATGGGCCTCTCTCCCACTATGCAGGTCTCCTGAATTTGGCGGGGGTTCTGTCCCCAAAATTTGCATTGTGAGATATTCAGATTGCACTGTTAGGCCTTTCCACCACTATACAGGTCCCCCAAATTCATCAGGGGCTCTGTCCCCAAGTTGTATTGTATGATATTCAGGTGGCATTAACAGGCCTCCCTACCACTATACAGATCTCCCAAGACTATTAGGTATTCCATTCAAAAATTTAATTGTATGACACTCAGACCACTTTGATAGTTGCATTATATGATGTTAAGATTGCATTGATAGGCCTCACTCCCACTATACAGGTCTCCCAAAACTATCAGGAGTTCTATTCCAAAAATGTATTGTATGACATTCAGATTGCATTGATAGGCCTTTCTCCCATTATACAGGTCTCCCTAATTTGGCAGGGGTTCTGTCCCCACACTGCATTGTGTGGTTTTCCAACTGCATTGGGGGGCCTCTCTCCCACCGTGTAGGTTTCCCAACTTCATCGGGGGCTCCGTTCCCAGGCTGTATTGTATGTTGTTTGGATTGCACTGGTAGGCCTCCCTCCCACTGTGCAGGTCTCCCAGATCTAGCAGGGGATATGTCCCCAAATTGCTTTTTGTACCATTCAGATTGCATTGATAGGCCTCTCTCCCACTATACAGGTCTCCCAAATTTAGCAAAGACTCTGCTCCCAAAATTTTGATTCATAAGGATTACAATATCCCTTAGGGCCCCTCCTACTATACGAGACTCCAGAACATAGTCAGAATTAGTCTCAAGCACAAACCTAGCTTAACCACCTTAACATACCCCAGTGAGGATCAGCCCGTGATAGAATGGCTCTAACACCCTCACGCTCCCCGAGAGACCTACATAGACAGCACTGTACTTTGACCTACAACCTGACAAGAGTACGCCCAGAACCAAAACCCCACCGGACAGCGCTCAGAGGATACACAAACCAACCCACCGGAAGAATAGACAGTAAAAAAAAGCACCCAATCCTACCAACACAAGAACAAATACCAACCCTCCCATCACAAGACACAGCAACCAACTACTCAACCGGCACCTCTGCACTGAGCACCAAAATGCTGCAGACCAGAAAGGGACGCCAAGAAAGGGCACTAGACAAGGCGGCACTGGACACAGGCACAGAAATCCAACCTACCACTGAAGCAACAACCGCAAATAGAGGAAACACAATGCCCAAAACCAAAACGTCCAGAACAATATGCTAAAGGGAAAAATCCTTATATCTCACACCATACCTCACAACAACCCCAGAACCAGGATACCCCAACGGCACAGAAACATAAAGACACACAAAGAACATCTCAGGACAACCAGGAAAAAGATGGGAACACCTAAGAAGAATGTGGCAAGAGTCCAATCCCATCACCCCATAGATCACAAGAACAAAAGGACACCCGGGCCATATCGGACATAACGGCGACAAAGATCCCATAACCAACAACCCAAACATGAACCTAACTGACCAATTCAACGAAGAAGAACCCTTCACGGACCTTCACCTAACCAGCACAAACAGAGAAGCAACACCACTGAACAGCCAAACTTTCAATCTAGCAGGCCACTCCAATGAAGATGCAGCTTCCGCTGATCCTCGTACACCCTCCTACAATGAAGATGCAGCCTTCGCTGATCCTCATCCACCCCCAATCGGCGCGAACGACGATACACCGCAACCAAACAACCACAAACCAAACCAAGGAACAACCAACAAACAAAACCACACCAAAATGATACACTGTAACCTCATCAATGCAAGGTCAATGTCCAAACATGCCACTGAGATATACGATCTACTCTGCGACGGAGGGATCAATATCTTATTTGTAACAGAAACTTGGCTAGACGACAATTACAAGATCACCCACAACAACTGCCTGCCTGAATACTTCAAATGCGTCCAATCAAACAGAAAAACCAAAAGAGTGGGAGGGCTGGCAATCATTCACAAGGAACACCTGGATATCAAACTGGAAGACCCACTAATCATCGATAAATGTGAATCCCTAATCATATGTCTAGCAGTTACACCCAAAACAAACCTGAAATTCGTACTAATATATAGACCACCAACCTACGATACAACCTTCGTAGACTCCTTCACAGAAGAAATCACCGTCCAAGCCATCAAACACAATCACCTGATAGTCCTAGGAGATTTCAACATCTGGTTTGAAGGAGAAAGCACGACCATACAAAAATCGCTAATCAGCCAACTAGCAGCAATTAACCTACAACAACTAGTCAAAGGAGCAACCCACTCGGCAGAGCATACACTTAACGCAATCTTCGCGAAAAAACTACTCCTCACCACGGCACCCCCAATCCAAATGCCCTGGAGCAACCACCTCATCATCCCCTTCGTAATAAAAATGACCATGCTAACAAACAGTCCACCGGACAAAACAATGAAAACCATGAAAAGAAATTGGAGAACCATCAAAAACTCCAACCTGAACGAACTGCTGGAGCCAAACAAACCAGAACCAACACTCATGGAAGATGATGACCTGGACAGAAAGGTAACCCTGCTGCATTCCTGGATCATAACTACTATAGACAACATCGCCAAAGAAAAACCTTTCACTTCTTCTAATAAATGCTCTATGGAAAATGGTTCTCCCCACTACTTAGCACCATGAAAAGAAAAAAATTGAAGACTAGAACTTGATTGGAGAAAACAAAATGACGCAGCTAAAAAACTGAAATTCCTACAACACAACCGGGTTTACAAAAAGGAAATACAAAAAGCTAAGAGGAAACACTACGACAACCGAATCTTCGAAGCACCAAACACCCAAAAAGAGCTCTTCAAATTCATAAATGAAATCAAAAACCCTCCGGGATGTAATAACATGACAACTCCGTCCGTGAAACTCTGCAACGACCTTGCAGACCACTTCAAAAACAAAATCACCAACATCCAACAAACCATACAAAGCAGACCGTCTGATCTGACCACAACCCCAACCTACACCGGGGAGGAGCACCCAAACAAACTACAAAGCTTTCCAGAAATATCAGTGGAGACATTCGTCAAACTGGTGAATGAAAGCTATAACTCAGGGTACCCCGAAGACCCCTGCCCACCAGACATATACAAATCAATTCTTAAACAAGGAATGCCCATGGAATATCACAGAAACGTCCTCAACCATTCCATCGCAACTGGGAAAGTGCAACAAGCCTTCAAAACCGCATACATCAGGCCACTACTCAAAGATACAGCAGGAAACATGGAGGACCTTTCCAACTACAGACCCATCTCCAACATACCGTATACAGTCAAGCTGCTCAAAACGTATGTATACAAAACAACCCAAGAGTTAATAGACGAGCACGGCCTACTAGACCAGGCACAAGTTCGCTTCCGACCAATGAGAGGAACAGAATCAGCTCTACTCTCAATATGGGACGATCTAAAATTCAACGCAGACTCAGACAACAGCACTGCCTTGATACTCCTAGACCTATTGGCAGCATTTGACACAGTCAACCATGACACCCCCATAACAAGATTAGAAGGACTTGTAATAACAGACACCGCCCACTATGGATCAAATCTTTCCTAACAAACAGAACGGAAACCGTATGGATGAAACCCTTCAAATCCTGCCTGAGAGATTCCACCTGTGGAGTATCACAAGGATCATCCTTCTCCCCTCTACTATTCAACATCAACCTGTATCTACTTATCAGAATCATCAAAAGCCACGGACTCACCTGCTACAACTACGCTGACGCTACACAAATAATCTTCAAAATACAAGACAACCCGGAAAGAAACTCAACGCTAGAAAACTGCCTCCGCGATGTATTCTTCTGGATGAACTCCAACTCACTCGAAATCAACCCAGGCAAAACTGAAATAATGATTGTCCCAAAAAATGGAGGAGAAAACCAATTCATCCCTTGGCCAAGGGAACTCGTGACAACCCCAGCACCATCGCCGATTGTAAAAAACCTGGGGGTTCTGATGGACAATAATCTCACGCTAGAGCCACAAGTAAATGCCCTTGTCAAGAAATGCTTCTTCCTCCTGCGAGCAGCAAAGAGAATCTTACCGTTCCTATCGTTCACCAACAAAACAACCACCATCATCGCACTCGTCTTGTCCAAAGAAGACTACACCAATAGCCTATATCTAGGCATGCCTGAACAACTCCTAAAACAATTACAACGCATTCAAAACGCAGCAGCCAGACTACTTCTGAAACTACCCCGAAGAGAACACACTGCACCAGCGCTGAAAATACTACATTGGCTACCAATAAAACAATGAATAAAATTCAAAACAATGTGCATTACGCACAGAGCAGTACACAACGAAGGCGCTGAGTTCCTAAGAGACAAACTGCGCCTACATCAACCACAAAGAACTCTCAGATCAAGCATGGACATCCCCCTGGAACCGAAGCCCTACAAAAAAAATAAACTTTGAGGATCCTCCTCTCACCAAGCCCCGAAAACCTGGAACGACCTCCCAAAGTACATACTTAACAGAAGAAACCACCTATTATTCAGGAAATTACTCAAAACCTGGCTCTTCACGTCATAACTAGAAAGACTGGCCACAGGGGCATCGACATAACAAAAAAAATCATTGAACGTAGAGCGATACACACCGATCAATCACTGGGAAAAGCCAAGGTAAACATCCCACGACATACTACAGGTCCAAACGGGAGAAAGCCGCAATAAGACCAAAGAAATTTAACATAGCAGACTAAGACAGAAAGATTAGAACGAATCATCAAGAGGACCATGACCTTAACTATTACCCTCCCCATCAGCCCTAAGGTCAAAATACAGAGGGGGTAAGAAAGCACTGCACCACAGACCCCAATGCGATGGGTGAAAAATAGAATATTTCATCACTACACACTGCCCACCAATACACAATCAGGACGCACAACACCCCACCACACAAAACTACAATTTAACAATAGCCCCAAGGATGTTCACCCCATGGAAACCAAAGAACCAGTCAGGATAGAAGGATACGAACGTCTGAACACACAACTTCACCAATACGGATCCACCATGACAACACACCAACACGACTCCGACCCTGAACCATTCTAACCTTAACCGACCAGGGTCACACTAGATAACTTGAGAATAGCTATTGCCCACCAGTCCCACACCAAAAGATTAGGTTCAGACGCACCTACCAATCCAAACTATACCCAATAGGATACAGCTGGATCAGCGCAAAATCCAAAGCGAGTCGGCCCACAAGGAACCAGCAACATCCCAATCCACAGGTATACAACTGTAATAGAACAATAAGTACCTGAATCAGGATACAGACCCCACTAAACCAATCTTCAATGTTCCACATACTTAAACCCACACAAACCTCACAACCACCTCTCTCCCAGCAATCCACACATACTTTACCACACCGCATCAACAACACATAAACTTCAACCACAGCACTTGAGGCCTTCACCCGATCCGATAATAACATCAAAGCCCAGCACTCAGTGTATACCGAGCTGAAGCTGCCAACAGCACATCCCCTCTCCCACTCTCCTTCTCCCCCTCTTCACAACTAACCCTACCCACCCTCCCTGTTTGCAGATCGGCCAGAGCGCCTGGGGACCAATTCCATGGGTGACGGTGCGCTATACAAGTACCGCTAACATAACATAACATAACATAACATAACATAGCATAACATAACATTAACTTCAGCATGAAACCAATGATCACCTCATGTGAACTTTGCCCTAAAAGAAACAGCAAAATCAATACAACATCAGCCTGAATCTACCTGCAATCTCACATCAACTTCAGCCTGAGACCAGCGACAACCTAACATCACTTGAGCCTGAAACCAATAACATCACTGCATCTTCAACAGGAAATGTGACGAAAGGAGGAAACCCTTCCTGGGTAGGCACTCGATTTGTGAGGATTTCACTAAGGTCCTGGTGGCACAGGTAAATGATGAGTCAGGACACTTGATTGTGCGCGTAGTCTTGATTTAATGGGCAAGGAATTGCCAGTGGTTTTCAGAGCACCTATAGTGATATTTCACATGAGGAAAGCCAACACGTGTTTCGATCAATGGTCTTTATCAAGGCTGTGCTGTAAGTGGTAAGCTGAGAGTGCATGAAGGTGACATGGTGAGTTGTCGTGAATGCGAACGATGCAAAATATTGTTAGATATTTGTCAATCACGGGATGACACACATGGTTCATATATACAGTGTGGTGACGTGCGGTGAGAAGTGGCGTGACCATTTTGGTACACCATAGGTAATAATGTATGTTATGTTGGCCCCGTGGGGCACATATTATAGCAATAGGGAGTTTGCACAAAGGGCGAGAGAAAAGTGATGAGCGATAAGGCAGCTGCTCGTGGGATTGTGGGGTGCTATGTATTGGTGAAGTAAACCCTGGTAAGGGTGGGCATGTGTGCCGTGGTTACCCAAGTAAGTATGGGCTAGTCGTGAGGTCTGCTGGCGCTCGCAGAGGGGCCACAAGAGCGAGTCACGGTGGGGCATGTTATGCTGGGCGTATGAGCCAAGTGAGACGTTTACAGGTAGGAGGCAGTCCACGTCAGCAGTTGAATGTTGCTAGATTGTGGTGACCGAAGAGCACATAGTGCTGTGCGCCTTGGCGAAATGAGGCGTTTACGTGTAAGCGCCATATCACTCGAGAATGTATTTATTTATTTATTTATTTGGATTTGTAGAGTGCGCAACAGCTCGGAGGCATTGGGAAGTGGAGTTATATTATGTGGCGCAGGCCCAAGGTAGCGAAGAGTGATAGCGAGTGGCTACGCCAGCATGGTGGTGCTGATAAGCAATGTGCGTGGTTGAACATTAGTATATAGCATGTCGGTGTGCTGGCATTTACCTGGGACTGTCCCTCAATTGGCGTAGTCAGAATAACAAAGAATGGTGGGGGTCCACTCGGTGATACGTACGGGTATAAGTTGGGCTGTGTCATGTTAATGTTACAGGATATTTGTACCGCACACTATCACCACCGGAGTCGTCCCCTGGCGCTCTGGCGGCTCTGAAAAAGGGATTGGGGGGGGTGAGTGAGTGGGAGAAAGCTGGAAAAGTGCAAGAGAGCAGTGATGTGCTGTTGGCAGCCTCAACGTGGAATTCCATTGGCTGGGCTTGGGGTGTTTTCTGTTTGGTAGTCGTCGTGTGCTGTTGTGCGAGTCTATGTGGTGCGTTAGTCAGTGAATACAAGGGGGCGCATGGTGAATTGTAAAATTGAGTGAGGGGATTGGTGCGGATGGGGCAGCACTCTCTGTGGTGCAGGAGGGACGGGTTGAATGGGTGAGGCGGGGTGTAGTGATGTGGGGTGCCACATGAAGCCAGAGTGGGGCTGAAAACTGCATGGAAACACTCGAGCAGGAGAGGGCAGGGAGCAGGAGACTTACCTGTCTGACCAGGATGGCCACTGGATACAAGATGAGCAGTCACTGTGATCTTTCGATCCCGTCCGCCAACTTGTTCCCTATAATATACAAAAGCCAGCTGCCATTTGGGTAGTTTGTCACGCGTAAGAGTAGCTCTGACTGGCTGTTCTGTTTGCAATGAAGAAAGGAGCCAGTGCTCTGATTGGGCGCTAATTACCCATTGCAAACAGTAAGGGTGGGATGAGCAGCTAGTGTCTAAGATAGGACCCTGGATTCTAGTGGAGCTGTGTATGCCAACGTGGGCACATGAGGCAAGAAGCACGTGCGACCGATGGGGACAGAGAGTTGTAGTGCAGGTAGTGGGGCAGTATCGAGAATTACTGTCGGAGTAGTGGTGAGATGAGCAATGTATTGCCGGATGCCCGTGGCATGCGAAGAAGGGTATTTCTGGAGGGCCAAGTAGTGTGAATCGACGGTGTGGCACCTAGTACAGGGGAGGCGTGTGGAGGTGGGGGGGGGGGTGGACAATGCCATGGGATGGGGCAGAGGACGGGTTGCGAGGCAAATCGGCGGAGTGGGTTGTGGGTTAATAAATATATATTGGGAAGGATGTAGGCAGTAGGGTTAGGGTCAAGAATACTGAGACCTATAGTGGTCAATGCTCACCAGACCCCCACGGGGCGGTCAATATGTGTGTTTGATGGTGATGGCGTCGAGAGGAGGGGGACCCGGGCAATGGTATGTGTCCATTTAGAGGATATGACCAGGGGCTCAGGCTAGGGGCCAGGTATCAGGTATATCAACATTAAGTAACAGTAGCAATAGTTTCAAAGGGACACATTGAACTCATGATCTGAATGAAGGCCTAAGCTCACACTTCTGTATTTATAAATGTGCTTGGCCTCTCGTTGTTGTAATTTGAGTTCTCTATCACCGCCCCTTGAGTCACAGTTAATGAGTTCGAGTTCCATGAATTTGATGTCCTCTTTCTTGTCCACCTGGTGTTTCTCCTGCCAATGAAGGGCCAACGGATATCTTGCATCCTGAGAGTTCAGTAGACCAAGGAATTTTCTAATCCTGGTTCTCAGTTCCCTGATAGTGCTGCCAATATATTTGAGGTTACAGGTGCAAATAATGACATAGATGACAAAGTTAGATTGGCAATTAATGAATTCAGTGACTTTGTGGTCGTGGTCGTGAGTTCTATTGAAGTTTATTGTCTTTGCTTTCCTTGTATCGGGGCACATGGTGCAAGTGCCACATTTGTGGAAGCCTGCTGCCTTGGTTGATGTGAGCCAGGTCTGGTTCTTGGCTGTTGAGGGTGCCATGTATGATGGGCTGAGCATAGTGCGTAGGGTGGGTGCTTTGGTGTATGACAGTTGCGGCCTGGTCGGTATCCATTTTTGTATGTCCGTATCAATACTTAGAAGGTGCCAATGAATGCAGAATATTTTCTGCACCTGGTGACTATCCTGGTTAAACCTGGTCACCTATCTGGTGGTATCATTGTGAGGTTACATTCTGGCTTTAGGGGTCAGTAGGGTTTTACGAGCCGTATTAGTTGCCATGTCGATTGCAGTTCCAATTGCTTTATCCGTGTATCCTCTTTCTGAGAACCTATTGTGCAACATTTTGCATTCTGCATCGAAGGATTCCTTTGTACTGCAGTTTCATTTTGCTCTAATTAATTCTCCTTTAGGGATATTGTTTATTACTGTTCTGCGATGGCAGCTGGTAGCCGAAAGTACAGAGTTGACCGTTGTGGGTTTTCTGTAGGTGTTAGTTTGCAGTTCCTCATTACTCACAGTGATATTAATGATATGATATGACATGATAAGGCATTTATAACGCACCTATACACAAGTGTTCAAGGCACGATGAGGCAAGGGGGGAACAGAGGGAAGACAGAGACAACAGTCTTACTAGGCCAGATGACATTGAGATCGCGCAAGTGCAGGGGGAGGGGGAAAGGGAAAAGGGTGGGGGGAAAGGGGCAGTGCAATACATAGGAAACAGTAAAATAAATAAAGACAATAAATAAAGAAAAGTGCAGCCAGCTCGTGGCAAGTGCAAGGGTAAGTGCATACAACAGGTGTCAAGTGCTGGTAGGGGGCTGTAGGGATACAGAAACAGTCCCAGAGTGCAAGAGTTGCCAGGGGGGCAGTGCAGGTGTGCAAATGGCAGGGAGGTGACCTGGGCCCGAGATCAGAGGGTAGCCAAGTAGCCAGTGCAATTTCAGTTTCAACCAGGAAATCAGAAGGGGAGAGGAGGAGAGAAAGCAGAAGCAAAGAGGAAGGTCTTCAGGTGCTTCCGGAACCGGAGATGGTTCTCCTCAAGTTTCACAGAGGCAGGGCGGCTGTTCCAGAGGGAGGACCCAGCAGAAGAAAGAGATCTACCACAAGCTCGTTGCTTGGAGAATCGACTGACCCTGAGGGAGTTGGAGGCGGATGAGCGAAGAGCTCGAAAAGGAAGATATTTTGGAAGAGAGAGTTGAAGGTATTGAGGCCCCAGGCCCCAGACGGCCTTGTGGACAATGCAGAGGGTTTTGAACTTAATCCTCGCTGCCACTAGGAGCCAGTGCAGAGATTTTAGTACTGGAGAGAAGCAATCCCTGGGCTTGAGGCCAAGGACAAGTCTCGCAGTCCTTTTTTGGGTAAGTTGCAGAGGGCGGAGAGTAGAGGCAGGCAGATTTAGAAAGAGGCTGTTTCAGTAGTCCAGCTTCGAGAAAGCCAGAGCTCTAGAGACAGTGAGCTTCTGGGGAAGGAGAGGAAAGGAAGAATACCTCTGAGGAGGTGCAGCTGGTAGTGTGACTTCTTAGAGACATCAGAGATGTGAGGAGAGAAGGAGAGTGTGGAGTCGAAGATGACCCTGAGGTTTTTTGCCTCACAGGTGGGCAAAGGAAGAGGGCCAAGAGAGGCCGGCCAGAGAGTGGCAGGAAAGGAGGGAGCGGGTGTGCCGATGAGGAGCATCTCAGCCTTTCTAGCATTAAGGCAGTGATCATTGGCGAAACAGCACTCCTGGATAGCAGATAGACAGTCATTGATGAGAGAAGGAGAAGAGGTAGCAGAGGGGAGCCTGAAAATGAGTTGAGTGTCATATGCATAGCACTGAAAGTTGGGGCAGTGAGCGGCAATGTGGTGGGCAAGAAGTGCCAGGTATTGGTTGAACAACCAGGGAGAGAGGTTAGACCCCTGGAGGATTCCACAGGTAGAGATAGAGACAGAGGAGAGGAACGACCTGGGAGGGTCGATCAGAGAGGAAAGAAGTCAGCCAAGGCAGGGCCTGATCAGTAATACCCAGGTTTTCATGGAGGTGGTTGAGCAAGATGGCATGGTTGACCGTGTCAAAGGCAGAAGAGAGATCAGGTAAATGAGCACACAGGGGGTGTTGGAATCATGGTTGGAGAGCAGGTCTTCATGGATGTTCAGGAGAGCAGTTTCTGTGCTCTTGGCAGCTATGTAGCCAGACTGATGGTTATGGAGACATCCAACAGAATTTGTGTGAAGATTAAGCTGGGAGATGGCCAGCTTTTCCTAGGAGTTTGTCCAGGAAAGAAGTGATGGAGATTGGGCGATAGTTAGCCGAGCAGAAAGGGTCGGCAGAGGGCTTCTTAAGGGGGGGTGCACAATAGCGTGATTCAGGGGGGAAGGAAAGACTCCAGTGGTGAAGGAGTGGTTGCAGAAGTCAGCCAGAGCAGGAGCCAGGGTGTCTACGTGGTCCTTGATGGTTTTGGAGGAACAGGGGTGAACCTGTTTCAACGGGACCTTCATAGATCAGACTTGTCTAGAAACCCCATCTGGGAGAACAGGGGAAAGGCAGAGAAGGCGGGAGGAGAGGTGGCCGAAGAAGGGCCAGAGGAAGAGCAGGGAGTAGAGGGAGGAGGGAGAGAGGAAGAGAGAGAGGACAGGATGTCTTGAGTTTTAGTGATGAAATGAGAAGCCAGGGCCGTGCAGAGGGTCTGGGAGGGGACAGGAGAGGTAGGGACTATAGCAGGATTGGCCAGCTCCTTGCAGATTTTAAAGAGTTCAGCCAAGTTGGTATATGCCCTAGAGATGTGGGCTTGGATGTGGGCTCTCTTCTTGGTGGGGACAGAGAGCCGGTATTGACTTTAGAGCAGGCGGCAGGCCAGTTTGTCAGAGTATGTACCAGAAGCACGCCATTTCTTCTCAACCACCCTGCACTTGCGTTTAAGGCTGATGACGTCTGAGTCATACCAAGAGTTGCACTTGGCTTTGGACTTCAAGCGGATCCTCATGACAGGGGAAGTAGCATCAAGAGTATCAGATATAGCAGAGAGGAGCATGGAGAGGGCTGTGTCAGGGTGTGGGCCAGCCAAAGGGGTGGGTGGGGCAGTGAGAAAGTGGCAGCAAAAGCCTTAACTGACACACGCCTCATGGGTCGGATGACTGAGAAGGTAGGTGGCAGTGCTGGAGTTGGCTTTGCCTGAGGGGTGGAGAGAGTGAGCTGGGAGGAAAGGAGAAAGTTATCACTCCAGGAGAGAGGAGTGGTGAGAGGGATTGAAAGGGGAAGGTCTGAAGAGATCAGAACATCCAGAGTGTGCCCTACAGAGTGAGTCGGGCCCGAGGGGAGAATAGAGAGTGAGACAGAGTCGCACAGGTCACAAAAGAGTCCAGAGGAAGGACAGGAAGCGTCCAGGTGGATGTTGAAGTCTCCAAGAAGTTGTGAATGGCTTAAGGATGATGAACTGCTCGCTGCAGTGTGGAGGTATGATATGATATGATATGATAGGCTATTTATAACATGCTTAATACCCAGAGGTTTCTAAGCTCGGACCGAACCTGTGTTACTCTGTGTCGTCTTGCTTCCAAGGCGAGCACGATGCTGCAGAGCTATCCTTCCGAGACTTCCAGAGAGGTAGCTAGGGATGAGGTTAAAGGCGGGGCGGTCAAGCCGCCGGGCCATTACTTTTGTTGTACTTTGTTGTTGTGTAAGGTGGACATATGGAGGATGAGAGGGGCACTCTGGGAAAAGATGATTAGTACTTGCTTACCTTGATTGAATCAGCAGGACCAAAAGGCTTATTTTTGGGTAATCCTGGACCAGTGCAACACATGCAAATCATGGCTGCATTCACATATGATCTTTAAACTAGACCTGGCCTTTCACAAAAAGGCTATATTGGCAGTGGTTGCCTTCTTGATGCCTAGTGGAGTTTCTGACAATTCAGATGGTGTCCCTTTGTCTGCATTCACAGGGGAATGGATTTCCAGCGGTTAGTGAACATAATAACAAAGGACAGGCCCTTTTGCCATTTCTTGAACAATCACCAAGGCTGCTTGGCTCTATGATAGCCTCTTGCGCAGGACCTCTGGTAGGAAATGTATGTATATTACTCCAAGGCGTGCTGGATAATGGATGATGCAGAAGGTCTTGACTGGGATTATCCATTTCACCGGAAGACACTAAAGCTCCTGGCTTCCAGGGTGATGTGTCCCCATGTTTTCAGTCTTATCTGCAGTCTGGCTTCTGCATTTTATGGAATTACTTTTCTTTTTAAAATGCCAATAAAAAAAATGTAAGCTGATTCCAAGATGGCCACCGGGGCAGGAAGACGCGACTGAGTCTCGCTCCTGCCGGGCCGCACAGGGGCACCTTACTTAGCACCGATCCGAGGATAAAAAGCACCCCCAACTGCAGCTGACCACCCCCCGGGACACACCGTGGAAGTGGGGGAGAGATTCGCCGCAGGGGAGATCGCGAGTAGAGGCTGCATCACATCGAGGAGCCATCCCTCCCCCACCGAGCACGCAGTGCGCCTTGAGCATACAGCGAGAGGGAGAGGCCGGAACAGGGACCTGTCTGCGGACGGCGGATGGAATACCCAGGCACATCGACACTCACCCGCCGCGAAGGGGATCCTGCGGCAAAGAAAAGAACCCGCCCGAAGCGAAGGAGCCGCGGGCGGACCGTGCCTGGCCCGCCCCTCCCCCCGCCTAGCAAGCGCACTCTGCGCCGGAAAAAGTACCAGCGACAGGAGCGGAGGATCAGGAGGCCATACCCCGACTACGCAGCGTCTAGGGCCCCGGAACCGCAGAACAAAACACGCGTAGGAGGAATCGTACGGCCCAAGGACTAAAAACCCACAGCGGGTAGCACAACAGGAGAGAGGGGCTACCCCCCACCCGCACAGAGGCACCCCCAAAAGACTGATACTCGGCTCTTAGGGGGCATATCCCCAAACACCTCAGCCGTCGGCAGATTGATGGGGAAGCCACAGGCATAGGGTCAAGGACTTTTCCCATAGTCCCCCTGACAGCGTTGGGGGCGACGAGGCAAGTGGTACCCGGAGGGTGAAAGGCGAATAAGGAAGAAGGCAATTCAGCCCGAGGCACACTATCAACCAAGCACATCCCGCCACATCAAGAAGACAATGCAGGAGCACCCTAGGCACAATCAAGCCAAGCTGCCAAGGAACAATTAATCCCAGCGAGTACCTCACATCGCAAGGGCAATGTCCAAAGCAAAGGGGAAAGGGGGTGCGACGCAACTAAACCAGCAGTCAGCTAAACAAGACCCCAGCATAATCCAAATGTGGGAGTCAGATACCCCCATAACCACCAGAGGAAGACCACAGGAAGACCCACCGGTGGACTCCATTCCCCCCAACGCAAGTAGCCAACCCCCATCAAGGGACGATATGCACGCCTGGTTCGTAGAGTTGCAAGACAAACTCATGTCGACGGTTCAAGACCAATTTGCCACGATGAGAAACGACATGAAACAGGCGGTTCAAGACCTAAGGCAAGATGTAGCCAAACTGGAAGGAAGGACGGACACGTTAGAGAAAATTGTGCAAAACGTTGACGAAGAATCACAGCAAATTAGCGAAGCCCAGGAACACCTTGTGCGATTAACCCACAACTTAGAAATCCAATGCGAGGACTTAGAAAACAGATCACGCAGGTCCAACATCCGCATAAAAAACATGCCTGAGTCCGTGCTGGACAAAGATCTTAAGAATGCGGTACAGGAAGTGTTCAGGGACTTAATTGAAGCACAAGAAGCGGACAACATTGGGATCGACAGGATACACAGAGTTGGCCCGAAAAGAACTGGCACCCCTGGGGAAAGACCTAGGGACGTACTGGCAGCCCTCACATCGTACCCGCAGAAAGAACTTATACTGAGGAGAGCGAGGCAGGTAGACCACATTAGGATAAATGGGGCAGACATATAACTTTACCAAGACCTAGCATCCGTGATGCTACTAAAAAGAAGGGAAATGGCACCACTAATAAAAGAGATGATCGAAAAAGAAATAAGGTAAACATGGACATTCCCTTTTGGCCTGCTATTGGAGTGGGAAGGGAAACAAAGGAGAGTGACAACTTGGGAAGAAGGGCTCCACATCATGGACATACATGCAGAGGAGGAAGGAGATAGGGGCATCAAAGCTAAAAGGGAACTGCATAAGAGGCCGAGAGGCTGGGAGGTGGTTCGGCAAAAAAGGAAACCAAGTGGGAGGGGGAATCCCAAACCGGCAACAGCGGAAGAGAAGAACACCCATACAGGACGATGACAGGGGACATCCCCAGGCTTAGGAACTGGTAGTGGCACTCTGCAAAGGAATTCGGAACAAGTAATTACCAGCGGCCCGGCTGGGGATCAGGTACGAACACGCAGAAGGTCCGAGGAATATGCAGGGTTTAGGACTCCCCGCAAAAGTTAACCCGAGTCCACAGAGGGCAGGGAGCGATAGGCGCAACGCCCTAGCATCCATAGGTACCCGGGCCCTCCTCGGGATCAAAGTTGGTTGTTTGTTTATTATGGGGGGGAGTTGGGAAGTGGGGGGGGAGGGATGGGGGCCTACTCCGGAAGACAACCGGGATCACAACACTCAGGCTCACATGATACCTGATCTTGGTCAAATGCAATGGGGAAAATCAGAATATTAACGTTAAACGTTAGGGGCCTGATCTCCCCAGTGAAGAGGAAGAAAATAGAGAATTTGCTTAAGAGAGAGAAGGCAGACATATTACTCCTTCAGGAAACACATATAAGAGCACAAGACAGAGGGAAGGTCTCACTCAGAGGGTACAATGTACTGGCACAATCGAACGCCACTGAAAAGAGTGCGGGGGTTCTAATTGCTATGTGGGGGGAAGGGACGCAACACTAATAGATAAGCAGACAGACAGGGAGGGGAGGATGGTGTTCGCCAATGTACGGCTAGAGGGCCTTAAGCTCACCCTGACATCGATATATGCGCCAAACACGGGTCAAGATGGATTCTTGCGTGATGCGATGGGAAAATTGGAGGGGTTTGCGAAAGGAGAGATCATACTGGGGGGCGACCTCAACATGGCATGGCAACCGCAATTAGATAGAAGCTCAGGGGGACCACTAAACCAAGGGGCCCCATCCAGACATCTCAAACAAAAAATGGATCAAATGGAGTTGTGTGACGCTTGGAGGGAACTGAAGGGTCCAAACAAGGGCTACACATACTATTCACATGTCCATAATACGATGTCCCGAATAGACTATATCTGGGTGTCGGTAGGAATGCTGGGCAAAGTGCAGGGGATGGAACTAGGCCCTATCGCAATATCGGACCATGCCCCACTCTGGCTGGACGTACAGACCCCAGAGAAGGGGGGGGCTTTGGCGTTGGAGACTCCCGCAGGATCTCCTTTTAGACCCGGTGACTAGAGAAGCAATTAGAGACAAGATTGCAGAATACTTCGAGCAAAATGACACAGGGGAGGTCCCACTGAGTATGGTGTGGGAGGCGTTCAAAGCAGTCACCCGGGGACACATGATAGCTCTGAAAGCCACCAAGGACAAACAAAGGTATGGATGGGAAAGAGAACTAGAAAATAAACTCACTGATATACGAGAGGAACTACTAACACACCCTACCAAAAGCCTTAAGAAAGCACTGAGACACACGCAAGGGCAACTGGAAATGCTCCGCAATAAAAAAGCAGAGACATCCCTCCTCTACCTTAAACAGAGATACTTTATCAAAGCAAACAAGGCAGATAAATTCCTTGCGAGACTACTCTCCGCAAAACATAAATGATTAACCATATTAAACATTAAAGACGCACAAGGCGAACCCCAAACACGTACTAAGGACATAGGGGAGGTATTCAAAACATTCTACCAAAAACTATATGCGACCGAGCGCCCAGACGAGGGCAACCAAAACAAATTCTTGCAGTCTCTCCCCATTCCTAAGATTACAGAAGAACAGAAAATAGCTCTGGAAACTCAAATCACGGAAGAAGAGGTGAAGAAAGCAATAGCAGGACTCCCACATAACAAGACACCAGGCCCAGATGGCTTCACAGCCCCCTTCTATAAAAAATATGCAGATATCCTCGCCCCATTCCTAACAAAATTACTAAACACCTTCAAAGAAAGCGGAAATGTAACCCCATCCATGAATGAGGCTAAGGTCCTGGTGTTCCACAAACCAGATAAAGATCCATCCCTCCCGGGTTCCTACCGCCCAATAGCACTGATTAATCTAGACTCCAAAATTTACACAAAGATCCTAGCAGCCAGGCTCTCACCGCTTCTACCCTCCCTAATAAACCCAGATCAATCAGGCTTTATTCCTGGTAGGCAAACACACGACAACATAAGAAGATTGACACACTTAATAGAAAAAATAGGCATTACACACACGCCAGCCATACTACACTCACTCGACGCCGAAAAAGCTTTTGACCGGGTGGAATGGTCCATACTTTTCAAAACGCTAGAGCATATGGGGTTTGGAGAACAATACATAAAAATGGTCAAAGCCAACTATAACTCCCCATCAATAAGGATAGCGGTCAACAGATAAATCTCAGACAGGGTGGAGATTACCAGGGGGACAAAGCAAGGATGCCTATTATCTCCCCTCCAATATGCGTTATTCCTAGAACCAATACTAATCAAGATTAGGGAAACGACCCAAATAAAGGGGATAGAGAGGGCAGGCAGACAACATAAGGTAATAGCTTATGCAGACAACATGCTCCTAGCCCTGGAGGATCATGGGAAGTCTTTACCACACACACTACAGGAATTGGAGGCGTTCAGGGAGATATCAGGCCTGAAAATCAATAGGAGCAAATCCGAAATACTACTATTGGCAGGGGACAAAGAGGCACTGGAAAGGGTGGCTGGCTCATTAGGCCTAAAGCATGCAACAGAAGGAATCAGGTACCTGGGCATTACACTCACGCACAGGGTGGATTTACTGTACAAAGGCAATTACCCCTCTCTACTGGCCAGAGTGAAAAAGGATATGGAGCGATGGTGCCCGCTAAGGATCTCATGGTGGGGTAGAATCCAGTCGGTGAAAATGAATATTCTACCTAAGCTACTGTACCACTTCCACGCCCTCCCGATAACAATTCCAAACTCATTCTTCAAAGCACTGTCAAAGACAATTTCATCATATGTCTGGAATAAGAAGCCCTCAAGAGTCGCAAGATCGATCTTAATGGCACATGTCAAAGAGGGGGGAATGTCACTACCACACTTCAGGAAATACTACCAAGCAGCGCAACTGTGGGTCCTGAAAGAATGGCTGGGGGATGACCAACAATCGATCTGGGTAACTCAAGATAGGGCAGTCGCCAGAACCCCGTTGGAAGAGATTCGCTGGAAGCTAAAACAACATAGACATCCGAATCTCCGAATTAGTGAAATCATGGAACCTACACTGAGCGCATGGGATGAACAGACACGGAAGGGCTCCATGACCACTGTGACAGCACCATTCACGCCCATATGTAGGAGCCCACAATTTCCACCAGGACAAGAGCTTGGGGCCTATGAGAAATGGGAAGAGGCAGGCTGTAGGACAATAGGAGAAATGTTCCTCGACAAAGAAATACAACCCTTTGCAGACTACGAAAAGATGTGGAACTTGACAAAGGCGGATGGCTACAAGTACGAACAACTCAAACACTGGCTGGCAACGCCAGAGATTACCCAAGCGGCCACAAGGGAGTTAACCCCTTTCGAAAAATACATTGTATCCAACTCAGGAACTAAGAAACTAATCTCCACACTATATTACTTCATCAATACCCAGGACGAAGAAATAAAATGGACTTATATGAAAAGGTGGGAAAGAACACTAGGGGAAGAAATCCCAATGCAGCAGTGGCAGAAGCTGTGGACGGGGATTCCCAAACTAACACGAGCGGTGCAGACCAGGGAAATGTGGACAAAAATAGTTACGCAATGGCACTACACTCCGGAGAGGCTTAACATTATGTACCCGGGAATGTCCGACCGTTGTTGGAGAGGTTGCCCAGAAGCTGGCACGTGGAGGCATATCTGGTGGGACTGTCAAGGGGTAAAAGGATTCTGGTCGGAATTGATAACAGAAATGAAAAAAATGTTCCCAGAGGCGGATCAACTGGGGGAGAAAAAGTGGCTATGCGGCCTGACAGGGCACCAGTCCAAGAAATACAGTAAGGCACAATGGAGAAGCTTCATGACCCTGCTCATAGCGTCCTGGGCCACCATCGCACAAAACTGGAAAAAACAAGATCCACCACTAATATACACCTGGTTGAAAAGGTCTGGTCGAAAATGACAATGGAAAAGATCACACTCCACCTACAGGGCTCGAGTGGGTCGTTCGTGAAGGAGTGGGGGGGAGTTCTAGAATACCTTCAGTCGGACAATATGGCACAATGGTGCCCGCACAACATTAGAATCACGGACATATTTACCTCGTAAACAATCCTGAGAAAAGTAGGAGCATGGAGCAGGCCCTCCGGATGGAGGGGTGGGCGAGGGAGGGGGGGATCCAAGGGGGTGTTACTTGTTATACTGTTCTTTGTTACGCTGTAAAACAATAAAAGTATGTTTTTAAAGAAAAAAAATAAAAAAATAAAATAAATAAAAATGTAAGCTGAACCATAAATAATACCATTAAAACAGAAACAATGGTTCAGTGCTATCAACTGGCAGATTGAAACACCCCCCCAATCAAATTTCCAAAAGTGTGATACCTATATGATGGAAGAGAAAAAAGAAAAAAAAGAAAACAAAAATACTGCATAACATAACATGAAAACGTGCAGCTAGTATACAGCAGGAACCCACTGCTTCACCAGCAGCGTCAACATTACACAATTAAGAAGAAATTATTGCAAAGCTCCTATCCTGCAAGCACATTAGCCACACACATCCAGGAATAATCCCCACATTCCATTGAATTGATCAGTTTCCCCCTCAGTGCTGGAAGATGGCCCTTTTGTATGTGGACAAAGTCAACAATTCCTCCACCCATTCATCAATGCACAAGGAATTGAAGGATTTCCACAAGCATGGAAGATTATCCTCTTCACAAACATGCAAGATTATCCTCTTCAAAAGCATGCAAGATTATCCTCTTCACAAGCATGGAAGATTATCCTCTTCACAAGCATGGAAGATTATCCTCTTCACAAGCATTCAAGATTATCATCTTCACAAGCATGGAAGATTATCCTCTTCCCAAGCATGCAAGATTATCCTCTTCAAAAGCATGCAAGATTATCCTCTTCACAAGCATGGAAGATTATCCTCTTCACAAGCATGCAAGATTATCATCTTCACAAGCATGGAAGATTATCCTCTTCCCAAGCATGGAAGATTATCCTCTTCACAAGCATTCAAGATTATCCTCTTCACAAGCATGGAAGATTATCCTCTTCACAAGCATGCAAGATTATCCTCTTCACAAGCATGCAAGATTATCCTCTTCACAAGCATGGAAGATTATCCTCTTCACAAGCATGCAAGATTATCCTCTTCACAAGCATGCAAGATTATCCTCTTCACAAGCATGGAAGATTATCCTCTTCACAAGCATGCAAGATTATCCTCTTCACAAGCATGCAAGATTATCCTCTTCACAAGCATGGAAGATTATCCTCTTCACAAGCATGGAAGATTATCCTCTTCACAAGCATGCAAGATTATCCTCTTCACAAGCATGCAAGATTATGATTATCCTCTTCACAAGCGTGCGACTTCATAGCAGCCACGTTTTCTTTGCAAATGACAGATCAGCCAACATGGCGATGTCACCAAGAATCAGAAGTGTAGCCCTCCTAGGAATGGTACATCCCAGCACCAGGCCCATTCTCTCACATACCCCTTCCAAAAAGTCTCTAGTTTTTCTACAAAACCAGAGGAGGTGGCCCAACGTACCTCTTTCCTGCTTACATTTCCAACACAGATCACTCTCCAGAAGCCCTCTCTCAGACATTTGTTCCGGGGTCCAATATGTCTTGAAGAGTAGTTTTGTCTGAGAAGCCCTCAGACCCCAGTCCATACTCGACAGGCTGTAAGAGGATTCAATTCAGCACTACAGCCAAGTTAACGCCTAGTCTAGAATACTGAATGAAAACCCTTATTGATATATCTTTAGGTCCAGTTCATGCGTTCTGGATGACTACCCTTGTATAACACCCCTCTCTTGGAATCCCCCTGACCCCACTGAGCCAAGAAGTAATTCTGTTTTGCAAGTTTAAAAGGTTTATTTGATAAATTAAAATATATATCACACTTTTTAATAAATTAATAATTGAATATCACACTTAATCTGATATGGTAAATATTAACAACGGAGAATCTGGCACTAGCACACTTCTTTAATCACTAATGAGTTGACATGAAATGGATAAGGTAGCACACTGGTAAATAGGAACAAAAGTATAATGTGGTAGAGGATGCTTTATGTAGGCTCAGGTGGATGCAATATTCAATGAATGCAGTACAGAAAATACGCAATATG
Organism: Ambystoma mexicanum; assembly: GCF_040938575.1. Classification (NCBI taxonomy): domain Eukaryota; kingdom Metazoa; phylum Chordata; class Amphibia; order Caudata; family Ambystomatidae; genus Ambystoma; species Ambystoma mexicanum. The sequence goes on along the minus strand of NC_090926.1, from coordinate 1,162,914,733 downwards.
ATTTCAACCAAACAATGTAATCACTTTTCTCTGGCTACTCCCCTCCCCCCCTTGATGCAAGGCAAGGAAATGGAAGGAAAACACACAGTTCTCAGAAATGCAATCAACTGTAATTCAGTTCAATCCAGCAAGCTTAAACAGAAGTTTGAAAACACAGGCAAATGCTTTGATAGGTGCTAGCAATGAATTAAAAAAATATGCTAAACGCTTTTAATTCCCTTACAGAGGTTCAGGGTGAGTGGTATCTAGTTAATATTAGTCCAGGCTCACACTAGTAATGATGCAGGGATAGTTAGCAGGTTAAACGAATTTCTGGCAAATGAAATCAGGCAGCAGCAGTTTTTTTACATGTGAAGAAATTGCAAATCGCGGCAAAATTCGCGGATGCGCCGAGCGCTATTACAAAGGAACCGCAAGGACTATCTCTACCGTTTCGGGGTCCTAGGAAAGCCTGGGATCTCAGCTTCCAAATGAAAGTTATTGCAAGTCTCTAGCCCAAACGGTTGCGGAGATATGAGTAATTTAGTAAAGGTCGTTTTTGGTTTTGTAAATTTTAAACGCACACTTTTTCAAAATGACAAATTTTACTAGAAATGACAGGTGACAGATAGGAGGCAGTTCTACTTAGGTTAAATAGATTGAATTAGATGAATTTAAACTAAGAGATGTGTTCTGAGTTTTGCTAAGTACTCACAAGAGATTTTGAACAGGAAAGCGACTTGGTCACGATCTTCAGTCTGGTCAGGTCTTTCCGGATTCTGCTCACAGCGCCTGGTCTGGTCTCGGCTAGGCACAGCACTGCTTTCTCTCTGGTCTGGTCTCTGCTAGGCACAGCACTGCTTTCTCTCTGGTCTGGTCTCTGCTAGGCACAGCACTGCTTTCTCTCTGGTCTGGTCTCTGCTCTGGATAGATTGAAGTCTCTAGTTTGGCTTTCTGGAGTTTGATGGAGGTAAGTATGGATTTTTCCGGCAGGGCTTCCAGCGGCAGATGAAATTGAATCTCTCTATGTGTCCTGACTCTCTGCTTTTATCTGTTTCTTGAGAATGGGTGTGTGTGTTGCATCACTAGACTTGCCCCTCTCATTCGTCATTGGTCAGGCTTCCATTCCTCCGCTTGATTGGCAAACTGAACTGTGAGTCAGATTGATGTCATTTTATGATCTCTTGAAACAACCTCCCTTATCATCTGTGCACCCAAATATATATATGATCAAAATCCATACTTCAGAGTTACACAGTTGTTTGAAATTACATATACATGGTGTGGCTGAATTTAGCCATGTCTATGTCCAAATCTGCTCATTCTCGGAGCTTGCATTCAAAGAGTGTACCTAATTGACTTTTTAACTGCTTTTTCAATTTCCGACATGGACCCAACTTTACATACATGTGTGCAGGGGGTAGGGACATTAACTGATGAAGTTTCAGATTTTTCACATGCACACATTTAGAGTAATATCCACTTTTCCGCTAAAACCCCCCTGAACATACCACCGGTTCCTACCACGTCTTAAACTGTGGGCAGAAAAATCACAAGAATTATGGTATCATTTATAAAACTTTCACATGTCCGCACTATGAATTATCCCCCTTTTTATAAAACCATATCCTTGCTGCAGGGGTGTGTCTTTTCAGGTCACATGGTACAGAAACCAGTCTTTCCAGTTTCTGCCAAGCCAGCTTGCTTCTCACAGGCAGTGCCCCTCCCAGCTTCTCCAGGAGGAAGCCACTTTTTACGACGTCTGTAATAAAAACCTTTGCCTGAGTGGAGAGGGCTTTGTTCACTCTCTGGCAGAGCACAGGAAATTCAATTATCAGATAGATGGCATATCCTTAGTGTGGGCAGCAAAAGGAACATTGGCCTGGGAACATAGTTGTGACTCAAGTTTCACTCCTGATGGGATCCGTTGCTAGGCAAAATCAAGTTCCTTAAGCCAGACCTTCAGCTAACTTTTTGTTGCTTTTAAAATAACTTGTAATTTTACACATGCAGCTAGAATGCTGATTCTAAGTGCAAAACTATGACATTTCAACAGTTACAAAGGCATGTGACACCAAACATAGGTCACTCATTTAATTTAACATTTTCGATTTTGGTGGTTTTAAATCCAGTTGCAGTTAGGCTTAAGCTGCTGACTCCATAGCATTTTTGTTATAAGCATTGTTTTTGGGCTCTTCATTTCCCAGATTTTGTAGGCACACAAAACTCCATTCTGCCAAATGTCTGCTGGTGTTCAGTGAATATTTTGCACATGTTGCAAGGTTTGAAATAGGCATTTTGCTTGCCTTCAGAAAAACACACAGTGGGTTTTAAAACGCCGGCTTTTGGATAGTGGTGAGTACTGGTACTGCACCCATTTTTGGGATTTTCTTGGATTAATGCATTCTAAACAGGAATGGTTCTTACATGGTAGTAAATCCTTGCTTAACATTGTTTTGATGGGGCTCCTTACAGTAAGATGGTTATGTGGAACCCCACAAAAAGGGTTGAATCTTTAAAGTGGTCCAATGAGTCACGATTTCAGCAACTTTTTGACATCAGTAAAAGTGGATTTTGTTAACAAAGACCTTTCTTTACCCTGGTGGGTGGCAAGTTAGGTAACCATTTTGGTGTGCGCACAACTGCGCAGCTTTCCTGGATTTCGGTGCACATGTGGGTTTTCCGCCATCTTGAATTTCCTAAGCCCACAGCACCAAATGTTGTAGCAGGGTAGCTTAAACGTGGGTCAGGACACCCTACAAGCCCCCCCACGTGACTGCACTTTGAGTTTGGGTCGATGGGGAGTCGCGTGCCCAAGGGTTTTGACCCACGCACCGGTCTGTCCACATAATCTTCTTCCTCTTCTGTAGATGGCACAGTTCAGCATCTTCTTCTCCATCCGGTCAGATCGATCAGTTCTCCTCGCCGGTCCTGATGGGAAGATTGGGCGGTACCCCGGGCCCGTTGTGTCTTTGCTCCCGGTCTCCGGATCGTCCTTCTTGGTCATCCTTCATGGTTTCATCTCTCCTAGGATGATAAAGGAAGAGCGGCAATATCTACTCATAGACGATTTTTTTTTTTCCACCACTGTTGAGATAGTGGGGCAGCATATGCATTTCATCGTAACGAAATATTACATTCTTATTTTGAAAAAAAAAAACAGCATCACTAGAGACAGTTTCATGTAAATCACAATATTTTAGAGACTAGATGTGGTAGGTTTTATGATTGGAACTGAATTAGTCTGATACAGTACCCGCTAGGATTCCAGAGGATTCCTCCAGTTGTTGCAGAGTGTGCCTGGGATGGCAACATTTCAACTGGTTTATGTGGACCCACTTGTCTTCCCCCTCTGCCGAACCACCTTTGGGGATGCGGATCTTGTAGGCCACAGGGGAGATCTTATCGACGATCTCAAAGGGTCCCTTCCATGTAGGCAAAAATTTGCGCTGCTTGGCCTGGTTCCTTTGGAAGTTGTATAGATAGACCCGGTCTCCCACCTGATATTCCTTCCTGGAAGTTTTCAGGTCATAATGGGTCTTCATGCTATCAGTCGATCTTTCTAGATTCCGCTGAGCATAAGCAAAAGCATGTTGGAGGTGTTTCCTTAAATTCTCTACATACTCGTGAGTAGTGGAGGCATTTATCAGTGTCTGCTCTTGGGTCCTGTAGAGCAAATGCTGCGGAAGCACCATCTTGCGCCCAGTCATCAACTCAAATGGTGACATTTTGGTTGCAGATGAAGGGGTAGATCTGATGGCCATTAGGACCAGAGGTAATCGGATATCCCAACTTGGCCCAGAATCTGCCACAAACTTCTTTAATATGCTCACAATTGTCCGGTTATATCTCTCTACTGCCCCAGAAGAAGCTGGTCTATAAGCAATATGCAGCTTTCTCTTGACCCCCAGTATCTCCCACATCTTTGTCATTACTTCACTGGTGAAGTGGCTACCTCTGTCTGACTCAATCCTTTGAGGTAGACCAAAACGGGAAAAGATGTGGTTAATCATCAAGGCCGCTGCAGTTTCTGCCTTGCAATTTGGGGCTGGGAGACATTCCACCCACTTGGTAAACAAGCATGTCACGGTCAACATGTACTTATTCCCCCTAGCCGAGCGAATCACAGGGCCTACAAAGTCGATTTGTAAATCTGACCATGGCAGTGTCATTCCCCTCTTTTGTAAAGGCGCCCGGTGTGTGAGGGATGATGGCTGAAATTGTGCACACACAAGGCAACCCTTCAGGTACTGGTGGAGGTCCTGCCCCATGTGTGGCCAGTATGCAACCTCTCTTAAGATTTCCAATGTTGTGTGAAACCCCCTATGACCGGCGGTGGCCGCATCATGGGCGTGACTTAACATCAGGCTTCGGAATGAGGTAGGAACCACCCACTGATCGTGGCCAGCTTTGGATTTCCTTACCAGCAAACCGTCTTGGATCCGGAACATTTTTGGACATTTCATCAACACTCTTAGGTCCTCTTTCCCAATGTAATCGGTATCCGTCAGGGGAAAGTTCTCAGGGTCCTCTAGGTGCTGGTAAAATTTACCAACAATTGGATCCCCCTTCTGAGCAGTAATCAAATCAGCATCAGGGGTCTCCTTACTCCATTGTGCAATTGGAAGGTCGTTGTGAGCATTTGTCTGGGACCTAGTGATTGCAGTGACCTGGATTTCCCCCAACAGGGACTCAATCTCAATTAGATCCCCTTGGATGGCCCCGGTTTTGGCCAGCTGATCAGCTAAGTCATTTCCAGTTTTGTCTGGTCCCTCTACTTTGGAATGACCCTTGATCTTTTTCCAGTAGATGGTCATCCCATTCGATGTGACCAGATCATCAATGTTCTGGATCAACTTCCCATGTTTCAAGGGTTTGTTGTTAGCACATAACATGCCTCTGGTTTTCCAATTAACCAGGTGCTCCACGAACCCGTTCCGTACATAATCCGAATCTGTGATTATGACCAGTTCGCGGAGTTGATGCTGGACAGCAGTGAGGATGGCCTGATGCACAGCCATCAATTCTGCCACCTGACTACTTCGGGGACCAATTTTGTATCCGGCGGAGGGTTCTGGGGACTCATTCACCCATGCATTCCCTACGCCGGCCACTAGTTCTTTCTCCCCGTTGTTGTCAACATGGTAAGAGCATCCATCCACATACACAGTGGGCATTCCCTCACACTTGTCCTCTTCAAAGACTTTGTGTGGGGAATTAAGGTATGCCTCCATGTTGTCCTTTATTTTTAGACTTTCGTCCTCGAGACAGTTTTCTCTGGCACAATCATGCAAGTCAGCCAGACCTTGCGCGAGGGGACTCTTCTTGTTTTGGCCATATCTGACCTCCACAGGAAAGCCTTGCATTGACAGAATCCAGGAAGTAATTCGGGAATTACTCACATTTCCGGCCCGGATTCTGTCACTTTGGAGATATTGCAGAGGCTGGTGTGGAGTCTCCACTATGATGTGTGCCCCCTGGATAAACGGGCGGTAATTCTTCAATGCCCACACCGTTGCCAGGAGTGCCTTCTCACAATCGTTGAATTTCTCCTCCACAGAGGATAAAGTTTTGCTCGCATATGAGATTACTTTATTGACCTTGTCATGCTTTTGATATAATACTGCCGTCAAGCACGTATTAGAGAACCCCGTCTCCAGGAAGAACTCCTTGTTTCTGACAGGGTAAGCTAGGCAAGGCGCTTGTGAGAGGCTTCTTTTGAGTTGTCTTACTGCCTCGGATTGTTCTGGACCCCATTCCCACTTGACCCCCCCCTTCAGGAGATGAATCAGGGGTCTGGTGATCTCTGCGTAGCCCTCAATGAACTTTCTGCTGTAATTAGTCAGTCCAAGGAGGCTCCTTAGTTCCCGCAGAGTTGTGGGGTCTTTCAGTTTCTGAAGTGCTTCCACTTTCTTTTCCTGGGGACAGAGACCCTGAGGAGTAATCTCATGCCCCAAGAAATGAACACGGGTTCTACACCACTGTGCTTTCTGAAAGGAAAGTTTTGCTCCGGCAGCCCTCAACTGTGTCAGAACATAACGGATCTCCGCTATGTGTTCCTCCACAGATGAACTTTTGATGAGGACATCATCTACATAAGCCAGGTTACCCCTTGCACCCAAGTCGGGCATGGCCTTGTGTAGAAAAATGTTGAATTCATTGCCGGAGTTGAGGTATCCGAAGGGAGTCCGGGTCCATGTGTACTGCTGGCCCCCAAAGGTAAAAGCCAGCTTGTATTGGTCCTCCCTACTGACAGGCACAGTCCAGTATCCATTGGTCAGGTCTATTGCAGTGAATACCTGTGACCCCTGGATCTGGGCCAGCCCTTGGTCAATGTAGGGCAGAGGCCATCGGGAAGTATGGACCCGTTTGTTGAGCTCCCTGAGGTCGGCACAGAGTCTCCACTGGCCGTTTGGCTTCAATATTCCCAGCACCGGATTATTGAAGGTGCTGTGGACAGGACGGATTATTCCCCGGGACTCAAGGTTCTTAATTATTTCAGTAAGGGACTCCATTGATGCGAGAGGCAATCGATATTGCTTCACAAACACAGGAGTCATGCCAGGGTCCGTGGGGATTGTTGTTGTATGGATGTCAGTGCGACCACAGTCATATGAGTCTACCGCAAAGAGATCTTGGAAATCCAAGAAAACTTGTTTCAACTTTTGCTTTTGTTCCAGAGTCACACAGGCATCAGCTAGGTTGACTCTCTCTTCCACCATCTGCCTAAAGCCTGGAAAGACTTCTGGTTTGGCTATTTCCGCGGCCTCCTCCAGCTGGGTGGAGAAGTCCCTGGTCAGAGTGCTGATTTGGACCGGAGGCTTCAGGTGGGAAAGGCAGCCCTCATGTACCTGGAAAATCACCTCATCCCTCCTGAAGTCACACGTCACATCTTCCTTACCATAGGGGCAGGAAGTGTACACCAGGAAGTTCCCCCCATGCCGGGTAAAAATCCTGTCTGGTGTTGTATTGTCATCACTGTCATTGTCAAAACAGTCCTTGGGGATTGGTCCTAACAGTTCATTTACTAAGTCGATGGAAAAATGTCGGTCATCAACCGCCATTCCAATAATGGTGCCTGCGGCTAGAGTAACACTCTTTAAGTCGCTGTTATCCACCTCTATTGGAATGGTGTCATGTTCTATGTTGACTAATGGAGTTGGGTTTACCCCCAACCCTTGCTGTTGGAGAGAAGCATTTAGATGTATGTAAGCATCAGGGTTTTTCAACTCTTGTCCCCTTTTAACTTTCACTTCCAGGGAGAATTGTCGGGTCCTTTCTGGGATGGTGACTTCCTCTTTAACCTGAATTTCAACTGCATAAGGTAGCAATTGAGCTGACCTAAATGCTTTTTCTGATCATCAAAGCCCATGGGATTATCCGCTAATCGGGACCAAGCTTTGAAGTTTATTAGGTCCAAACTAATGGCAAAGCGATTGAGAATGTCACTGCCTAAGTAAAAGGCGGCAGTGACGTCTCGCACGACCCAACAATTATGGACTATGCTCTTGTTGCCAATGGAGATTTTGAGCATACACCTGCTTGGCAGGAGATGTTTTGAATTGGGTGCTTCCAGGTCCATTTCCCACTTGTCTATCAGTTTGAAGGTGGGAATGGCTGGATCTTTTGGGAGTTGGCGAAACATGGCTTCACTGATGAAGCTCTTACCGTTGTTCACACACACTCGAGCGAGAACAGAGTCCTTCCCATCATTTAACTGAACAGGGATGAACAACTGCTCTCCAATTTGCTGAATATCAGCCAGGCTTTGAGCTGATTTCACATCTTTCTGGACTATAGGAGTGGGAGTTTCAGATTGTGGATTGGTATAGAATTTCAGAGTGTTTCCTTCCAGCGTGGAGTACCACTTTAGACTGGAAGGAAGGTTGATTTTCAGAAACAGAGAGGACCCCCCATCACCAGTCTGTTGTCCTATTGCTATTACTGTCACGTCTGGAATCTGGTTGTTCTGGAAGTGAAATTCTACTTGGTCAGATTTTTGTTCAACCATGTGGCAGGTGCCGTTTAAACTAACATGGTTGACACTCTGTTTCAATTTTATTGGTCGGCTAGTCTGGGTCCAGAGGACCTTGTTTACACAATCTATTAGGGGTGACAACCTTCTCAGGAGGTCATTCCCTAGTAAACAAGGGGTGCCCTCCGGGGTCACAACTATGACCGGGTGCTTCAACTTATGTCGCCCAATTTTTATGTCCAAATCTGCGGTCCCCTCAACGGGAATTTCCTTCCCGTCAAAGTTCTGCAGTTGTCCAGGAAGAGAGGTGAGAGGAATTTGGTAATCCTCTCCCCTTCCTGCATTCAGTTCATCAAAGGCCCTTCTGGACAGAAGGGTAGCTTGAGATCCAGTGCCAAAACTGTACCCTGCCCCTGTACTTGTACCGGGGCATAATATCTTCCCTCCTTCTCCTCAAGGGGGCACAGATAGTGTACATTTTTGGACAACTGGTGGGCTAATTTTCTGGTTTTGGACATCGCGAGAAAAGAATTTTGGGCAGAATTCTGTGGAGAGCCTTGGGAATCTGAAAGAAAAAGTTGGCAACTGGAGATCAGAGCCATTGTGGGTTCCCCTGGCTCCGGTTCTGGGCTGCCCCCCCCCTTTTTTGGAGGCAGTCACCAGGATGGGTTTGAACCAGGGGATTTTCTTGCGGTTGGTTCTGGGATGAGATGGTGGGCGGCGGTAGCTCAGTCTCCACATCTCCCCAGTCTGGATTTGCATCCCTAGGGACCCATTTTTCTTTGGTAGGAGTTCCCCCCTCTCTGAAGGAGAAGATCCTTTTCCCAGGATCCTCTGAGGATCCCTCTCCCTCAAATTGGAAGATCTGTACCTCCTCCTCAAACTGAGTCTGTTTGGGTCTTTTGTTTCTCCTACCCCCCCTCTGCTCCTTAGGAGGCAGACTTTCAGGGGCAAGAGATTTTGTTTCCGGTTCCTGGGTTTCCAGGGGCTGTTTACAAGTGAGGAAGGAAGCTTCCTCCAAGGCTTTACACCCCCCTTCCCTTTGTGCCTCCTCCCTGGGAACCGGTGATTTATCGGGGTGCTGCCCCCGTCATTGTTCTGGAGCACCAGGTCCAGAGTTGGGTGCGTTCTGCGCCGGCATGCTGATCTGAGGGTTCTGCTGTGCCCTCAGTATATGACCCATATCCCGCGCCATGTTTTGAACCTGGCGCTCTAACTTGGAAACCCGCTCAGGCTGATACGGGGCCCTGTTTTCTCCCCTGGGCTGATCCCGGGAAGGGTAGCTGTCCCTTCTCTGGTAATAGCCCGGGTTGGGAAGATTTTGGTACCCCTCCACCCTTGGCCTCCCCTTTCCCGGATTCAGTGGTCTGGGCTCAGGGAATTGAGGAAAGAAGGATGGATGATTTTGGGGTTGGAAGTCGGGTGGATATCTGGGGAAAAAGTTCTGCCCAGGGTTTGGTAACTTTCTGCCCTCCTGTGGGAAGTTTGGAGGGAAGTTCCCTGGGTTAGGTGCTTGGCTGGATCCCCCCCCTTGGGCTGGAGGAGTCCACACATAACCCAGGATGGGTCTGTTACCTTTGTAGCGAGGACTTACATAGTCAGGAGAGCGAGGGACCCCATTTGTGGGGCTGCCTCCCTGGCTCCCTGTCTGCGACTGGCCCGAGGACCTTCTGGGCCTAGCATTATTAGGTGCAGGTAGGTTTTTAGGCCCCCCCATCTCCAAATCCAAAACGGGGGTGACCTTTACCTCTGCCACCTTGGCAGCAGCAGGGGTGCTGTTGGCTTTGGGGTTTTTCTGGGCATTGCTTTTATTTTCTATGGGCTTCGGCACCTCATAGATGCGGGTAGCCTGTTCAATGACCCAGTCTAAAGATCTTTTCTCGTGAAAATCCCTCGCGAGCTGGGTCATGATATATTTGGGCAAGGCATGGAAAAACGTGTTTATAAATTCACGGCTATCCGTGCGCACCCTTCTTGTGGTCTGTGCAAAAGCCCGCTTTAACTCCTGCACAAATTCTTGTGGGGCCTGATCCTCCCCACATTGCAAATTGTAGGCTGCCTTGCGAGCCTCTTGAGGATTTCTGTGAACAGAAAAATGTTTCAGGATGGCCGCCTTATAGGTGGACCATCTTAAATGATTTTGGTCCTCCAGCCCCGCAAAGAAACTGGAGTATTCCGGGGAGAAGGTCCACTTTACATATTGAATGCAGCTTTGGCTGTCCTTCAAATGGAAAGTCTCCATCATTTGTTCAAACAACTCTAAGTGCTCCCAAACAGAATACTTAGCGTTCTTATGGTAAGGCGTGATGACGCTCCTGATCGCCTTAATCTGCTTTAAGGGGTCCTTGAGCAAGGCCCTTTTTGCCTTATTGGCCTTTTTGGTTCGGGTAACCCTTGTCCATTCTTCGTCGGACTCAGAGGCACTGCTCCCAGAGGTTCCCGTCTGTTCTTCCAGGTTTTCCCGGATTCTGCGAGCCTGGGAATGGCTGGCAGAATGTGGGGACCTGGTCTCCTGTGTCCTGCGCAGTTCAGAGGAGTCTTCAGATTCCTCCTTGCTGTCAGGATTTGATGGGTACCCCCTCCACTGACCTAACTGGGCAGAGGTTTTCAGGATGCCCTTAATGGGCCTACTCTCCTGGGGTTCCCCACTGAACTGTATTGTACTTGGGTGCCCATACCCGGATGCCCACCCCTCCATTCCTGGATGGTACTGGCCTATGAGCCCCATGCTTCTGGCTGGATAGTAATCTGCCATCCCTGTGGCCCTGTGCTCATGTGCGCCAGGGGACATGGGGGTGGCAGAGTCCAGGGACTGGGAGGTATGAGGGCCTCTGGTACTAGGGCTCCTGAGGTTATGCTCCGGAGTTTCCATTTCCCAGCGAACCTCATCTCTATCCGCCCCTGCTCCCTGTTGCAATGCAAGAGCCTGCATTTGTGCCTTCAGTTCCTCAGTTAAGGCCTTACTCGACTCTATCAGTCTCTCCTGCATCGCTACCTGCTGTTGGAGCCTATCATTGTGTTGACAGAGGGCCTCATTTTCCCTCTGTGCTTCCTGGTTGGTCCTGGAGAACTGGGCCAGTCTTTGCTGCAGGAGGGTTACCTCCTGAGCTGTGTCCCTATTGGCCTGCTCCTTTCTTGCTAGAGCATCCTCCACCCTCCTGGTGTGCTCTAGCAAGTTCTGGTTTTCTTTTTGGAGGTCACCCAGTCCCTGGTGGGCCAGGCGATTTTCTTCCATTTTCCTTTTTAAATGGCAGACTTCCTGGCCTAAGGCGTCTCTTTCCTGACTAAGAGCCTGCATTTGTGCCGCCAGGTCGTCCCTTTGCCTTTGGAAGGCACCAGCTTTCTGGCGCTCCTGATCAAACTCTGCCTGGGTATCCAGGTCTTTCAGGATCAGTTTATTGCTCTCCTCTTTCTCTCTGTCTAGTTGGATTTGCAGGGTGGCTACCTGCTCTGTGCATGCCCTGTTGAAATTGATCTGTTGCTCCAGCTTTTTCTGGCTCTGCAGTAAGGAGTCCAAACTGTCTTGGTGCTCCTTCTGCAGGGCCAGAAATCTAGTATCCTGTTCTGACTTTTCCTTTTGCAGCACATCCATATCCTCCTTTATTTTAGTAATGTACAGTCTGCTGTCATTTTCTGACTCCTGGCTCCTCTGCAGCCTCTGCTCAGAAGAGTCCAGATCAGATTGGACCTTCTGTAATGCCATCTGTTGCCTATTTGCCAGATTTTGGCTTTCAGCACATCTATCCTGCATGTCTCCCATATATAGGTACAGGTATGCTGCTATCCTGGCGATCTTATTGTGTTCCTCTTTGGCTTTAGGAGCCATATATAGTTCACTCAGGGCCACATGTAAGGGACCCTGATCTCTATATATATCTGACCCTGTTTCAGTGACCTGTTGTGTGATGGCCTGCAACCACACATCCTGGCCCTGTTCGGTCCATTCACCTCTCACAAATAGCTTATGCAAGAGGCGCTCTCTGGCTATTTTCATGTCTACTAAGGTCGTCATTCTAGAGATTGGTCTCTGTCCTGACTTACAGAAGTTAGTATTTTATTTTTGCAGAACAGAACTTTTCTTGGAGTGTCCCTTTTGAGGAACGCTTCACAGCGTAATGCAGCGTGGTGATCCGACCGGGTGTATGTATCCCGTCAGTTAGCACACTGTATTAAGCTGCACAACTGGTAAATCTAACCCAACGTCTCGGCTCGAGCCCCCACTTTGTAAGAGGATTCAATTCAGCACTACAGCCAAGTTAACGCCTAGTCTAGAATACTGAATGAAAACCCTTATTGATATATCTTTAGGTCCAGTTCATGCGTTCTGGATGACTACCCTTGTATAACACCCCTCTCTTGGAATCCCCCTGACCCCACTGAGCCAAGAAGTAATTCTGTTTTGCAAGTTTAAAAGGTTTATTTGATAAATTAAAATATATATCACACTTTTTAATAAATTAATAATTGAATATCACACTTAATCTGATATGGTAAATATTAACAACGGAGAATCTGGCACTAGCACACTTCTTTAATCACTAATGAGTTGACATGAAATGGATAAGGTAGCACACTGGTAAATAGGAACAAAAGTATAATGTGGTAGAGGATGCTTTATGTAGGCTCAGGTGGATGCAATATTCAATGAATGCAGTACAGAAAATACGCAATATGATTTCAACCAAACAATGTAATCACTTTTCTCTGGCTACTCCCCTCCCCCCCTTGATGCAAGGCAAGGAAATGGAAGGAAAACACACAGTTCTCAGAAATGCAATCAACTGTAATTCAGTTCAATCCAGCAAGCTTAAACAGAAGTTTGAAAACACAGGCAAATGCTTTGATAGGTGCTAGCAATGAATTAAAAAAATATGCTAAACGCTTTTAATTCCCTTACAGAGGTTCAGGGTGAGTGGTATCTAGTTAATATTAGTCCAGGCTCACACTAGTAATGATGCAGGGATAGTTAGCAGGTTAAACGAATTTCTGGCAAATGAAATCAGGCAGCAGCAGTTTTTTTACATGTGAAGAAATTGCAAATCGCGGCAAAATTCGCGGATGCGCCGAGCGCTATTACAAAGGAACCGCAAGGACTATCTCTACCGTTTTGGGGTCCTAGGAAAGCCTGGGATCTCAGCTTCCAAATGAAAGTTATTGCAAGTCTCTAGCCCAAACGGTTGCGGAGATATGAGTAATTTAGTAAAGGTCGTTTTTGGTTTTGTAAATTTTAAACGCACACTTTTTCAAAATGACAAATTTTACTAGAAATGACAGGTGACAGATAGGAGGCAGTTCTACTTAGGTTAAATAGATTGAATTAGATGAATTTAAACTAAGAGATGTGTTCTGAGTTTTGCTAAGTACTCACAAGAGATTTTGAACAGGAAAGCGACTTGGTCACGATCTTCAGTCTGGTCAGGTCTTTCCGGATTCTGCTCACAGCGCCTGGTCTGGTCTCGGCTAGGCACAGCACTGCTTTCTCTCTGGTCTGGTCTCTGCTAGGCACAGCACTGCTTTCTCTCTGGTCTGGTCTCTGCTAGGCACAGCACTGCTTTCTCTCTGGTCTGGTCTCTGCTCTGGATAGATTGAAGTCTCTAGTTTGGCTTTCTGGAGTTTGATGGAGGTAAGTATGGATTTTTCCGGCAGGGCTTCCAGCGGCAGATGAAATTGAATCTCTCTATGTGTCCTGACTCTCTGCTTTTATCTGTTTCTTGAGAATGGGTGTGTGTGTTGCATCACTAGACTTGCCCCTCTCATTCGTCATTGGTCAGGCTTCCATTCCTCCGCTTGATTGGCAAACTGAACTGTGAGTCAGATTGATGTCATTTTATGATCTCTTGAAACAACCTCCCTTATCATCTGTGCACCCAAATATATATATGATCAAAATCCATACTTCAGAGTTACACAGTTGTTTGAAATTACATATACATGGTGTGGCTGAATTTAGCCATGTCTATGTCCAAATCTGCTCATTCTCGGAGCTTGCATTCAAAGAGTGTACATAATTGACTTTTTAACTGCTTTTTCAATTTCCGACATGGACCCAACTTTACATACATGTGTGCAGGGGGTAGGGACATTAACTGATGAAGTTTCAGATTTTTCACATGCACACATTTAGAGTAATATCCACTTTTCCGCTAAAACCCCCCTGAACATACCACCGGTTCCTACCACGTCTTAAACTGTGGGCAGAAAAATCACAAGAATTATGGTATCATTTATAAAATTTTCACATGTCCGCACTATGAATTATCCCCCTTTTTATAAAACCATATCCTTGCTGCAGGGGTGTGTCTTTTCAGGTCACATGGTACAGAAACCAGTCTTTCCAGTTTCTGCCAAGCCAGCTTGCTTCTCACAGGCAGTGCCCCTCCCAGCTTCTCCAGGAGGAAGCCACTTTTTACGACGTCTGTAATAAAAACCTTTGCCTGAGTGGAGAGGGCTTTGTTCACTCTCTGGCAGAGCACAGGAAATTCAATTATCAGATAGATGGCATATCCTTAGTGTGGGCAGCAAAAGGAACATTGGCCTGGGAACATAGTTGTGACTCAAGTTTCACTCCTGATGGGATCCGTTGCTAGGCAAAATCAAGTTCCTTAAGCCAGACCTTCAGCTAACTTTTTGTTGCTTTTAAAATAACTTGTAATTTTACACATGCAGCTAGAATGCTGATTCTAAGTGCAAAACTATGACATTTCAACAGTTACAAAGGCATGTGACACCAAACATAGGTCACTCATTTAATTTAACATTTTCGATTTTGGTGGTTTTAAATCCAGTTGCAGTTAGGCTTAAGCTGCTGACTCCATAGCATTTTTGTTATAAGCATTGTTTTTGGGCTCTTCATTTCCCAGATTTTGTAGGCACACAAAACTCCATTCTGCCAAATGTCTGCTGGTGTTCAGTGAATATTTTGCACATGTTGCAAGGTTTGAAATAGGCATTTTGCTTGCCTTCAGAAAAACACACAGTGGGTTTTAAAACGCCGGCTTTTGGATAGTGGTGAGTACTGGTACTGCACCCATTTTTGGGATTTTCTTGGATTAATGCATTCTAAACAGGAATGGTTCTTACATGGTAGTAAATCCTTGCTTAACATTGTTTTGATGGGGCTCCTTACAGTAAGATGGTTATGTGGAACCCCACAAAAAGGGTTGAATCTTTAAAGTGGTCCAATGAGTCACGATTTCAGCAACTTTTTGACATCAGTAAAAGTGGATTTTGTTAACAAAGACCTTTCTTTACCCTGGTGGGTGGCAAGTTAGGTAACCATTTTGGTGTGCGCACAACTGCGCAGCTTTCCTGGATTTCGGCGCACATGTGGGTTTTCCGCCATCTTGAATTTCCTAAGCCCACAGCACCAAATGTTGTAGCAGGGTAGCTTAAACGTGGGTCAGGACACCCTACAAGGCAGACATAGTTACAACATCTTTGCCAGTAGCCAGGGCCGATTACTTCAACTAGTTCCCCCGCCCAGACATTTGCAAGCTCAGAGTCTCCTTTGTGATTTGACGCAATGACATGGTGGATGGTGGCAGCTGGATGATCGGCCTGGGCACAGAGCTCTAGCATTGACGAGCCAACATTCTGTGTGGATTCCAGCACTGCAATAAAGAGCTTCACAGTTACGATCCCCCTCAGCTATCTGCCTTCAGCATAACTGCAGTCCCGCAAGTAAATCCTTCTGCACAGACGTGTAAAGGGAATCAAGGATCCACCCTCAAAAAGATCTTTAATGTATGGGATCTACCCAAATACCAGGACTGCCAAAAAAGGGGCTTTCTATCAACAGTCAACGCCGGATTCAGCCAAATGGATGCTTTGGGGAATAGAAATGTGCCACTATTTAGATGTTGTGACATATTACACCGGCACTCACACAGGAAAACTGTAAGAGGGTTCAACGACCGAGAGTCCCTCGAGTTCGTGGGCAACAGGGCTCTGGGTTCCAGCTGAGATACACGGTTGGATTAAAATGCAGCCCATGAGTCTGGATCAACCTTCACCATGCAACATAAGTGCCCCACAGTGAGAGCGAGATGGTAGTCAAAATAATGTGGCAAATTCATCCCACACTGCTTCAATGGGAGATGCTTCTTCCACATGGCGTGCCTAGGCGGTTTGCTATCCCACAAGAATCTTTCCATAAGTGCGTCAAGCTCTTTGAAGATGCATTTCGGTGTTTTGAATGGAAGCATGGAGAGAACATATTTATTTCCGCATTTTATGATCTCTGGAGGTGGTTCATAAAGTAGCCTGAGAAGCCTACGTAGCGGCTGTTCTTACTCCAATCATGAAAGTATAAGTGTAATGACTGGCAGGGTTCTGTGTGAGGATGCCATTTCACCAAAAAGCCAGGGGTAGCGCAAGTGACATCAGATGACCCTTGACCTCTGATGGCATCATAGGAAGTGATGTCATTTGACCCCACCCTGAAGTGACATCACAGGGAGCGATGGAACACAACCCTTTACCCCTTGACAAAAGAGGAAGCGCATCACATAGCATTGTTGCTAAGTACACTATGAAAAATATGGTTACAATATCACTGTAAAGTGACATGCATTTCATAACAGAATGGATCGCCATGTATATCAGCAGAAAAAAAAACATGCTATAACTGCAACTTGCGAAAAGCAAAATACATAGTCCGAAATGGATGATTATTCTACTCTAAATGCTTTTTGGAGGATTTTGTCTGCATTGTGAATTTGAGGTGTTTAGGAACAGACTAATTCAGTGACCTGAAGTGTGCCTGAAATAAACGTTTAATGAGTCTGACAATGATTGGATAGAATTCCAGAAAGACACATTATTTGTTATTCCTATTCTTTCTTATTTGGGGGTCACTGCTCCAAGTGTTACACTTGTGGAACCCTGTGTTTTTTTTAAAGACACCTGAGCCTGAACAAGAAAGCCAGCCACTCTAGCACTCTAGAAAAAAAGAGTCACATGACATGCCCATAGCCCAGGAGCATCAATTTGTGTAAAAAAAAACATTTTTGTTAGGGGCTGCAAGGCAGAGCCCAGGGGTAGCAAGAGAGATCACAGGGGTTGTCAAGTGCGACTCCTGGAGACCCCTTAGTGACGTCCCTGTCTCACATGCGTACCTTATCGGTTCTCGCAGGCAGAGACTGCATCTGGGCGCAGATGGTAGTTAATAGGTATTTGCACACATCGCTAAAGACTATAGCTTGCTGCTCATGATAGTTGGTGGAGGTCATATTACAGAAAAAGGTATGTTTTTATTTGTTTTCTGAAGATAGAAAGGGATTTAATCTGTCAGAGGTTGATTGGGAAAGAATTCCATGAGTGAGGGCCAAAGGAGGCGACACGTCTGTCGTCCCATGTTGCAGTTGCTGAGAAGGGGGCCTCCAAAGGATCCTGCCCTATAGATCGAAGTGATTGATTCTAGCAGTGGATTTGAATTTTTGAGGTCAGGTATGCCAGTGCAGAGCCATGGGCACATTTAAAGACCAAGCAGAGAACCGTAAATAGGATTCTCTGCTGCACTGGCAACCAGTGAAGACTTTTCCTAAAAAAAATGTGAAACAGTTGACTTCCTTTACAGAGCAAAAAACAGCCGGACTGCAGAGTTCCGTGCAACCTGTAATCGCTGTATTTTTAATTTTGAATGCCCATAAGAAGTGCGTTACAATAATGCAATTTGGGATTTGTAAGTAGGTCGAGCACTATCAGGTGATCCTTCTCTACAATGAGAGGCTAAAGGGGCTTGAGTCATTTTAATTGATAGTATACAGATTAAACTGTTTGATGAACATGTAAGTTGCAGTCCATAGTGGACTGCCAAATGCAGCCCAAGTTCTTTACTGTATCAGTGAATTTTGTAGGAGCACCAAACAGGGTCGCACATGGGATGGATTGTAAAACATTTGCTACCTTTCTTTTAGAGAGCAGCATAATAACCTCTGTCGTTTGTGGGTTTAATTGAAGCTTATTTGTCAGCATCAAAGTTTTGATTTTGATCGCACAGGATACAACTCGATCCATTGCCTCCAATGGTTGCTTAAGTCGAACATAAATTTGAGTGTCATCAGCATAACACAAATCACACTCAGAAAACATGTTCAACAGTGGACGGATGTCCACATTGAACAGCAATGGGGACAAAGAAGATCCGTGGGCCACCCACAGTCCACAGAGAGTCTGGGAAATATGGGGCAACCTTAACCTCGTGGCAACAATCCGTTCAAAGAGACATACACCATCTAAGGGCTTCATCTGAGACCTGTGCCAACGATGACCGTCTGGAAATAAGAATGTCAAAGTCGACTGTGCCGAAGGTTGCCGACAGGTCCAGCATGACAAGCATGCTGATATTAGTGAGATCTGGTTTGTGATTTAAGTTCAGGGCTAGTTTGTGTATGGTTTCCATGCCATCAGTGTAGAAGTTACACTGTCAATGAGTGCGGCTTGATAATGTTGAAGACGAGCAGTGATGGGCTGGATCCTGTGGGACACTGTATGTGTTTTTGAAGGAGGTTGAATTGAATGGTGACCTGCTTGTTTGGGCGCCATCCTGTATTTTTGTAAATATGCAAATTGTTGGACTTCTCACGCAAATCTGGGAATCTGGATTTGCGGACCACGTACATGGTTCCAGGCACACAGATAAGTCTGCAAACTTTGCAAGAGTCACAAAAACTGAACCCACAACACCCTAGGTTTCTGGGGATCTTGCCGTTCCATTTTGATGTTCCTTAAGGCTGCAGGGAATGTTCTTAGGATCCCTCTCCTGCAGGGAGGACCGGGGAGGGATTTGTATGTCTTGGGTGAGGGTCTTGTGTCACCCAATTAACTGACCCCTGCTAAATGGGAGTGAGCCAGGGATACACCTATCTTGTCCCGGTCTCAACATCAACTGACTTGGGGTGACAACCGGAGTGATGCTTTCAGCAGTCCATAGAGCTGGGCAGACGAACCTGTCATGGTATATCAGGACAAATATTACTAAAGTTACATGAATGAAAATGAATAGGACTAAGGCAAAGTGTCTTTTTTTCCTTCCCTTGAGTTTTGGTCTGCCTGTACAGAGCTGAAGGCTCACTCATTTAGGGAGGGGGCTCACTACTAGTACCATGCTTGGTCTTACTAGGGATCTAGGGAGTTTCAAGGATGTCAGGGCTGTCTTGCATTGGGTGGCTGGTGTACCGGAAAAGGTTGAGATTCCAGGATGTGCGCACCATCCAACCAAACATTCTCATCATACACAACCAAACATCATAATAAAGTGCTAGACCATCAAATGTGCAAACAACGCCATATTCTTAACATTAAATGTACTTGTTCAGACAATGGGCCTCATAACAAGCTTGATGGTCTGGAAATGTGATGGTAATACCGATTACCAGCACGGTTTCCGGACCGCCTAACTATGAGACCTGATGCCAGTACCAACATTGCCTGCAAGATCGCACACTGTGCGTCATTGCCGATAGCGCCGGCAAAGGAAACTGCGCAAACCCCAATGAGGCGTGCCGGAAACACTGGCGTCACAGTACTTAGTCTGCATTACATCTGCTGTCTTCACAGAAATACCGCCACCAAAATGCCGGTGACACAGTGAAAACTGTTGGAAACACCAGCAGCACGGAGCAGGCTGTAAGCAGGCCCAGGTGTGGAGAAACAGCCTACAGGTGCACCCAATTAATCCAGCTGCACACCATGAGTACTGTGACTGCTGCAAAGGACCATATTCACAGCCAACACCCCTTTCAAAACAACCATGCTGCCACTCGTAGCAGCAGCCATGTACCTTGAGGCTCTGCCTGCAGGAATGCTGCTCCATGAGCAGGAGGTGCAACATTGGTAACAGGTCGACAGGCAAAGGAGGAGGAGGAGGATAATGATGATGCAGAGGAACAATGGGCAGCAAGTCGAACCCCAGAGGCAAGCACCCATACCTGGTACAAGGGCCACACCCTGGTCCCTGATTGACAGGCAGATACACACACTGTATCGCCTGAACAGGGAGACCATCCTCGCTATAGTGGACCTCATGCACAACGACATCCGGAGCTTAATTGGCATCCGGACTGCCATACCCCACTTGCTGAAGTTGGTGTCTGTGCTGCATGTCCTTGCTACCGGCACATACCCGCACACAGTTGGGGAGCAGCATGGAATCTCCTAGCCAGATTTTCAAAGTTGATTGTGCAGGTCCTGGAAGCCCTCCTATGTCATGTGTGCCAGTACATTGCCTTTCCCACGACACAGGCTGAGGTCAATGCCACCAAGGTCCGTTTTCATGCCCTTTCTGGCATGCCCTATGCACTTGGAGCAGTTGACTGTACACACATAGAGCTAGTACCGGCCTTGCCATTGAGGAGGTATATTGTAACAGAAAGCTCCACCACTCAAAGGATGCACAGTTTGCCTGTGATGTGGGCCTGACCATCACACACTGCTGTGCACGTTTTCCTGGATCTACACATGACTCCATGGTCCTGCGCAACAGCACGCTGCCTGGGTACATGGAGTGTTACATTTCGATCCACCAGGAGAATGCGTATGACCGTGTGTGCATCAGGACAAGGTCTACCATTGAGCAGACTTTTGGACTTCTGAAGTTACAGTTTCACTGCCTAATCCACTCGCGGTGGTGAGGGGGCACTGATGTACAGGCCAGTGAAAGTGGGCAAGAAAGCCTGGCCTGTGCCATGTTACGCAAAATGTGCATCAGGCGTAACATTCCCCTGCCACTGGACATGGACATGCCTCCTGCAGACGAAGATGATGGCAGTGAATCAGATGCTGATGCAGCCCCACAAAGGTACCAGCGCAGGGATGACAGGGAGAGCCGTGCAGCCCGCCATGAACTAATACACAATGGCTTTTGAGCACACAGCACCAGCACACAACCCATGTAACACACTGCATGTGAAACTGCACCGATAATAAATCACACCACTACAAAAAATGAATGTCCGGACATAAATTGAAAATCTAAACCATGTGTATTGAAATATGTACAGAGAACAAGGAACTTGTGGCCCACCACCCCATCCACAACTATCCCTCCCCACTCCCCCCTCCCCAACTATCCCTCATCACCACCCCCTTGCCAACACGCAAACCCCCAAGACTCCCTAGTGCGCTAAAGTCCAATCCAACGATCTCTATACATCTCTGTGTTTCTGCACCAGTCCAGGGGAGCCGACTTAGGAAGTTCCCGGGGGCGGGGGGGGGGGGGGTGCCCAAATATAGAGAAGTGACATCACGGGCAGTTACATGACCATATTCGCACGTAGTTGCCAACTTGGTGCAAGGAGGGTGGCGCAGAACAGTGGAAACATTGTCTAGCATGTACTGCATATACTAAAGACAAGTAAGAAGGGGAGATTTAAGCCTCACAGTTGCATTCCATTAGGCCATCACTGCCCCTACTCCACCCCTCTATAATCATCCAGGGTGGATCAGCCCTCAAAAGGCAGAGCAATACGACTCCAATGGGGGAACGCATGCTCGCTAAACAGTAGGTACAGTTGCAACGTGGAGTACCACCACCAAAAAAAGTTCCCAATTCAAGGGAAAACAAGAAGTAAATAAGTTTCCTGATTAAAAAGGACAACAGTGCTTTGTCATGATCTACATAATACCCTTCATACCGCAGCATGACCATCACCCCAAAGGTGGTCTAAATGCCCATCTGAAGCTATGGCAGCTTTTTAGACCATATTGCCGTACCAGAAGGACCCTCTGGAAGTTGGTCACTGTAGTGCAAGAGACACTACTACCCCTGAGAACCAGGCAGACTTATAATTGGACAGCGATATTGTTTTGAGTCCACCTTCTGTGTGAATCTATACAAATTATGCTTTTTACCCATTTGTTGTGTTTTTGATTAACATTAATAAAGCCACATGACAACATGTAAATCCTTATAGCAACACGTTAAGCCAAAAGAATATCATTGTGGCTTTAATTTTTACACCCAGAAATGTAACTATAAGTCCCAGAATGCAAGATAATCTCAACCTGAAAAATCTATTTAAGCCCACTGTACTTTCAGTGATTTTAAGACATGTAATAGAAGAAGTTGTGTAATACACAAACATACATCTGTAGATTCTTTCTCACAAACCTCTGGCGCATTGTAAATCATGATATTGAAAACATTTTATTAGTGACATAAAGCGACTTTATTTTTTCGCATCCCAAGATAGTCTGTAAATGGATGCTTTGAGTTGCTCACTTTAACCATCACAGATTTGCAAGGTAACTGCTGCTTGGTGAGCTCATTGAGCTGGAAATAGGAAACGTTCCATCATGCATGTGAAAGGAAATGACTACAACAAAAACATGTGTTTACAATTGCAACCCGTCATGTTGCCTTTGACCTTAATGCAAGTACAACATTCCATGCCACAGTAAGACCCTGCCAGGCCAGCCCCACTGTAGTATTCCCCACCAGCCCCACTCCAACCCCACCATCACATAAAAACACGCAAGTTGGCTTTCCTTTGCCCAAAACGGCAGTAAAACATGCCATGCTCTTTTTCAAATAATGGTCATGCTCCCATGCCCTTCCCCAGGCCACAGCCTCGCATACACACAGACACAGAGACATGGACACATTCAGACACATGCACTCACACCGCTGATCTGTCATTCACGCGAGCACCCAGAACATTTAGACTGTTCGCTCATTAACACGCGCAGTCACACCCATGTACGCTATTGGCACTGCAGTTATAAAAACACATCCTAGCATGCAAACATACAACCACACACTCCATTGCATGCATGCACGCATACATTCATACATACGATCCCTGCATGCACACAAATGCACTTTTTTTTAGTTAATGCTGATAATTGCCGGCATGGGCCATGTAAAAGCTGAGCCAGCAGTTAAGCCTTCAGCTGCAACATAGGGGGAGGGGGATTACTGATATCCCCTGTGCAGGCTTTTGTCCTCCTGCTCTATGTTCACTTCAATGACTGGTTTCTCACCTCTGAGAGCAGTGTAGCAGGGGCACATGGCCTATGGTGGTCCCTGGTGGACCTGCCTCCGGTAGTGGGTCCTGGCTCAGTTGCTCCTCCCCTAGTGTCCTTGGCTGCGCTTCCGGGCGCTTCGTGGTTCTCTCCCTGCCACTGGGGTTGCGCTGTGCTGCTCTGACCCTCCCCTTCCTCCATCGTGGTCTTCGTCCACGCTCAGGGAGAGGGGGTAGGGGCCCTACATTCCCTGGCAGGGTGCATATGGGCCCTAGGCCAAACATCTCCTGTTGTATGTGGAGTATGTGGTGATGGCACTGAGGTTGTCGGCAGGGTCATTATTGAGTCTCTGTGGGAGTCAGGCATTCTGGTGGGTCCTCCTGTCTCCCTCACCTCGGGCTCGGTTCTCCAGTTTTGGTACTCTGGGTGGTTCCCTTCTGGTGCTGCAGTGGGAAGTCCCCTCCCTTCTGGGATTCTGAATTGGGGTGGTTGGAGGATTGCGGTTTGGACTTGCCCCTCTGAAGGCGGGCCGTAGGTGGGCTCCGTGAATCCTGCTTGTTGTCCTGGCTCCTGTAGGGGTGTGTTGTTGGGCCGGGGTCTCTCTGCTAGGGGGCTGCTTCTATTTGGCAGCCTTGTGTTCTGCTGTACATGCTCTCCTAGGGGGTTCCAGGGTCTTCTGCAGGTGCTGTGCCGTTTTGTTGCAGCCTTGACTTCCTCCCAGCCTCATCAGTGTTGGGTGTTCCTCAATGGGGCTTGCCCCTTGGTTTGCGGTTCTGCAGTGGGCTCCCTTGCCCCTTCTTGACCTTGCTGTTTTCAAGTGCTTTGCACGCCAGTCTCATTTTCCTTGGGTGCCGTTCTTCTACACAGCGTTTGTGGGGTTGTTTGGGTTCTGCACTGCCTCCCCTGTTTCTAGGGCTCTTCCGGGCGCTTGGTCTTGTGATGTGGTCCCTGTGATTTTGCCTGCCGTGGCCACACAAGTTCCTTTGTTTCGGCATGGGCATGGGGTCTCTTTCTGTCTCTGGATTGGGTCTGTTCTCTCTCTGGCTTCCCTGGCGTCTGAGTTGCCGGTTCTTTGGCGGGTCCGGAGTCGATCCACCTGGGGTGTGGTGGGGCTGCCGTTCTCAGTATTCCCCTGAGCAATATTTGCAGGTAGGCTTCTTGGGTGGTTCCTGCTGCCTTTGTCGCTAATTCCTGGCCCCATGTTGGTGGTCCGTAGTTAGTTCCTTTAGGGTCGGGGTGCTTTGGTGGCGCCCCTGTGCCAATCTGTTTGTTCCATTGCATGATTCCTTGGGGTTTAGCTGCATTTGCTTCCTTGGTCTGGGGTGTCTCTTTGGGCCTCTCCGCTTCTTGTTGGCTCCGGTATACCTCATAGGTAATTAGTGGGATGAGGAAGAGGGATGTGAAGTTAATGCTCTGATTACTTACCAGTAATCTTCATTACTCCAAGTCCTCCTCTTCCTCCTCACAGTACTGCCAACCCACTGCACACCCCATGGTGTGGAAGGTCCCATGATCTGACTGAAATTGGAATGAACAGGCGATTATGGGTAAGTAAGAGATATATACCCTCAGAGGGAAAAAAAAGTTCCTGTATGGGAGGTGGAGCCTCATAGGTAAGTACACTGATGAGGAAAGGTACGACCAGGAGTAATGAAGATTACCATTAAGTAATCAGAACACTGATTTACTTTCTTTTTCTGAAAATGCAATCGGATTCGTATGAAGTCAATCCCTGTGAAGGTATCACAAAATACAACAGGAAAAGGGCTCAGGCATTCCCAAAAATAGTCACATGAGAGGAGCAGAAGATGCAGCAGCTTTCATTGGTTACTCGGTGTGTCTCCTCCCATGAACAAGTCCTTCTGGCAAAGCGGAAAAGCAAGAGGAGGATAGCAGGGATGCAAAGGTCACTATTTCAGCTGCAGTTGCCTCACCGTTGAGACAGGTGAATTATGGGAACCTCCCTGAGACATTCATGAGGGATGCCGTGCAGCGGGAACAATATATCCAGGCCTCATGACCTAAACAAAAGTGGGGGGGATCTGATGAGCATTGGGAAGTGACGTCACAGGATGTCAACGTGAAGTATTCAAATGTCATTATTGCTTGTCTTTCACAGTTGAAAAAACCAAACACACAACAAAAAAGCATTTGCCAAGAGAAGATATTTTCACATTAACTTGCTGCTTACGTATACAATGCACTCACCTTGTAAATCAGAGAACTTGTGCTGTATATTAAAATGTCAATAGGAGATATTGTGTCTTGTTTCAGAGGTGTGATTCTAGAGTTTCATTCTGGGCCTAGCCAGTTATATAGTTTATATTTCTTAAACACACAATGGGCGGCATCCACCCATGGGGTTAGTGCAGTTAGTGTCAGGCTGGAGTTGATGTGAGTCTGCCATTGGTTTCAGGCTGAAGTTGGTGGGAGTTTGTCATTAGTTTCAGGCTGCAGTTAGTTGGGGTTGCAGTTATTTTCAAGTTGAAGTTGATGTGAATTTGCCATTGGTTTCAGGATGCAGTTAGTTGGGTTTGCAGTTATTTTCAGGCTGAAGTTGATGTGAATTTGTCATTGGTTTCAGTCTGCTGTTAGCTGGGGTTGCAGTTAGTGTCAAGCTGAAGTTGATGTGAGTTTGCCATTGGTTTAAGTCTGCAGGTAGCTGTGGTTGCAGTTAGTTTCAGGCTGAAGTTGATGTGAGTTTGCCATTGGTTTCAGTGTGCAGTTAGTGGGAGTGTGTCATTAGTTTCAGACTGCAGTTAGTTGGGGTTGCAGTTAGTTTCAGGCTACAGTTAGTTGGGGGTTGCAGTGATTTTCAGGCTGAGTTGATGTGAGTTTGCTATTGGTTTCAGGATGCAGTTAGTTGGGGTTGTAGTTAGCTTCAGGCTGAAGTTGATGTGAGTTTGCATTGGGCGGAGGCTGAAGTTGGTGGGCTTTTGTCATTAGTTTCAGGCTGCAGTTAGTTGGGGTTGCAGTTAGTTTCAGGCTGCAGTTAGTTGGGGTTACAGTTAGTTTCAAGCTGCAATTAGTTGGGGTTGCAGTTATTTTCAGGCTGAAGTTGTTGTGAGTTTGCCATTGGTTTCAGGATGCAGTTAGTTGGGGTTGCAGTTAGTTTCAAGCTGAAGTTGATGTGTTTGTCATTAATTTCAGGCTGCAATTAGTTGGGGTTGCAGTTACTTTCAGGTTGCAGTTAGTTGGGGTTGCAGTTAGTTTCAGACTGCAGTTAGTTGGGGTTGCAGTTATTTTCAGGCTGAAGTTGATGTGAGTTTGCCATTGGTTTATGGATGGAGTTGTTGGGGTTGCAGTTAGTTTCAGGCTGAGGTTGATGTAAGTTTGCCATTGGTTTCAGGCTGCAGTTAGTTGGGGTTGCAGTTATTGTCAGGTTGAAGTTGATGTTAGTCTGCCATTGGTTTCAGGCTGAAGTTAGTTGGGGTTGCAGTTAGTGTTCGGCTGAAGTTGATCTGAGTTTGCCATTGTTTCCAGGATGCAGTTAGTTGGTGTTGCAGTTAGTTTCAGGCTGAAGTTGATGTGAGCTTGTCATTAATTTCAGGCTGCAGTTAGTTGGGGTTGCAGGTAGTTTCAGGCTGAGGATGATGTTGCAGATAGTTCCAGGCTGAAGTTGATGTGAGTTTGCCATTGGTTTCAGGGTGCAGTTAGTTGGGGTTGCAGTTAGTTTCAGGCTGAAGTTGATCTGAGTTTGCCATTGGTTTCAGGATGCAGTTAGTTGGTGTTGCAGTAAGTTTCAGGCTGAAGTTGATGTGAGTTTGTCATTCATTTCAGGCTGCAGTTAGTTGGGGTTGCAGGTAGTTTCAGGCTGAAGTTGATGTTGCAGATAGTTGCAGGCTGAAGTTGATGTGAGTTTGCCATTGGTTTCAGGATGCAGTTAGTTGGGGTTGCAGTTAGTTTCAGGCTGAAGTTGATGTGAGTTTGCAATTAGTTTCAGGATGCAGTTAGTTGGTGTTGCAGTTAGTTTCAGGCTGAAGTTGATGTGAGTTTGTCATTAATTTCAGGCTGCAGTTAGTTGGGGTTGCAGTTAGTTTCAGGCTGAAGTTGATGTTGCAGATAGTTTCAGGCTGCAGTTGATGTGAATTTGCCATTAGTTAAGGCTGCAGTTAGATGGGGTTGCAGTTAGTTTCAGGCTGATGTTGACACGAGTTGGCCATTCATTTTAGGCTGCAGTTAGTTGGAGTTGCAGTTAGTGTCAAGCTGAAGTTGATGTGAGGTTGCCATTGGTTTCAGGCTGAAGTTGACGTGAGTTTGTCATTAATTTCAGGCTGCAGTTAGTTGGGGTTGCGGTTAGTTTCAGGCTGCAGTTAGTTGGGGTTGCAGTTATTTTCAGGCTGTCGTTGATGTCAGTTTCCCATTGGTTGCAGGATGCAGTTAGTTGGGGTTGCAGTTAGTTTCAGGCTGAAGTTGATGTGAGTTTGCCATTGGTTTATGGATGGAGTTGTCGGGGTTGCAGTTAGTTTCAGGCTGAAGTTGATGTAAGTTTTCCATTGCTTTCAGGCTGCAGTTAGTTGGGGTTGCAGTTATTGTCAGGTTGAAGTTGATGTTAGTCTGCCATTGGTTTCAGGCTGAAGTTAGTTGGGGTTGCAGTTAGTGTTCGGCTGAAGTTGATCTGAGTTTGCCATTGTTTCCAGGATGCAGTTAGTTGGTGTTGCAGTTAGTTTCAGGCTGAAGTTGATGTGAGCTTATCATTAATTTCAGGCTGCAGTTAGTTGGGGTTGCAGGTAGTTTCAGGCTGAAGATGATGTTGCAGATAGTTCCAGGCTGAAGTTGATGTGAGTTTGCCATTGGTTTCAGGGTGCAGTTAGTTGGGGTTGCAGTTAGTTTCAGGCTGAAGTTGATCTGAGTTTGCCATTGGTTTCAGGATGCAGTTAGTTGGTGTTGCAGTAAGTTTCAGGCTGAAGTTGATGTGAGTTTGTCATTCATTTCAGGCTGCAGTTAGTTGGGGTTGCAGGTAGTTTCAGGCTGAAGTTGATGTTGCAGATAGTTGCAGGCTGAAGTTGATGTGAGTTTGCCATTGGTTTCAGGATGCAGTTAGTTGGGGTTGCAGTTAGTTTCAGGCTGAAGTTGATGTGAGTTTGCAATTAGTTTCAGGATGCAGTTAGTTGGTGTTGCAGTTAGTTTCAGGCTGAAGTTGATGTGAGTTTGTCATTAATTTCAGGCTGCAGTTAGTTGGGGTTGCAGTTAGTTTCAGGCTGACGTTGATGTTGCAGATAGTTTCAGGCTGCAGTTGATGTGAATTTGCCATTAGTTAAGGCTGCAGTTAGATGGGGTTGCAGTTAGTTTCAGGCTGATGTTGACACGAGTTGGCCATTCATTTTAGGCTGCAGTTAGTTGGAGTTGCAGTTAGTGTCAAGCTGAAGTTGATGTGAGGTTGCCATTGGTTTCAGGCTGAAGTTGACGTGAGTTTGTCATTAATTTCAGGCTGCAGTTAGTTGGGGTTGCGGTTAGTTTCAGGCTGCAGTTAGTTGGGGTTGCAGTTATTTTCAGGCTGTCGTTGATGTCAGTTTCCCATTGGTTGCAGGATGCAGTTAGTTGGGGTTGAAGTTAGTTTCAGGCTGAAGTTGATGTGAGTTTGCCATTGGTTTCAGGATGCAGTTAGTTGGTGTTGCAGTAAGTTTCAGGCTGAAGTTGATGTGAGTTTGATATTAATTTCAGCCTGCAGTTAGTTGGGGTTGCAGTTAGTTTCAGGCTGAAGTTGATGTTGCAGATAGTTTCAGGCTGAAGTTGATGTGAGTTTGCCATTGGTTTCAGGATGCAGTTAGTTGGGGTTGCAGTTAGTTTCAGGCTAAAGTTGATGCGAGTTTGCCATTGGTTTCAGGAGGCAGTTAGTTGGTGTTGCAGTTAATTTCAGGCTGCAGTTAGTTGGATTTGCAGTGATTTTCAGGCTGAAGTTGATGTGAGTTTGCCTTTGGTTTTAGGATGCAGTTAGTTGGGGTTGCAGTTAGCTTTGCGCTGAAGTTGATGTGAGTTTGCCATTGGGTTGAGGCTGAAGTTGGTGGGAGTTTGTCATTAGTTTCAGGCTGCAGTTAGTTGGGGTTGCAGTTAGTTTCAGGCTGCAGTTAGTTGGGGTTACAGTTAGTTTCAAGCTGCAATTAGTTGGGGATGCAGTTATTTTCAGGCTGAAGTTGATGTGAGTTTGCCATTGGTTTCAGTATGCAGTTAGTTGGGGTTGCAGTTAGCTTCAGGCTGAAGTTGATGTGAGTTTGTCATTAATTTCAGGCTGCAATTAGTTGGGTTTGCAGTTACTTTCAGGTTGCAGTTAGTTGGGGTTGCAGTTAGTTTCAGGCTGCAGTTAGTTGGGGTTGCAGTATTTTCAGGCTGAAGTTGATGTGAGTTTCCCATTGGTTTCAGGATGCAGTTAGTTGGGGTTGCAGTTAGTTTCAGGCTAAAGGTGATGTGAGTTTGCCATTGGTTTCAGGGTGCAATTAGTTGGTGTTGCAGTTAGTTTCAGGCTGCAGTTAGTTGGGGTTGCAGTATATTCAGGCTGAAGTTGATGTGAGTTTCCCATTGGTTTCAGGATGCAGTTAGTTGGGGTTGCAGTTAGTTTCAGGCTAAAGGTGATGTGAGTTTGCCATTGGTTTCAGGGTGCAATTAGTTGGTGTTGCAGTTAGTGTCAAGCTGAAGTGGATGTGAGTTTGTCATTGGTTTCATTCTGCTGTTAGTTGGGGTTGCAGTTAGTGTCAAGCTGAAGTTGATGTGAGTTTGCCATTGGTTTAAGTCTGCAGTTAGCTGTGGTTGCAGTTAGTTTCAGGGTGAAGTTGATGTGAGTTTGCCATTGGTTTCAGTGTGCAGTAGGTGGGAGTTTGTCATTAGTTTCAGACTGCAGTTAGTTGGGGTGCAGTTAGTTTCAGGCTGCAGTTAGTTGGGGTTTGCAGTGATTTGCAGGCTGAGTTGATGTGAGTTTGCCATTGGTTTCAGGATGCAGTTAGTTGGGGTTGTAGTTAGCTTCATGCTGAAGTTGATGTGAGTTTGCATTGGGTGGAGGCTGAAGGTGGTGGGCATTTGTCATTGGTTTCAGGCTGCAGTTAGTTGGGGTTGCAGTTAGCTTCAGGCTGAAGTTGATGTGAGTTTGCCATTGGGTTGAGGCTGAAGTTGGTGGGAGTTTGTCATTAGTTTCAGGCTGCAGTTAGTTGGGGTTGCAGCTAGTTTCAGGCTGCAGTTAGTTGGGGTTACAGTTAGTTTCAAGCTGCAATTAGTTGGGATTGCAGTTATTTTCAGGCTGAAGTTGATGTGAGTTTGCCATTGGTGTCAGTATGCAGTTAGTTGGGATTGCAGTTAGTTTCAGTCTGAAGTTGATGTGAGTTTGTCATTAATTTCAGGCTGCAATTAGCTGGGTTTGCAGTTACTTTCAGGTTGCAGTTAGTTGAGGTTGCAGTTAGTTTCAGGCTGCAGTTAGTTGGGGTTGCAGTTATTTTCAGGCTGAAGTTGATGTGAGTTTCCCATTGGTTTCAGGATGCAGTTAGTTGGGGTTGCAGTTAGTTTCAGGCTGAAGTTGATGTGAGTTTGCCATTGGTTTCAGGATGCAGTTAGTTGGTGTTGCAGTAATTTTCAGGCTGAAGTTGATGCGAGTTTGACATTGGTTTCAGTGTGCAGTTAGTGGGAGTTTGTCATTAGTTTCAGACTGCAGTTAGTTGGGGTTGCAGTTAGTTTCAGGCTGCAGTTAGTTGGGGGTTGCAGTGATTTTCAGGCTGAGTTGATGTGAGTTTGCCATTGGTTTCAGGATGCAGTTAGTTGGGGTTGCAGTTAGTTTCAGGGTGAAGTTGATGTGAGTTTGCCATTGGTTTCAGTGTGCAGTTAGTGGGAGTTTGTCATTAGTTTCAGACTGCAGTTAGTTGGGGTTGCAGTTAGTTTCAGGCTGCAGTTAGTTGGGGGTTGCAGTAATTTTCAGGCTGAGTTGATGTGAGTTTGCCATTGGTTTCAGGATGAAGTTAGTGGGGGTTGTAGTTAGCTTCAGGCTTAAGTTGATGTGAGTTTGCATTGGGTGGAGGCTGAAGGTGGTGGGCATTTGTCATTAGTTTCAGGCTGCAGTTAGTTGGGGTTACAGTTAGTTTCAAGCTGCAAATAGTTGGGGTTGCAGTTATTTTCAGGCTGAAGTTGATGTGAGTTTGCCATTGGTTTCAGGATGCAGTTAGTTGGGGTTGCAGTTAGTTTCAGGCTAAAGGTGATGTGAGTTTGCCATTGGTTTCAGGGTGCAATTAGTTGGTGTTGCAGTTAGTTTCAGGCTGCAGTTAGTTGGGGTTGCAGTGATTTTCAGGCTGAAGTTGATGTGAGATTGCCATTGGTTTCAGGATGCAGTTAGTTGGGGTTGCAGTTAGCTTCAGGCTGAAGTTGATGTGAGTTTGCCATTGGGTTGACGCTGAAGTTGGTGGGAGTTTGTCATTAGTGTCAGGCTGCAGTTAGTTTCAGGCTGCAGTTAGTTGTGGTTGCAGTTAATATCAGGCTACAGTTAGTTGGGGTTGCAGTTAGTGTCAGGCTGAAGTTGATGTTAGTCTGCCATTGGTTTCAGGCTGAAGTTGGTTTGGGTTGCAGTTAGTGTCAGGCTGGAGTTGATGTGAGTCTGCCATTGGTTTCAGGCTGAAGTTGGTGGGAGTTTGTCATTAGTTTCAGGCTGCAATTAGTTGGGGTTGCAGTTAGTTTCAGGCTGCAGTTAGTTGGGGTTGCAGTTATTTTCAAGTTGAAGTTGATGTGAATTCGCCATTGGTTTCAGGATGCAGTTAGTTGGGTTTGCAGATAGTTTCAGGCTGATGTTGACGCGAGTTTGCCATTCATTTCAGGCTGCAGTTAGTTGGGGTTGCAGTTAGTGTCAAGCTGAAGTGGATGTGAGTTTGTCATTGGTTTCATTCTGCTGTTAGTTGGGGTTGCAGTTAGTGTCAAGCTGAAGTTGATGTGAGTTTGCCATTGGTTTCAGGCTGCAGTTAGTTGGGGTTGCAGTTAGTGTCAGGCTGAAGTTGATGTTAGTCTGCCATTGGTTTCAGGCTGAAGTTAGTTGGGGTTGCAGTTAGTGTCAGGCTGAAGTTGATGTGAGTTTGCCATTGGGTTGAGGCTGAAGTTGGTGGGAGTTTGTCATTAGTTTCAGGCTGCAGTTAGTTTGGGTTGCAGTTAGTTTCAGGCTGCAGTTAGTTGGGGTTACAGTTAGTTTCAAGCTGCAATTAGTTGGGGTTGCAGTTATTTTCAGGCTGAGGTTGATGTGAGTTTGCCATTGGTTTCAGTATGCAGTTAGTTGGGATTGCAGTTAGTTTCAGGCTGAAGTTGATGTGAGTTTGTCATTAATTTCAGGCTGCAATTAGTTGGGTTTGCAGTTACTTTCAGGTTGCAGTTAGTTGAGGTTGCAGCTAGTTTCAGGCTGCAGTTAGTTGGGGTTGCAGTTATTTTCATGCTGAAGTTGGTGGGAGTTTGTCATTAGTTTCAGGCTGCAGTTAGTTGGGGTTGCAGCTAGTTTCAGGCTGCAGTTAGTTGGGGTTGCAGTTATTTTCAGGCTGAAGTTGATGTGAGTTTCCCATTGGTTTCAGGATGCAGTTAGTTGGGGTTGCAGTTAGTTTCAGGCTGAAGTTGATGTGAGTTTGCCATTGGTTTCAGGATGCAGTTAGTTGGTGTTGCAGTTAGTTTCAGGCTGAAGTTGATGTGAGTTTGACATTGGTTTTCAGTGTGCAGTTAGAGGGAGTTTGTCATTAGTTTCAGACTGCAGTTAGTTGGGGTTACAGTTAGTTTCAGGCTGCAGTTAGTTGGGGGTTGCAGTGATTTTCAGGCTGAGTTGATGTGAGTTTGCCATTGGTTTCAGGATGCAGTTAGTTGGGGTTGCAGTTAGTTTCAGGGTGAAGTTGATGTGAGTTTGCCATTGGTTTCAGTGTGCAGTTAGTGGGAGTTTGTCATTAGTTTCAGACTGCAGTTAGTTGGGGTTGCAGTTAGTTTCAGGCTGCAGTTAGTTGGGGGTTGCAGTAATTTTCAGGCTGAGTTGATGTGAGTTTGCCATTGGTTTCAGGATGAAGTTAGTTGGGGTTGTAGTTAGCTTCAGGCTGAAGTTGATGTGAGTTTGCATTGGGTGGAGGCTGAAGGTGGTGGGCATTTGTCATTAGTTTCAGGCTGCAGTTAGTTGGGGTTGCAGTTAGCTTCAGGCTGAAGTTGATGTGAGTTTGCCATTGGGTTGAGGCTGAAGTTGGTGGGAGTTTGTCATTAGTTTCAGGCTGCAGTTAGTTGGGGTTGCAGTTAGTTTCAGGCTGCAGTTAGTTGGGGTTGCAGTTAGTTTCAGGCTGCAGTTAGTTGTGGTTGCAGTTAGTTTCAGGCTGCAGTTAGTTGGGGTTGCAGTTAGTTTCAGGCTGCAGTTAGTTGGGGTTGTAGTTAGTTTCAGGCTGCAGTTAGTTGGGGTTTCAGTTACTTTCAAGCTGAAGTTGATGTGAGTTTGCCATTGGTTTCAGGATGCAGTTAGTTGGGGTTGCAGTAAGTTTCAGGCTGAAGTTGATGTAAGTTTGCCATTGGTTTCAGGCTGCAGTTAGTTGGGGTTGTAGTTAGTGTCAGGCTGAAGTTGATGTTAGTCTGCCATTGGTTTCAGGCTGAAGTTAGTTGGGGTTGCAGTTAGTGTCAGGCTGAAGTTGATGTGAGTTTGCCATTGGGTTGATGCTGAAGTTGGAGGGAGTTGGTCATTAGTTTTAGGCTGCAGTTAGTTGGGGTTGCAGTTAGTTTCAGGATGCAGTTAGTTGGGGTTACAGTTAGTTTCAAGCTGCAATTAGTTGGGGTTGCAGTTATTTTCAGGCTGAGGTTGATGTGAGTTTGCCATTGGTTTCAGTATGCAGTTAGTTGGGATTGCAGTTAGTTTCAGGCTGAAGTTGATGTGAATTTGTCATTAATTTCAGGCTGCAATTATTTGGGTTTGCAGTTACTTTCAGGTTGCAGTTAGTTGGGGTTGCAGTTAGTTTCAGGCTGCAGTTAGTTGGGGTTGCAGTTATTTTCAGGCTGAAGTTGATGTGAGTTTCCCATTGGTTTCAGGATGCAGTTAGTTGGGGTTGCAGTTAGTTTCAGGCTGAAGTTGATGTGAGTTTGCCATTGGTTTCAGGCTGCAATTAGTTGGGTTTGCAGTAATTTTCAGGCTGAAGTTGATGTGAGTTTGACATTGGTTTTCAGTGTGCAGTTAGTGGGAGTTTGTCATTAGTTTCAGACTGCAGTTAGTTGGGGTTGCAGTTAGTTTCAGGCTGCAGTTAGTTGGGGGTTGCAGTGATTTTCAGGCTGAGTTGATGTGAGTTTGCCATTGGTTTCAGGATGCAGTTAGTTGGGGTTGCAGTTAGTTTCAGGGTGAAGTTGATGTGAGTTTGCCATTGGTTTCAGTGTGCAGTTAGTGGGAGTTTGTCATTAGTTTCAGACTGCAGTTAGTTGGGGTTACAGTTAGTTTCAGGCTGCAGTTAGTTGGGGGTTGCAGTGATTTTCAGGCTGAGTTGATGTGAGTTTGCCATTGGTTTCAGGATGCAGTTAGTTGGGGTTGTAGTTATCTTCAGGCTGAAGTTGATGTGAGTTTGCATTGGGTGGAGGCTGAAGGTGGTGGGCATTTGTCATTAGTTTCAGGCTGCAGTTAGTTGGGGTTGCAGTTAGCTTCAGGCTGAAGTTGATGTGAGTTTGCCATTGGGTTGAGGCTGAAGTTGGTGGGAGTTTGTCATTAGTTTCAGGCTGCAGTTAGTTGGGGTTGCAGTTAGTTTCAGGCTGCAGTTAGTTGGGGTTGCAGTAAGTTTCAGCCTGCAGTTAGTTGTGGTTGCAGTTAGTTTCAGGCTGCAGTTAGTTGGGGTTGCAGTTAGTTTCAGGCTGCAGTTAGTTGGGGTTGTAGTTAGTTTCAGGCTGCAGTTAGTTGGGGTTGCAGTTATTCTCAAGCTGAAGTTGATGTGAGTTTGCCATTGGTTTCAGGATGCAGTTAGTTGGGGTTGCAGTACGTTTCAGGCTGAAGTTGATGTAAGTTTGCCATTGGTTTCAGGCTGCAGTTAGTTGGGGTTGCAGTTAGTGTCAGGCTGAAGTTGATGTTAGTCTGCCATTGGTTTCAGGCTGAAGTTAGTTGGGGTTGCAGTTAGTGTCAGGCTGAAGTTGATGTGAGTTTGCCATTGGGTTGAGGCTGAAGTTGGTGGGAGTTTGTCATTAGTTTCAGGCTGCAGTTAGTTGGGGTTGCAGTTAGTTTCAGGCTGCAGTTAGTTGGGGTTACAGTTAGTTTCAAGCTGCAATTAGTTGGGGTTGCAGTTATTTTCAGGCTGAGGTTGATGTGAGTTTGCCATTGGTTTCAGTATGCAGTTAGTTGGGATTGCAGTTAGTTTCAGGCTGAAGTTGATGTGAGTTTGTCATTAATTTCAGGCTGCAATTAGTTGGGTTTGCAGTTACTTTCAGGTTGCAGTTAGTTGGGGTTGCAGTTAGTTTCAGGCTGCAGTTAGTTGGGGTTGCAGTTATTTTCAGGCTGAAGTTGATGTGAGTTTCACATTGGTTTCAGGATGCAGTTAACTGGGGTTGCAGTTAGTTTCAGGCAGAAGTTGATGTGAGTTTGCCATTGGTTTCAGGATGCAGTTAGTTGGTGTTGCAGTAATTTTCAGGCTGAAGTTGATGTGAGTTTGACATTAATTCCAGGCTGCAGTTAGTGGGGGTTGCAGTTAGTTTCAGGCTGAAGTTGATGTCGCAGATAGTTTCAGGCTGAAGTTGATGTGAGTTTGCCATTGGTTTCAGGATGCAGTTAGTTGAGGTTGCAGTTAGTTACCGGCTAAAGTTGATGTGAGTTTGCCATTGGTTTCAGGGTGCAGTTAGTTGGTGTTGCAGTTAGTTTCAGGCTGCAGTTAGTTGGGGTTGCAGTGACTTTCAGGCTGAAGTTGATGTGAGTTTGCCATTGGTTTCAGGATGCAGTTAGTTGGGGTTGCAGTTAGCTTCAGGCTGAAATTGATGTCAGTTTGCCATTGGGTTGAGGCTGAAGTTGGTGGGAGTTTGTCATTAGTTTCAGGCTGCAGTTAGTTTTAGGCTGCAGTTAGTTGGGGTTGCAGTTAGTTTCAGGTTGCAGTTAGCTAGGGTTGCAGTAAGTTTCAGCCTGCAGTTAGCTGTGGTTGCAGTTAGTTTCAGGCTGCAGTTATTTGGGGTTGCCGTTAGTTTCAGGCTGCAGTTAGTTGGGGTTGCAGTTAGTTTCAGGCTGCAGTTAGTTGGGGTTGCAGTTATTTTCAAGCTGAAGTTGATGTGAGTTTGCCATTGGTTTCAGGATGCAGTTAGCTGGGGTTGCAGTTAGTTTCAGGCTGAAGTTGATGTGAGTTTGCCATTGGTTTCAGGATGCAGTTAGTTGGTGTTGCAGTAATTTTCAGGCTGAAGTTGATGTGAGTTTGACATTAATTTCAGGCTGCAGTTAGTTGGGGTTGCAGTAAGTTTCAGCCTGCAGTTAGCTGTGGTTGCAGTTAGTTTCAGGCTGCAGTTAGTTGGGGTTGCAGTTAGTTTCAGGCTGCAGTTAGTTGGGGTTGCAGTTATTTTCAAGCTGAAGTTGATGTGAGTTTGACATTAATTTCAGGCTGCAGTTAGTTGGGGTTGCAGTTAGTTTCAGGCTGCAGTTAGTTGGGGTTGCAGTTAGTTTCAGGCTGCAGTTAGTTGGGGTTGCAGTTATTTTCAAGCTGAAGTTGATGTGAGTTTGCCATTGGTTTCAGGATGCAGTTAGCTGGGGTTGCAGTTAGTTTCAGGCTGAAGTTGATGTGAGTTTGCCATTGGTTTCAGGATGCAGTTAGTTGGTGTTGCAGTAATTTTCAGGCTGAAGTTGATGTGAGTTTGACATTAATTTCAGGCTGCAGTTAGTGGGGGTTGCAGTTAGTTTCAGGCTGAAGTTGATGTCGCAGATAGTTTCAGGCTGAAGTTGATGTGAGTTTGCCATTGGTTTCAGGATGCAGTTAGTTGAGGTTGCAGTTAGTTTCCGGCTAAAGTTGATGTGAGTTTGCCATTGGTTTCAGGGTGCAGTTAGTTGGTGTTGCAGTTAGTTTCAGGCTGCAGTTAGTTGGGGTTGCAGTGACTTTCAGGCTGAAGTTGATGTGAGTTTGCCATTGGTTTCAGGATGCAGTTAGTTGGGGTTGCAGTTAGCTTCAGGCTGAAATTGATGTCAGTTTGCCATTGGGTTGAGGCTGAAGTTTGTGGGAGTTTGTCATTAGTTTCAGGCTGCAGTTAGTTTCAGGCTGCACTTAGTTGGGGTTGCAGTTAGTTTCAGGCTGCAGTTAGTTGGGGTTGCAGTAAGTTTCAGCCTGCAGTTAGCTGTGGTTGCAGTTAGTTTCAGGCTGCAGTTAGTTGGGGTTGCAGTTAGTTTCAGGCTGCAGTTAGTTGGGGTTGCAGTTAGTTTCAGGCTGCAGTTAGTTGGGGTTGCAGTTATTTTCAAGCTGAAGTTGATGTGAGTTTGCCATTGGTTTCAGGATGCAGTTAGTATCATGAATGTCAGGCTGATCACTCAATTTGTCGGAACCAGAATCATCTTTAGGCAGAACCCACTCCTCCTCACCTGATTCTTCAGTAGGCTCCTCGTGTCTTCGCCCCTTTTTTCTTGTGGATTTCTTTTTTGAGAAGAGATATGGTCTTCCGCGGTTAGAAGCCACCCTGTTCCCCCTAGTAAACCAGGGAAGCAAGGGACACCCTTTCCGCAGAAGCCGTAGGAGAGGAAAAAAGCTTTTGCTAAAAAAAACCTCTCTCTTGTATTTCGATCTTGATGAGGCAAGGTAAACCAGACAAGCTGTTTCTCCAGGTATCCGAAGGTGAGGAAGTTCCGGGTTGGAGAGGAAAGCAGAGACTGCAGATGATAACGTGAATGCCGAGCTGGGAGGGGAAAAGGTAAGAGAGGTATACCGGAAGAGTGGCGGTAGACCGGGGAGCGGAAGAATGGAAGCGGAGACCGAAAAGGAAGAAAGAGAGAGAGAGTAAGAGGTCAGAACAGAGGAGGAGAAATAGACCCGTAAGGAAAAGGTAAGGAAACGGGTAAGCACGGAGGAAGGTAAGCACAAAGAAAGAGGGCCGAGGCACCGGGGAAAAAAGCAGGACGAGGAGAGAGGGAAAAAACGAGAGAGGATGCAAAAAGCAGAAAGACGAGGGAAATGGCGACAAACCAAGGAGGGAAAGGGCACCAGAGGGAGAAAAGCTAAGAAGGACAGCAGAAAGGGACTTTAACCGGAAAAGACCCGGTCAAGCAGCGGGCAATGAACTGGCGAGAGGGCGCTAGAGAAACGGAGCGTGAAAGCTTCAGTTGCAAAGCGCCGGGCAAAACAAAGAGGCGTGGTTAAGAGTAAAACCAGGAAGAGGCTGGAAAAAGACTAGAGCGTAGTAACAGGAAATGGGGGAAAAAATGGAACATTCAATGGCGGCGGAGTTGCCATTGGCTTCTCAGACTCCAAGGGTATCTCATTGCAAAGGGCATGACAGTATGCCCCCTTCCATGGGACACCCCCCCTGGCATGCCGGGGTGAAGTCTGTGAAATATCCGCACCAGGCGAGGTGAATGGATATGGAAAACAGGCTCCCAAGAATTATCCGAATGCGGGTAGCCTTTCCAATGAATGAGATATTCCAGTCTGCCTCCTTTGTATCTGGAGTCCCGGATGGCTGCTACTTCATATTCATCAGGTGGTAAGTCTCTGGGTTTCTGACCTATTGGTATTCTTCGCTTGTAGGGGTCTTCCCGGTATTCTTTCAAAAGAGAGGAATGAAAGACCGGATGAATGCGTTTCATGTAGTTGGGCAACAGAAGTCGATAGGCCACGGGGTTTATCCTTTCCAATATGGTATAAGGACCCAGATAGCGCGGTGTTAATTTGGAAGAATGCAACCAGCGCGGAAGGTACTTTGTAGATAATCAAACTTGGGTCCCTTTTTGCCAATGGGGAGAAGGAAGACGCCGTGGATTGCTGGAAGAGCTGTAGCGGATCTTGCTGGCTTGCAGACTAGTATAAGCAGCCTTATGTGCCTCAGAAATTCTGGTAAGCAAGGCGTCAACGGAAGGTATATCCCCAGGAGGAAAGAGTCTGAATGGCAAGAAACGGGGATGAAAACCATAGGTACAAAAAAAAGGACTTAGTTTGGTGGCACTATGAGTGGAGTTGTTGTAAGCAAACTCGGCTGTAGGTAACAGACCCACCCAATTATCTTGTTGAGAATTAGTAAAACAACGAAGATACTGCTCTAACAGAGCGTTAATCCGTTCTGTCTGACCATTAGTTTGCGGATGGAACCCTGAGGACATAGCCCTTTCAATACCAAGCCTCTTACAGAGCTCTTTCCAAAAGCGGGAGGTATACTGAGTACCCCTGTCAGATATTATCTTGTCTGGAATTCCATGTAACCGGAATATTTCCTTGGAAAAAATAGAAGCCATTTCGGCTGCTGTTGGTAGCCCTGCCAAGGGGGTAAAATGTGCCATCTTAGAAAAACAGTCCACGGTCACCATGATGCAGGAGCAACCATCCGAATGAGGTAAGTCAACTACGAAATCGGTGGAAATTACTTTCCATGGTCTCCTAGGTGGTTCTTCTAGTTGTAGATATCCAACCGGTTTCTGAGTGCTGTACTTAGATCTGGAGCAGATGGGACAGGTCGAAACATACTTATCTACTGTCTTTACCATTCCTGACCACCAAAAATGACGTCTGAGTAAATCCAGAGTGTTCTTAACGCCTCGATGTCCAGCTACTTGGTCATCGTGACACCATTTTAAAACCTGTAGACGGGAGTTGGAGTCTGGAAGAAATAGACGTCCTTTGCAAAGATATACGCCATGCTGGAGGAAGAGATCCTCTGACGCCCTTACCAAAGGGGGTTTGTCCAGGTTGGCAGTGGCCGTGCGTACCCCTTCTAGAAAAGCATTAACAGTACATATCACCCTTTTCTGGGGCAACATGAGGTTAAGATGTTGATCAGGCAAACAGTCGGAAGAGGGTTTTCTGGACAATGCATCGGCAAGCACATTTTGGGTTCAAGGTAAGTAAGTGAGCACGAAGTCATATTGGGAAAAAAAATGGGCCCATCGGGCTTGTCGCGAATTTATACATTCCATGTTTTGTATGACCTTTAGATTTTTATGGTCCGTGCGCAGTTCAAAGGGGAAAGCAGCCCCTTGTAAGAGATGTCGCCACTCTTCACATGCCACCTTCATTGCGAGCAGCTCCTACTCTATCACGGAATAGTTCCGTTGGCTAGGGGTTAGAGTCTTTGACACATAGGCTACCGGAAATTCAACGCCATCATGTTCTTGTAGCAATGCTGCTCCCAAAGCTGCAGACGAGGCGTCAGTTTCTATTATAAATGGAAGGTCTTGATCAGGTTGACGTAGAACTGGGGCCGAACAAAAGGCGGTTTTAAGTTGGTGAAAGGTGTCCTCTGCTTTATCGGACCAAAGAAAAGGAGAAGTAGATTTTTTCAACAAGCAGGTAATGGGCAATACCTTGTTGGAGAAATCAGAAATGAATTTGCGATAAAAATTCGCTAGCCCGAGGAATCTTTGGATTTCCTTTACAGAAGTCGGGCTTGGCCACTGTAAGACGGCTTCTCCCTTCCGAGGGTCCATCTGAATTCCCTCGGCAGACAAGATAAACCCAAGATAAGGAACCTTAGCTACCTGGAAAACACACTTGTCTGGATTAGCCTTTAGATGGGCATCCTTAAGTCTTTGGACGACTTGATGGAGATGTTGTGCATGTAATTCCGGGGATTTAGAAAACACTAAAATGTCGTCCAAGTAGATGATGGTACAGTTATACAACAAGTCAGAAAAGGTGCAGTCCATAAATCGCTGGAAAACCGATGGAGCGTTTACCAGCCCGAACGGCATCACCCTATACTCAAAGTGGCCGAAGGGGGTCCTAAAAGCAGTCTTCCATTCATCGCCGGATCGAATGCGTAGCAAATGGTAGGCTCGGCGAAGGTCGATCTTGGAGAATACAGTGGCCCCTTGTACGGCTTCTAATATATCCTTAATCAACGGCATCGGGTACCGATCTCTAATGGTGATGCTGTTCAGACCTCGGTAGTCGATGCAGGGTCTTAGTTCCACAGAATCCTTTTTGGGCACAAAAAACAAGGATGCCCCAGCAGGAGAACGTGAAGGTTGAATGAGACCGTTTTGGAGATTGGAGTCAAGGTATTTCTTGAGGACTTCTTTTTCCTTCAGAGAAAGGGAGAACATTCGCCCAAACGGAACTAGGGCCTCTGGGACCAGATCAATGGCGCAGTCCTCAGGCCTATGTGGAGGTAATTCTTGGACTTCTTGGTCTTGGAAAACTTCACTATACTGAGCCAGGTCGATGGGAATGGTATGTATTCCCAAGGTATCAGTTGTTGGACAGAATTCAGATACGGCTTGGACAGTGGCATAGTTGGTCTCCGGGAGACATTTCTTCAAACAATACTCAGAAGAAAAAGACATCTGATTGGTTCTCCAGTTTATGGTAGGATTGTGTTTGCGTAGCCATGATACCCCTAATATGACCGGGAAATGGGCAGCTCTTATTAGGTCAAACCGGATAGTCTCTGTATGCTGAAGCAATTTCATGGTCATGGGCGGAGTGGTATGGGTAATCAGACCAGAACTTAAGGGCTTGCCATCAACTCCTTCCACCTTCTGGTCTTCATCTTTCTCTAGTCGTTCAATGCCGGACTGGTTAGCCCACATGATGTCCATGAAACATCCTGCTGCTCCGCAGTCCAGTAAAGCTAGGACTTCATACGATCTTTGATGAAGGGTGAGCTGAACTGCCAGAACCATAAGACGGGTGTCCTCTGTGGATGAGATGGATGTTATCGACATTGAGACGTAGGGACCAGGAAATCCCCCTCGGTAACTTGTCCCTACTAGTTCCGAGGTGGGGCGTTTCCCGACCGTCGTGGAGGTACTTCTGGACAGTCACATAACAGGTGCTGGCTAGAACCACAATACAGACACAAATTATTGTCCTTTCTTCTCCTCCGTTCATCCGAGGAAAGGGGCCCCCAGGTAGTACCTATCTGCATGGGTTCATCCTTGGTTTGGTGGGTGGAAGAGGCAGTGGGTAGACCAGGCCCGGAGAGTATAGGCGTGAATCGACCTCTTCGTTTTTCTGAACGTCTTTCGGAAAGGCGAAAATCCAATTGGAGAACGGTGGACCACAATTCCGACAAGGTTGCAGGTCTGGGCATGCATGCCAATTCATCTTTCAGTTCTTCTCTGAGGCCACGACGGAAAACAGTGTATTGAGCCGCCTCTTGCCACCCGGTATCAGCGTCGACCCTCTTAAAACGGGAGATGTAGGATAGCAAATCCGAGCTACCCTGGCGGATGTCAAGCAACTGTTCACTGGCTATCGAGGCTGTTTCTTGTCTCTCAAAGGCTTCTTTGAATTGTGCCATAAAACCACTATAGTCTTGCAGCAGTGGGCTAGCATTGGTTACTAATGGGGTAGCCCATGCCAGTGCATTTCCAGTAAGGTTGGAAATGAGAAACCCTATGCGGGCATTATCGGAGGCATATGTCTGGGGTCTGAAAGTAAAATGTATGATACATGCCTCCATGAATTCTTTGAATTTCTGTGGAGAGCCGTCGTATTTACCCGTTGCCAGAGGCATAGGGGGTAATTCTGCACGTGCTCTTTCTTGATTATCAATCCGTAGCTTTAGGGCCGCATTCTCTACCTTGACAGTTTGTAGTTCCTGTGTGAGATTATGTACCGCAGCAAGCAATTCCTGTATCTGTTCAGCTGTAGCCATTGTAGGATCAGTTAGGCTTTGCAATCTATCATGAATGTCAGGCTGATCACTCAATTTGTCGGAACCAGAATCGTCTTTAGGCAGAACCCACTCCTCCTCACCTGATTCTTCAGTAGGCTCCTCGTGTCTTCGCCCCTTTTTTCTTGTGGATTTCTTTTTTGAGAAGAGATATGGTCTTCCGCGGTTAGAAGCCACCCTGTTCCCCCTAGTAAACCAGGGAAGCAAGGGACACCCTTTCCGCAGAAGCCGTAGGAGAGGAAAAAAGCTTTTGCTAAAAAAAACCTCTCTTGTATTTCGATCTTGATGAGGCAAGGTAAACCAGACAAGCTGTTTCTACAGGTATCCGAAGGTGAGGAAGTTCCGGGTTGGAGAGGAAAGCAGAGACTGCAGATGATAACGTGAATGCCGAGCTGGGAGGGGAAAAGGTAAGAGAGGAAGAGTGGCGGTAGACCGGGGAGCGGAAGAATGGAAGCGGAGACCGAAAAGGAAGAAAGAGAGAGAGAGTAAGAGGTCAGAACAGAGGAGGAGAAATAGACCCGTAAGGAAAAGGTAAGGAAACGGGTAAGCACGGAGGAAGGTAAGCACAAAGAAAGAGGGCCGAGGCACCGGGGAAAAAAGCAGGACGAGGAGAGAGGGAAAAAACGAGAGAGGATGCAAAAAGCAGAAAGACGAGGGAAATGGCGACGAACCAAGGAGGGAAAGGGCACCAGAGGGAGAAAAGCTAAGAAGGACAGCAGAAAGGGACTTTAACCGGCAAAGACCCGGTCAAGCAGCGGGCAATGAACTGGCGAGAGGGCGCTAGAGAAACGGAGCGTGAAAGCTTCAGTTGCAAAGCGCCGGGCAAAACAAAGAGGCGTGGTTAAGAGT
The DNA here is from genome assembly GCF_040938575.1 of Ambystoma mexicanum. NCBI lineage: Eukaryota > Metazoa > Chordata > Amphibia > Caudata > Ambystomatidae > Ambystoma > Ambystoma mexicanum. The sequence goes on along the minus strand of NC_090926.1, from coordinate 1,162,871,253 downwards.
AAAACCAGGAAGAGGCCGGAAAAAGACTAGAGCGTAGTAACAGGAAATGGGGGAAAAAATGGAACATTCAATGGCGGCGGAGTTGCCATTGGCTTCTCAGACTCCAAGGGTATCTCATTGCAAACGGCATGACAGTTAGTTGGGGTTGCAGTAAGTTTCAGGCTGAAGTTGATGTAAGTTTGCCATTGGTTTCAGGCTGCAGTTAGTTGGGGTTGCAGTTAGTGTCAGGCTGAAGTTGATGTTAGTCTGCCATTGGTTTCAGGCTGAAGTTAGTTGGGGTTGCAGTTAGTGTCAGGCTGAAGTTGATGTGAGTTTGTCATTAGTTAAGGCTGCAGTTAGATGGGGTTGCAGTTAGTTTCAGGCTGATGTTGACGCGCGTTTGCCATTCATTTCAGGCTGCAGTTAGTTGGGGTTGCAGCTAGTGTCAAGCTGAAGTTGATGTGAGTTTGTCATTGGTTTCAGTCTGCTGTTAGTTGGGGTTGCAGTTAGTGTCAAGCTGAAGTTGATGTGAGTTTGCCATTGGTTTAAGTCTGCAGTTAGCTGTGGTTGCAGTTAGTTTCAGGCTGAAGTTGATGTGAGTTTGCCATTGGTTTCAGTGTGCAGTTAGTGGGAGTTTGTCATTAGTTTCAGACTGCAGTTAGTTGGGATTGCAGTTAGTTTCAGGCTGCAGTTAGTTGGGGGTTGCAGTGATTTTCAGGCTGAGTTGATGTGAGTTTGCCATTGGTTTCAGGATGCAGTTAGTTGGGGTTGTAGTTAGCTTCAGGCTGAAGTTGATGTGAGTTTGCATTGGGTGGAGGCTGAAGTTGGTGGGCGTTTGTCATTAGTTTCAGGCTGCGGTTAGTTGGGGTTGCAGTTAGTTTCAGGCTGCAGTTAGTTGGGGTTACAGTTAGTTTCAAGCTGCAATTAGTTGGGGTTGCAGTTATTTTCAGGCTGAAGTTGATGTGAGTTTGCCATTGGTTTCAGGATGCAGTTAGTTGGGGTTGCAGTTAGTTTCAGGTTGAAGTTGATGTAAGTTTGCCATTGGTTTCAGGCTGCAGTTAGTTGGGGTTGCAGTTAGTGTCAGGCTGAAGTTGATTTTAGTCTGCCATTGGTTTCAGGCTGAAGTTAGTTGGGGTTGCAGTTAGTGTTCGGCTGAAGTTGATCTGAGTTTGCCATTGGTTTCAGGATGCAGTTAGTTGGTGTTGCAGTTAGTTTCAGGCTGAAGTTGATGTGAGTTTGTCATTAATTTCAGGCTGCAGTTAGTTGGGGTTGCAGGTAGTTTCAGGCTGAAGTTGATGTTGCAGATAGTTCCAGGCTGAAGTTGATCTGAGTTTGCCATTGGTTTCAGGGTGCAGTTAGTTGGAGTTGCAGTTAGTTTCAGGCTGAAGTTGATCTGAGTTTGCCATTGGTTTCAGGATGCAGTTAGGTGGTGTTGCAGTAAGTTTCAGGCTGAAGTTGATGTGAGTTTTTCATTAATTTCAGGCTGCAGTTAGTTGGGGTTGCAGGTAGTTTCAGGCTGAAGTTGATTTTGCAGATAGTTGCAGGCTGAAGTTGATGTGAGTTTGCCATTGGTTTCAGGATGCAGTTAGTTGGGGTTGCAGTTAGTTTAAGGCTGAAGTTGATGTGAGTTTGCCATTGGTTTCAGGATGCAGTTAGTTGGTGTTGCAGTTAGTTTCAGGCTGAAGTTGATGTGAGTTTGTCATTAATTGCAGGCTGCAGTTAGTTGGGGTTGCAGTTAGTATCAGGATGAAGTTGATGTTGCAGATAGTTTCAGGCTGCAGTTGATGTGAATTTGCCATTAGTTAAGGATGCAGTTAGTTGGTGTTGCAGTAAGTTTCAGGCTGAAGTTGATGTGAGTTTTTCATTAATTTCAGGCTGCAGTTAGTTGGGGTTGCAGGTAGTTTCAGGCTGAAGTTGATGTAAGTTTGCCATTGGTTTCAGGCTGCAGTTAGTTGGGGTTGCAGTTAGTGTCAGGCTGAAGTTGATGTGAGTCTGCCATTGATTTCAGGCTGAAGTTGGTTGGGGTTGCAGTTAGTGTCAGGCTGGAGTTGATGTGACTCTGCCATTGGTTTCAGGCTGAAGTTGGTGGGTGTTTGTCATTAGTTTCAGGCTGCAATTAGTTGGGGTTGCAGTTAGTTTTAGGCTGCAGTTAGTTGGGGTTGCAGTTCTTTTCAAGTTGAAGTTGATGTGAATTTGCCATTGGTTTCAGGATGCAGTTAGTTGGGTTTGCAGTTATTTTCAGGCTGAAGTTGATGTGAGTTTGTCATTAGTTAAGGCTGCAGTTAGATGGGGTTGCAGTTAGTTGCAGGCTGATGTTGACGCGAGTTTTCCATTCATTTCAGGCTGCAGTTAGTTGGGGTTGCAGTTAGTGTCAAGCTGAAGGTGATGTGAGTTTGTCATTGGTTTCAGTCTGCTGTTAGTTGGGGTTGCAGTTAGTGTCAAGCTGAAGTTGATGTGAGTTTGCCATTGGTTTAAGTCTGCAGTTAGCTGTGGTTGCAGTTAGTTTCAGGCTGAAGTTGATGTGAGTTTGCCATTGGTTTCAGGATGCAGTTAGTTGGGGTTGCAGTTAGTTTCAGGCTGCAGTTAGTTGGGGGTTGCAGTGATTTTCAGGCTGAGTTGATGTGAGTTTGCCATTGGTTTCAGGATGCAGTTAGTTGGGGTTGCAGTTAGTTTCAGGCTGCAGTTAGTTGGGGTTACAGTTAGTTTCAAGCTGCAATTAGTTGGGGTTGCAGTTATTTTCAGGCTGAAGTTGATTTGAGTTTGCCATTGGTTTCAGGATGCAGTTAGTTGGGGTTACAGTTAGTTTCAGGCAGAAGTTGATGTGAGTTTGTCCTTAATTTCAGATTGCAATTAGTTGGGGTTGCAGTTACTTTCAGGTTGCAGTTAGTTGGGGTTGTAGTTAGTTTCAGACTGCAGTTAGTTGGGGTTGCAGTTATTTTCAGGCTGAAGTTGATGTGAGTTTGCCATTGGTTTAAGGATGCAGTTAGTTGGGGTTGCAGTTAGTTTCAGGTTGAAGTTGATGTAAGTTTGCCATTGGTTTCAGGCTGTAGTTAGTTGGGGTTGCAGTTAGTGTCAGGCTGAAGTTGATGTTAGTCTGCCATTGGTTTCAGGCTGAAGTTAGTTGGGGTTGCAGTTAGTGTTCGGCTGAAGTTGATCTGAGTTTGCCATTGGTTTCAGGATGCAGTTAGTTGGTGTTGCAGGTAGTTTCAGGCTGAAGTTGATGTGAGTTTGTCATTAATTTCAGGCTGCAGTTAGTTGGGGTTGCAGGTAGTTTCAGGCTGAAGTTGATGTTGCAGATAGTTCCAGGCTGAAGTTGATGTGAGTTTGCCATTGGTTTCAGGGTGCAGTTGGTTGGGGTTGCAGTTAGTTTCAGGCTGAAGTTGATCTGAGTTTACCATTGGTTTCAGGATGCAGTTAGTTGGTGTTGCAGTAAGTTTCAGGCTGAAGTTGATGTGAGTTTTTCATTAATTTCAGGCTGCAGTTAGTTGGGGTTGCAGGTGGTTCCAGGCTGAAGTTGATGTTGCAGATAGTTCCAGGCTGAAGTTGATGTGAGTTTGTCATTGGTTTCAGGGTGCAGTTAGTTGGGGTTGCAGTTAGTTTCAGGCTGAAGTTGATCTGAGTTTGCCATTGGTTTCAGGATGCAGTTAGTTGGTGTTGCAGTAAGTTTCAGCCTGAAGTTGATGTGAGTTTTGCATTAATTTCAGGCTGCAGTTAGTTGGGGTTGCAGGTAGTTTCAGGCTGAAGTTGATGTGAGTTTGCCATTGGTTTAAGGATGCAGTTAGTTGGGGTTGCAGTTAGTTTCAGGTTGAAGTTGATGTAAGTTTGCCATTGGTTTCAGGCTGTAGTTAGTTGGGGTTGCAGTTAGTGTCAGGCTGAAGTTGATGTTAGTCTGCCATTGGTTTCAGGGTGCAGTTGGTTGGGGTTGCAGTTAGTTTCAGGCTGAAGTTGATCTGAGTTTGCCATTGGTTTCAGGATGCAGTTAGTTGGTGTTGCAGTAAGTTTCAGGCTGAAGTTGATGTGAGTTTTTCATTAATTTCAGGCTGCAGTTAGTTGGGGTTGCAGGTAGTTCCAGGCTGAAGTTGATGTTTCAGATAGTTCCAGGCTGAAGTTGATGTGAGTTTGTCATTGGTTTCAGGGTGCAGTTAGTTGGGGTTGCAGTTAGTTTCAGGCTGAAGTTGATCTGAGTTTGCCATTGGTTTCAGGATGCAGTTAGTTGGTGTTGCAGTAAGTTTTAGCCTGAAGTTGATGTGAGTTTTTCATTAATTTCAGGCTGCAGTTAGTTAGGGTTGCAGGTAGTTTCAGGCTGAAGTTGATTTTGCAGATAGTTGCAGGCTGAAGTTGATGTGAGTTTGCCATTGGTTTCAGGATGCAGTTAGTTGGGGTTGCAGTTAGTTTCAGGCTGATGTTGACGCGAGTTGGCCATTCATTTTAGGCTGCAGTTAGTTGGAGTTGCAGTTAGTGTCAAGCTGAAGTTGATGTGAGGTTGTCATTGGTTTCAGGCTGAAGTTGATATGAGTTTGTCATTAATGTCAGGCTGCAGTTAGTTGGGGTTGCAGTTAGTTTCAGGCTGCAGTTAGATGGGGTTGCAGTTATTTTCAGGCTGAAGTTGATGTGAGTTTCCCATTGGTTTCAGGAAGCAGTTAGTTGGGGTTGCAGTTAGTTTCAAGCTGAAGTTGATGTGAGTTTGCCATTGGTTTCAGGATGCAGTTAGTTGGGGTTGCAGTTCGTTTCAGGCTGAAGTTGATGTTGCAGATAGTTTCAGGCTGACGTTGATGTGAGTTTGCCATTGGTTTCAGGATGCAGTTAGTTGGGTTTGCAGTTAGTTTCAGGCTAAAGTTGATGTGAGTTTGCCATTGGTTTCAGGATGCAGTTAGTTGGTGTTGCAGTTAATTTCAGGCTGCAATTAGTTGGGGTTGCAGTGATTTTCAGGCTGAAGTTGATGTGAGTTTGCCATTGGTTCCAGAATGCAGTTAGTTGGGGTTGCAGTTAGCTTCAGGCTGAAGTTGATGTGAGTTTGCCTTTGGGTTGAGGCTGAAGTTGGTCGGAGTTTGTCATTAGTTTCCGGCTGCAGTTAGTTGGGGTTGCAGTTAGTTTCAGGCTGCAGTTAGTTGGGGTCACAGTTAGTTTCAAGCTGAAGTTGATGTGAGTTTGCCATTGGTTTCAGTATGCAGTTATTTGGGGTTGCAGTTAGTTTCAGGCTGAAGTTGATGTGAGTTTGTCATTAATTTCAGGCTGCAATTAGTTGTGGTTGCAGTTACTTTCAGGTTGCAGTTAGTTGGGGTTGCAGTTAGTTTCAGGTTGCAGTTAGTTGGGGTTGCATTTAGTTTCAGGCTGCAGTTAGTTGGGGTTGCAGTTATTTTCAGGCTGAAGTTGATGTGAGTTTCCCATTGGTTTCAGGATGCAGTTAGTTGGGGTTGCAGTTAGTTTCAGGCTGAAGTTGATGTGAGTTTGCCATTGGTTTCAGGATGCAGTTAGTTGGTGTTGCAGTAAGTTTCAGGCTGAGGTTGATGTAAGTTTGACATTCATTTCAGGCTGCAGTTAGTTGGGGTTGCAGTTAGTTTCAGGCTGAAATTGATGTTGCAGATAGTTTCAGGCTGAAGTTGATGTGAGGTTGCCATTGGTTTCAGGATGCAGTTAGTTGGGGTTGCAGTTAGTTTCAGGCTAAAGTTGATGTGAGTTTGCCATTGGTTTCAGGGTGCAGTTAGTTGGTGTTGCAGTTAGTTTGAGGCTGCAGTTAGTTGAGGTTGCAGTGATTTTCAGGCTGAAGTTGATGTGAGTTTGCCATTGGTTTCAGGATGCAGTTAGTTGGGGTTGCAGTTATTTTCAGGCTAAAGTTGATGTGAGTTTTCCATTGGTTTCAGTATGCAGTTAGTTGGGGTTGCAGCTATTTTCAGGCTGAAGTTGATGTGAGCTTGCCATTGGTTTCAGGATGCAGTTAGTTGGGGTTGCAGTTAGTTTCAAGCTGAAGTTGATGTGAGATTGTCATTAATTTAAGGCTGCAATTAGTTGGGGTTGCAGTTACTTCCAGGTTGCAGTTAGCTGGGGTTGCAGTTAGTTTCAGGCTGCAGCTAGTTGTGGTTGCAGTTATTTTCAGGTTGAAGTTGATGTGAGTTTGCCATTGGTTTATGGATGCAGTTAGTTGGGGTTGCAGTTAGTTTCAGGCTTAAGTTGTTGTAAGTTTGCCATTGTTTTCAGGCTGCAGTTAGTTGGGGTTGCAGTTAGTGTCAGGCTGAAGTTGATGTTAGTCTGTTAATGGTTTCAGGCTGAAGTTGGTTGTGGTTGCAGTTAGTGTCAGGCTGAAGTTGATGTGAGTCTGCCATTGGTTTGAGGCTGAAGTTGGTGGGAGTTTGTCATTAGTTTCAGGCTGCAGTTAGTTGGGGTTGCAGTTAGTTTCAGGCTGCAGTTAGTTGGGGTTGCAGTTATTTTCAGGCTGAAGTTGATGTGAGTTTGCCATTGGTTTCAGGATGCAGTTAGTTGGGGTTGCAGTTAGTTTCAGGCAGAAGTTGATCTGAGTTTGCCATTTGTTTCAGGATGCAGTTAGTTGGTTTTGCAGTTAGATTCAGGCTGAAGTTGATGTGAGTTTGCCATTGGTTTCAGGATGCAGTTAGTTGGGGTTGCAGTTAGTTTCAGGCTGGCTGAAGTTGATGTGAGTCTGTCATTAATTTCAGGCTGCAGTTAGTTGGGGTTGCAGTTAGTTTCAGGCTGAAGTTGATGTTGCAGATAGTTTCAGGCTGAAGTTGATGTGAATTTGCCATTAGTTAAGGCTGCAGTTAGATGGGGTTGCAGTTAGTTTCAGGCTGATGTTGACGCGAGTTGGCCATTCATTTCAGGCTGCAGTTAGTTGGAGTTGCAGTTAGTGTCAGGCTGAAGTTGATGTGAGGTTGCCATTGGTTTCAGGCTGAAGTTAATGTGAGTTTGTCATTAATTTCAGGCTGCAGTTAGTTGGGGTTGCAGTTAGTTTCAGGTTGCAGTTAGTTGGGGTTGCAGTTATTTTCAGGCTGAAGTTGATGTGAGTTTCCCATTGGTTTCAGGATGCAGTTAGTTGGGGTTGTAGTTAGTTTCAGGCTGAAGTTGATGTGAGTTTGCCATTGGTTTCAGGATGCAGTTAGTTGGTGTTGCAGTAAGTTTCAGGCTGAGGTTGATGTGAGTTTGTCATTAATTTCAGGCTGCAGTTAGTTGGGGTTGCAGTGATTTTCAGGCTGAAGTTGATGTGAGTTTGCCATTGGTTTCAGGATGCAGTAAGTTGGGGTTGCAGTTAGTTTCAGGCTAAAGTTGATGTGAGTTTGCCATTGGTTTCAGGATGCAGTTAGTTGGTGTTGCAGTTAGTTTCAGGCTGCAGTTAGTTGGGGTTGCAGGGATTTTCAGGCTGAAGTTGATGTGAGTTTGCCATTGGGTTGAGGCTGAAGTTGGTGGGAGTTTGTTATTAGTTTCAGGCTGCAGTTAGTTGGTGTTGCAGTTAGTTTCAGGCTGCAGTTAGTTGGGGTTATAGTTAGTTTCAAGCTGCAATTAGTTGGGGTTGCAGTTATTTTCAGGCTGAAGTTGATGTGAGTTTGCCATTGGTTTCAGGATTAAGTTAGTTGGGGTTGCAGTTAGTTTCAGGCTGAAGTTGATGTGAGTTTGTCATTAATTTCAGGCTGCGATTAGTTGGGTTGCAGTTAGTTTCAGGTTGCAGTTAGTTGGGGTTGCAGTTAGTTTCAGGCTGCAGTTAGTTGGGGTTGCAGTTATTTTCAGGCTGAAGTTGATGTGAGTTTGCCATTGGTTTCAGGCGGCAGTTAGTTGGGTTTGCAGTTAGTGTCAGGCTGAAGTTGATGTTAGCCTTTTATTGGTTTCAGGCTGAAGTTAGTTGGGGTTGCAGTTAGTGTCAGGCTGAAGTTGATGTGAGTCTGCCATTGGTTTAAGGCTGAAGTTGGGGGGAGTTTGTCATTAGTTTCAGGCTGCAGTTAGTTGGGGTTGCAGTTAGTTTCAGGCTGCCGTTCGTTGGGGTTGCAGTTAGTTTCAGGCTGAAGTTGATATGAGTTTCCCATTGGTTTCAGGATGCAGTTAGTTGGGGTTGCAGTTAGTTTCAGGCTGAAGTTGATGTGAGTTTGCCATTGGTTTCAGGATGCAGTTAGATGGTGTTGCAGTAAGTTTCAGGCTGAAGTTGAGGTGAGTTTGACATTAATTTCAGGCTGCAGTTAGTTGGAGTTGCAGTTAGTTTCAGGCTGAAGTTAATGCTGCAGATAGTTTCAGGCTGAAGTTGATGTGAGTTTGCCATTGGTGTCAGGATGCAATTAGTTGGGGTTGCAGTTAGTTTCAGGCTAAAGTTGATGTGAGTTTGTCATTGGTTTCAGGGTGCAGTTAGTTGGGGTTGCAGTTAGCTTCAGGCTGAAGTTGATGTGAGTTTGCCATTGGTTTGAGGCTGAAGTTGGTGGGAGTTTTTCATTAGTTTCAGGCTGCAGTTAGTTGGGGTTGCAGTTAGTTTCAGGATGCAGTTAGTTGGGGTTGCAGTTATTTTCAGGCTGAAGTTGATGTGAGTTTGCCATTGGTTTATGGATGCAGTTAGTTGGGGTTGCAGTTAGTTTCAGGCTAAAGTTGATGTGAGTTTGCCATTGGTTTCAGGATGCAATTAGTTGGTGTTGCAGTTAGTTTCAGGCTGCAGTTAGTTGGGGTTGCAGGGATTTTCAGGCTGAAGTTGATGTGAGTTTGCCATTGGGTTGAGGCTGAAGTTGGTGGGAGTTTGTTATTAGTTTCAGGCTGCAGTTAGTTGGTGTTGCAGTTAGTTTCAGGCTGCAGTTCAGTTAGTTGGGGTTATAGTTAGTTTCAAGCTGCAATTAGTTGGGGTTGCAGTTATTTTCAGGCTGAAGATGATGTGAGTTTGCCATTGGTTTCAGGATTAAGTTAGTTGGGGTTGCAGTTAGTTTCAGGCTGAAGTTGATGTGAGCTTGTCATTAATTTCAGGCTGCGATTAGTTGGGTTGCAGTTAGTTTCAGGTTGCAGTTAGTTGGGGTTGCAGTTAGTTTCAGGCTGCAGTTAGTTGGGGTTGCAGTTATTTTCAGGCTGAAGTTGATGTGAGTTTGCCATTAGTTTCAGGCGACAGTTAGTTGGGTTTGCAGTTAGTGTCAGGCTGAAGTTGATGTTAGCCTTTTATTGGTTTCAGGCTGAAGTTAGTTGGGGTTGCAGTTAGTGTCAGGCTGAAGTTGATGTGAGTCTGCCATTGGTTTAAGGCTGAAGTTGGGGGGAGTTTGTCATTAGTTTCAGGCTGCAGTTAGTTGGGGTTGCAGTTAGTTTCAGGCTGCCGTTCGTTGGGGTTGCAGTTAGTTTCAGGCTGAAGTTGATATGAGTTTCCCATTGGTTTCAGGATGCAGTTAGTTGGGGTTGCAGTTAGTTTCAGGCTGAAGTTGATGTGAGTTTGCCATTGGTTTCAGGATGCAGTTAGATGGTGTTGCAGTAAGTTTCAGGCTGAAGTTGATGTGAGTTTGACATTAATTTCAGGCTGCAGTTAGTTGGAGTTGCAGTTAGTTTCAGGCTGAAGTTAATGCTGCAGATAGTTTCAGGCTGAAGTTGATGTGAGTTTGCCATTGGTGTCAGGATGCAATTAGTTGGGGTTGCAGTTAGTTTCAGGCTAAAGTTGATGTGAGTTTGTCATTGGTTTCAGGGTGCAGTTAGTTGGGGTTGCAGTTAGCTTCAGGCTGAAGTTGATGTGAGTTTGCCATTGGTTTGAGGCTGAAGTTGGTGGGAGTTTGTCATTAGTTTCAGGCTGCAGTTAGTTGGGGTTGCAGTTAGTTTCAGGCTGCAGTTAGTTGGGGTTGCAGTTATTTTCAGGGTGAAGTTGATGTGAGTTTGCCATTGGTTTATGGATGCAGTTAGTTGGGGTTGCAGTTAGTTTCAGGCTGAAGTTGATGTAAATGTGCCATTGGTTTCAGGCTGCAGTTAGTTGGGGTTGCAGTTAGTTTCAGGCTGCAGTTAGTTGGGGTTGCAGTTATTTTCAGGCTGAAGTTGATGTGAGTTTGCCATTGGTTTATGGATGCAGTTAGTTGGGGTTGCAGTTAGTTTCAGGCTGAAGTTGATGTAAATGTGCCATTGGTTTCAGGCTGCAGTTAGTTGGGGTTGCAGTTAGTGTCAGGCTGAAGTTGATGTCAGTCTGTTATTAGTTTAGGCTGAAGTTAGTTGGGGTTGCAGTTAGTGTCAGGCTGAAGTTGATGTGAGTCTGCCATTGGTTTAAGGCTGAAGTGGGTGTGAGTTTGTCATTAGTTTCAGGCTGCAGTTAGTTGGGGTTGCAGTTAGTGTCAGGCTGAAGTTGATGTGAGTCTGCCATTGGTTTAAGGCTGAAGTTGGTGGGAGTTTGTCATTAGTTTCAGGCTGCAGTTAGTTGGGGTTGCAGTTAGTTTCAGGCTAAAGTTGATGTCAGTTTGTCATTGGTTTCAGGGTGCAGTTAGTTGGGGTTGCAGTTAGCTTCAGGCTGAAGTTGATGTGAGTTTGCCATTGGTTTGAGGCTGAAGTTGGTGGGAGTTTGTCATTAGTTTCAGGCTGCAGTTAGTTGGGGTTGCAGTTAGTTTCAGGCTGCAGTTAGTTGGGGCTGCAGTTATTTTCAGGCTGAAGTTGATGTGAGTTTGCCATTGGTTTCAGGATGCAGTTAGTTGGGGTTGCAGTTAGTTTCAGGCTGAAGTTGATCTGAGTTTGCCATTGGTTTCAGGATGCAGTTAGTTGGTGTTGCAGTTAGTTTCAGGCTGAAGTTGATGTGAGTTTGCCATTGGTTTCAGGATGCAGTTAGTTGGGGTTGCAGTTAGTTTCAGGCTGAAGTTGATGTGAGTTTGTCATTAATTACAGGCTGCAGTTAGTTGGGGTTGCAGGTAGTTTCAGGCTGAAGTTCATGTTGCAGATAGTTTCAGGCTGAAGTTGATGTGAGTTTGCCATTGGTTTCAGGATGCAGTTAGTTGGGGTTGCAGTTAGTTTCAGGCTGAAGTTGATGTAAGTTTGCAATTAGTTTCAGGATGCAGTTAGTTGGTGTTGCAGTTAGTTTCAGGCTGAAGTTGATGTGAGTTTGCCATTGGTTTCAGGATGCAGTTAGTTGGGGTTGCAGTTAGTTTCAGGCTGAAGTTGATGTGAGTTTGTCATTAATTTCAGGCTGCAGTTAGTTGGGGTTGCAGGTAGTTTCAGGCTGAAGTTCATGTTGCAGATAGTTTCAGGCTGAAGTTGATGTGAGTTTGCCATTGGTTTCAGGATGCAGTTAGTTGGGGTTGCAGTTAGTTTCAGGCTGAAGTTGATGTAAGTTTGCAATTAGTTTCAGGATGCAGTTAGTTGGTGTTGCAGTTAGTTTCAGGCTGAGGTTGATGTGAGTTTGTCATTAATTTCAGGCTGCAGTTAGTTCGGGTTGCAGTTAGTTTCAGGCTGAAGTTGGTGTGAATTTGCCATTAGTTAAAGCTGCAGTTAGATGGGGTTGCCGTTAGTTTCAGGCTGATGTTGACGCGAGTTGGCCATTCATTTCAGGCTGCAGTTAGTTGGAGTTGCAGTTAGTGTGAAGCTGAAGTTGATGTGAGGTTGCCATTGGTTTCAGGCTGAAGTTGATGTGAGTTTGTCATTAATTTCAGGCTGCAGTTAGTTGGGGTTGCAGTTAGTTTCAGGCTGCAGTTAGTTGGGGTTGCAGTTATTTTCAGGCTGAAGTTGATGTGAGTTTCCCATTGGTTTCAGGATGCAGTTAGTTGGGGTTGCAGTTAGTTTCAGGCTGAAGTTGATCTGAGTTTGCCATTGGTTTCAGGATGCAGTTAGTTGGTGTTGCAGTAAGTTTCAGGCTGAAGTTGATGTGAGTTTGTCATTAATTTCAGGCTGCAGTTCGTTGGGGTTGCAGTTAGTTTCAGGCTGAAGTTGATGTTGCAGATAGTTTCAGGCTGAAGTTGATGTGAGTTTGCCATTGGTTTCAGGATGCAGTTAGTTGGGGTTGCAGTTAGTTTCAGGCTAAAGTTGATGTGAGTTTGCCATTGGTTTCAGGATGCAGTTAGTTGGTGTTGCAGTTAGTTTCAGGATGCAGTTGATCTGAGTTTGCCATTGGTTTCAGGATGCAGTTAGTTGGTGTTGCAGTTAATTTCAGGCTGAAGTTGATGTGAGTTTGCCATTGGTTTCAGGATGCAGTTAGTTTCAGGCTGAAGTTGATGTGAGTTTGTCATTAATTTCAGGCTGCAGTTAGTTGGGCTTGCAGGTAGTTTCAGGCTGAAGTTCATGTTGCAGATAGTTTCAGGCAGAAGTTGATGTGAGTTTGCCATTGGTTTCAGGATGCAGTTAGTTGGGGTTGCAGTTAGTTTCAGGCTGAAGTTGATGTGAGTTTGCAATTAGTTTCAGGATGCAGTTAGTTGGTGTTGCAGTTAGTTTCAGGCTGAGGTTGATGTGAGTTTGTCATTAATTTCAGGCTGCAGTTAGTTGGGGTTGCAGTTAGTTTCAGGCTGAAGTTGGTGTGAATTTGCCATTAGTTAAAGCTGCAGTTAGATGGGGTTGCCGTTAGTTTCAGGCTGATGTTGACGCGAGTTGGCCATTCATTTCAGGCTGCAGTTAGTTGGAGTTGCAGTTAGTGTCAAGCTGAAGTTGATGTGAGGTTGCCATTGGTTTCAGGCTGAAGTTGATGTGAGTTTGTCATTAATTTCAGGCTGCAGTTAGTTGGGGTTGCAGTTAGTTTCAGACTGCAGTTAGTTGGGGTTGCAGTTATTTTCAGGCTGAAGTTGATGTGAGTTTCCCATTGGTTTCAGGATGCAGTTAGTTGGGGTTGCAGTTAGTTTCAGGCTGAAGTTGATGTGAGTTTGTCATTAATTTCAGGCTGCAGTTAGTTGGGGTTGCAGGTAGTTCCAGGCTGAAGTTGATGTTGCAGATAGTTCCAGGCTGAAGTTGATGTGAGTTTGTCATTGGTTTCAGGGTGCAGTTAGTTGGGGTTGCAGTTAGTTTCAGGCTGAAGTTGATCTGAGTTTGCCATTGGTTTCAGGATGCAGTTAGTTGGTGTTGCAGTAAGTTTCAGCCTGAAGTTGATGTGAGTTTTTCATTAATTTCAGGCTGCAGTTAGTTGGGGTTTCAGGTAGTTTCAGGCTGAAGTTGATTTTGCAGATAGTTGCAGGCTGAAGTTGATGTGAGTTTGCCATTGGTTTCAGGATGCAGTTAGTTGGGGTTGCAGTTAGTTTCAGGCTGATGTTGACGCGAGTTGGCCATTCATTTTAGGCTGCAGTTAGTTGGAGTTGCAATTAGTGTCAAGCTGAAGTTGATGTGAGGTTGTCATTGGTTTCAGGCTGAAGTTGATATGAGTTTGTCATTAATGTCAGGCTGCAGTTAGTTGGGGTTGCAGTTAGTTTCAGGCTGCAGTTAGATGGGGTTGCAGTTATTTTCAGGCTGAAGTTGATGTGAGTTTCCCATTGGTTTCAGGATGCAGTTAGTTGGGGTTGCAGTTAGTTTCAAGCTGAAGTTGATGTGAGTTTGCCATTGGTTTCAGGATGCAGTTAGTTGGGGTTGCAGTTCGTTTCAGGCTGAAGTTGATGTTGCAGATAGTTTCAGGCTGACGTTGATGTGAGTTTGCCATTGGTTTCAGGATGCAGTTAGTTGGGTTTGCAGTTAGTTTCAGGCTAAAGTTGATGTGAGTTTGCCATTGGTTTCAGGATGCAGTTAGTTGGTGTTGCAGTTAATTTCAGGCTGCAATTAGTTGGGGTTGCAGTGATTTTCAGGCTGAAGTTGATGTGAGTTTGCCATTGGTTCCAGAATGCAGTTAGTTGGGGTTGCAGTTAGCTTCAGGCTGAAGTTGATGTGAGTTTGCCATTGGGTTGAGGCTGAAGTTGGTCGGAGTTTGTCATTAGTTTCAGGCTGCAGTTAGTTGGGGTTGCAGTTAGTTTCAGGCTGCAGTTAGTTGGGGTTACAGTTAGTTTCAAGCTGAAGTTGATGTGAGTTTGCCATTGGTTTCAGTATGCAGTTATTTGGGGTTGCAGTTAGTTTCAGGCTGAAGTTGATGTGAGTTTGTCATTAATTTCAGGCTGCAATTAGTTGTGGTTGCAGTTACTTTCAGGTTGCAGTTAGTTGGGGTTGCAGTTAGTTTCAGGCTGCAGTTAGTTGGGGTTGCAGTTATTTTCAGGCTGAAGTTGATGTGAGTTTCCCATTGGTTTCAGAATGCAGTTAGTTGGGGTTGCAGTTAGTTTCAGGCTGAAGTTGATGTGAGTTTGCCATTGGTTTCAGGATGCAGTTAGTTGGTGTTGCAGTTAGTTTCAGGCTGAGGTTGATGTGAGTTTGTCATTAATTTCAGGCTGCAGTTAGTTGGGGTTGCAGTTAGTTTCAGGCTGAAGTTGGTGTGAATTTGCCATTAGTTAAAGCTGCAGTTAGATGGGGTTGCCGTTAGTTTCAGGCTGATGTTGAGGCGAGTTGGCCATTCATTTCAGGCTGCAGTTAGTTGGAGTTGCAGTTAGTGTCAAGCTGAAGTTGATGTGAGGTTGCCATTGGTTTCAGGCTGAAGTTGATGTGAGTTTGTCATTAATTTCAGGCTGCAGTTAGTTGGGGTTGCAGTTAGTTTCAGACTGCAGTTAGTTGGGGTTGCAGTTATTTTCAGGCTGAAGTTGATGTGAGTTTCCCATTGGTTTCAGGATGCAGTTAGTTGGGGTTGCAGTTAGTTTCAGGCTGAAGTTGATGTGAGTTTGCAATTAGTTTCAGGATGCAGTTAGTTGGTGTTGCAGTTAGTTTCAGGCTGAGGTTGATGTGAGTTTGTCATTAATTTCAGGCTGCAGTTAGTTGGGGTTGCAGTTAGTTTCAGGCTGAAGTTGGTGTGAATTTGCCATTAGTTAAAGCTGCAGTTAGATGGGGTTGCCGTTAGTTTCAGGCTGATGTTGACGCGAGTTGGCCATTCATTTCAGGCTGCAGTTAGTTGGAGTTGCAGTTAGTGTCAAGCTGAAGTTGATGTGAGGTTGCCATTGGTTTCAGGCTGAAGTTGATGTGAGTTTGTCATTAATTTCAGGCTGCAGTTAGTTGGGGTTGCAGTTAGTTTCAGACTGCAGTTAGTTGGGGTTGCAGTTATTTTCAGGCTGAAGTTGATGTGAGTTTGTCATTAATTTCAGGCTGCAGTTAGTTGGGGTTGCAGGTAGTTCCAGGCTGAAGTTGATGTTGCAGATAGTTCCAGGCTGAAGTTGATGTGAGTTTGTCATTGGTTTCAGGGTGCAGTTAGTTGGGGTTGCAGTTAGTTTCAGGCTGAAGTTGATCTGAGTTTGCCATTGGTTTCAGGATGCAGTTAGTTGGTGTTGCAGTTAGTTTCAGGCTGAAGTTGATGTGAGTTTGCAATTAGTTTCAGGATGCAGTTAGTTGGTGTTGCAGTTAGTTTCAGGCTGAGGTTGATGTGAGTTTGTCATTAATTTCATGCTGCAGTTAGTTGGGGTTGCAGTTAGTTTCAGGCTGAAGTTGGTGTGAATTTGCCATTAGTTAAAGCTGCAGTTAGATGGGGTTGCCGTTAGTTTCAGGCTGATGTTGACGCGAGTTGGCCATTCATTTCATGCTGCAGTTAGTTGGAGTTGCAGTTAGTGTCAAGCTGAAGTTGATGTGAGGTTGCCATTGGTTTCAGGCTGAAGTTGATGTGAGTTTGTCATTAATTTCAGGCTGCAGTTAGTTGGGGTTGCAGTTAGTTTCAGACTGCAGTTAGTTGGGGTTGCAGTTATTTTCAGGCTGAAGTTGATGTGAGTTTCCCATTGGTTTCAGGATGCAGTTAGTTGGGGTTGCAGTTAGTTTCAGGCTGAAGTTGATGTGAGTTTGTCATTAATTTCAGGCTGCAGTTAGTTGGGGTTGCAGGTAGTTCCAGGCTGAGGTTGATGTTGCAGATAGTTCCAGGCTGAAGTTGATGTGAGTTTGTCATTGGTTTCAGGGTGCAGTTAGTTGGGGTTGCAGTTAGTTTCAGGCTGAAGTTAATCTGAGTTTGCCATTGGTTTCAGGATGCAGTTAGTTGGTGTTGCAGTAAGTTTCAGCCTGAAGTTGATGTGAGTTTTTCATTACTTTCAGGCTGCAGTTAGTTGGGGTTTCAGGTAGTTTCAGGCTGAAGTTGATTTTGCAGATAGTTGCAGGCTGAAGTTGATGTGAGTTTGCCATTGGTTTCAGGATGCAGTTAGTTGGGGTTGCAGTTAGTTTCAGGCTGATGTTGACGCGAGTTGGCCATTCATTTTAGGCTGCAGTTAGTTGGAGTTGCAGTTAGTGTCAAGCTGAAGTTGATGTGAGGTTGTCATTGGTTTCAGGCTGAAGTTGATATGAGTTTGTCATTAATGTCAGGCTGCAGTTAGTTGGGGTTGCAGTTAGTTTCAGGCTGCAGTTAGATGGGGTTGCAGTTATTTTCAGGCTGAAGTTGATGTGAGTTTCCCATTGGTTTCAGGATGCAGTTAGTTGGGGTTGCAGTTAGTTTCAAGCTGAAGTTGATGTGAGTTTGCCATTGGTTTCAGGATGCAGTTAGTTGGGGTTGCAGTTCGTTTCAGGCTGAAGTTGATGTTGCAGATAGTTTCAGGCTGACGTTGATGTGAGTTTGCCATTGGTTTCAGGATGCAGTTAGTTGGGTTTGCAGTTAGTTTCAGGCTAAAGTTGATGTGAGTTTGCCATTGGTTTCAGGATGCAGTTAGTTGGTGTTGCAGTTAATTTCAGGCTGCAATTAGTTGGGGTTGCAGTGATTTTCAGGCTGAAGTTGATGTGAGTTTGCCATTGGTTCCAGAATGCAGTTAGTTGGGGTTGCAGTTAGCTTCAGGCTGAAGTTGATGTGAGTTTGCCATTGGGTTGAGGCTGAAGTTGGTCGGAGTTTGTCATTAGTTTCAGGCTGCAGTTAGTTGGGGTTGCAGTTAGTTTCAGGCTGCAGTTAGTTGGGGTTATAGTTAGTTTCAAGCTGAAGTTGATGTGAGTTTGCCATTGGTTTCAGTATGCAGTTATTTGGGGTTGCAGTTAGTTTCAGGCTGAAGTTGATGTGAGTTTGTCATTAATTTCAGGCTGCAATTAGTTGTGGTTGCAGTTACTTTCAGGTTGCAGTTAGTTGGGGTTGCAGTTAGTTTCAGGCTGCAGTTAGTTGGGGTTGCAGTTATTTTCAGGCTGAAGTTGATGTGAGTTTCCCATTGGTTTCAGAATGCAGTTAGTTGGGGTTGCAGTTAGTTTCAGGCTGAAGTTGATGTGAGTTTGCCATTGGTTTCAGGATGCAGTTAGTTGGTGTTGCAGTAAGTTTCAGGCTGAAGTTGATGTGAGTTTGACATTCATTTCAGGCTGCAGTTAGTTGGGGTTGCAGTTAGTTTCAGGCTGAAATTGATGTTGCAGATAGTTTCAGGCTGAAGTTGATGTGAGTTTGCCATTGGTTTCAGGATGCAGTTAGTTGGGGTTGCAGTTAGTTTCAGGCTAAAGTTGATGTGAGTTTGCCATTGGTTTCAGGGTGCAGTTAGTTGGTGTTGCAGTTAGTTTGAGGCTGCAGTTAGTTGAGGTTGCAGTGATTTTCAGGCTGAAGTTGATGTGAGTTTGCCATTGGTTTCAGGATGCAGTTAGTTGGGGTTGCAGTTAGCTTCAGACTGAAGTTGATGTGAGTTTGCCATTGGGTTGAGGCTGAAGTTGGTGGGAGTTTGTCATTAGTAAAAGGCTGCAATTAGTTTCAGGCTGCCGTTAGTTGGGGTTACAGTTAGTTTCAAGCTGCAATTAGTTGGGGTTGCAGCTATTTTCAGGCTGAAGTTGATGTGAGCTTGCCATTGGTTTCAGGATGCAGTTAGTTGGGGTTGCAGTTAGTTTCAAGCTGAAGTTGATGTGAGTTTGTCATTAATTTAAGGCTGCAATTAGTTGGGGTTGCAGTTACTTCCAGGTTGCAGTTAGCTGGGGTTGCAGTTAGTTTCAGGCTGCAGCTAGTTGTGGTTGCAGTTATTTTCAGGCTGAAGTTGATGTAAGTTTGCAATTAGTTTCAGGATGCAGTTAGTTGGTGTTGCAGTTAGTTTCAGGCTGAGGTTGATGTGAGTTTGTCATTGGTTTCAGGCTGCAGTTAGTTGGGGTTGCAGTTAGTGTCAGGCTGAAGTTGATGTTAGTCTGTTAATGGTTTCAGGCTGAAGTTGGTTGTGGTTGCAGTTAGTGTCAGGCTGAAGTTGATGTGAGTCTGCCATTGGTTTGAGGCTGAAGTTGGTGGGAGTTTG
The DNA here is from genome assembly GCF_040938575.1 of Ambystoma mexicanum. Taxonomy (NCBI): domain Eukaryota; kingdom Metazoa; phylum Chordata; class Amphibia; order Caudata; family Ambystomatidae; genus Ambystoma; species Ambystoma mexicanum. The sequence continues at coordinate 1,162,853,173 of NC_090926.1, read as the reverse complement.
TCATTAGTTTCAGGCTGCAGTTAGTTGGGGTTGCAGTTAGTTTCAGGCTGCAGTTAGTTGGGGTTGCAGTTATTTTCAGGCTGAAGTTGATGTGAGTTTCCCATTGGTTTCAGGATGCAGTTAGTTGGGGTTGCAGTTAGTTTCAGGCTGAAGTTGATCTGAGTTTGCCATTGGTTTCAGGATGCAGTTAGTTGGTGTTGCAGTAAGTTTCAGGCTGAAGTTGATGTGAGTTTGTCATTAATTTCAGGCTGCAGTTAGTTGGGGTTGCAGTTAGTTTCGGGCTGGCTGAAGTTGATGTGAGTTTGTCATTAATTTCAGGCTGCAGTTAGTTGGGCTTGCAGGTAGTTTCAGGCTGAAGTTGATGTTGCAGATAGTTTCAGGCTGAAGTTGATGTGAGTTTGCCATTGGTTTCAGCATGCAGTTAGTTGAGGTTGCAGTTAGTTTCAGGCTAAAGTTGATGTGAGTTTGCCATTGGTTTCAGGATGTAGTAAGTTGGGGTTGCAGTTAGTTTCAGGCTAAAGTTGATGTGAGTTTGCCATTGGTTTCAGGATGCAGTTAGTTGGTGTTGCAGTTAGTTTCAGGCTGCAGTTAGTTGGGGTTGCAGGGATTTTCAGGCTGAAGTTGATGTGAGTTTGCCATTGGGTTGAGGCTGAAGTTGGTGGGAGTTTGTCATTAGTTTCAGGCTGCAGTTAGTTGGTGTTGCAGTTAGTTTCAGGCTGCAGTTAGTTGGGGTTATAGTTAGTTTCAAGCTGCAATTAGTTGGGGTTGCAGTTATTTTCAGGCTGAAGTTGATGTGAGTTTGCCATTGGTTTCAGGATTAAGTTAGTTGGGGTTGCAGTTAGTTTCAGGCTGAAGTTGATGTGAGTTTGTCATTAATTTCAGGCTGCGATTAGTTGGGTTGCAGTTAGTTTCAGGTTGCAGTTAGTTGGGGTTGCAGTTAGTTTCAGGCTGCAGTTAGTTGGGGTTGCAGTTATTTTCAGGCTGAAGTTGATGTGAGTTTGCCATTGGTTTCAGGCGGCAGTTAGTTGGGTTTGCAGTTAGTGTCAGGCTGAAGTTGATGTTAGCCTTTTATTGGTTTCAGGCTGAAGTTAGTTGGGGTTGCAGTTAATGTCAGGCTGAAGTTGATGTGAGTCTGCCATTGGTTTAAGGCTGAAGTTGGGGGGAGTTTGTCATTAGTTTCAGGCTGCAGTTAGTTGGGGTTGCAGTTAGTTTCAGGCTGGAGTTCGTTGGGGTTGCAGTTAGTTTCAGGCTGAAGTTGATATGAGTTTCCCATTGGTTTCAGGATGCAGTTAGTTGGGGTTGCAGTTAGTTTCAGGCTGAAGTTGATGTGAGTTTGCCATTGGTTTCAGGATGCAGTTAGTTGGTGTTGCAGTAAGTTTCAGGCTGAAGTTGATGTGAGTTTGACATTAATTTCAGGCTGCAGTTAGTTGGAGTTGCAGTTAGTTTCAGGCTGAAGTTAATGCTGCAGATAGTTTCAGGCTGAAGTTGATGTGAGTTTGCCATTGGTTTCAGGATGCAATTAGTTGGGGTTGCAGTTAGTTTCAGGCTAAAGTTGATGTGAGTTTGTCATTGGTTTCAGGGTGCAGTTAGTTGGGGTTGCAGTTAACTTCAGGCTGAAGTTGATGTGAGTTTGCCATTGGTTTGAGGCTGAAGTTGGTGGGAGTTTGTCATTAGTTTCAGGCTGCAGTTAGTTGGGGTTGCAGTTAGTTTCAGGCTGCATTTAGTTGGGGTTGCAGTTATTTTCAGGCTGAAGTTGATGTGAGTTTGCCATTGGTTTATGGATGCAGTTAGTTGGGGTTGCAGTTAGTTTCAGGCTGAAGTTGATGTAAATGTGCCATTGGTTTCAGGCTGCAGTTAGTTGGGGTTGCAGTTAGTTTCAGGCTGCAGTTAGTTGGGGTTGCAGTTATTTTCAGGCTGAAGTTGATGTGAGTTTGCCATTGGTTTATGGATGCAGTTAGTTGGGGTTGCAGTTAGTTTCAGGCTGAAGTTGATGTCAGTCTGTTATTAGTTTAGGCTGAAGTTAGTTGGGGTTGCAGTTAGTGTCAGGCTGAAGTTGATGTGAGTCTGCCATTGGTTTAAGGCTGAAGTGGGTGGGAGTTTGTCATTAGTTTCAGGCTGCAGTTAGTTGGGGTTGCAGTTAGTGTCAGGCTGAAGTTGATGTGAGTCTGCCATTGGTTTAAGGCTGAAGTTGGTGGGAGTTTGTTATTAGTTTCAGGCTGCAGTTAGTTGGGGTTGCAGTTAGTTTCAGGCTAAAGTTGATGTCAGTTTGTCATTGGTTTCAGGGTGCAGTTAGTTGGGGTTGCAGTTAGCTTCAGGCTGAAGTTGATGTGAGTTTGCCATTGGTTTGAGGCTGAAGTTGGTGGGAGTTTGTCATTAGTTTCAGGCTGCAGTTAGTTGGGGTTGCAGTTAGTTTCAGGCTGCAGTTAGTTGGGGCTGCAGTTATTTTCAGGCTGAAGTTGATGTGAGTTTGCCATTGGTTTCAGGATGCAGTTAGTTGGGGTTGCAGTTAGTTTCAGGCTGAAGTTGATCTGAGTTTGCCATTGGTTTCAGGATGCAGTTAGTTGGTGTTGCAGTTAGTTTCAGGCTGAAGTTGATGTGAGTTTGTCATTAATTTCAGGCTGCAGTTAGTTGGGGTTGCAGGTAGTTTCAGGCTGAAGTTCATGTTGCAGATAGTTTCAGGCTGAAGTTGATGTGAGTTTGCCATTGGTTTCAGGATGCAGTTAGTTGGGGTTGCAGTTAGTTTCAGGCTGAAGTTGATGTAAGTTTGCAATTAGTTTCAGGATGCAGTTAGTTGGTGTTGCAGTTAGTTTCAGGCTGAAGTTGATGTGAGTTTGCCATTGGTTTCAGGATGCAGTTAGTAGGGGTTGCAGTTAGTTTCAGGCTGAAGTTGATGTGAGTTTGTCATTAATTTCAGGCTGCAGTTAGTTGGGGTTGCAGGTAGTTTCAGGCTGAAGTTCATGTTGCAGATAGTTTCAGGCTGAAGTTGATGTGAGTTTGCCATTGGTTTCAGGATGCAGTTAGTTGGGGTTGCAGTTAGTTTCAGGCTGAAGTTGATGTAAGTTTGCAATTAGTTTCAGGATGCAGTTAGTTGGTGTTGCAGTTAGTTTCAGGCTGAGGTTGATGTGAGTTTGTCATTAATTTCAGGCTGCAGTTAGTTCGGGTTGCAGTTAGTTTCAGGCTGAAGTTGGTGTGAATTTGCCATTAGTTAAAGCTGCAGTTAGATGGGGTTGCCGTTAGTTTCAGGCTGATGTTGACGCGAGTTGGCCATTCATTTCAGGCTGCAGTTAGTTGGAGTTGCAGTTAGTGTCAAGCTGAAGTTGATGTGAGGTTGCCATTGGTTTCAGGCTGAAGTTGATGTGAGTTTGTCATTAATTTCAGGCTGCAGTTAGTTGGGGTTGCAGTTAGTTTCAGGCTGCAGTTAGTTGGGGTTGCAGTTATTTTCAGGCTGAAGTTGATGTGAGTTTCCCATTGGTTTCAGGATGCAGTTAGTTGGGGTTGCAGTTAGTTTCAGGCTGAAGTTGATCTGAGTTTGCCATTGGTTTCAGGATGCAGTTAGTTGGTGTTGCAGTAAGTTTCAGGCTGAAGTTGATGTGAGTTTGTCATTAATTTCAGGCTGCAGTTCGTTGGGGTTGCAGTTAGTTTCAGGCTGAAGTTGATGTTGCAGATAGTTTCAGGCTGAAGTTGATGTGAGTTTGCCATTGGTTTCAGGATGCAGTTAGTTGGGGTTGCAGTTAGTTTCAGGCTAAAGTTGATGTGAGTTTGCCATTGGTTTCAGGATGCAGTTAGTTGGTGTTGCAGTTAGTTTCAGGATGCAGTTGATCTGAGTTTGCCATTGGTTTCAGGATGCAGTTAGTTGGTGTTGCAGTTAGTTTCAGGCTGAATTTGATGTGAGTTTGCCATTGGTTTCAGGATGCAGTTAGTTTCAGGCTGAAGTTGATGTGAGTTTGTCATTAATTTCAGGCTGCAGTTAGTTGGGCTTGCAGGTAGTTTCAGGCTGAAGTTCATGTTGCAGATAGTTTCAGGCAGAAGTTGATGTGAGTTTGCCATTGGTTTCAGGATGCAGTTAGTTGGGGTTGCAGTTAGTTTCAGGCTGAAGTTGATGTGAGTTTGCAATTAGTTTCAGGATGCAGTTAGTTGGTGTTGCAGTTAGTTTCAGGCTGAGGTTGATGTGAGTTTGTCATTAATTTCAGGCTGCAGTTAGTTGGGGTTGCAGTTAGTTTCAGGCTGAAGTTGGTGTGAATTTGCCATTAGTTAAAGCTGCAGTTAGATGGGGTTGCCGTTAGTTTCAGGCTGATGTTGACGCGAGTTGGCCATTCATTTCAGGCTGCAGTTAGTTGGAGTTGCAGTTAGTGTCAAGCTGAAGTTGATGTGAGGTTGCCATTGGTTTCAGGCTGAAGTTGATGTGAGTTTGTCATTAATTTCAGGCTGCAGTTAGTTGGGGTTGCAGTTAGTTTCAGACTGCAGTTAGTTGGGGTTGCAGTTATTTTCAGGCTGAAGTTGATGTGAGTTTCCCATTGGTTTCAGGATGCAGTTAGTTGGGGTTGCAGTTAGTTTCAGGCTGAAGTTGATGTGAGTTTGTCATTAATTTCAGGCTGCAGTTAGTTGGGGTTGCAGGTAGTTCCAGGCTGAAGTTGATGTTGCAGATAGTTCCAGGCTGAAGTTGATGTGAGTTTGTCATTGGTTTCAGGGTGCAGTTAGTTGGGGTTGCAGTTAGTTTCAGGCTGAAGTTGATCTGAGTTTGCCATTGGTTTCAGGATGCAGTTAGTTGGCGTTGCAGTAAGTTTCAGCCTGAAGTTGATGTGAGTTTTTCATTAATTTCAGGCTGCAGTTAGTTGGGGTTTCAGGTAGTTTCAGGCTGAAGTTGATTTTGCAGATAGTTGCAGGCTGAAGTTGATGTGAGTTTGCCATTGGTTTCAGGATGCAGTTAGTTGGGGTTGCAGTTAGTTTCAGGCTGATGTTGACGCGAGTTGGCCATTCATTTTAGGCTGCAGTCAGTTGGAGTTGCAGTTAGTGTCAAGCTGAAGTTGATGTGAGGTTGTCATTGGTTTCAGGCTGAAGTTGATATGAGTTTGTCATTAATGTCAGGCTGCAGTTAGTTGGGGTTGCAGTTAGTTTCAGGCTGCAGTTAGATGGGGTTGCAGTTATTTTCAGGCTGAAGTTGATGTGAGTTTCCCATTGGTTTCAGGATGCAGTTAGTTGGGGTTGCAGTTAGTTTCAAGCTGAAGTTGATGTGAGTTTGCCATTGGTTTCAGGATGCAGGTGGTTGGGGTTGCAGTTCGTTTCAGGCTGAAGTTGATGTTGCAGATAGTTTCAGGCTGACGTTGATGTGAGTTTGCCATTGGTTTCAGGATGCAGTTAGTTGGGTTTGCAGTTAGTTTCAGGCTAAAGTTGATGTGAGTTTGCCATTGGTTTCAGGATGCAGTTAGTTGGTGTTGCAGTTAATTTCAGGCTGCAATTAGTTGGGGTTGCAGTGATTTTCAGGCTGAAGTTGATGTGAGTTTGCCATTGGTTCCAGAATGCAGTTAGTTGGGGTTGCAGTTAGCTTCAGGCTGAAGTTGATGTGAGTTTGCCATTGGGTTGAGGCTGAAGTTGGTCGGAGTTTGTCATTAGTTTCAGGCTGCAGTTAGTTGGGGTTGCAGTTAGTTTCAGGCTGCAGTTAGTTGGGGTTACAGTTAGTTTCAAGCTGAAGTTGATGTGAGTTTGCCATTGGTTTCAGTATGCAGTTATTTGGGGTTGCAGTTAGTTTCAGGCTGAAGTTGATGTGAGTTTGTCATTAATTTCAGGCTGCAATTAGTTGTGGTTGCAGTTACTTTCAGGTTGCAGTTAGTTGGGGTTGCAGTTATTTTCAGGCTGAAGTTGATGTGAGTTTCCCATTGGTTTCAGAATGCAGTTAGTTGGGGTTGCAGTTAGTTTCAGGCTGAAGTTGATGTGAGTTTGCCATTGGTTTCAGGATGCAGTTAGTTGGTGTTGCAGTTAGTTTCAGGCTGAGGTTGATGTGAGTTTGTCATTAATTTCAGGCTGCAGTTAGTTGGGGTTGCAGTTAGTTTCAGGCTGAAGTTGGTGTGAATTTGCCATTAGTTAAAGCTGCAGTTAGATGGGGTTGCCGTTAGTTTCAGGCTGATGTTGACGCGAGTTGGCCATTCATTTCAGGCTGCAGTTAGTTGGAGTTGCAGTTAGTGTCAAGCTGAAGTTGATGTGAGGTTGCCATTGGTTTCAGGCTGAAGTTGATGTGAGTTTGTCATTAATTTCAGGCTGCAGTTAGTTGGGGTTGCAGTTAGTTTCAGACTGCAGTTAGTTGGGGTTGCAGTTATTTTCAGGCTGAAGTTGATGTGAGTTTCCCATTGGTTTCAGGATGCAGTTAGTTGGGGTTGCAGTTAGTTTCAGGCTGAAGTTGATGTGAGTTTGCAATTAGTTTCAGGATGCAGTTAGTTGGTGTTGCAGTTAGTTTCAGGCTGAGGTTGATGTGAGTTTGTCATTAATTTCAGGCTGCAGTTAGTTGGGGTTGCAGTTAGTTTCAGGCTGAAGTTGGTGTGAATTTGCCATTAGTTAAAGCTGCAGTTAGATGGGGTTGCCGTTAGTTTCAGGCTGATGTTGACGCGAGTTGGCCATTCATTTCAGGCTGCAGTTAGTTGGAGTTGCAGTTAGTGTCAAGCTGAAGTTGATGTGAGGTTGCCATTGGTTTCAGGCTGAAGTTGATGTGAGTTTGTCATTAATTTCAGGCTGCAGTTAGTTGGGGTTGCAGTTAGTTTCAGACTGCAGTTAGTTGGGGTTGCAGTTATTTTCAGGCTGACGTTGATGTGAGTTTGCCATTGGTTTCAGGATGCAGTTAGTTGGGTTTGCAGTTAGTTTCAGGCTAAAGTTGATGTGAGTTTGCCATTGGTTTCAGGATGCAGTTAGTTGGTGTTGCAGTTAATTTCAGGCTGCAATTAGTTGGGGTTGCAGTGATTTTCAGGCTGAAGTTGATGTGAGTTTGCCATTGGTTCCAGAATGCAGTTAGTTGGGGTTGCAGTTAGCTTCAGGCTGAAGTTGATGTGAGTTTGCCATTGGGTTGAGGCTGAAGTTGGTCGGAGTTTGTCATTAGTTTCAGGCTGCAGTTAGTTGGGGTTGCAGTTAGTTTCAGGCTGCAGTTAGTTGGGGTTACAGTTAGTTTCAAGCTGAAGTTGATGTGAGTTTGCCATTGGTTTCAGTATGCAGTTATTTGGGGTTGCAGTTAGTTTCAGGCTGAAGTTGATGTGAGTTTGTCATTAATTTCAGGCTGCAATTAGTTGTGGTTGCAGTTACTTTCAGGTTGCAGTTAGTTGGGGTTGCAGTTAGTTTCAGGCTGCAGTTAGTTGGGGTTGCAGTTATTTTCAGGCTGAAGTTGATGTGAGTTTCCCATTGGTTTCAGAATGCAGTTAGTTGGGGTTGCAGTTAGTTTCAGGCTGAAGTTGATGTGAGTTTGCCATTGGTTTCAGGATGCAGTTAGTTGGTGTTGCAGTTAGTTTCAGGCTGAGGTTGATGTGAGTTTGTCATTAATTTCAGGCTGCAGTTAGTTGGGGTTGCAGTTAGTTTCAGGCTGAAGTTGGTGTGAATTTGCCATTAGTTAAAGCTGCAGTTAGATGGGGTTGCCGTTAGTTTCAGGCTGATGTTGACGCGAGTTGGCCATTCATTTCAGGCTGCAGTTAGTTGGAGTTGCAGTTAGTGTCAAGCTGAAGTTGATGTGAGGTTGCCATTGGTTTCAGGCTGAAGTTGATGTGAGTTTGTCATTAATTTCAGGCTGCAGTTAGTTGGGGTTGCAGTTAGTTTCAGACTGCAGTTAGTTGGGGTTGCAGTTATTTTCAGGCTGAAGTTGATGTGAGTTTCCCATTGGTTTCAGGATGCAGTTAGTTGGGGTTGCAGTTAGTTTCAGGCTGAAGTTGATGTGAGTTTGCAATTAGTTTCAGGATGCAGTTAGTTGGTGTTGCAGTTAGTTTCAGGCTGAGGTTGATGTGAGTTTGTCATTAATTTCAGGCTGCAGTTAGTTGGGGTTGCAGTTAGTTTCAGGCTGAAGTTGGTGTGAATTTTCCATTAGTTAAAGCTGCAGTTAGATGGGGTTGCCGTTAGTTTCAGGCTGATGTTGACGCGAGTTGGCCATTCATTTCAGGCTGCAGTTAGTTGGAGTTGCAGTTAGTGTCAAGCTGAAGTTGATGTGAGGTTGCCATTGGTTTCAGGCTGAAGTTGATGTGAGTTTGTCATTAATTTCAGGCTGCAGTTAGTTGGGGTTGCAGTTAGTTTCAGACTGCAGTTAGTTGGGGTTGCAGTTATTTTCAGGCTGAAGTTGATGTGAGTTTCCCATTGGTTTCAGGATGCAGTTAGTTGGGGTTGCAGTTAGTTTCAGGCTGAAGTTGATGTGAGTTTGTCATTAATTTCAGGCTGCAGTTAGTTGGGGTTGCAGGTAGTTCCAGGCTGAAGTTGATGTTGCAGATAGTTCCAGGCTGAAGTTGATGTGAGTTTGTCATTGGTTTCAGGGTGCAGTTAGTTGGGGTTGCAGTTAGTTTCAGGCTGAAGTTGATCTGAGTTTGCCATTGGTTTCAGGATGCAGTTAGTTGGTGTTGCAGTTAGTTTCAGGCTGAAGTTGATGTGAGTTTGCAATTAGTTTCAGGATGCAGTTAGTTGGTGTTGCAGTTAGTTTCAGGCTGAGGTTGATGTGAGTTTGTCATTAATTTCATGCTGCAGTTAGTTGGGGTTGCAGTTAGTTTCAGGCTGAAGTTGGTGTGAATTTGCCATTAGTTAAAGCTGCAGTTAGATGGGGTTGCCGTTAGTTTCAGGCTGATGTTGACGCGAGTTGGCCATTCATTTCATGCTGCAGTTAGTTGGAGTTGCAGTTAGTGTCAAGCTGAAGTTGATGTGAGGTTGCCATTGGTTTCAGGCTGAAGTTGATGTGAGTTTGTCATTAATTTCAGGCTGCAGTTAGTTGGGGTTGCAGTTAGTTTCAGACTGCAGTTAGTTGGGGTTGCAGTTATTTTCAGGCTGAAGTTGATGTGAGTTTCCCATTGGTTTCAGGATGCAGTTAGTTGGGGTTGCAGTTAGTTTCAGGCTGAAGTTGATGTGAGTTTGTCATTAATTTCAGGCTGCAGTTAGTTGGGGTTGCAGGTAGTTCCAGGCTGAGGTTGATGTTGCAGATAGTTCCAGGCTGAAGTTGATGTGAGTTTGTCATTGGTTTCAGGGTGCAGTTAGTTGGGGTTGCAGTTAGTTTCAGGCTGAAGTTGATCTGAGTTTGCCATTGGTTTCAGGATGCAGTTAGTTGGTGTTGCAGTAAGTTTCAGCCTGAAGTTGATGTGAGTTTTTCATTAATTTCAGGCTGCAGTTAGTTGGGGTTTCAGGTAGTTTCAGGCTGAAGTTGATTTTGCAGATAGTTGCAGGCTGAAGTTGATGTGAGTTTGCCATTGGTTTCAGGATGCAGTTAGTTGGGGTTGCAGTTAGTTTCAGGCTGATGTTGACGCGAGTTGGCCATTCATTTTAGGCTGCAGTTAGTTGGAGTTGCAGTTAGTGTCAAGCTGAAGTTGATGTGAGGTTGTCATTGGTTTCAGGCTGAAGTTGATATGAGTTTGTCATTAATGTCAGGCTGCAGTTAGTTGGGGTTGCAGTTAGTTTCAGGCTGCAGTTAGATGGGGTTGCAGTTATTTTCAGGCTGAAGTTGATGTGAGTTTCCCATTGGTTTCAGGATGCAGTTAGTTGGGGTTGCAGTTAGTTTCAAGCTGAAGTTGATGTGAGTTTGCCATTGGTTTCAGGATGCAGTTAGTTGGGGTTGCAGTTCGTTTCAGGCTGAAGTTGATGTTGCAGATAGTTTCAGGCTGACGTTGATGTGAGTTTGCCATTGGTTTCAGGATGCAGTTAGTTGGGTTTGCAGTTAGTTTCAGGCTAAAGTTGATGTGAGTTTGCCATTGGTTTCAGGATGCAGTTAGTTGGTGTTGCAGTTAATTTCAGGCTGCAATTAGTTGGGGTTGCAGTGATTTTCAGGCTGAAGTTGATGTGAGTTTGCCATTGGTTCCAGAATGCAGTTAGTTGGGGTTGCAGTTAGCTTCAGGCTGAAGTTGATGTGAGTTTGCCATTGGGTTGAGGCTGAAGTTGGTCGGAGTTTGTCATTAGTTTCAGGCTGCAGTTAGTTGGGGTTGCAGTTAGTTTCAGGCTGCAGTTAGTTGGGGTTACAGTTAGTTTCAAGCTGAAGTTGATGTGAGTTTGCCATTGGTTTCAGTATGCAGTTATTTGGGGTTGCAGTTAGTTTCAGGCTGAAGTTGATGTGAGTTTGTCATTAATTTCAGGCTGCAATTAGTTGTGGTTGCAGTTACTTTCAGGTTGCAGTTAGTTGGGGTTGCAGTTAGTTTCAGGCTGCAGTTAGTTGGGGTTGCAGTTATTTTCAGGCTGAAGTTGATGTGAGTTTCCCATTGGTTTCAGAATGCAGTTAGTTGGGGTTGCAGTTAGTTTCAGGCTGAAGTTGATGTGAGTTTGCCATTGGTTTCAGGATGCAGTTAGTTGGTGTTGCAGTAAGTTTCAGGCTGAAGTTGATGTGAGTTTGACATTCATTTCAGGCTGCAGTTAGTTGGGGTTGCAGTTAGTTTCAGGCTGAAATTGATGTTGCAGATAGTTTCAGGCTGAAGTTGATGTGAGTTTGCCATTGGTTTCAGGATGCAGTTAGTTGGGGTTGCAGTTAGTTTCAGGCTAAAGTTGATGTGAGTTTGCCATTGGTTTCAGGGTGCAGTTAGTTGGTGTTGCAGTTAGTTTGAGGCTGCAGTTAGTTGAGGTTGCAGTGATTTTCAGGCTGATGTTGATGTGAGTTTGCCATTGGTTTCAGGATGCAGTTAGTTGGGGTTGCAGTTAGCTTCAGACTGAAGTTGATGTGAGTTTGCCATTGGGTTGAGGCTGAAGTTGGTGGGAGTTTGTCATTAGTAAAAGGCTGCAATTAGTTTCAGGCTGCCGTTAGTTGGGGTTACAGTGAGTTTCAAGCTGCAATTAGTTGGGGTTGCAGCTATTTTCAGGCTGAAGTTGATGTGAGCTTGCCATTGGTTTCAGGATGCAGTTAGTTGGGGTTGCAGTTAGTTTCAAGCTGAAGTTGATGTGAGTTTGTCATTAATTTAAGGCTGCAATTAGTTGGGGTTGCAGTTACTTCCAGGTTGCAGTTAGCTGGGGTTGCAGTTAGTTTCAGGCTGCAGCTAGTTGTGGTTGCAGTTATTTTCAGGCTGAAGTTGATGTAAGTTTGCCATTAGTTTCAGGATGCAGTTAGTTGGTGTTGCAGTTAGTTTCAGGCTGAGGTTGATGTGAGTTTGTCATTGGTTTCAGGCTGCAGTTAGTTGGGGTTGCAGTTAGTGTCAGGCTGAAGTTGATGTTAGTCTGTTAATGGTTTCAGGCTGAAGTTGGTTGTGGTTGCAGTTAGTGTCAGGCTGAAGTTGATGTGAGTCTGCCATTGGTTTGAGGCTGAAGTTGGTGGGAGTTTGTCATTAGTTTCAGGCTGCAGTTAGTTGGGGTTGCAGTTAGTTTCAGGCTGCAGTTAGTTGGGGTTGCAGTTATTTTCAGGCTGAAGTTGATGTGAGTTTCCCATTGGTTTCAGGATGCAGTTAGTTGGGGTTGCAGTTAGTTTCAGGCTGAAGTTGATCTGAGTTTGCCATTGGTTTCAGGATGCAGTTAGTTGGTGTTGCAGTAAGTTTCAGGCTGAAGTTGATGTGAGTTTGTCATTAATTTCAGGCTGCAGTTAGTTGGGGTTGCAGTTAGTTTCGGGCTGGCTGAAGTTGATGTGAGTTTGTCATTAATTTCAGGCTGCAGTTAGTTGGGCTTGCAGGTAGTTTCAGGCTGAAGTTGATGTTGCAGATAGTTTCAGGCTGAAGTTGATGTGAGTTTGCCATTGGTTTCAGCATGCAGTTAGTTGAGGTTGCAGTTAGTTTCAGGCTAAAGTTGATGTGAGTTTGCCATTGGTTTCAGGATGTAGTAAGTTGGGGTTGCAGTTAGTTTCAGGCTAAAGTTGATGTGAGTTTGCCATTGGTTTCAGGATGCAGTTAGTTGGTGTTGCAGTTAGTTTCAGGCTGCAGTTAGTTGGGGTTGCAGGGATTTTCAGGCTGAAGTTGATGTGAGTTTGCCATTGGGTTGAGGCTGAAGTTGGTGGGAGTTTGTCATTAGTTTCAGGCTGCAGTTAGTTGGTGTTGCAGTTAGTTTCAGGCTGCAGTTAGTTGGGGTTATAGTTAGTTTCAAGCTGCAATTAGTTGGGGTTGCAGTTATTTTCAGGCTGAAGTTGATGTGAGTTTGCCATTGGTTTCAGGATTAAGTTAGTTGGGGTTGCAGTTAGTTTCAGGCTGAAGTTGATGTGAGTTTGTCATTAATTTCAGGCTGCGATTAGTTGGGTTGCAGTTAGTTTCAGGTTGCAGTTAGTTGGGGTTGCAGTTAGTTTCAGGCTGCAGTTAGTTGGGGTTGCAGTTATTTTCAGGCTGAAGTTGATGTGAGTTTGCCATTGGTTTCAGGCGGCAGTTAGTTGGGTTTGCAGTTAGTGTCAGGCTGAAGTTGATGTTAGCCTTTTATTGGTTTCAGGCTGAAGTTAGTTGGGGTTGCAGTTAGTGTCAGGCTGAAGTTGATGTGAGTCTGCCATTGGTTTAAGGCTGAAGTTGGGGGGAGTTTGTCATTAGTTTCAGGCTGCAGTTAGTTGGGGTTGCAGTTAGTTTCAGGCTGGAGTTCGTTGGGGTTGCAGTTAGTTTCAGGCTGAAGTTGATATGAGTTTCCCATTGGTTTCAGGATGCAGTTAGTTGGGGTTGCAGTAAGTTTCAGGCTGAAGTTGATGTGAGTTTGACATTAATTTCAGGCTGCAGTTAGTTGGAGTTGCAGTTAGTTTCAGGCTGAAGTTAATGCTGCAGATAGTTTCAGGCTGAAGTTGATGTGAGTTTGCCATTGGTTTCAGGATGCAATTAGTTGGGGTTGCAGTTAGTTTCAGGCTAAAGTTGATGTGAGTTTGTCATTGGTTTCAGGGTGCAGTTTGTTGGGGTTGCAGTTAACTTCAGGCTGAAGTTGATGTGAGTTTGCCATTGGTTTGAGGCTGAAGTTGGTGGGAGTTTGTCATTAGTTTCAGGCTGCAGTTAGTTGGGGTTGCAGTTAGTTTCAGGCTGCATTTAGTTGGGGTTGCAGTTATTTTCAGGCTGAAGTTGATGTGAGTTTGCCATTGGTTTATGGATGCAGTTAGTTGGGGTTGCAGTTAGTTTCAGGCTGAAGTTGATGTAAATGTGCCATTGGTTTCAGGCGGCAGTTAGTTGGGGTTGCAGTTAGTTTCAGGCTGCAGTTAGTTGGGGTTGCAGTTATTTTCAGGCTGAAGTTGATGTGAGTTTGCCATTGGTTTATGGATGCAGTTAGTTGGGGTTGCAGTTAGTTTCAGGCTGAAGTTGATGTAAATGTGCCATTGGTTTCAGGCTGCAGTTAGTTGGGGTTGCAGTTAGTGTCAGGCTGAAGTTGATGTCAGTCTGTTATTAGTTTAGGCTGAAGTTAGTTGAGGTTGCAGTTAGTGTCAGGCTGAAGTTGATGTGAGTCTGCCATTGGTTTAAGGCTGCAGTTGGTGGGAGTTTGTCATTAGTTTCAGGCTGCAGTTAGTTGGGGTTGCAGTTAGTTTCAGGCTAAAGTTGATGTGAGTTTGTCATTGGTTTCAGGGTGCAGTTAGTTGGGGTTGCAGTTAGCTTCAGGCTGAAGTTGATGTGAGTTTGCCATTGGTTTGAGGCTGAAGATGGTGGGAGTTTGTCATTAGTTTCAGGCTGCAGTTAGTTGGGGTTGCAGTTAGTTTCAGGCTGCAGTTAGTTGGGGTTGCAGTTAGTTTCAGGCTGAAGTTGATGTGAGTTTGCCATTGGTTTCAGGATGCAGTTAGTTGGGGTTGCAGTTAGTTTCAGGCTGAAGTTGATCTGAGTTTGCCATTGGTTTCAGGATGCAGTTAGTTGGTGTTGCAGTTAGTTTCAGGCTGAAGTTGATGTGAGTTTGCCATTGGTTTCAGGATGCAGTTAGTTGGGGTTGCAGTTAGTTTCAGGCTGAAGTTGATGTGAGTTTGTCATTAATTTCAGGCTGCAGTTAGTTGGGGTTGCAGGTAGTTTCAGGCTGACGTTCATGTTGCAGATAGTTTCAGGCTGAAGTTGATGTGAGTTTGCAATTAGTTTCAGGATGCAGTTAGTTGGTGTTGCAGTTAGTTTCAGGCTGAGGTTGATGTGAGTTTGTCATTAATTTCAGGCTGCAGTTAGTTCGGGTTGCAGTTAGTTTCAGGCTGAAGTTGGTGTGAATTTGCCATTAGTTAAAGCTGCAGTTAGATGGGGTTGCCGTTAGTTTCAGGCTGATGTTGACGCGAGTTGGCCATTCATTTCAGGCTGCAGTTAGTTGGAGTTGCAGTTAGTGTCAAGCTGAAGTTGATGTGAGGTTGCCATTGGTTTCAGGCTGAAGTTGATGTGAGTTTGTCATTAATTTCAGGCTGCAGTTAGTTGGGGTTGCAGTTAGTTTCAGGCTGCAGTTAGTTGGGGTTGCAGTTATTTTCAGGCTGAAGTTGATGTGAGTTTCCCATTGGTTTCAGGATGCAGTTAGTTGGGGTTGCAGTTAGTTTCAGGCTGAAGTTGATCTGAGTTTGCCATTGGTTTCAGGATGCAGTTAGTTGGTGTTGCAGTAAGTTTCAGGCTGAAGTTGATGTGAGTTTGTCATTAATTTCAGGCTGCAGTTAGTTGGGGTTGCAGTTAGTTTCAGGCTGACGTTGATGTTGCAGATAGTTTCAGGCTGAAGTTGATGTGAGTTTGCCATTGGTTTCAGGATGCAGTTAGTTGGGGTTGCAGTTAGTTTCAGGCTAAAGTTGATGTGAGTTTGCCATTGGTTTCAGGATGCAGTTAGTTGGTGTTGCAGTTAGTTTCAGGATGCAGTTGATCTGAGTTTGCCATTGGTTTCAGGATGCAGTTAGTTGGTGTTGCAGTTAGTTTCAGGCTGAAGTTGATGTGAGTTTGCCATTGGTTTCAGGATGCAGTTAGTTTCAGGCTGAAGTTGATGTGAGTTTGTCATTAATTTCAGGCTGCAGTTAGTTGGGCTTGCAGGTAGTTTCAGGCTGAAGTTCATGTTGCAGATAGTTTCAGGCAGAAGTTGATGTGAGTTTGCCATTGGTTTCAGGATGCAGTTAGTTGGGGTTGCAGTTAGTTTCAGGCTGAAGTTGATGTGAGTTGGCCATTCATTTCAGGCTGCAGTTAGTTGGAGTTGCAGTTAGTGTCAAGCTGAAGTTGATGTGAGGTTGCCATTGGTTTCAGGCTGAAGTTGATGTGAGTTTGTCATTAATTTCAGGCTGCAGTTAGTTGGGGTTGCAGTTAGTTTCAGGCTGCAGTTAGTTGGGGTTGCAGTTATTTTCAGGCTGAAGTTGATGTGAGTTTGCCATTGGTTTCAGGATGCAGTTAGTTGGTGTTGCAGTTAGTTTCAGGATGCAGTTGATCTGAGTTTGCCATTGGTTTCAGGATGCAGTTAGTTGGTGTTGCAGTTAGTTTCAGGCTGAAGTTGATGTGAGTTTGCCATTGGTTTCAGGATGCAATTAGTTTCAGGCTGAAGTTGATGTGAGTTTGTCATTAATTTCAGGCTGCAGTTAGTTGGGCTTGCAGGTAGTTTCAGGCTGAAGTTCATGTTGCAGATAGTTTCAGGCAGAAGTTGATGTGAGTTTGCCATTGGTTTCAGGATGCAGTTAGTTGGGGTTGCAGTTAGTTTCAGGCTGAAGTTGATGTGAGTTTGCAATTAGTTTCAGGATGCAGTTAGTTGGTGTTGCAGTTAGTTTCAGGCTGAGGTTGATGTGAGTTTGTCATTAATTTCAGGCAGCAGTTAGTTGGGGTTGCAGTTAGTTTCAGGCTGAAGTTGGTGTGAATTTGCCATTAGTTAAAGCTGCAGTTAGATGGGGTTGCCGTTAGTTTCAGGCTGATGTTGACGCGAGTTGGCCATTCATTTCAGGCTGCAGTTAGTTGGAGTTGCAGTTAGTGTCAAGCTGAAGTTGATGTGAGGTTGCCATTGGTTTCAGGCTGAAGTTGATGTGAGTTTGTCATTAATTTCAGGCTGCAGTTAGTTGGGGTTGCAGTTAGTTTCAGACTGCAGTTAGTTGGGGTTGCAGTTATTTTCAGGCTGAAGTTGATGTGAGTTTCCCATTGGTTTCAGGATGCAGTTAGTTGGGGTTGCAGTTAGTTTCAGGCTGAAGTTGATGTGAGTTTGCCATTGGTTTCAGGATGCAGTTAGTTGGTGTTGCAGTAAGGTTCAGGCTGAAGTTGATGTGAGATTGTCATTAATTTCAGGCTGCAGTTAGTTGGGGTTGCAGTTAGTTTCAGGCTGAAGTTGATGTTGCAGATAGTTTCAGGCTGAAGTTGATGTGAGTTTGCCATTGGTTTCAGGATGCAGTTAGTTGGGGTTGCAGTTAGTTTCAGGCTGCAGTTAGTTGGGGTTGCAGTGATTTTCAGGCTGAAGTTGATGTGAGTTTGCCATTGGTTTCAGGATGCAGTTAGTTGGGTTTGCAGTTAGCTTCAGGCTGAAGTTGATGTGAGTTTGCCATTGGGGTGAGGCTGAAGTTGGTGGGAGTTTGTCATTAGTTTCAGGCTGCAGTTAGCTGGGGTTGCAGTTAGTTTCAGGCTGCAGTTAGTTGGGGTTATAGTTAGTTTCAAGCTGCAATTAGTTGGGGTTGCAGTTATTTTCAGGCTGAAGTTGATGTGAATTTGCCATTGGTTTCAGGATGCAGTTAGTTGGGGTTGTAGTTAGTTTCAGGCTGAAGTTGATGTGGGTTTGTCATTAATTTCAGGCTGCAATTAGTTGGGGTTGCAGTTATTTTCAGGTTGCAGTTAGTTGGGGTTGCAGTTAGTTTCAGGCTGCAGTTAGTTGGGGTTGCAGTTATTTTCAGGCTGAAGTTGATATGAGTTTGCCATTGGTTTATGGATGCAGTTAGTTGGGGTTGCAGTTAGTTTCAGGCTGAAGTTGATGTAAGTTTGCCATTGCTTTCAGGCTGCAGTTAGTTGGGATTGCAGTTAGTGTCAGGCTGAAGTTGATGTGAGTCTGCCATTGGTTTAAGGCTGAAGTTGGTGGGAGTTTGTCATTAGTTTCAGGCTGCAGTTAGTTGGGGTTGCAGTTAGTTTCAGGCTGCAGTTATTTGGGGTTGCAGTTATTTTCAGGCTGAAGTTGATGTGAGTTCGCCATTGGTTTCAGGATGCAGTTAGTTGGGGTTGCAGTTAGTTTCAGGCTGAAGTTGATGTGAGTTTGCAGTTGGTTTCAGGATGCGGTTAGTTGGTGTTGCAGTTAATTTCAGGCTGAAGTTGATGTGAGTTTGCCATTAATTTCAGGCTGCAGTTAGTTGGGGTTGCATGTAGTTTCAGGCTGAAGTTGATTTTGCAGATTGTTTCAGGCTGAAGTTGATGTGAATTTGCCATTAGTTAAGGCTGCAGTTAGATGGGGTTGCAGTTAGTTTCAGGCTGATGTTGACACGAGTTGGCCATTCATTTCAGGCTGCAGTTAGTTGGAGTTGCAGTTAGTGTCAAGCTGAAGTTGAAGTGAGGTTGCCATTGGTTTCAGGCTGAAGTTGATGTGAGTTTGTCATTAATTTCAGGCTGCAGTTAGTTATGGTTGCAGTTAGTTTCAGGCTGATGTTGATGTTGCAGATAGTTTCAGGCTGGAGTTGATGTGAGTTTGTTGTTGCTTTCAAGGTGACGTTCATTTGAAGTTTATCTGGTTTGAAACGGAAGTTCATGTGAGCTGACAGTTCCCGGTGGGAACCGATGTGAGATTGCTGTTGATTTTAGGGTGCAGTTAGTTTAAAGCTAATCTTGTTTTGAGGCTGCAGCTTTTTTGTGGTTGCAGCGGACTACATGTTGTGGTTGGTCTGTGGCTGAAATTAGCTTAGGTCCACAGATGACTTGAGGGTGCAGATGGTGAGGTTGCAATTGAGGCGGTGGGTTGATTGAGTCTGAACATGATCACATGATCTGGGGATGCCTTAACGTGATGTATTAATTGACCAACCCCTGCAGTTGACTTAGGACAGCAGGGCATTTGATTCTGTGTCTGATTTGAGCCTGCAATTGATTGAAAGATGTGCTTGATTTACGACTGCCGTTGATTTGAGGCAACAGTGACTGTGGTGTATCCATCTTCTCCCCATCTTATAACTCAAACATAAAAAAACATGATATAACTCAATTCTCTATAAAAAAAAACCTGGAGGTTGAAACCCTTAAAATAAATGAAATTAGTTGTTTTGCTTCTAGGCCCTTTACAAATTACTAATAGAATAGTATGATAAAGAATAATTGAAAGCCATATGAATTGGATAGTTGAAATCTGTCTGCATATGGCTGAAGGAATAAAAGTGCTTGCCACCTTTCTGGCCACTAGAGGGCAGCAGATCATTATTTTATGTTGTATTTCCCTTGAAAAAATAGTATTGACAATTTAAATGTCAAGCCTATCGTTTGCCAAAACCAAAAGACGTCTACCCAGTTAGGTATGAAGTATAATTATGGATGATAATGACTTAACCGGATACACAACCGGCCTCTAGGCTTGCCCTATCAAACCTATATGGACACTAGGTGAGGAGAGGATGTAAAGGGCGCAGCACCTACATGTATCTTATTGTATTATCCGTGCTTTAATTTACACATGGGAGGATCCTGTTGAAAGCGCCTGGAAGACCATTGCAAGCTTCAGGAACATTAGCGAGGTGTACATGTAAACAAGGATTAGACGTTTTGGGAAGGGGCTACACTCCCAATAAGTCTGAGTAAGTGCAGTGGTAGTGTGGAACTCACACTACGGGTCATCACACATACTGTGAGTTGCACACTACCATCATGACTGTGACCGTAGAGGTCTGGCGATTTCTGAGCCACAAATGTTACAATAAACCATAAGCATCTAAACATAGGGACAGGCCAGGCAGCTTGCCTGCTCTCACATTGCCAAGGCCGGCGGACTCTAGGTTAACAGGCATCTTATTTGGCGCTAGCTGTGAATGCAGTCACTTGCTCCTGCGACACTGCGGGCGGGCAGTTCCCCGCTGCTGCTGCCGCCACCCATAGCTGTTGCCACAGTAGCGACATATTTGGGGTTACACAGCACGCACCGGCTCATTGTGGTTGATGGATGCACTGACTATCACCACTTCATCATTAAAGTGAGTCTGAGACCATAAGTGCCGGGAATCAAAAATAAGCGCCATGGGCTGAGCCCTAGCAAACACCTCCACATATTAAGTATTGACTTTGCAGTGGCCCAGGATAAGGAGACGGGGTTCAGATCTTTGTAACCTCGGAGCAGTTAAGTGCACCAAGAAAAGAGCTCACATCCAAGCCCGCGTCTCTGCGGGATCTAACAACTTGACCAAACTCTTCACAATCTGCAAGGAGCTGGCCAATCCTGCTGCAGTCTCTACCTCTCCTGTCCCCGCCCAGGCCCTCTGCATGGCCTTGGCTTCACATTTTATCTAAAAAACCCAGGACATCCATTCCACCCATTCTTCCTCTCCTCCTTCCTCCTCTACCTCAGGCCTTCTTGCGGCTGCCTCTCAACCTCCTTTCTCTTCCTTTCCTTTGTTCACCCCTGACAAGGTTTCTCGACAACTCCGATCTATGAAAGTCTCATCAAAACTGGTTCTTCCCTGTTCATCCAAAACCATCAAGGACCACATTGACACCCTCACTCCATCCTTGGAAGACTTCTGCAACCACTTTTTCACCACTGCAACCTTCCCCTCCCCCATGAAGCACTCTTTTGTGCACCCTCTTCTTCAGAAACCCTCAGTCGATCCCTCCTGCCCGGCTAACTGTTGCCAGATCTCCATTACTCATTTTCTGGGAAAACTCTTGGAAACACTGGCCATCTCCCAGCTTAACTTTCACACCAAATCTATTGGTTGTCTCCATGACCATAAGTCTGGCTTCAGACCGGCCAGCAGCACAGAAACTGCTCTCCTGAACATCCATGAAGACCTGCTCTCAAACCTTGATACTAACCTCCCATCTGTCCTCATCCTACTCGATCTCTCTTCTGCCTTTGACATGGTCAACCATGCCATCCTCCTGAACCGGCTCCATGATAACCTGGGTATCACTGATCAGGCTCTGGCCTGGCTGCCTTCTTTCCTTGTGGACCATCCCTCCCAGGTCTAACTTGGGTCCTTCATCTTCTCTATCTATCTCTCTACTTGTGGTGTTCCCCAGGGGTCTAATCTTTCTCCCTGGCTGTTCAACCAATACCAGGAACCTCTCGGCCACCGCATAGCTGCCGTCTACTACAACTTTCAGTTCTATGCGGATGACACTCAGCTCGCTTTCAGGCTCCCCTCAGCCGCCTCTTCACCCTCTCTCATCCCGGATCATCTGTCGGCAATCCAGGAGTGGTGTGCTGCCAATGATCTCTGCCTCAATGGCAGTAAGACAGAGATCCTCCTCATCAGCACACCAGCACCTTCCTTTGCTGTCACTCTTTGGCTGCCCACTCTGGGCCCTCTTTCTGCTCTTACCTGTGAGTCTAAGAACCTCTGGGTCATCTTCAACACTACCCTCGCCTTCTCTCCTCACATCTCTATGTCTCAAAGAAGTCAAACTAGCAACTGCACCTCCTCAGAGGTATTCTTCCTTTCCTCTCCTTCCCCCAGAAGCTCACTGTCTCCAGAGCTCTGGTGCTCTCTAGACTAGACTACTGATACAGCCTCTTTCTAAATCTGCCTGCCTCTACTCTCTGTCCTCTGCAACTCATCCAGAACAGGACTGCAAGACTTGTCCTTGGCCTCAAGCTCATGGATCGTATATCTCCAGCACTGAAATCTCTCCACTGGCTCCCAGTGGCTGCAAGGATCAAGTGCAAGGCCCTTTGCATTGTCCACAAGGTTTTCTGGTGCATGAGACCGCAATACCTAAAACTCTCTATGGAAATATCTTCCTACTCAAGCTCTTCGCTCCTCCACCTCCAACTCCTTGAGGGTCAGTCGCTTCTCCAAGGAACTAGTTGGGGGCAGATCTCTTTCTTCGGCTGGTGCCTCCCTCTGGAACAGCCTCACAGCCTCTCTGAAACTTGAGCAGAACCATCTCCGGCTCCAGAAGCACCTCAAGACCTTCCTCTTTTCTTCTGCCTTCTCTCTTCCTCTCCCCTGCTTATCTCCTGTCTAATACATGAACTGATCACCTGGCTACCCTCTGAAATCGGGCCTAGGTCCTTTGCCCGTCCATCTGCATACCCGCACTGCCACCTGGCACCCTCTGCACTTATGGTCTGCATCATTAGCCCTACAGCCTCCTTTCCTATACTTTTTAGTCATCTGTTGTGTGCACATCTAACACCCAGACTTGCCACCTGTTGGCTGTGCTACTTGATATATTGATTCCTTGTCCTGCACTTGCAATTAACTTGTGAAGCTGGCCCAGTGATGTGCGGGATAAAATATACTTAGTTGCCAACATGATCCATTCCAATCTGTAGGCGCTTATCCAGTACTGGTTTTCGTGTTGCATTCTGGGGCTTGAAGTCTGTTTTTATGATGGGAAAAGCAGAACTACAAGTCCCTGAATGCAAAGAAAAGAACCAGGACTGTCATAAACCAGCCATAGGGAATCAGGATGTTGTCATGTCTGCGAGGAGTCCTGCGACTATAGAATCACACCGTACCGAGGGGATTCGCTGTAACAGAATTAAGGGAGTGGCTGGGTCTACCACCTTCCTCATAAGGCCTCGGGTCTCCCTCCTCTTCTGTCGGTAGTTTGCATAGTGCTGTGCCCCCCTCATCAAAAACATATAAGGTGAGTACTCCCATTCTAGATGAAAATAATCATAGGTCAGGCTCTACTACTCCCCCCTGATTTGCCCCATATCTGAACTCATGTCACCTCATCAGTCTGCACCAAATCTAGCAATGCAACAAGTTGATTTATGATCCCTTTTTTGATGCAAGTTCCTACTTTTCACTTGGATCAAAACGAGATGCAATCATCTTACAAATTGCATTAGGTGTGGACACTGTGTTGCCTGTGTCCACGCATGTGTAATTGCGCTCACCAGGAGTTGTAAGCGGGGTGTTTTCATGCAATTCAGAAGTACACCCAGATTCACAATTAGGAGGTGTTTGAAGTCCATGAACAAGGACAGCATTCTCCTTTGCCTGTTTTAACAGGAACACAGGTATTCCCAATACACAGAAGGGTCATTTTGAACACTTGCCTGCATTTCTTTTGTTTAAATCGAGACATCGGCGGGATGAACTGCTGCAGCTTTTCTTGCATATCAGTCACTCAGACGGGAATATACATACTTTGTTCTTTTTTTAATACTTTCACAGGCGTTTAATTGCCTGTCCATGTGAAATGTGCTCTGAGCCTGAAATACATTGTTAGGAAAGATTTCCTTCGGGTGCAATTTTCCCTCCATTTGTGAACCCCCCCAAACTTTCAGGTTTTTTTTGGGGTACCTAACCTGACTTTTTCCAGTGGAGCAACGCCTTCAGCTGACCTCCTCTGGACTGTTGCTCATTTGTTATGGGGAAATTGATGTGTCCTTCAGGCTGTGAGTACTGGGAAACTATGATTCCCTTAGTCTTCGACTATGTTGCCATTTCTTGGTAACTTTTTATCTATGTGCCAAGTACCTTACAGTACCGTGCATAGGGGTTATTTTGTTTTATGGTCCTAGACACCCTCTAAGGATATTTTGATGTTTGTACGAGTGTGCCTAGGACTAACTCGTGACAGCAGTTTACTTTTAAAGCATTTTTACTTTGTTTTTATAGACCATAGTGTGGTTACTGCGCTTGTCCCAAGACTGTGGCCAGTGCCAACAATGTCCTTGCCATGAAGTCTTCTGTTCTGTCCTTTGGCCATTTTGTCCCTGTGCCTTCCCCCAGGTTAAGAGACCTGGGTGTTCCTTATTTGGGCATGCAGCCCCCCGTGGAAACCGCATCTTTCGTGGGCTCCTGCATGTCATGTGTGCTAGTGCCCAGGAAGAGGGTTGGGACTGTCTGGTCCCAATCCACATTACTGGTGCCAGTATGTCTTGTAGGCCTGAATGACTGAAATCACTGTGGGGCATGATTGGCCCACATCTGGCATGAATGCAAGAGAGCAGATCCCCCATTGGCTATCTGAGATTTGAGCGTGAGCCGAATCTTGGATAAGAGAAGGGGCTCTGTATCCATTCCAGGTTGATCTACTGAGGCTCATATCGAACCTCATAAGGAGCCAAGTATCATTAACAAGAAAGCACACTCGAGGAACCATCTGTGATGTGCTTGGAAGGTTTGGCACCCTGACCCTGCTGTTGTCACGTTGGACCCTTATTTCTTCATCATACCAAGAAGGCCTGCAAGGGCGATTCACCCCTTTGGAGTAGTGGGAACAACTACTCTCAGCTTCTTCTATTTACCCTTTCAAAGAGCCTCTTCGGAAAAGTTCCTGGGCCATCCAGTGAACTGACCAGCTCGAACCCTTAACATCGCACAGGAATGCCGCCATTCCGAGTTGTCCTAGCTCCTCTGGTATGCGATTTATAAGAGTGCATAATGCTGCAAGCATTTGTGATCCCTGTGTCACCCCGCTGTGGCCTGCAATTCTTACCTACCATGCCCTGAGACGTGCTGCACCAGAACAATCCTTCTCCCTGCTTCGAGAGCTGAGTAAAGGCTACTGTCCCGCCAGGGAGACAGTAGCCGGAGGGTCCTGAAAATGCACTATGTCTGGTAGGCCTGAAACGGCAGGGATAACACCTACAGGCACAGCGGCCTAGACTGCCAAATTTTGGTCTGTACTGTGTCGAGGGTTGGTGAGTATTTTCCTAATTTACCGGTGCCCCCTGGCACATCCATCCATTTATTACGCTTGAGTATACCTCAAAGGATACTCACATTGGCTGGGATAGCCTGCTCTCCCCAGCTGTTCCTGAAATTCTGAAAGTCACTCTATCTGCAACGTATTCGTCATCGCTTCAAGCCCCTTCCTGAGCAGCTACAACCCCTTGAAGAGAACCCGCTTTTTCATTTATGCACGACCGCGCGTTGTTAGCGCATGACTGTACTTTGAACACTAGGCTCCTCACTTCGTAGCGCTGGACTACATAAGTTAGGGATTGTTGATGAAGAACTTCCTAAACTGATGCAGGATGAGGATACTGCAATCACAGGCACAGGTAATACCGGTGCTGGTGATTGAGGCAATTGTCTGCTGGTAGGTTCCTCAACTACCGGCTGGCCATGCCTACTGATAGATCACAGCCCGTACCGGCAGACTTGGAGTTGGTTGGTCTGTAAAGGTGCCGGTATATGTTGTTACGTCACCTTATCGGACCGGCAAACTCCTAATGAGCCCCAAAGAGTTAGAAAGCATAGCACCACTTGTTTTTACGGTTTTCTTCTGGGAGCTGTACCAATGTCTCCTGCACCCACTCTCCCACCACACCATGCATCTTATTTTCAGTTTGGAGCCTTCCCACACGAGGAAAGACAACAGGTTTTGAATATTTGCTGGGGCAAGTCTGCAGGCACTTATAAATCGTCTCAGTGACAAGCCAGATTTGCAACCTCACAGAATCGGTAGAGATTGTGTAGTGTGGTTGCACCCTGTTATTGCAATTTGTAACCTAGCTGGCGTCCACAACAGCGCGACTCTGATGGGCGAAACAAACTGACACACATTAAAGTTTGCCAGGTGCCCGCAACAGCATGACTCAGAGCGACACAACAAATGCTCACATACTAAAGTTTGTTCGGCGCCCGCATCAGGATGACTCAGAGGAGGCAATACATGCTCACCTACTTAAGTGATCTCATATACTGTGAATTGTTATTATTTTAACATTTGTGCAACCCGCAACAGCGCAGCCTGTATATGATATGATCGGTTATTTAGAACACGCTTCATTCCCAGAGGTTTCTAAGCGCGGATCCGGGGATTTTGAACCTGTGTTGCTCCGTGTCGTCTTGCTTCAAAATCGAGCACGTTGCCCCTGAGCTATCCTATAGGGATCGGGGGATAGGAAAGACCCCCCAAGCCTGCAACAGCATAGCCATTGGTAAAGGGAAGGTGGGGTGGGAAGCATGGGGCTTGAAGCTTGAAAAAGCACAGCCTACTCTGAAACCCTTCTTACCATTCTTAAGCATGCAACTGGAACTGCCAGCAGCCTGGCCCCTCCCTCTTCATTGGTCTCCATTTGCAGGCAGAAAAACACAGTCAGAGCACAAGAAGGGGCGGGGCTTTTGTATTGACCTGGAAATGTTTGCTCCTCGGTTGGTTTCTGTCTGGGAAGGCGGGGTTCCTTCTTGTAGTAAGCGCTACTACGAGACAAGGGTGGACTTGTGGTAATAAGAGATTTACAGGTACTCGACTTGTCTCACTGCTACCCAGACTGGCTTGAGGGGTTTCTTTTAAAGGGGGAGCTACATCAACAAGAAATTTAAATTCTGTTCCGTGCTCCAAGGAATGGAATTTATATTTCAGAAGACAAGCGCTGCACACATTAGAGACTGCCGCCTGCCGTTGCCATCCAGAGCACCTCCTTGAACCGGCATCCATTAACAAGTTGGAAGGGAGGTCACGGGATGGGTGCCAGATCCTCACCCCATTGAATTAAGGATCGCAGTGAATAATGCATCGTGGAACCTCCTGCTCCTGAAGGAGATGACACAAAAAACCTGGGTCACGAAAACCGGTCGAACCCCCCTGGCTCGATATCTTCGAGCAGCACGGGATACTATTTGGAGTTTGCACCCCCCATTCGGGTTGGTGCTTTGAGCATCCTAGTTACTGCTCTTTTTTCCGATGCCTAGTCCGCACCCGTTTTTCTCGAACACATTGCATTGTGGGTGAATAAAAGGAATTTAAATAACATAAATAGATTTTGATAAATAGAGATACCTTTGCTCTTTGACTGCGGGCTAGCTAGTGTTTTTTAGCAGCAGAATTCGAAACTAGTGTATAGTGGAGGGAAAGTGAGTCGTTCCTTTTCTTTTAGAGAGGCGGCACACCACCGTGGACAAAGGGATAGTACCACCTGACAGAGTTAGGGTGTCCATAAAAATAGGGTTGCCTCCAGAGGCGGATCTAACGGTCGCCAGGCAGACAAATGGCGACGGGGCCCCTGTCCCAGGCCCCACCCCTTCCACACAGCAAAAAGCCCTTTCTGTTGTGATGTCACTCCAGTTCGAGTTGAGTCGTGTGTGCGTTTGTTCTGCCCTTCTTTCACAGTGTCAAAACTTTAGCCTAAAATTGTGAAAGAAGAGCAGAACTGTTTAGGGTGTGCGTTTGTTATTTTGGGAATGGGGAGGCAGGCCACCAGGTATGAGTTACATGTTGGCTGTGTTGGAGGCAGGACACCAAGTAGGGGCCAAGTGTCTTGTCTTATTCGCTAGCGCCGCGGTTTCCTTCCCTAGGCACTACACTACAGTGCGAAGCTGTGAAGGGGACTGCCACCTGCACTGATGTGCGCCCTGAAGTTGGGGGCTGCCCCAAAGGAAGCCCCAGGACAGGGACCGTCCCTGGCCCGGTGAGTCAGAGACTCAGGGCCCGGCTCAGAGGGGAATTCATGGACCGCAGCACTGCGTATAGCAGCTGCACGGCTCCCCTGCATCACACAGGCTGCCCTCAGGGGCCCACCTCGTTACCTCTGTGGCTCTCTGAGTGTGTTTCTCTATCTTTCTTGTCCTGCCTGCCTTCTTCTCCCTTCCCCTCCATCGCCCTATCTCGTTTTTCATCTGTTTCTCTACCATTCTCTCACCTGTGTTCTTCTCTAACCCCATCGCCCTTCCCCCACGACTTCCTCTTCCATCCTATGTTCCATCTTTCTTTCTCTTTACTCACTTTATATAATATTTCTTACTACCTCTCCCAGCCTCCATGTCTTTACTTATATTTCTTTCTCCTTCGTTCTCATCCCTTCATCTCACTTCTCCCTTGTCCCTCTGTCTCCCTCGCCCCTCTTTCTAATAGTCCTGCTCTTGTGACCACACTTAACACCGCCCACCCAAAGCTCCGCCTCCATGACCTGCCCACCTAGGGCCCACACCAGGTGCTCCCCACGGGGCCCTTTGCCTTAAATCTGCTACTGGTTGCTTCTGGAGGCACATGCCGACCGTGGTGCCAAGAATCGTCAGCGCAACGAGAAACCGAAGTTTCAGGAACTACTCAGATCATGCGCTAATCCATCATACATCTCTGGAGCCCATCACCAACGCAGAATAGACTGCCCCCCTGCATTCCACGCTTTTGGAAGGACCTGAAGACCCTACTCTTCAAAGAACATTTTACCAATTCCTAATCGGACTCAGTTACTCTAGTGCTAACCCTGAGAATCACCCTTTTCCTACACCCCCTCCCAGCGCCTCTGCTACGTCTGCACCCTCACTTGTAACTGCATATTAGCGCTCTGTTGCTTCCCAGCTAGGCGTGTGCTTTATGAATCCCACACGTGCCGATAGCCCTCGATGCTTCGTTTCTTAGTTGCAGTTCAGTGCTGAGATTGTCAGTTTCAAATTGAAAGTAATACATCAATGAGAACTGTTATCAATCGCAACCGCTGGAGGGCAGCAAAGGATCATCGATACAAAGATTGCTTTGTCTTGTCGTCAAGCCCCGTTAAGTGCTTAGTGGATTCAACTATGTTTACTTCGACTACGGCAGAAGTGCAGGCGCAGCTGTGTAAACACACTACCTTATCAGTATGTGTATTCTTTAGCTCTTTGCTCACACATTTGGAGAATGCTGTGTATGACTTGTGAGTTTCTGGAGTAGCACCCCATACTCCTCTGCAATGCACACATCACACACACACACACACAAAAAAAACCTTGCTTCAATTAATCCCTTCTTGGACATTTGCGAGTCCTGAAAAAGTCAAACTACTAAAATTGACTCAGAAGAGGTTACAAACTTTAAGAACTTCCATAGACTGCACCTTGTTTAGCATATCAGTACCGGTAGAATACCTCAGGACGAGCACAAGATGGGACCTGTCGATCTGACAGGTAGTGCTTTAAGTGAGGCGGGGCTTTCCAGGATGTGTCGCTCTCTTTGGGCCTATCAACAGGAGCAGAATCCCGACATCCCCTGGTTCGCTGCTGCCTCTGCTTTCACTGGATTGCGACATAAGTACATGGGGGCCACACAGAGTCAAACTGGACACGCCTGATAGCCACTGGTCGCAACAGAGTGCCGCCAGCAGAAAAACGATGTTTTTTTGAAACATGTTTTCATTTTTTTCCGCCTAGGGACTTTATTGTTAATTGCATTTTCTAGAGACACATTGTAGTGCAGACTTCTGTTTTGGGGGACAGGCTGGACTGGTCAGTGTGGGATGACAGCTCTGCTGTTCTTTTGATGGAGGGAGGTGTGTCCTGCACGTTACACAAAGATCACCGCAGCAGCCACATTGATCTCTGCTAATATTGTATATTTGTATAGCGAAAACCTAGCTCGGGAGCAATGAAGTGCTGTAGAGGTCAGAGGGCAAACTCTACGCAGGAACGGCCGATGGGCAGGATCGCCCTAAGGACCGCCAGGAGCGCCATTAGCCCACCCACGCCAGCTTGGGGGAGTCTTACAAGTGCTCCCCCAAGATACTGCCAAGGGTCAAGGCGTGGCAGGCACCCTATTGATCCGAAATGTGCCCTGTGTGCCGTCCGCGTGCCCGCCGCCGGACCCAGAAGAGTGCAACACCCGCGATGTGCCCAGTCCCCCCTGCTGTCTCTCATTTTTCTTTGTCTGGGGAAGAAGGAGGGAGAAAGGAGGGGTCGCGCCATCCATCGCCGTGGGGATGGCGAGGAGATGTCATGCTGGGGGACCTGCTGGCAGATCCTCCTTGCTCGCGCGGCCAGGGTGAGAGTCAGCCGCGAGAAGAAGAAGAAAGTAACTGCGCTGCCGCGTAACAGAAGGTGGGTGAAACCTCATTCGCCACAAGATGAAAGAAGGAAGACCAGCCCCGCTCCAAAAAGAGGGAGCGCGACTGTATGCGCGCCCATAAGTGTGCCCGGCCCGCTATGCAGTGAGCGAAGGAAAACAGTGTCTGCCCACACTGATAACCAGAGGCAACATTGCCTCCGCGGCCTCCCACGCCCTGCATCTGCCTCGAGGAGGAGAAGGGAGCTGTGCCCCACCCCCAGCGTAAGCAGAAGCTT
This sequence comes from Ambystoma mexicanum, assembly GCF_040938575.1. Taxonomy (NCBI): domain Eukaryota; kingdom Metazoa; phylum Chordata; class Amphibia; order Caudata; family Ambystomatidae; genus Ambystoma; species Ambystoma mexicanum. Next base: position 1,162,824,081 of record NC_090926.1, on the reverse strand, counting down.
GCCAGTAAATAAACGGAAGGAGTGTGCCTGTCCCAGCGCCCCCCCCCCCTCCCCCACAGGGGACTGTGCATGTTGCACACCTGGGTGAGCTCCCGTCATCAGAGCTTGGGAGGCAAGAGTCCAGCCCACCCCCATCCCTGGCAGCGATTGTTTGGCCGTGCTCGCAGCTGAGGCCCTGGAGCTAACCCGGGCCCACAGGCGGTGAACGTGAGAATGCTCCGGTATCGGAGCGAGGAAAGGACCCTGCTACCCAGAACTGGTCCCGGGCCGCCCTCTGGAGAAAAGACGTAGCGCTCCATGTCGGTGCTATGAAAGAAAAGACATATGGCCCCTACAGATCCCCGACCTCCGGCAGTCAAATGTGTGAAAGTGCTCAAGTCCACAGTTATGCTCCACGTCCGAGCCTAAAGGGGAGAAGAGTTGATAGTGCCAATGTACCTGCCTGGGGAACAAAGGGAGTATCAAGTGCCCCCCCCCCTCCCCGGGACACCCTGCCACTGGTGTGCACTTCTACTGCTGGTGGTGCAAGGCTAGCTACTCCTGCCTGGGGGAGCTGAATAATGAGGTGGCTCTAATACCCTGCCACCAAGGACACCCTGCCCCCAGTGTCACCCTACCACTGGTATGCGCCCTTTGCTAAGGCCAACTTCCTGCCCACACTCCTGCCTGGGGGAGAGGACTAAACAGCAAGCGGCCCAACACCCTGCCACTGGTGTGCACCCTGCCGGGTCCGCCATCCAATGTGACCCGGGGTGCAATTGCTGCCACCTCTGCCTTGCCATCATCATGTGGCTCAGCCCAGACACCCTGTCACCTGTGTCTAGACAACTAACGTCATGCGGCCCTGACACCCGGTCCCCAGCGGATGCTAGGACCCACTCTTCCTTTGAATGCATTCTATATCCTTTTCATGAACACGATCCTCTTTCTGTTCCCTGTGATCCCATGATAGTCTGGATAAGCAATCCGCAAAGACATTCATTTTGCCAGGCGTGTACACTACCTTTACGTTGAATTGCATTATGTCAAGGATCCACCTGCGAATTCTAGGGGACAATACCATTCTCCCGGACTTGCTCCAACACTTGCCCAGGCCAACATTACTAGCATCAACTCTGATTACATTAGCGGCTGTGCTGCTGAGCATACAGAGTGTTAGTGCATTGTTAATGGTCCTCTTTATGTTTTCTATTTCCTGTTGGCACTCCTCAGACCAAACAAATGTTCTCGACTTTTTCATGAGGGCTCTTATGTGTTGCGTTCTGTCTGTAAAAAAAATGTGGTACAGATTTTGAATATTATTCCGCTAACTCCAAGAAACTGTGCAATTGATCTTTGTTTGAAGAGGCAGGCATGTTTGATATTGTTTCCACCAGATTCCTCTTTGGACTGATTCCTTCAGAATTCATGATGTGTTCCAAGTATCTCACTTCCCTCACTTTGATCTTGCACTTATGAATCTTAAGAGTGAGTCCTTTTTCTTGTATGACCTGCAGAACTCCTAAGGGTTTGGCATTGTGTTCTTCTTCCGTCATGGTTGCGATCAGAATGTCGTCCTGGAAGTAGTATACACCGTCAAGGCCCCCAAAACAGTTGTTGCATCAACCTCTGAAAAACTGCTGCAGCAGATGCTAGGCCGAAAGGCATGCGCCGATATCTGAAAGCTCCCATGGGAGTGACAAATGAAGTTAGATGCTTTGAACTTTCATCTAAGACAACTTGATGGTATGCTGACGACAGGTCGAGTGTAGTAAAGTACTTGGCGGGATTCATGGTTGTTAACATCTCACTTATATTTGGTAAAGGGTGCCTATCAATCCAAATTTTGGCATTAAGATCTGGAAGATCAACACACATCCTTATGGAATTATCTGGTTTGCATACAATTACAATAGGGCATAACCACACAGAGGACTCAATGGGTCTATAATTTTCTGTTCACAATGTTTCATCATCTCCTTCTGTAATGCTGTGTGGAGTACTAATTGATCTCTTAGGTATGCCTTTGCAACACCAGTGAACCTACATGTTACTTGTTTTTGGGAGAAGAAATTATACCTCTCTAGGACCATGTCTGTCTTATTTCCAAAATGCGTGAAGAGTTTATAGAGTGCAGTTTTGTAGCATCTGTTGCTACTGGCGCTACTGGAATCTCCTCCCTCTCGTCACTATTACTCTGGTTGGGTAGCATGCGGAAAATCCTGAGCACTTCAGCTCCCATGAAATTTAATAGAGTGGCCTCTTTAAGATCATCGTTGAATTTTGCTCCACCAATGGCTCATAAGTACACCTGAAATGCGTCTACCCACTGTTCCCATGGCATGGTGGGACTGCCAGGATTTGCAAGGAAGGGGCAAGGACCAGGGGTGTTCTGCTTTGTTCCAGTTCTGTTTGCTGTTCTTCCCCTTATTTTTTTCTTATTTTCTTTCGTTGTGTTAAGGTGTATTTATTTACTTAGCATATCGACTGTGCAAGCACTGCACATTGAATTCATGAAAACATTAATTGAGTTCTTGATCACTTGGTGTACTGTGAGGCATGGTTATTCTGTTGTTACCATAGGTCAGCTTGATGGGTCAGTGTGTTGCTGTGCTGCAGTTTGCGACAAAGTTACTGTAAAACATCAAAACGATCATTGCTATCCGTGTTGTGTTGCCATGGTGATGTGTCATCACATCACATTGTGGAACACCTTTGGGTCGTTTTTTCTAATCTTTGCGGGGAGCAGCGTTGTTTGCGCGCCGGGTCCTACTTTTGAAAAATGCTCCCTCTCGCTGAACAGTTAGTGCTTTCCGTTGCGCTCTCATTTAATTTTGTATACAGTGTTCTTGCCTCTGTCCTTCAGCTGGCCAACTGACTCCTCTGTTGGGCCTCGCAGTTAGCAATTTCTCTCTTTCTCTGCCTGTGCAGTGTCAGGCAGCGGCTCTCCCTTGCGGTCTCCTTGTCTCCACTTGTTAAGTTTAAAGGATAGCAGGGACTGAAGATTTACTTTAAGTAACTTTATTGAGAGAGCCCCCAGGTGGGTGCACTCTGTGCAAAGCTTCTACTCAACTGACTCCAGCATCGTTCTCAGACCTCGTCGTTTGAGAATGACATTGGTGTGCTCATTACAACATCCTTTTCAGCCTGCTGCATTCTTGCCTGTTTCCACGGGATGGGGAGGTTAGATTCTAGCACATTTGCAGACTTGATGGAATTTTTATTGGCAGCCTATTGGAAAACAAGGCACTGTAAATTGTAACCCATATTTGCAGGGAGGGGTAACCAATAGTCAAACAGCCATCAGGACTTGCATTGGAACTCCTTGCCCCCACCTGCCAAGCCAGTTGTCGTGCATCACTCACAACTCTTACTCAAGCATAGCAACCGTATATACTTTCGATCGCTATCAACCCATTGATGAACAAAAAATGGATAAATTGACTCTTTTTCCAATAAATAAAAGACTTTGTACATCATCACTTTCTGTTGTACCTGGGGTGAGGGGGGAAAGAGGGGGTGTGAGGGCTAATAAGCCTCGGATAGGTTCCCTCATTTTGTGTCCTCATTATTGTACTAGAGTGCTTAGAAATGCTTTTATGTTTTATGTTTTTTTGGGAAGGAGCTAGCACCTTCCTTCACCCCAAGCACTTTAGAATTAGGCAAGACTTATTTTCACTGCTTCTAGGCACTACAAGGAACCAGGAGGAATGAGGGGCACAATTAACTATTGGCTGAATACATTTATAAATGTCAAATTCTATGCAGTTCTAAAAATCTCAAAGCACGATAGAAGCAAGCTCTCTGCCTGGAAAAATGCAGCCTGTGCTAAAAATAGACTGCAGGCATTGCCGTGGTGTTCGCTACCACTGGCAGAGCACACAAAGTATGTTTCTCAGCAACTGTTTGCTGTCTGTCAAAAAGCTGATGCAGACTAAGGGCCTCATTACCAGGTTGGAGGTAGCCATGGCACTCTTAGCGCCATGGCTGCCTCCAAACTCGTACCGACTCCGCCCTGGTGAATGGAGCAATTACCGGTCCATTCCAAGGTTGACGGGACCGGTAATTCCCCAATCACCAGGGACATTCCCCATTCCCATTTGAGCCCCCATAGGCAAATTGCGGTACCATTATTAGCTCTAGAGTCCCTTTGCGGGTCCCGTCTTCAATGCCTGAAAAAAACAGGCGTTATGGAAGGACCCGCAAAGGGAACTCGTAGTAGGGCGGTAAGGCTCGATGCACACAATGCAGAATTATGGAAAAGTAGGTTTAAAAGAAATTACAGGACCACATAAAAACATGAGTAGAATAAATGAAATATGGAGAGCATGACGGGAACATATTTTTATATATAAATGTTCCTAGGTAGCAAAATGATGAAAAACATGAGCTACAGTGTATTTCTGTATAGGTTAGCAATATGTAAATTAGCATGGCCTGACAGAAATCGCTGATGACGAAGAAAGGAGGATTGCAGCATCCCTTGTATGGAAGCAGGACAGTGTTGGATGAAGCCATGCCCATATCCAGTGACCAAGCCAAGAGTATAAAAGCTCCTGCCTGGCTCCAGTTTGGCAGAAGAAAGGAACGGTTGAGGGACAGAAGAGACCGTTCATGCAGCAGAGTTATTTGCTCCTATCCTCATTTCTGTTAAGAATACATTTGTGATCCTTGCCAGATAGACGCTTGGCCTTACTTCCCTAGAGGGGTGCATTTACACTGGTGTGAACATGACTAGGGGTACCCTTATAATTAAGGATACCCCTGTAAATTTGGCGAGCCTTAAAGTTTGCTGTGCATCAGTGAAAGGGGTTGACTTTGCTTGTATGGGTGTGAAGGATTCCTGGGGGGCAACGGCTGTTCAAGCCTTGGAACCTTTCCGCCTAATTGTTTGTCTGTCTATCTTGTCCCATCACATGTGTCATTGCAGTACTGCCAAGCTTTTGAACAAATGTCCTTGATACTGACTAGAGCTGCACGGCAAAATAAACACATGCACAAACACACAGATGACACATAGCTATACTTCATAGTGCCAGCCCCCCAGGACATCCACCAAATGAAGCCCTGCTTAACCTGGGATCTCCAGTGACTACCTCCAACTGAACCCCAACAATAGGGAAATACTGCTCCTCACCAACAACACCAGGCGACCCCACCATCAAGGCCTGGGAATCTGCCATGAACCTCAGGGGCTACACCCCACAGTGGGCAGCCTGTGCCAAGTCTCTTGGGTTCCACTTTGACAGCCACTTCTCCCGCAAAATGCCATATGGTACCAACCTGCAGACAATTACGCCCTTCCAACCAGACACCGGCATCAGAGCATCCATGCAGGCCTTTGCCCCATCTCACCTGGGTGGAGAAAAAACTTTACTCAGAAGCCATCCTAGCACCTAGAGAACTATCATCAAGACGCTGCCCCTCTCGCAAACTTTTTCTGACAATACGATAAGGCAATGACAACACTCATCAGATATAAAACCTATCGTTATGCAGGGTCCCCTCTAACTGCCAGGCAATCAGGGGTGGACTGGCCCATAGGGAACTATGCAAGAGGTCACATTTCAAGTCTTTTGTTTCCTTAACAACTCTGTCCCCCTGGATTGGGACGAGAAACCCTATTCTCAGAACGCACCCCTGATTGGATGTACCACCGTCCTTTAATAATAGAATTGTTTTCCTGAAGAATATGAACGCTTTACACAAACGGACCTCCACTACCATTTGAGGTCACAAATGTGACATTAGTTTGCTCCACTCAGGGTGTGTGAAGGCGGCATAATTTGTACACCACATTGGCCGAGAAAAAGCAGCACTCAAAATGTTCTTGTAAAATAATTTAGAATCTAATAGGACACTCACCAGTCACTCTTTTATTTCATGAATTCTCTCCACTTTTATTGGAATGTAATCACTGGCAGAATACTTGCCAACATGACCCATTTCAATCTGCCGGTGCTTATCTAGTCCTAGAGGTTTCTTTGCATTCTGGGACTTGTGGTCCGAGTTTTATAATGGGAAAAGTGTAACTACAAGTCCCAGAGTGCAAAGAAAAAACCCAGGACTGGACAAGCAACTACAGATTGGAATGGGTCATGTTGGCAAGTATGTGGCAGTGTATGGCATGGCTTTCAAGAATCTACAACCTTTGGCTCTCCAAATGGTTTGCACTAGGTTGGACCCAGTAATCCAAGCCAGCATAGTCAATTGTAGACGGTCATGAGAGTCGTAGTCCAAAACACGTGGAGACCACAGGTTGCAGACCAATGACTAGTCTTTCTCTCAAGTGTTTATTTTCTGCCCCACCTCCCCCCTCAGCCCCAATAAACTGATTGAATAAGAAACAACTCAGTGAATTCTCCAAGCAGACTAAGCACACAAGCTGGGCGGACCGTCCCCACTGTGGGTGGGGGTAAGACCCTTGCAAACGTATTCACTGGACTTCAGATGCAAATGAATGTTAAGGGTATTTGAGGTTTGTTTGGCGAACCTCCCAAAACGTTGAGAACTGTAAAGCGGTTGTAGTTTTTAAAAACTTTTTTATTATGAATTAACCAACAAAATTGATCTTACATAAACATGTAAAGAGAATGTATACATTTAAACATTTAAGAAGATAAAAGCAACACATTATTCATACATCCATTCATTGATTAAATACATCAATTCATTAATTCGACACATCCAATCACACTATATTTTATTAAAAGGAGGCCACCTCATATCCTCCCAGAAATGTCACCAAGGTGGTAGTAATGGCCACCTCATATCCTCCCAGAAATGTCACCAAGGTGGTAGTAATGGCCACCTCAGATCCTCCCAGAAATGTCACCAAGGTGGTAGTAATGGCCACCACATATCCTCCCAGAAATGTCACCAAGGTGGTAGTAATGGCCACCTCAGATCCTCCCAGAAATGTCACCAAGGTGGTAGTAATGGCCACCACATATCCTCCCAGAAATGTCACCAAGGTGGTAGTAATGGCCACCTCATATCCTCCCAGAAATGTCACCAAGGTGGTAGGAATGGCCACCTCATATCCTCCCAGAAATGTCACCAAGGTGGTAGGAATGGCCACCTCATATCCTCCCAGAAATGTCACCAAGGTGGTAGGAATGGCCACCTCATATCCTCCCAGAAATGTCACCAAGGTGGTAGGAATGGCCACCTCATATCCTCCTGTGGCTCTGTCAAAAAACTCTTATTTGTCCACAAATCTGAGTAAATACTTTAGCCTCAAACCTTGTATGGCATTACAAACATTACGAGGAGGGCAGTAAGGGGTTAACGGCGCCGGTAAAGGTGCCGGAGCCATTAACTCCTTACCGCCCCATTACGTGGTCTGCTTCGCGGGACCCGCTCAGGACGCCTGGTTTTACCAGATGTCCTTAGCGGGCCCCGCGAGCGGCCCAGCATGCTAACAACGGGCCCCTCATTAACGGGTCCATTGTTAGCATGCTCCCCATTCCCATTGAGCCCTATGGGGATGGGCCGGGTCCGGGTTCCCTGAATGGGGAAATACCGGGCCCTCCAAGGTCAGAATGGCCCGGTATTTCCCCATTCAGGGAACCCGGATCTGGACTCGAGTTTGGGGGTTGCCATGCCCTTTTTAAGGGCATGGCAACCTCCAAACTCGTAATGAGGCCCATTGTCTAGTCTGGCTCGAGCCTGGCATCTTACAGATGTGACAAACCAGATCACCTGGATGGTTCCCAGATCTAATAGCTTTTATTTTCCCAGTCAAAACAAGATTCAGGCGAAAGCACATAAATTGCTGACGCCAGTAGGGGTGAGGAAAACACGCAAAATAACTTGTTAGCACGTTCACTGGCTTGTCAGTCCAGGATAGACCACTGTAGAGAGAATACAACCTCATGTTTGGATTGTTTCTATATAATCCTCTCTAAACAGTCATTTTTGTACAAGTTGCTGCCTGGTTGTCATTAACTCGGTGCTGACCCCAATCTTATGCAAGAAGTCACTTGCATAAAGGCAGAATCGCCCAATTGGAGACAGCACGTTCATCGCAGACACCTCCCTGCTAAAATGTAAAATGAGACCCCCTCGTAGGCTTAAGCAATGGCCCATAAAAAGACAAAACCCTTCAATAGTTCCAAGCCCTCAGTGACACTCTGCCAAATTCGAACCATAGAGGGGCCATCGGACACAAACAGGCAGACCGAGAACCCTTTTCCAAATTTGACCTTCAATTATTGTCCAATTTAAATCTCCTGTCAGATATATAGTCTCCTGGTCATATGAAAGTGATGGAATAATCTTTTTCTTATAAAAGTCAATGAGGGGCTTGATGGTGAATCTGCAATGCCTTACGTGTAACCACTTGTCAAGCAGAGAAGTGCGTGAGAACTGTGTACCTGTTTTCTTGACAGTGGATCTAGTTGGGACCGCCAGGCTGCTTCCAGTGAAATGACGAGCATGTGACTCGGGGAACCAGCCTCTCCACCACCCTAATGACACAGGGTGGTGAATGGACCAACTCCCAGCGTCACGGAAGGCACTCTCCTGATTAACGTGATGAAGGGATTGTGCAAGCACAGGCAGGAGAGGCCACAGTCTGATGGAAAGTTACTGGATACGGGTGAAGTCCAAAAGAGTCTATTCCAAAGGTACGTGATCCGGTGATGAAGCAAGATAGTCCAGGAACCTCTCAGATGAATACCAGGTAAGGCCCCCAGTCCACAGGGAGACAAGTTCAAGCAGCTTCACGTAACTGGTCTGGGATGACTGATCTGCTCGAGGTACAGTAGGTCCAAAGGATGAGGCACCAGGCAGGTCCAGACAGGAAGAGGGAACCAGATTTGGAGGGGAGTCCACCAAGAGTTGGGATCCCTAAGGTAAATCCAAGGACAGTGAATGAGGGCCCCAGGAAAGCTGGAGGAGAGGCTAAGCCCAGAAAGACCCAGGGAGAACCCAGGACAAGGAGCAGGGATCCCCAGGGAGGCTCGTGGAGCAGACAGGGGCCAAGGAGAACCCAAGCAGGTAACAGGAGACTGGGAACCAGGCAGGCTGGGGACCAGCAAGGCAGGGGAACCAAAGAGAAGGCTGGAATTGAAGCAAGACCAGGCACAGGGAACAGGAACCACAAGAAGCAGGAGCGAGCAACACGACCGTAGCAACCGCGTTGAGACGCAAATTGCTACTGCTCGCGGTTCCTCTTATGGGCCGCCGGCACTCGCGAGGCCTGAAACGCAAGCCGTTTCGTCTCCGAGTGCCGGCGGACCCAGAACGAGGCTTGGAAGGCAAGCCCTTCCCAGCGTGGAGGCCCAATCTACGGCGCATGCGTGGAACCGAGACAGTGGTTTCCCGCGCATACGCCGCAGCCCTCTAGCACCGGCCCCAGCACCTCTCCCCCCGGCGAACGCCCAAGTGCGAAAGCGCGGGTAGATCCGCCAGGAGGTGGGAGCGGGAGCGGGTGCAACGGACCCCGGTCTCCCCAAAAGTGGCGTGACACCACTTCAACTAGGAGTAACCCATTGTGGTCTTTGTTTTGAGTTATTCAATAATATCAGACTTCCTTTTAATTTCAAGCAACGGTGTTACAACTGTTCCACCAACGTTCCACATTAATTTATAGGGTTTATTTGAGTTAGAGGATAACCTCAGTATGAAAGTTTTATTGGTGTTAATGACCAGTTCGTTTTCCTCAATGTACAAAACCATGGCGTTGATTAATCTTTGTAGTCCTAACTGTGTATCCTCTACTAAGATGATATTGTCCGCATAGGTCATAAAGGATAGCCTCAAGTCACCCAGTTTGATTGGTACAAATGCCTCACTTTCCAGTTATGCAACTAAATCAGCAAAGTAGAGGTTGAATAGGCTTGGGGCCAGAACACATCCTTTGTGTAGGCTGCGGAGAGTATTAAAGTAATTTGTTAATTGACCCAGTCTATTCATCCTCACCTGAACTGAAGAATTTAAGTGTATACACCTCAAGATCACCAGAAGCTCTTCCGGTATGTGTCATCCATGCAGTTTGGCCCATACCCTATCCCGATTAATGGTGTGAAGGTGTAAAGGATTTCTATATGTCTATAGCTGCCATAAAGATTGGAGCCTGACCAACAGTTTTGGCCATTTCTTGCAAGCAGTTGAGTACAAAGCCATTTATATTGTGCTCAAGCACCTTGACGTGTCTCTTGTGCTAGATGGAATTACCAATAAACATTTCAGACCAAATAACCATTCAGACTCAAAGAATATGGCAAAATACTACTTTATTCTCACGTTAATAAAGCAGGGTCAACTGGCAGCCATCTGACGGATGCTTGCACACTCACACATATACTTGATTACAAAGAGGTCTTTTACCCCAATATGCGTCCTTTATGATGTCATCCTACATGGCAAACCATAAAACCTATTAGCGGGAGTATTGGTTAGGGGAACAAGTCTACGTATAGAATACATTGGGATTAGTGAACCATTGGCTGTCACTTATCTGTAAAACATGCCTCGAACTACCTCAAAATAAGTATAATACTGATTTTAGCAAACAGAATGGCAGCAGATCGGTCTATGCAACATTGTATAGCAGGTTGCCCCATAGACTCACTGATTGGTTAGCATTCTCACCCAACTTTGGACTTTGTACTCGGCTAGCTGCATGTAAGTGAAATGAAACCTAGGTGCTTGAATCAAGTCAGATTACTACCCATCTTTTCCAATTATTCCATCATCTCTCATCAGTCCGACCATGAGCAGAATTTCCTGTCCGTAGTTGACCTTGTAGCCTGCTCCGTGTTCTGGGGCATTCAAGGGAGTGTAAGCACATCACTATCTTCATCTGAGGCTTAATGAGTAGCCCTTGTTGTCGACTTGTGAGTCACATGTGAAGAGACCACAAATGTGTCAATTTCAGCATCTTATTTACTGCTATTTGATTTAATTATACTGTGTGTCGTTGCTCTTCTTGGCCACTAGAGACTTGCTCACTCTGCCTTGTATAGACTTTATACACTTTTAATTGTACAATACTTTGCTCTTGCAGATGTTCTCTTCTTTTTTAATCTAAGAGAAATATGACTCTTCCATAGCTTACCTGTCTGCTTCCCTTCATGCTTTGCCGCTATTCTTTAGAAATAGCATCCTTGATCCCAAGCCAACATAGACTCCACTTTGTTTTGCACACAAACATGTTCTTCCAGCATCTCCTGACCCTGAAACTCTGATCTGTTACTGAGGTAGCTGAATTGAATCTTTGTACTAGCCTGCAAACATTTTCCAATTTTGGCGGTCCTTGCCACGTTATATATCCTCTATAGCAAGCTTCTATGTATCTCATCTACCTTGGGTTGCTGCGTATTTACACTTATTGGTCAGCAAGTTACTTTGAATTCTTTTGCATTTATGATTACTTTATCGTTTCATACATGTTTCTCTTACTACTTCATTTATTTTGTTACTCTTCAGTATTTTCTTATCGTTTCAGTATGTCCTCGTATAGCTGCTTTATGACATCACTCTGCCTCAGCGCTCCATGATATTCAATGGTGCTTCCACACAACATCCTTCAACACTTTCAGTGCAACGTTACATTCGGTACGGTTGTCTGAGTGCATTTCGTATCTCGTACACTCGATGCGGTATAGGCACAACACATGGAGTCCCATATAGAGCCCTTCTCCTGATGTTCCTGTATGACGGTAGTAAGGGGTCGGGAGCAAGGGAAACTGCGTCCAACTGCTCCTCTACATTCCCCCTCTGGTCAGGTCCTCACCACATTCATCTTTTCATTCTCCTTTATCATCTCTTCATACTGTCGTTTCTTTGGGACCCATATCCTTGCCACCCCCCTCAGGTGACCTGCTTCTTTATATTTTCGTCGACACTCCAGGTCATGTGGCAGCAATCTGCTGATGGTGTAAAGAATATCCATCGTACTACATATTGTTATGCTCCTTAGGGTAGTATAATTTCTTTCCTGGCAGTGCAAGGGTACTTTTCTGTATATTGTCATGGGTATTTCCTCATTTTGCATCTTCTCACTAGTTCCAGTGTCTATATCAATCATGATCATCATCCCAATAGCTTTCTAGACTGTCATCTGGCATTGTTCTGAGATGATCCGAATGAGACAAAGTCCTAGCAATACCAACACTGGTACTGCTCCAAATAATTTGAAGACATTTGCCGACCAAGTTTCAATCCATGAAAACAGAGACGAAAACCAGCCGTCCTCCTCAGTCTTGGCTACTTCATCCACCATTTCTGTTTGGAAGGTTGACAAAACATCATTATTGCTTCTGTCAAAGTCCCATTCTCTTCATCATGGGCAGGTGATATGTACAGCAAGAAGTCATGATCTTGGAGAACACACCACCTTCCATTGTTGTAATCAAGTCCAGGACATACCTGTTCTGCAGGACCATGAGCCTGATTGCCCTCAACTCTTCTCTGATTGCATTAAATCATTTTATTGTTGCATTGATCATTTGCAGCAGCTCCCATCTGGTTATCTGGAACCCTTTAGCATTTACTGCAGTCTGAAGTCCTTGCAGAAATATAGATGCAAATATCACTACTGTTCTGCTGAACAACTTATGCTCATCTGGAATGTCATAATAGGCTTCTATTGCTTTTGCTGAGAAGTAATTATCTCTCCTCCGTCTGCTTTGATGAAACACTCTTTTCTTCCTTAGGTGCGTACCCATTTTTGGGAAGTCTGTAATCTTCAGGTCACTTTGTGGTACTACTAAGACTGGTATCAGTACCAATAAACAAAATCCTTCCCATGTTGGTGGCAACTTTACATATGCTCTTGAATCACAGGATGAGTAATGGTCCATCAAAAATGCTGTTCCTTTCTTCATGCCTGGTACATCACAAACTCAGCCACAATTGTGGTTTTATCCAACTTTCACTGTGTCATTGTTTCTAAAGCTTAAAGATGCATTCTTCAGGGGTAGGATCTAATATGGCCGCCCCTCATTGTCGACCCATGTCAACAAGCTTCCAATCTTAGGACATTGGTTATTGCATTTCTTTTCTGCATTTGCCACAACTACTTCCCATTGTCTGGTTAATGAAGTTGCTGTGCAAACAAACAATCCATCAGCCCATCCTTCAGGAGTAAGCACTGTTCCTTTAATTTCTAGTTGACCTCTTTCCCAGCATTCTCGTATTCCCTTCCCGTTCTTATCGTTGCATTGTAAAATCTTGTTTTCTTCGATCTTGATTCCTGTTCCATTTATTCCAGGCTGTTCATATTTTATCATTTAATGCATTTTCTTCTGGACTTTCTTTTCACTTTATGTCTTGTACATTATGGTTTTTCTTTTAGATGTCTCTTTATTCACCCACACTATGGATGCTGTTCTGCCTTGGAAGAATATTCTGGTTAGGTAGAATGCAAGGTTTGCCAGGCAATGTGTCTTCTTCACGGATACTTCTGTTGCTATAAATATTTTAGAGGTTCCCAAAGCATAAGGTTTAAGGGAACACACATAGCAGTTTTCATCTGATGGACTTCTTCCCACCTTTTTCATGTGCTAATACCATAGGTTATTCTTTAAATGAGCCAAATGACCAAGATACATATTTATATCTTCATGATCTTCCTTACATCACCTTTAAATCAAAATAAATGCCTAGTAAGATTATAAAAAATGCGGTTCATGATTAAATCAGGAGCAAAAGTAAATGTTTCATTGTCACCCAACATATCTGTATTGTTTCTTATAATATGTCTAAATGTCATAATAATCAGGAGGAACCACAAATCATAATGCAGAATGATGCCACAATCATTATTCCATGGAAACTCATCGATTTTCTTAATGACAATGAGCCTCTTATATTCTGAAGCCTCCTCACTTTTGCTCAGACTTTTAATATGCCACTCTGTAAGTCTCTATGAATCACACCTTTAAATCAAGAATGGCAAGATGATTGCAATAATTATTCTAAAAATAATATGATTGTTCTTAGGATTTCCAAGAATTGTTATGACATTGACGTATCTTCATATTAGAGCTGGATAAGAGTGTAATATGTAGGTAAAACCAGCATACAATTATGTGTGTAATATTGTTTGCAATAGGTAGAATAAAGATGAAGTGTGCTTTTCTTCTTTCAGCTCTGGTACATTAATGCATAGTCTCTTGAGCCTATCTAAAAAGTTCCACGGTAACTGCAAGTTTGTTTACTCCTTGTTAAATGTTACAAGATATTGGCCTTTAGTTTAGGATGCTACTGTGTTCTTCATTTTCCTTGTCTTTACTCTTGACCATACAATGAGTCTGCATACGCAGAACTTCTTCACTTGCTTTACTGTTGGTAGTTGCAGGAAGGGCCGGGGTTTCACCTTTATATGGATCGATGTCGTGCAAATGAAGCCAGACTCTTCGTCCTCTTAACTTTGCTGCTGTGGGTGTGACTTCTTCCACCTCGTATGGAGCATCAAAGTGACGAGTACTCCAAGTGCGAACAAACTTTTGTACCTGCAACTGGACCCTCGGAATAAAATTGGTTGTTTTAACAAATCCTCTGCTTCAATGGGTTGATCATCTTTGTCACTTCTCTTTGACGCCTCCCTTCCATTCCTGACCTGTTGAGACAAGAAAGAAATGCTTGTAGTCATTGTTGTTGGGTAATCATGCATCTTGTCACCTAGTGCCATTGCTACACAATAGGTATCATTTTGTAACCTAGTTGGAGGAGCAAGGGGGGTTCTCATGCGGGATCCAGTCACCAACTCATGAGGAGTCAGATGGTGATCTGAGCCAGGCTGGTTTCTTACGGCATATAAGGCAAGGGGTATGTAATGTAGCCATCCCTTCTTCAAAGTTATTTTATTTTTACAATCATTTCCTGCAAAAAATCCATTTAGTTTCTCACAGAAGCCATTCACCAGTGGGTGATAATCAGGGGAAACCTATGCTTAATGCCTAGTAGAAGAACTGTTTGTTCAAACAACTCATTTACAAAATGACCGCAAAACCTCACACACAGACCCCATCTTGGGAAAACCTCATGCACAAGGAACTTGGCAGTACACGTGGCATCAGGGTGTGTGCATGTGTTAGGAAAGATTTCCATTTATGAGTAGTTTTCCGTCTGGTTTTGTATCCCCCAACATTTTGCTGTTGTCTGACCATCCTAGCCTGATTTTTGCCAGCAGAGCCCAGCCTTTTGCTGTACTCTGCTGGGATTTTACTCATTTTACTATGGGGATACTGAGATGCAATTAAGACAGTCAGTACTGGGAGACTATGTTTCCCATAGTCTTTCACTTTGTTGCTACTCTTTAGTAACATTTTATTAGTGCCCAAAGTATCTTACAGTACAGTGCGATGGGGTCCCTTTTTCATTTTTAAGGCTCTAGACACCCTTGAAGGATTTTTGGTGAATGTACAAGCATGCCTTGGACAGAGCTGGTGGCAGCTGTTACTTTTTATCTGTTTCAATTCTTTTCAAAGGTCCAAACTGCATTTACCGCTTTTGGCTCAGGACAGTGACCAGTGTCTGAAATGCCCGTGCCACGAGGTCCTTTGGCTATCTTGGCCCTTTGCCTTCCCCAGGTCAAGCAGACCTGGGCAATTCCTTATTTGGTCATGCAGGGCATGCACAAACCAAAGCTTTCACAGTCTTCTGCATGCCTTGTGTGTTTGCCTCCAGGATGTGGGTCTAATTCCAATACACATCCTCGGTGCCAGGTTGTCTGGTGTGCTTGCATGACTGGGACCACCATGGTCCATGATTGGTCCATGTCTGGGATGGCTTTATGTGAGCAGATCTCCTATTGGTTTCTCTTCGTTTTAGCGCAAAGGAGATTTTGGATACACCCATTCCAGGGCCATCTTCTGAGTTCACACCGAACTTAGTAAAGGAGCCAAGTATCCTGAATCAAGATCCGTGGAACCGCTGGTGACCCGCTGGAAGGTTTGGCACCCTGAGCCCGCTGTTGTCCGGTCGGACCCTCTGTTTCTGATCAAACCTAGAAAGCCTGCAAGGGCACTTTGACTCATTGGAATAATGGGACCAATTATTCTCGGCACCTCAACTTAACCTGTAAGCGAGCTTTTTCAGAAGGCTCGCTTACAGGTTTGCTGCTGGTCCAACTCCCCCTTTTTTTGTTTGCAAAGAGACCTTCTGCCACAGTTTTTCTGTATACACACCACAACCAGAACCATGTACGGTTGATATCCAATAGGCGGAATCAGAGTACACCGGCACTTCCTCATCTTCGAATTTCTGAAGCGCAGCAATAAGCACCACTAATTCTGCAGCCTGTGCAGAGCAATGCGAATGCAATCTTGCGCTTGTTACTACTTCAAATTCACCCTCTTGGTTCAGCTTTATTACCGCTGATCCAGTATGCCTTTTGCCAGTAGTTTGGTGAATTTTTGAAAAAACATCAATAAAAACAACTTCCCCATTCCAATGGCCATTATCTCTAGCATGGGGAATGTCATTATAGTTTGCAGAATATGGTGTGTAATCATGTACATAATCATCCTCTCCTACTGGTTCAGCTATGAACGTTGCTGGCTTAACTGTTTTACATGTGCAGTTTTAATCGTAGGATTGAGTATAATTACCTCATATCCTTAGGCTCTTTATGTGGTCAGTGTACTTTGGTTTTCTCTAAAATCACAAATAATGCATGCTCAACAAATAATGTTACTGAGCACCCCATTGTTATACTTGAAGCTTTTTCAGTTGTGAATGCAGCAGCAGCTAATGCTGCTCACAAGGATAATGGCCTTTCATAACTCGATCTAAAATCCTACTATAATACCCTAATGGTTTGTGTCCATGTCCTAATGTTGTTTTCTGTGTAAGGAATGCTGTCATAACTTTTCCATTTGAATGGGAAAATAAATCAAATTCTTCATGATAATCTAGAATTCCCAACACAGTGGCTGTACTGATTGGCTTTTTTAATTCTTCAAATCCTTTGGTCATTTCACCAGTACATATTATTTTACTCTTGCCCACCTGTGCTTCTTTAAGCCCTTGTAAAAGTGGTTTAATAAATATATTGTAATTAAAAACCCAGGCCCTGCAATAATTACATAGGCCTAAAAACGGTTTAATTTCTCTCCCTGTTTTTGGTTCTGAGGTCTTCATAATTGCTTCTACTCTTTTAGGCATCACTTAACTACCCTCATGTGAAATCAACTGTCCTATATAATAATAATATACAAGACCTCTTCCTGACAGTATTGTAACTTCTCTTTGTCCACTTTATATCCTTTCTCTGAGTGAATAGTCATAAGCCTAAATGATTCTTCTCTACATCTTCCCTCACTCTGTCTCATTGCACACCAAAATTTCATCCACATTTTGAACTATTGCACTTTTGAGCTGAACATTACCTAAGTCCATCTGAAGGACTCTATTAAAGAATGAAGGGGACTCAAAATACCCCGGTGCAAGCTAGTATTTTAAGACATATATTTCTATACACAAAATAAGTCAAATCATGTGAGTCTTCATGGAGGGGAATTGAAAATAACGCATTCTTTAAATCTATGACTGTCAAATATTTGGCCTTAGATGGGATCTTGAACAATATTGTCGCAGGATTTGGAGCTAAAGGAAACTCAGCTTTGACTATATTGTTTAGCGGGTGAAGGTCCTGTATAAATCTGCACAACCCTCCGACGATTTTCTCAATGGGTACATAGCCGTGTTACATGGAGAATCGGATGGAACCAATATTCCTTGCTTCATTAAACCAGAAATGGTCCTGGTTTAATTGCGGGCCATAAAATCTTTGGCACCATCTCTGCCTGCCACCCTCACTACAGAGTGATGAAAACAAATATTACTGCCCTTCCGTGTGGCGCACACCCTGAGCACCTGATTGGACAATCCCCACAGTCCCATTTCCATTGGCCAGCATGGTGAAAAGCGCAGAATGTGGCACGTGCGCTTCCCCAAGTACTGTGAGGGCCGTGTCTCAGTAAAGCAGGAGCAGTCCTTCTTCCCTTTCCACAATTTTTTGTCCATCACCACCTCATTTGGTACTGCTAAATTAGCACACACGCATCCAACAATGGCATCCAAGCCATTAGCATCTAACACTGTCACATCTGTACAACACTTCATATGTGCCATTGCACAGTAAGCCTCCGAGTGTGGCGTCATCGGGAAGCACGTCCAGTAGAAAGTTCAGTGAAATAATGCAAGATTTGTGCATCAACATTTATCCACATGAGCACCCATAACCACAAAGTGGAGGTATGAACACTTTTTCTGCACTATGTTTACAAGTCCATTATAAGTGCCTGTGCGCATTGTATCTGCCAGTAAGCGTACATACCGTTCTTAGAAAGGTTAGTTTTTGTTCTCCCTTACACTACCGTCAAGTGGCACGTCAATTGCATATGCTTGCAATGTTTCCATTTACCCGTACCACCCATTGTAATATTGAAACAGTAACTCTCTTCTTTCCTTCCGACAATACTACAAATTAGTTTTCCCACTAACGCATCTCCTACATAAATCGTAAAAATATGGCACCAAAACCAGTACTGAATGTATGCTACCAATCTGAAGGAACGTCTGAAAAGCTCACTGTCTCCACAGCTGTGGATCTCTCTAGGCTAGACTATTGCAACACCCTTGTTCTAAATCTGTTTGCTTGTACTCTCTGCCCTCTGCAACTCATTCAGAAGAAGACTGCGTGCCTTGTGCTTGGCCTCAAGTCCAGGGATCATATTTCTCCAGGACTGAAATGTCTGCAAAGGCTCTGAAGAAGAAGGTCAACACCATCTGCATTACGCATAGGGCCTTCTAGGCCCTGGGCCCTGAATACCTGCAACTTTCACTTCCTAGATGTCTATGTGCTCGAGCTCTTCCCTCATCGCCTCCAACTCCCTCAGGGTCACTCGCTTCAGCAAGCAACCAGTTGGTGGTATATCTCTTTATTCGGCTGGGGCCTCCCTCTGCAACAGCCTCCCTGCCTCCCTGAAACTTGAGGAGAAGCATTGCCGGTTCCAGAAGCACCTCAAAACCTTTCTCTTTGCCTCTGCTTTTTCTATTCCTATCCCCTGCTGACTTCTTGGCTGAAACTAATTCTGCACTCGTTACCTGGCCACCCTTTGATCTCTGGCCCAGACAACCTCCCCCCGTCAGTCGCACCCCTGCACTGCCTTTCTGGCAAACCCCGCACTTGGGGACTGTTTTCTGTATCTCTAACAGTTCCACCACCAAATGATGTCTGCACTTACCCTTGCACTTGCCACCATCGGGCAGTTTTTTTTACTTATTGTCATTGTTTCTTCTTCCCACGCACTGCACTTTCTCCTCCCCCTGCCCATGCACTTGGGTGATCTGACTCACACCTGGCCTAGTAGGTTTGTTGTCTGTGTCTCCCCCCTGTTCCTCCTCCCTTGCCTCTGAGCGCCTTCTAAAACATCTGTATATGCACTGTATAAATGGCATATCATACAATATCACTTCATATGACATTATACACACATTGGGCCTCATTACGAGAATGGAGGTAATGAAAAAAGGAAGGCGGAATGGAAATAGCGGCATCGTTAACGGGTCTGGGTCATTACGACCCGCTAACACCGGCACCGCCTGTTCCCTGCCCCCTCATACCGGCATGGGTGCATACACGCACCCTTTCGGGGAGAAAATACCGGCATGCCGGTAATTGGAGGACATCACAACCCACGCGGGCATGCAAATACCGGCATCCCAAAGGCGGTAATTAGAGGCTGCACGATGGCGGCCATACAGGCATCGCGGACCACCTGTAAACAGCAATCAGCAATCAAGGCAACGGTCACAGGTGCACACAATCACCACAGGTCGACTCAATGGAGTCTGGCCCAGTATAAAGGGAGTACACCCACACCAAAATGCTACCACTAGCTGTTGCAATCATGGCGCTGGAGGACATGCCTATACTGCTACAACTACAGCAACAACAGCAACTACAACAACAACTACAGCAGCAACAACAGGCAGCACAGAGGAGACGCAGGAGGAGAAGGAGGGTGAGACTGGCCCAGCAATTACCACCAGTGCAGCCAGTAGTTCCTCGTAGGCAGCCGCCAATCCATCGCCTCAGACCCAGTCCATTCAATCTAACCCCTGAGCAGATCCACACCCTTTACCGGTTGGACCGGGACACCATTACCACCATAGTGGACATGATACACAATGACATTGTCAGCCTGATAGAAATACGCATTGCCATCCCCCCGCTACTAAAGGTGGTGTCTGTGCTCCACTTCCTGGCCACAGGCACCTACCCGCACACAGTGGGCCAGCTGCATGGCATTTCGCAACCACTATTTTCATGCATGCTGAACCAAGTGCTGGACGCCCTCCTGAAGCACGCTAGCACCAACATATCCCTACCACGGACTGCCCAGGAGATAGCTGACACCAAAGTAGGCTTCATGCACTGGCAGGCATGCCCAATTGTGTCTGTGCCTTGGACTGCACCCATGTAGAATTGGTAGTCCCCCATGCCGTAGAGGCGGTGTACCGCAATCGCAAGCAATACCACTCCATCAATGTGCAGATGGTATGTGACTCCAGCAGGATCATCACACATTGCTGCGTGAGATTTCCCGGATCAACACATAATGCCATGGTGCTGCGTAACTCCACGCTACCCCGTCACATGGAGCAACATGCTGGACCAAGTGCATGGCTGCTTGGTGAGTTGCCTGAGTGGGCCATGGCAGTGCATTGGGGTAGGGATGTGTTGTGATACATACCCCACCTGGGTGGGAATGGGGGGATGCATACCCCACCTGTGTGGGAATGGAGGGATGCATCCCCCACCTGAGTGGGAATGGGGGGATGCATACCCCACCTGGGTGGGAATGGGGGGTGGAAGCATACCCCAACCTGGGTGGGAATGGGGGGGATGCATACCCCACCTGGGTGGGACTGGGGGTGCATACCCCACCTGGGTGGGAATGGACGGTGATTGGAGAATGCACGCAGAGCTAATGACACCTGACCTGAACCTCCCAACCCCAACATTACACATCATTGGCACACATCTGACCATTAACGCATATCAATGACCACATGTGAGACGCACGACCTGACCACCATGTGTATGTCAAGCAATGCATGAATAAACAGGATTGCTACTGTGCCAATGTGGCCAGTGTGGCCATGCACAGTATACAATACGCAGCATAATTGGGAGGCTAAATATTGTCGTACAACCACAGTACATCCACCTCAGCATGCATCATCTCACCCTGCATCATCTTTTGAATGCCATACAGACTACCACACCTCCTAGCAGTATAGTATGCATCTAGATAACATTCGTGCATACGTACAGGGACATGTGCATGTCCACACCAAATAGCTGCGGGCATGACTGTGCTTCCTGAAGGTGGCAGCTCAGAGTGACACACACCTATTTGTATTTGCTTGCAGGTGATGGAGGATATCCCTTGAGGCCGTGGCTACTTACCCCTGTGTGGAACCCGCAGAACAGCCATGAAGAGGAGTACACTGAACACCGTCATACATTAAATGGATATACACGAAATGATCTATGTCCAGGCATTGAATGTTTTGTCTCACAACGGGTGTATTGGTTCAAACTGCTAATATGTGACATCCCACACCCCCCCGAAACCCCAGTGAACTCCCAAACCCCCCTCAGTAAACTACAATCCCCCCAGTGAACTCCCAAACACCCCCAGTAAATTACAAACCCCCCCCAGACAGTCCCTCATCAGCACTGCCGAGGCATTGACTGCGGCTGTGTTGGCTGTAATGGTGGCTGTGGTCCCCGCTATGGCTGTGGTTCTCTCCCGCCTGGTGTCCTCGCCATCCGCTATGTATTGGTGCAGGAGCTCCAACATCGACTCCTGTCGGGCCTCCATCCTCACCAGCCGTGACTCAAGGCTGTTGGTGGGAGCAGGAGTGGTGGGTAGTGCTGTCACGGGGCCTGCATCTTCAGTGCTGTCCTCGGGGAAGGGGCTCAGGTCAGAGTCGTGCAGGCAGGGATCAGCACTACTGTAGGTGGATGAGGGTTGAGTTTGGGGCCGGGGGTGGCCACGGGGCTTGGGGTGCCTGGACAAGCCACATCCGTGACTCCTTCCTGGTCCACATTGTCCTCAAAGGCATCTTCAGTGGTGGCCAGTGCTTCTAGGGCCTCCCCTTCCACTGGTGTGGGTGTGGGCAGCTGGGTGTCGATGGTGTCAGGCGCACTGGCTGTAGGGGTGGGCTGCGAGGCTGACCCGCAGGTAGTGGTGTTGGTTGCCCTTTTCTGTGACCGGGACGTGGATGCTCTCGTGGTGGTGTCTTGGCTGGCATGTTCTCCATCTGTGCCTTGGGGGTAGAAGAAATGCAGGGCATCAGTGATGGTGTTACATGCCAGATGCATACTATGGTGCTGTGCAGTATTTCATTAATCATGCATTCATGTCTTACAGGTGTGTCACACAGGGTAGTCTGAGGGGGCATTTTGGCATTTGCTGCATGGCAAGTGGCATGTCGTTGTATTGGGGTTTGTGTGATGTATTACATGGGCACGGTCCATGTGTGTTGGCTGTGTGTTGGTTATGGGATTGGCACTCAGCTTGCATTTCTGTCTGGCAGGGTTTGGCCCTCCATCTGGACTTGAATATGTTCATGTGGGTGTTGGGACATGCATTGCCTTGCCTAGACTCTCTTCCACATCACTTGCGCTAGGTCATGGTTTCCCCTACAGGGATCTGCAGGGTCACTCACCTCCTTCTGGTGATGTTGCCACACCCATCTCTATCTCTATCTCCCCAAATCCCTCGATGGACTCGGGATTTATAAAGGTGCTTGCCGTCTCCTCCCAGGTGGTCAGTTTGGCTGGAGAGTGTGGACCCCCGCCTGTGGCCATGGCCTCCCTCCTGTAGCTCGCAAGGGTGTTGCGGACCCTGAGGCGGAGGTCATACCACCTCTTCCTGCAATCCTTGACACTCCGTGGGGTGGTTCCAACAGCGGGGACCTTGCGGGCTACCTCCTGCCAGATGTCCTTCTTCCGCTGCAGCACCTCACGCTTCAGGTTCTGTGATTTGATCACGTCAGCATGTGCGGCAGGGGTGTCCGCAAGCATTTTTAATTCAGCATCTGAAAAGCACTGTTTCCACAGGCGGGGGTGGTCTTAAGGGTTGCCTTAGACATTGTGAAAGTATTGACACTGAGCTCTCCAGGAAATGACTGGTGGTTTTGTAGGATTGCAATGGATTGTGTTTTTAAAGATGGCTGCCGGCGCATTTCCCGTTCCGACGTGATGACGTTACTTCCGGGTCCGGTATTACGAGCCCCGTATTAGCATGTTGTTATTACCGGGTCGGTATTAAGGGGTTCCTCCTAGGCGGTGGCGGTATCGGCGGGTGCCGTGATGGTGCTATAGCAGGGTTGAAGGGCCTTTAGTGGCAACCCCCTTTAGCGGGGGTTCGTGCGTTCTCGCACACTCGTAATCACCCGCTATTAGCGGTGTCATACAAGCACGGACCCGCTCGTACCTCCATGCCGGTAATGACCCCGTTTTTACCGCACTACTCATAATGAAGCCCATTGCATTCATTACAACAGCATGCCTGCCACTTACCTTGTACACTTCACACATTTTTTCCTGCAGCACCCCACTTACTGCAAACTTAGGAAAAATGATTGCAGAAAAGCAACAATGTGTGTATGTCAGAAACTTCAAACAAGTACATACAATGCATGCATATATCAGGATGCCTGCCCCTTAGCTTGCACACTTCCACCATACTCTTCTGTATTTCTCTGTACAAAGAGACCTTCTATCTATACAAAGAGGGGATATACCTGCAACATAAACCCTGGTCCTTCAGATAGAATACATGGCAAACAAAAAAGGGGGGTTGGACCAGTGGATCTGGTGACAAAACTCACTGTCTAAATCAATACAATTTTATTAAATGAATCACAAATAAACATCTATCTGTATGTTTCCTTCAAAACATTTTCATCTACATCCCCGGAGTTGGTATACAGGGCTTTGGTATGGCTTACTCCAGTCCATGAGAGAGGCAAGACACCTTGATTTTGCCTTACGTCCTGAGGAAGGTCCTAAGAAGAAAATGACAGTATGTTTTGTCCAACGTGACCGAAAAACGTGTCGACGCCACACAAACTGTTTGAAAATGATAAAACAAACTGTATATGACACTATTAATAAAGACAGGGTCAGAGAAAATAGATGCTGAATAGTGATTTGTGAATATTGGTGTATGATTACATTTTTGCTACACTTCATATAGTAGGCCATTATGGTTTTATGTATGAAAGTATGAATTAGGGATTGAGGGTTTAGATAAGAGTTTAGATCCCTGAGTTGTGAAAGATTTGTGTCTTTTTTCCTGTAAAAATGAAAATGTTGTTTTAAAGGAAACATACAGATAGATGTTTATTTGTGATTCATTTAATAACATTTGTATTGATTCAGACAGTGAGTTGTGTCACCCCGATCCACTGGTCCAACTCCCCCTTTTTTTGTTTGCAAAGAAACCTTCTGCCACAGTTTTTCTGCATACACACCACAACCAGAAACCTTATTGAGCAATTCCTTTGCCTCCACATCCCTTTTCCATGGCTACTACCCTGAAAAGGGCCGGATGTGGCACATTTAATCCTGAAACTACTGTGGAATCGTGGAGTTATCGTGCTAGGAAGCAGGGGGTCGGGGGGAAAAAAGTGTGAAACAGGTTAGTGGATTGGTTCTTTATTGGTCCTTTGTTTTTGGTCTTCATCTTTCTCTTTTGCTTGCCTCTTTACACTGTTACAGGATTGTCTTCAACAGTTTTTGCACAGTGTAAAACAAAACAGCATTGCCAATGTTGGTAAAAAAATGGAATTTTCATGGAATTTGCATGGCACCAGTGGTAACTTTACTCATTAATTATGTCATAGTCAGTGGAGAACATCCCAGCAGTGGACATAAATAGACACATGCTTCTGTGAACAAAACACCTTCCAACCTCTGACTGTGGACAAATTACACCGGCATGGTCCCATGCACCTCTTGGTGGTATGCTTGAGAAAACCACCTTGGGAGAGGGAGAAATCTGCATCACTTCTTCCATCAACTTCTTTAGGCGACTGAGCAAACATTCACATGACATGTGCCCCAAATGTAGGCTCCATAATGCAATACGACAACCTTAACAGTACCAACAATGGCCACACATCTGCAAAGGTCAACCATACCGCCGAAACTGCCCTCGTAGACAATGCCCCAGAAAGCCTGTCCTCCTTCAAATGCAAAATTAGCAGCCATGCCTCTTTGTGCCGTATACCTGTACAGATCTTGCACAAAGGTATCATCCACTATTCTGCATCCCTACATCACAGCCTGCCATCCTCATTACACAGACTGATGGGGAAAAATTGTACCGACCCTTCTTATGAGGCACACCCTCGACACCTCATTGGCTAATTCCCACAGTTCCATTTCCATGCCCACCATGCTTAAAAGTGCAGGATGTGGCATGTGCGTTTAACCAGCTACAGTGAGAGCCGCGCCCCAGTAAAGCAGGGACAGTCCTTCTTCTCTTTGCACTCCAGCCATGCATCCAAGGCTTTAGGCCCTCATCACAGAGAACACACCATAGTACACCCCCATAGTACACCAGGGCCCTCATTACGACCCTGGCGGAAATTGACTGACCGGACCGCAACAGCGTAAATAGCGTTTCCGCCATTGCACGAAGGAGCAAAGAGCGGTCCATTACGACCCATCGGGCACGAGCACCACGCCATGGCGGAAGTGCAAAGTCCGCGATGGCGCAAATGTCCCCAAAACGGCCCACACCGCCGCCGTACGTCGCCCTAGGTGCAATACCGCCACCCATCACAGCGGACACCGCAGAGTGCGCCTACCGGAAAGTACGGTGACCGGAAATATACGGAAACGGAAGTAAAAACATGGGCCCGGAACGGGAAACAACCCGCCGTACACCTATAAAACCACTAAAACAACACTACCACTAAAAACACAACCCTGAGACACACCCCAACCCGTCATCCACCCTAGCGAAACCTAGAAAAATGGGAAAAGCAGCGAAGAAAGCGTGCGACCGCAAGCGGCAGGTCCACTTCTCCCGCGAGGAACTCACCGTGCTAACAGAGACCCTCCAGGAGAATGCTGCCGTCGTCTTCTCCACGCAAATGACCAGGACGGCACTTGCGAACAAGAAGGCCATATGGGCTCTGGTAGCACAGCGGGTAAGCGCGGTGGGGACCGCACCCCGCACACCACAACAATGCCGAAAGCGTTGGGACGACCTGCGTATACGCGTCCGCAGCATACTCTCTGCCAACCGCAACATTGCCACAGCCACCGGGGGAGGTCCTGAATCACCCATCAAGTTGACCCCCTGGGAAGAAATCTGTGCCTCCACCATCGGAATGGAGAGCATTGAGGGAGTCGGAGGGATGGAGAAAGGAGTGCAGACATCAGAAGAATCAGGTAGGTGGGCCAGATAAAATAATGCTAAAACCACAATGTCCAATCATGTGAAGTACCATGTGTCCACATAGTGCAACAGGAACACATGTCCAGGAGAACGTCCACACACATCGCCCTCATAGCGCACCTTAAAAACACAATAAATACATAAATAATTAAAAACCCCTAAAACACCCACCACACGTCCAGCAGGCACACCCTAACTGCAGGCTGCCAAACAACTGCACCCTCACCCCACACACAAATGAAAGCACCTCTAAGGCCCCGACCCAAATCACCCTCATGTACCACCCCAATGCATGTGATACAATGCCATTCCAATACCCACAGACCCATTAATAACCCTCGCCCTCCTTTACTCCACCACAGGGTCCGATCCTAACGACGAGCATCAGGACACCCCTACCAGCACACCTGCAAAGAGGGCCAAGACCAACGGCCAAAGACCCTCCACCTCAGCTGCACGCATCAAGACACGGCAGCAGCACAAATCAGGTGGCAGCACAGAGGAGGGAACATCAACAGGCACCCCAGCAGCCAGCATGCCCACTACACCACCACCACAGCTCCCCCCAACGGATGCCACAGAAGGCACTGGCTCTGGTGGCAGCAGCACCATAGGTGACACCCCAATGATGGCAGCATGCTCCGACACAGAAGACGGAGATGTCGAAGTCCGATCCATCCATGACCTGTCCCAATCCCCCTGTCTGTTCCCTCCCGTACAACATGAGAATACCACGCAGGGGCACCCACAAGACGACGACTGGCCATCCCCCACAAGCCCTGTGGCAAGGCAACATGAGGTCAACAGCCCCTCTGTGACCCCCCCGCAAATGGCCATGGCCCAGCAGAGGCAACAGTCCCTCGACAAGTTAATCGGGCAACAGCAGCAACTGGCCACGCTCCTCAAGGACCATGCCGATGAATGTGGGGGCACTAAGGCAGACATAGAAACATCAACTGAGACACTCAGGGCAGAAATGGAGAGAGGTACAGAGACACTAAGGGCACAAATTGAGAGTAGCACCGAGAGCCTGAGAGTCCAAATGGAGAAAAGCACCGAGAGCCTGAGAGTCCAAATGGAGAGAAGCACCGAGAGCCTGAGGGGGGAACTGCATGCGACGTCCAAAGACGTATGTGCCGAACTTGCTGCAGTGCGCCGTGTGCTCACGGAGCTCTCACAAACCCTTAGGGACATGCATGGACGTGAGCAGGCAGAGACATCTTCCGTTGCTAGTTCCGTCCAGGGCAGCCCCCAACGTAGATCTGGGAGGAACCTGCGCTCCACAGGCAGGGGCGCCCCTGACACCCGCAGAGGGGGCTTGCAATAGCGACAGTCCACTGACAATGAGCATCTTTGGACACTGGTGTTCGGGGGGGAGGTAGGAGGGTGGAGGGGGTGTGTTGGGCTCACTTGGGTGGCGGGTCGATAGGGTGTTCAATATGATATCACATATGCCATAAACAAGTGCACGATCAACCAATGAGAAGTGTCGACAATGATCATTATGTACGAGGCCATCCTAGGCGTATAGTCCATATTGTGCATGTACCAGACACACACAGTGCCACGAGTCCCGTGTCCATGTATCAGCCACCAGGCGTGAGTGCTAGAAGCATGCATCAATGACATGCTGACGAATGTCACGGCCCTCCGGTGCCTCGCAGACTCCTTGAGGTGCTGCCACATCTCCACCCTCATCATGACCATCATCAGGTGCTTGCAGTTCTGCGTCTGGGGGCATGGGCACATTTCTACGTACGCACATGTTGTGGAGCATGACACATGCCATCACCATCTTTGCAACCTTCTCATGGCGGTACAGGAGTGCCCCGCCAGACCTGCTGAGGCAGCGGAAACGAGTCTTCAGTAGGCCGAATGCCTGTTCAATGACTACACGGGTACGTGAGTGGGCATGGTTGTAGTCCTCCTCATGCTGGTCCCGTGGGTTCCGGACTGGTGTGAGGAGCCATCTCTTCAGTGGATACCCAGCATCACCTGTATGTGGAAGAAAAACGTATGATGTGGAATGCCATTGCTACGTACGCACACCCCCCCCCCCCTTCCTGCCAGGTCATTGCCGCATCACATACCCCACATCATCATGCATGAAAAGAGACTCACCGAGTAGCCAGGATCTGTTCCCTGCGTGTCGCTCCATGTAGCGTGGTATAGTGGAGTTCCTCAAGACCATAGAATCATGGGTTGATCCAGGGAATCTGGCACAACAATGTGTAATGATCCTGTTGGAGTCACACACCATCTGTACATTCAGGGAATGATATTGTTTTCGGTTGCGGTACTGGGCCTCCATGGCATGTGGGACGACCAATTCCACATGGGTGCAGTCGATGGCACCAATGCAACCCGGTATGCCGGCAAGTGCATGGAATCCCACTTTTGTGTTGGTAATGTCCTGCTCCGAGCGTGGTAGAGAGATGT
Organism: Ambystoma mexicanum; assembly: GCF_040938575.1. NCBI lineage: Eukaryota > Metazoa > Chordata > Amphibia > Caudata > Ambystomatidae > Ambystoma > Ambystoma mexicanum. The sequence goes on along the minus strand of NC_090926.1, from coordinate 1,162,795,210 downwards.
AGTCGTCTGCGTGCTTCAGGAGGGCATCGAGCACTTGCAATAGTGTCCGTGAGAACAGTGGCTGAGAAATGCCATGCAACTGTCCGACTGTGTGCTGGTAGGTGCCCGTGGCCAGGAAGTGGAGTACAGACACCACCTTCAGTAGGGGTGGGATGGCGGTTGGGCTGTCTATCATGCTGACAAGGTCGGCCTGTGTCATGTCCACTATTGCGGCTATGGTGTTCCGGTCCAAACGGTAGAGGGTGTGGATCTGCTCATCAGTGAGGTTGAACGGATGTGCTCGGAGGCGTGGGATTGCGGGCTGCCTGCGTGGTGGTAGTGGCTGTGCTGGCGGCCCTTGCTGGCCCTGCCTTGGCCTCCTCCTCCTCCTGCGTCTCCTCCGTGCGGCCGGTTGTAGTTGGTGTTCGTCTTCTTCTTGGAGTTGCAGTACTTGCAGTGCTATCAGGTCCCCCAGGGCCAACGTCGCGAGTCCTGCCGGTAGCATTTCGGAGTGGGTGTGGTTGTGGGAGGAGACTGGGTGTGCACTTTATGTGTTTTCAGGCTGTATGGCCTCCACCTGTGGTGATTCATTCCACCTGTGCAAGCTGCTCTCCCCTTTGGGCGAGCACGTCCCGCACACAACGCTGCTAATCGAGGAACGGCATCTTGCTATTGCAATCATGTATTTGTACCCGATGGCCGTGTGACATTAGTTGATATGTACATTCGGCTATGGTCCCATTGTTTCACATACAATCTTTGCAGTCGCGAACAGACTTGTGATGGGTCAGTGGAACGTAGTACTCGAGTAACGGTGGGCCCTCATGCATCACTGTACAGGGTTGCAACGACGGGCGGGGCGTCCCATTAGTGGGTGATGGCAGTTGACATTTTCACACACAGCTGCACTAGCTGGATTATTTTGTGATTTCAAACGGCCACAGATGCCTTTTCGACGTGATGTTGCAAATGAGGAATTCGAAGGCCGCTTTCGGTCTTCGGCTAGCTGAGAGGAGTTGCCCACAGGTCTGACTGCAAGTATAATGTTCTATTGTTCGATGTCCTTGAGACAGAGGCCATGGCGAGGAAGCAATGATTGATATGAATAGTTTGGGATGCGCTATATTGACGTGGGCGATGAGGCCGGACGTCCCCAAAATCATGTAACTTCACAACACAGGAATTACGGGCTGGGACACTGTGGATTTTGCAGGCTGCATAACGCACAGACTCAATGGAAATCCCGAATGTCTTGTGAGTAAATATTCCGGTGTATTAATTGCAGGATGAGGGAATGATGAATGGATGCATGGCCAGCTGATTTGATACAGGGTTTGCCATGTACGGGGCTTGTTGGAATCTATCCGCCTCCCCTGCGCTATGTGATGCAGGGCTGCCATAGTGGCACCATCGTCTATCTGGCCTTGTTGAGCCCTCCCTGTCTCGAGGCGCCTTCAGACACTTGTGTCCATGCACGTTGATATTCCCATCTGATGGAATCTGTTTTGACAGACGCATGCACAGGTACACTCGTTTGGGATGGTGTTTACACCTCGATATAGATAGTTATGAGTGGCAAGTGGTTTTGGGGTGGTGATGATCCTTTGGAGTGGGCTAGCATGCATATGGCTGTGGATTTAGTGTGGTCATTGGAGTGAGTTCTTCGAAAGTAGTTCTGATGGCCATTCTGTTCTTTTTCTTTTCTTTTTGTTGACAGGTATCTCCTACCCTTTTGCCACTGCCATCTGTATGCCACTCCTGCAGATGGCGTTTACTCCCGACACCTGCTGCTTCGTGTTAATCAGTGGAGCAGCATTACGATCTTATGGGACGATCGCCAATGGCCCACATGCCCTTACGCAGTACTAGTGGCTCGGAGCAACATTTCGGCCTTTCAGTTGGACTAGTGCCTCCCCATAGGGACGGGCCTGCGGTTCTGTGCGCTTCCATGTTGCCTTTTCGTACGTGAATGTGGCTCTGTGTACCATGATGGGACAGGGCGTCACACAAGTAGTAGCTGGTCATTCCTTGCGGATGCAGCCCACGATGGTGATATGTGTTTTGGAGTTCATGGACTGATGGCTGTATGAGCTTGGTGATTTAGTTGTGCATTAAATTACTATTCTGATATGGGCCGTGTAGCGTTCTTCTTTGCGAGTGATGTGGCATATTCCTATTTGGGGAGCGATGTTTTGTGAGGAGATCTGCATTGGGTTCCGGTTTCGGAGTATGGTCGCGTGGTACTGTGCTGGGCGCGTTTGCCTACGGAGCCCAGTGAGGTCAGGGATGGGGGATGCCAATATGACTGTTTGGATGTTGTCATGCTCAGGGGCGGGGGATTGGGTTTTGTGTGACAGACGACGGTCAGCCAGGTGGACTGGTGGAATGTTGTGATTTTCGGAATATTGCTGGTCACAGGTGCCTGTGTTTGCGTGCGTTTCGGGGGGGGGGACTGTGGTCATGTCCATTGGAATGGCTTCTGTATTCGTGCCATCTGTGCCCTGCTGCTCCCATTGGCCACTCTTGTGGATCTTTTGTTCGTTTGCATGCATGGGTGACTTGTACATTTCACTGGTAGCATTGTGGCATCATTGCACCTACGAGGAGTTGTGCTTTGTGGGCAGGGAGCGGTGTACAGGCACTCAGTGGGGCCGTTTACGGTTGATTCGCGATGCCGTACTTCTCACCATGGCGGAATGGTGCTTTCCGCCATGCTTGATGGCGTTAGGTACATGTCCGCTAGGGTCGGAATTGGCGTACCCTTGCGCCATGGTGGTATTTACGGTTTGGCATGGCGCGCGCGCGCGTGCTTGGTGCAGTTAGCGTTGGCGTTCACTACGGTGTCGCTAATGACTTCGTACTTTGCGGTGGCGGGTCATAGTCGCACCGAGCGCTGATCGATGGCGGTATTGCATCTCCGCCATCGTTTTCCGATTTCCGCCAGGGTCGTAATGAGGGCCCATATGTTTAAATGTTCATGCTATGTGCAATGCACTCCCCATCTGGAATTCAGCCTGCCAGCTTTCACCCTGGCCACATATTTGAATGCATGGCTGCATGACGTTGCGTTGGGTGTGCTGAACAGTATGTAGGTGCCTGTGTACATTGGCCATATTTTACATGTGTGCTGCTGAGCACTTACTTTCATGCCGCAATATCTTAAAGCACTTCCTAAAGCAAGGGCCTACACATAGCAAACGCAAATAGTCACATGTGGCTCCCTATTGTGCAACAGGTGCAATGATCTACAGCATTTGCTAATCTACGCATAGCATCTCACTTCTGCTGTTCTACCAAGTCTTCAATGTCCTCCACAACCATTGTGTAAAAGTCACCAACTTCAAATACATGCAGATGTACAACTGCATGCCTGCATTATGTTGTGGTGGTTGTGGCAACGGCCTAGGCTGTTGGGTGCATGGCCTACGTCCTACGCCCTTTGGCCATGAACCCAACAGTCTAGGCCTTGCACACACCCACCACAACATAACAGAGCTATGCAGGCGAACATGTAGCCAGGTTCCACAATTCAGAAAGGCAACTTAGGCACCGGCACTTCTACCCAACCGCCGCCCCATAATACAGTGATGCATGCAAATATGTTCGAGTTACCATAATCCACAAACATACCACACTGGTTGGTACCCCTACCCACTTCCATTCACAAAGCATTCTATTACTGACAACCAAACAACAAGATCTTGACAACATTGGTCCTGCTCCCAACACTCTACTAAGTGCATAGGACCAATACTGCATAGTGTACAACAACACTTACTAATCGTACCATCTTCTATATGAACACTATTCCAACATTGCACCCAGTGGACATGCTATAGCACTGCACACTACAGCATCTCCACCCATGCAGCGACAACTGTAAGAAGAAACTGCATACAAGCAATAGTGCAGAGTGCAGTACAACATTTACTAATCTGCTCAACGCTAATTACCCAAGCACAGATTACAACCACTTCAACCATACCCTCTTCTATACGGACAGTATTCCAACTGTGCACCCACTGGACACGCTGCATCACTGCTCACTGCAGAATCCGCAGCCATGCACCGACAACTGTAAGATGTTCTAAAACTCACCACACCTATGGATCCAACAATGCATGCAATGCAGGCAAAGATACACACACACAAAGCAACAATGTCAAACCTATTTGCAACCAGTGGACATACTTGTCTGTGCAAGGGCTCCAGCCATGCATCCAATGCAACATTTGAAGGGTCTTATAAAGGGCAAACCCTAGCAAACACAAATGGTCACATGTGACTCCCTAATGTGCAACACATGCAATCACCTACACCATATGCTAATGTATGCATAACAGCTCACTTCTGCTGTTCTACCAAGTCTACAATGACCTCCACAGCCATTGTGTAAAGGTCCCCACCTTCGAAGACATGTAGAGTTACAACTGCATTGCTGCATTATGTTGTGGTGGCTGTGGAGACCTAGGCCTAGACGGTTGGGTGCATGGCCTATGGCCTACAGCCTTCGGCAATGCACCCAACAGTCTAGGCCTTGCCCACACCCACCACAACATAACAGAGCCATGCAGGCGAACATGTAGCCATGTGCCACAATTCACAAAGGCAACATAGGGAGCAGCACTTCTACCCAACTGACGCACCATAAAGCAGGGATGCAAGCACACATGTTCCACTTACCGTTATGCGCAAACATACCACAGTGTTTGGCACCGCGACCCACTTCCATTCACAAACCATGGTATTAATGGCAACCATACACCAAAATCTTCACAACATTGGTCCTGCTCCCAACACTGTAGTATGTACATAGAACGAATACTGCATAGTGCACTACAACACGTACTAATCTGCGCAATGCAGACTACCCAAGCACATAAGAACCAGTTTAACCGTACCCTCTTCTATATGCACACTACTCCAACACTGTACCCAGTGGACACACTACAGGACTGCTCACTGCAGCATCTGCACCCATACCCCAACAACTGTAGGATGTTCTAACAATCACCACACCCATGGAACCAACAATGTGTGGAACGCAGCCGCACCACACACAAAGCAACATTGTGACACCTACTTGCAACCAGTGGACATACCTTTTCAAACAGTGGACATATTTTCCTGTGCAAGGGCGCCAGCCATGCATCAAAGGGGCTACAGAGTTACCACACACAACACACCATAGTACACGCTATGTTTAAATGTTCATGAAATGTGGAATGCACTCCCCTTCTGCAATTCAGTCTGCCACCACTCATCACAGAAAGAGTTGGAGCTGGCATGCCATAACAAAGGCTGTCTGCAATCACCACACAAGGTTGTTTCCTGTGCCGGTAACCGCGAATTGACGTAGTATGCACGGATTTTGGCAAAGAATTCTTTTACCACAAAAGACCCAGATACCGGGCTATAGTCCAGCCCTAAAGACAACTCTTTGGAATTTTCACCTACTCCTGTCACTTTTACCAAATTATAAGTAATTACCAAGGGAAGATATAGGGAGTTCTTTCAAAAAACACCTATAAACAGGGTGTGCGAATACGGGAACTACATTCAAGTTTCCCTTCTGTAGAACTCATTTCGAAGTTTACATGTTGAAACTCTAATTTTGTTTGTCATGTTGTTCAATGTTTTGTTTTTCTATAAAGTACTATGAAGATTAATGGTTTTTCTTTGATTATGATATGTTGATTATGGAATGGAACACAGATGTCAATGTGGATTTCTAACTGTCTTTATATAAATCACTTTTCTATTATGATTAATATGAATTAAAGAATGCATGTAATTACAAGATTGTTTTTTTCTCTCTAACTAGCTCAATTCTGCTAAGAACGTCTATAAATAATTGTATTAGAGGATTGATGCAATTTAGAGGTCACCCGGAAAGTAATTATCGAGTGATCATTCCTGAATATACTTTTTCTGCTTAGACTGTTTACATGTAGGGTGAGATACATCTATATTTACGTGCACGGATACAGCTGCCACACCACCGTCTTCTTTTAATGAGATATTTCAGATGAAGCACTTCTCACTCCCCCACCCTTTCCATCCCTTCTTCCCACCACCTGATGCCATAAAGTATCTTTTCCAGGTCCTTTTGCCGCTGCATTGTTCTTGGATACAACATGCTATAATGAAAACTTATGACGCACATCACGTCACCGCACACTGCACTGCAATCAAATTTTTGACTGTGCAATGAACAGGGAAATGGGACGCCGGAGCGGCGCCAGATATGACTAATTTTAGTGCCCACACTGTTACGTAAAGAGCCCCATCCATCCACACAATGCCTTTGGGGCTTGGCACGCACACCACAACACTATCCTCCGTTACACCATGATAGCGTTTTCCAAAAACTTTCACACACAGCATGCTTCCCTCCAGCTAACCACCAGCCGCGTCCAATGTCTGCCGACATCACAGCGTACTGCAAGCCAATGAACCTTCTGTCCGCGGAGCAAACAGGGAAATGGGTCTACAGAACAGATCCAGATATCACTAATTTTTTGAGACGTACATTTCAGTTCTTTGCAACAAAGGTACTGGTCGGAATTCCACCAAACACACAAAGCCATGGTTTCTGAACCAAGCCCCTGCTTTTTAGGGGACCCCCCCTATAACTTTGGCCCCCCTTCACAAAACCTCACCAAACGTGCAGAAAAGAATCAGAGTTTGGTGAGAATTCCTCCAGGGTGACGAAGTTATAAGCCACCGAAAAAGTGGTCTTCGTATGGGTTTAGCAACTTAACCATAACTACACGGCTGCTACTGCAGGCTGTGTAATCTGCATATATATATATATATATATATACGACACAGTCCCTCCCCCTATTTTTGCCACTTTTAATGTTCTACTTACGTCCATGGCTCAACTTGAGTCCCTCGTTATTGACTCTTCCTCAACTCAACGACCAGTTCGCCTTCCATCCACGGGTACTGGCGGGGACCGAACAAGAATATCGTCAAAGGTGGACCTGCCAACCATACCTTTTTACACATGTTTTGTTGTGCATCATTCACCACTGGAAGCTCTGTGGTCTTCTGGCTAATGGCGGGAGTAGCCAAAAGTCTGAAGATCTGGATCTGGGCCTAGCTCATTTAGACCTGAACCATCTGCACCGCTGCCTTGAAGCATCTGTTGTGCTAGATGGAATTACAAATAAAGATCTCAGACCAAATAACCGGATAGAATTAAAGAATATGGCAAAGTACTACTTTATTCTCAATTTAAAAAAGCAGGGTCAACTGGCAGACATCGGACGGTTGTTTACAAACTCACATACAAACTTGATTACACAGAGTTCTTATACCCCAATATCCGTCATTCATGACATCATCCTACGTGGCAAACCATAAAACCTATTAATGGGAGGAATTGGTTAGGGGAACATGTCTACTAATAGAATTCATCAGGATAAGTACACCATTGGCTGTCTCTTATCTGTAAGACACGCCTCAAACTACCTCTAAATACGTATGATACTGATAGTAGCAAACAAAATTGCAGCGGATTGGTCTATGCAACATTGTATAGCAGGTTGCCCCATAGACCCACTGATTGGTTGGCAATCCCACCCAACCTCGGATTTTTGACTTGGATAGCAGCACGTAAGCTAAATGAATCCCAGGTGCTTGAATCATGTCAGATTTCTCCCCACTTTTCCAATTAGTCCATCATCTCTCATCAGTCTGGCCTTGAGCCAAAGTTTCCCATCTGTAGCTGACCTTGTAGACTGCTCTCTGATCTGGGACATTCAAGGGAGTGTAAGCACATCACTATCTTCATCTAAGGCTTAAAGAACAGCCCTTGTATTCGACAACTGAGTCACATGTGAAGAGACCACGAATGTGTCCATTTCAGCCTCTTATTTACTGCTATTTGATTTGATTATACTTAGTGTCATTGCCCTTCTTGGACTCTAGAGACTTGCTCGCTCTACCTTGTATAGACTTTATGCAATTTAATTATCAAATACTCGGCTCTTGCAGATGTTTTCTTCTTCTTTAAGCTAAGAGAAATATATCTCATCCATGGCTTAACCGTCTGCCTCCCTGCGTGCTTTGCAGCTATTCCTTAAAAATAGCATCCTTGATCCCAGGCCAACATAGACCCCTCTTTGTTTTGCACACAAACCTGTTCTTCCAGTGTTTCCTGACTCTGCAACCCTGATCTGTTTCTGAGGTAGCTGAATTGAATCTTTGCACGCGCCGGCATCCATTTTCCAATTGTGGTCGTTCTTGCCACGTTATATATTCCTCCATAGCAAGCTTCTATGTATCGCATCTGCCTTATTTTGCTGCATATTTGCACTTATTGGTCAGAAAGTTAGTATGTCTTCTTTTGCATTCAGGATTACTTTACTGCTTCGTACATGTTTCTCTTATCACTTCAGTTACATCATAACTCTTCGGCATTTTCATATTGTTTCAGTATGTCCTCGTATATATTCCTCATGACATCACTCTGCCCACGTCAGATTTCACGCAGCGCTCCATGATTTTCAATGGTGCGTGCTGACATCCTTCCACATCACACCCTTCCACACTTTCAGTGTGAGGGTACATTCTATACGGTCGTCTGAGTGCACATTGTCTCTCGTATACTCTGTGTGGTAGAAGCATAACACATGGAGTCCCATCTAGGGCCTTTCTCCCGCTGTTCGAGTATGAAGGTGGCGAGGGAGCGGGAACTAGGGAAAATGCATCCCATTGCTTCTCTACAATATTGGTTCCCATCCCCCTGCGAAACCCAGTCTGCATATGATTATGGATACCAGCTGATGAAATCGACTTCTCTAGTAGCAAAGATGAAAATACATTGCTTTTCGGGTCAAGCAGGGCTAATGGACGGTAACTAGTAGGTGCAGTTCTATCCCCCCATTTATAAATCGACATCATCACTGATTTCTGCCATGAGCGTGGTATTGCTCTTTCCTGCATTATGTTGTCAAATACTATATGCAGAATTGTGGCCTAGAGCAGGGGGTCGTTTTTTAAAATGGCTATTGTCAGCCCATTTTGGCCACATGCAGACGAATTTGAGGTCGTTCTTGTACGATTTTATATATCCTCAACGGAGAGAGAGAGAGAGAGAGACCACTGACCGTCCGATGGTAAGATTTTCATTAGAGTATTAGAGGGCCTATAAAAATGGGCAATATGAGTGTCCCAGTCATACTCACTCACTGCATTTGTTTGCATATCTTCCTGCGAGGCTGCTCGCCATTCACTATCGACCAGAACATTTTTGAGTTCTTTGTATCAATTCTCTGAAGCGCCATTTCCCCCTCCCTTTGCTTTCTTTCAAATTTCATCGCGCGAATCCAATTTTCTATAGGAAGATTTTGTTTGTTTTCCTGCCAGTGTGTATTCCAATTCATTCGCAAACTGAAGGCCCTCCGCCGCCTAAGTTCTACCCTCAGTAATCTCTTTCTCTCCTGAATGTGAGCATCAAATCAGATATGTCTGTGCTTCCCAAGAAAAGGACCCTGTTTGGAATCATTAGTACAACCAGTAACAAATTGTGGAAGGAGTAATGGAGTAACAATGGTGCCATATTTCCTAAGTTAATAGCCAATTTATGACCCTCATTCTGGACAGCTAGACCTGCATAATTACCATCCACCTGGTTGTAGTGCTATGTTTAGTTCAAGCTGCTGATAGGTGCAGGCTCGTGGAAGGTCCTCTGATTAGTAGGTTAGAAAGGTTAGTGCCTTTTTGTGAAAGCTGAAGTTCAGTAACGCAAAGGGTCACCTGAGGGTCTAATTGCTTGGCGCAGGTGTGGCGGGTGTCTCAGGTAGAAAGGAAGATGACATCTTGGTTTTCTGGTGGCAAAAAGTAGCCCAAACAATTGCTTCCCGCAGAGATACGTGCTTGATGGATTTTCCAGTTAAAAAGCTCCATGATCTCATGCCATTGCTATATTAGCTCTTCTTGACTAGGAAGCACATGCCAGCACCCGCTCTACACGTGGGTCAATTTTCTTTCAGTGTATCCTAACCTTGGCAGGTGCAAAACTTTATGCTGGCACAGGCAAATTGCCATTGTGGCCCCACCGCCTCTCTGTACAATGGGGCCAGAGTTACATGGTGCTGGTCCATGGTTGCCAATATGATCCATTCCGGTCAGTAGGTGCTTATCCAGTCATGTATTTTTTCTTTATATGCTGGGACTTGTAGTTCTGCTTTGCCCATTATATACCTCAGACTACACGTCCCAGAATGCAAAGAAAATTCCAGGACTGGATAAGCACCTAGAGATTCGATTGGATCATGCTGGCAACTATGCCAATCCGTTGGTGGTGCCCTCGGCGACCACCAAGGATTGCCTTATTGTAGCTCAGGCACTGATGCACAAACAGCTATTTCGATCCTAGAGCTTCAAAATACCCCAAAGTCACAGTTACTGCAAGTGTTTCGCACCTGGAAACACTTGTTTACAGGCGCGCTATAAATTACTTATCATATCATGGGTCAGTGAAGTCCTGCAGCCCCATTTATATTGCCACAACCTCAGTCATGTTTCAGACCAACAAAGGACACCTAGATGTATAAGTGTGTTGTTGAGCATTGCAATGATGTATCAGAAGGGAAGGGAGGGACCAGATTTAGGACGGGAAACATCAAAGCCAGCCAGCCATTAATCGCAGAAGGCTTCCACTCTTTTGCACTTAAGAACAGACAGAGAAAGGGAGTTAACCATTGAGGAAGGGCCAGTCCGTAAAAACCAGAGAGAGGACCACTTAATAGGAGGAGCTTGCCATCCCAAAGAAATGGAAGCCAACCACAACGTTAGGGTCCACTGGCCAATCTCACGACAGCTGCCTGAAGAGGCACACCATTGTTCCCTTAAACCAGAGAGAAGCTGGAAGGCAGGTCCAAGGTGTGCAAGACAGATAGAGGACTAACCATTATACATTATGTCTGTTAGTCATACGCAGGGGGGAGCCCAACAACTAATCCTCATCCCAGCACACACACCTGAGTCACCTTTCTTCAGAAAGTATAACTATAAGACTATAAGAGCCTGCAAGTTCAATCTGGTAGTTCAGGTGTTTGGAGTAGGAGCTGGAGCCAGGAGTGTCTTTGTAGAAGGTTGGAGGTTGGAGGAGAGATCAAGAGAGTGAACAAGACCTAGAAATCTTGAGGAGAAATCCAGGAGGCTTGGCAACACTAGAACCAGGGAACTGAAGGAGAGACCCAAGAGACCAAAGACTGGAGGAGAAATCTAAGAGGCTTGGCAACAATGGAACCAGGGAGCTTGGAGGAGAGACGCAAGCGACCAAAGACTGGAGGATAAATCCAGGAGGCCTGGCAACAATGGAACGAGGGAGCTGGCGGAGAGACCCAAGAGACCACAGACTGGAGGAGAAATCCAGGAGGCCTCGCAACAAGGGAGCCAGGGAGCTGGAGGAGAGACCTAAAAGACCAAAGACTGGAGCAGGAATCCAGGCGGCGTGGCAACAAGGGAACGAGGGAGCTGGAGGAGAGAACCAAGAGACCAAAGACTGGAGGAGAAATCTAGGAGGCTTGGCAACAATGGAACCAGGGAGCTGGAGGAGAGACTCAAGAGATTAGAGCAAGGAGCCGTGAGAGTTGGAACTAGAGGCAAAGAGAGGGAGAAGGATAGAGCCTGAGGGCGAAATTATTGAGCAAGAAGGTAATGCGTCAAGAGTAGGAAAAGTTACCCATTGCGGCAGGGAAGGTGAGAGAGGTCAGGAAACCGTTGAGCGGGCAAGTAGAGCGAGAGAGAGGGGGGATGCCCAAAGGAGCAAAATAAAAGTGCCCAGAATGGTGAAGAAGCTGGGATACACCTCGACATCCATGAATGTGAAAGTGAAGCACAGGAGGGTGGTGTGCAAAGGGGTCAAGAAGGGCTGATTGCAAGTAGCCAGGAAAAGAGTGATGCCCACTGAATGGAGAAGTAGGGGATGAAAGCTGCAAGAAGGAGGGTGTTTCTCAGGGGGTGGAGAAGATGAATTAGACACAGAGGTTATTAAGGCTGAAAAGGGAGAGGGAACGAGTGTTGCTCAGAGGTGTATGGTCCAAAGGGGGGAAGAAGGAGGACAAGAGAAGTGAGATGCAGAGAACAGTGACACAGTGCCCAGAGGTCTGCAGAAGGTGGGGGAAAGTGGTGAAGAAGCTGAGATGAAGAGGCAAGATCTGGAAAGCTTTAAGAAAAGGGGTGAAGAAGACGGGAGAGAATGTAGTAGAGGATTTGAAATTGAAGACAAGCTCTTTTCCACCTCTGTGGGCGTGTCTCTTTTCATCATCCTATGAGTTCACTTACTTCTGCTTCTCAGTTTCTTCTTTCCTCTCGACGTCCCACGTGTGCTTCCTCTAGATTGCGTTCTTTCTGATTAGCTCCAAAAAGGTGGAGATTCGCTCTTCTCCTACTGTAGCTCTGTTTAAGAAGTGCCTCAAGGATCACTGGGAACTTGCCCATGTTGTCTTTGACATGTCTCGGGAGGATAGCTCAGGTGCAACGTGGTGTCTTGGAAGCAAGACGACACAGAGCAGCACAGGACCGATTCCTTGGTCGGCGCTTCGAAACCTCTGTGTATTAAGCGCGTTATAAATAACCAATTACAACTGTATAATGATCAGGAATGTATTTATGGTCACACCCTTTTTTATGTCTGTCAATACATTTTGTGGAATTATTCTTGAAGTTATTCATTAATATTGTATCATTTGATGTGTAATTGTAAAGCGCTTTGGATAGAGGCTCTATATAAGAAGCTTGAAACAAAAATACAATAACATAAATAAATAAACATAGCCCAAAAGGGTGAAAATGAGTTTGTGGTTTGTGAAGAAGAGTAAATAGGTCAGGGATGGTCACAAAAGGTGGGAAAACTGGAAGAGGGAGCTCTGGAGTTTATTGAAAAATGAATTGAAGGATGTACACCTTGAACAGGAAGGTACAAGCTGGTGATGTTGAGCCGGCAGCCAACAAAAGGGGGTGGCTAATGGAATCAAGGGAGGAGCAATTAGCTTGCAGAGCCTAGGAGCCGGGACCTTAAGGGTAGGTGACCTAGGCAGAGAAGTTGCCAGGCCGCTCACCCTGCTACGCTTCCCTGTTCACGTCTAGGATTGTGGGAGGAGCCACGCTAGCTACGCAGGCTGTCTATTTCTTTTGTACGGGACAGAAGATTCCACTAAAAGAAACTGAAGGAGCAGAAAGAGGGAATCCCACAGCAATACAACCCACCACAGACCAGTAAGACCAGGTCGCAGAAGAGTAGGAGAAAGGAAGTGCGGCGTCCCCGTGAAAACAGAACTCGCGGGAAATCACCAGGGGGCTGGGAATAAGGCAAGTCCTGAAACCAGAGACTTTCTTGCAACTAGAAAGGGAACCGGGGGAACCGGCTAAGTCTGGAGAGAAGCCATTTTTGAACTTTTAGCTTCACTGAACTTTTAGTCAAGGCCATCGACCAATCTTGACATTTCAAGGGCGCTTTATCCCTACCCTGTTTATGATTGTTCCCCTACACTGTAAACTGTGACCAGTATTTACTTTATTTGTTATTATAGTGTCTGGTGTACAAAGAAAACCTAATACACTGTATAAACACGGCAATATATTACACTATAAAGCTTAGATTAAACTATGATAACAGTTTGCATTCTTTTACAAAACATCTAAGGAAGATGGGAAACATCAGTGTTTCATTGGGGATAACATCTCTTTCTTGATAAATCCCCATTATTGCGTTAACGCGATTGCCGGGCTTATTCGCCTGCCATTCCTAAGCGCCTCAGTGTCAAACTGTTCCTCTTTACATTCAAATGTCCCAGAAAACTCTGTTCTGCCTGATTCCAATGGAATAAAGTCTATCAAGACCACACTTTGAACTTTACATATTACATAACACCTGTGGGTGCTTATTCAGCTTTGACCTTGCGCCAATCATTTCTAATTGTGTTCCTTTTTTTTTTTATAATTGCAAAGGAGTCTGAACCCCTATAATTAAAATCCATCCCAAATATCGAAATTCAGAAACTACCTCGAGAGGATTAGGGCTGAGTGGCCAAGTGCATCTTTTCCTGTTCTACGCCTATGAAACATCACGATTTTACTTTTGGATGAGTTAGTTATTCGTAGACAAGTGGATGATTACGTTCAGTAAAGATTGCACCTCTCTCTCCATGTGGCCTGCGTAGACTGTCCAGGCTATAAGCCCCCCTTCCTATGTTTGTCAGGTCGGCTTGTACTGCTGCTAGAGCCAGTAAGTCCTCCATGTGTCCATTAAAAAGCAAAGAGGCACACAGCCTCCATCCATGTTTTAATTGTACGTGAAAAGATGGAGTTGCCATTAAGGCGGACATTAATGGAGGTATACTCATGCAATTCTGTAATCCGTTTTATTTATTTATTTATTTGCAATTGGTTTACAACACACCTTTACAAAAACAAAAACAAAAATACAATCAATACATCCTTCGATAACACAAAACAGCCAATGAAAGTCCAAGAGGCAAACATATTGAGCAAAAGATACCTAGATAATGACACAATATAATTAAAAGAAAAGGATAGGAATCTCGCTGATAGAAAAAAGGTAAAAACACATAATTATACAGTAGTTCATCAAATGTACTTAATGTTATACAGAAAAAAAACAAACTATTGAGTAAGTCATTCAAAATTGCCTTTCAGCAATTCATCAAATAATATTCACAAAAACCTTCCAGTACTATTCGGTAACACTTCAAATAACCTTCATATGTACAATAGAAAGCAGAAGGAGATAAGCACAAAAGCACACAAGCTGCCATCATGGTGTTACAAGAAAAGCACACAAGCTGCCATAATGGTGTTACAAGAAAAGCACACAAGCTGCCATCATGGTGTTACAAGAAAAGCACACAAGCTGCCATCATGGTGTTACAAGAAAAGCACAGAAGCTGCCATCATGGAGTTACAAGAAAAGCACACAAGCTGCCATCATGGTGTTACAAGAAAAGCACACAAGCTGCCATCATGGTGTTACAAGGAAAGCACACAAGCTGCCATCATGGTGTTACAAGAAAAGCACACAAGCTGCCATCATGGTGTTACAAGAAAAGCACACAAGCTGCCATCATGGTGTTACAAAAAAGACTTCAGCAATTCATCAGGTAGGATTTCTCAGGCTCAGGGCTTTAATAAATCCTGCCACTGCCAAACCCTCTCTGATGGAATTGATGTTGACACATCTTTTCCAAATATTCTCTCAGTTTATCGAACACCAATGACTAGCTTGAGTCATCGCGTTAAAATAATACTGCATTCTCATTGAATTTAGAACTGCGCATTCTAGAACGAAGTGTCGGGCAGGCTCAATCCGGCCAGGTTTACAGAATCTGCAATTAGTGTCCGCAGTTTGCAGCCTTCCTCTTGTCACCAGAATCTCCTTAGTCAGTAGAAGATTCCAGTTTATTCACAACTAAATATTACGATAAAATGTATTTGGAAACTGCAAAAGAATCATTGTTGGGGCACCCAGCCTTCTATGGCCCCATGCCAGATTATGCATCGAAGGATATGAGTGAAGAGCGTCCGAAGTACAGACCCATTCATAATCAAAGAGGGCTTGCTGCACTCTCAATGGTTTGGAAAACAAGGAAGCAGTATCCAACCCCAGATTATTCAAAATCAAGAGAGCCCTCTCCTCGAGCTGAGAGAGAAAGTGAATTGTATTCTTTAACACAGATAACTGTTTTCCTAGTAAATCGGGAAGAGATTC
Source organism: Ambystoma mexicanum (assembly GCF_040938575.1). Lineage (NCBI taxonomy): Eukaryota > Metazoa > Chordata > Amphibia > Caudata > Ambystomatidae > Ambystoma > Ambystoma mexicanum. The sequence goes on along the minus strand of NC_090926.1, from coordinate 1,162,779,486 downwards.
TGGAATTGGATCAACTAATTTGGCAAAGAATGCAAGTGCGTTCCATTCCACCCATGCCTTCATCGAAACCAACCATAAATCGAATCTAATAGCTGCAAGAGGTATTGCAATGGGTATACTCAAATTGTGTGGCAACCCTTTGCTTTCATAACTTATAGAACCCTAAAGATACCAGGCTCAACCAACTCCAACCCATGAATCAGTTTTGGAGAAGTGTGGCCAGGACAAGAGGTGCACGGGATCTGTAGAGGGCCTGTATAATAAGGCTGGGGCGGGGGTTATGTGAATGTGTGGCCAGTGACGGGCTGTGTGATAGGTCATGGGAAGGCACGTGCAGGGCTGCATTGAGAGGTGCAGCCAGGGAAAGGGCTTTCCTGGGATACAGAGAAGGGCTGCAAGAGAAGGCAGGAGCAGAGCTGTAGGAGCTAAGGAAAGGGCTACTTGGAAGACAGGGCATGAAGAGGAACCACAGAAAAGACTGTTTGAGGAGGTAGGATTAAAAATAGCTCCATCGGTCGACGTGAGCAATTGAAGAGCTACACAGGTAGGCCAATCAACTGCTGCATGATAGGTAAAATTCATGGTTCCACTAGAAAGCAGCCTCATGGATGCATGGGTCTCGGGGTAAGTACTGTGCAAAAGGGCTAGAAATTTACAGAAATGCAAGTCCAGTCTGGCACCAGAATGTGTGGCTACAGAGAGATTTATATGGGTAGGCCAGGCAAAGCGTGCATGGAATGGATGGTCTAGAGCTGCATTAGAAAGCACCACATGGCTGCATTGATACCAGAAAAGGGGCTGTATGAAAATACATGTCCAGGGCTGCATCGGACAGCAGGGTCAGGCTTACATCAAAAGGTGTGGCATAAGAAGAGGCTACACTGGTAGTCCATGAAAGAGGTGCATGGAAGCGTTAGGCGAGGGCTGCATGGGTGCCAGGGAAAGGGATGCATGAGAAGAGATGTTCAGGGCTGCATGAGAAGGCAAGGGTGGGGTGACATAAAAAGGTGTGATACAAGAAGAGGCTACACTGGTTGTCCAGGCAAGAGGTGCATGGAAGCGTCAGGCGAGGGCTGCATGGGTGCCAGGGAAAGGGATGCATGAGAGGAGATGTTAGAGATGTTCAGGGCTGCATGAGAAGGCAAGGTTGGGGTGACATAAAAAGGTGTGATACAAGAAAAGGCTACACTGGTAGTTCAGGCAAGAGGTGCATGGAAGCGTCAGGCAAGGGTTGCATGGGTGCCAGGGAAAGGGCTGCATTAGAAGACATGTCCAGGGGTGCATCAGAAGGCAAAGTCATGGTAGAGGCTACACTCGTACAGGCACATTGGTCGCGGAGAGGGATGCACTGGAAGGCAGAGGTGGTGCTGCTTAGAAAATCAGTGCAAGTGCCACAAGAGTAAGGCAGGAAAAGGACGAGGCGACAAGAGGGCAGGACTGTGGCTGCAGGGGAAGATGGTGCAAGGGGTGCTGTGGAGGGCAGGGCTGTGGCTGCAGGGGAAGATGGTGCAAGGGGTGCTGTGGAGGGCAGGACTGTGGCTGCAGGGGAAGATGGTGCATGGGGTGCTGTGGAGGGCAGGACTGTGGCTGCAGGGGAAGATGGTGCAAGGGGTGCTGTGGAGAGCAGGGCTGTGGCTGCAGGGGAAGATGGTGCAAGGGGTGCTGTGGAGAGCAGGACTGTGGCTGCAGGGGAAGATGGTGCAAGGGGTGCTGTGGAGAGCAGGACTGTGGCTTCAGGGGAGGATGGTGCAAGGGGTGCTGTGGAGAGCAGGGCCGGAGCTGCAGGGGAAGATGGTGCAAGGGGTGCTGTGGAGGGCAGGACTGTGGCTGCAGGGGAAGATGGTGCAAGGGGTGCTGTGGAGAGCAGGACTGTGGCTGCAGGGGAAGATGGTGCAAGGGGTGCTGGGAGGGCAGGACTGTGGCTGCAGGGGAAGATGGTGCAAGGGGTGCTGTGGAGGGCAGGACTGTGGCTGCAGGGGAAGATGGTGCAAGGGGTGGTGTGGAGAGCAGGACTGTGGCTGCAGGGGAAGATGGTGCAAGGGGTGCTGTGGAGAGCAGGACTGTGGCTGCAGGGGAAGATGGTGCAAGGGGTGCAGTGAAGGGCAGGACTGTGGCTGCAGGGGAAGATGGTGCAAGGAGTGATGTGGAGAGCAGGACTGTGGCCGCACGGGAAGATAGTGCAAGGGGTGATGTGGAGGGCAGGACTGTGGCTGCAGGGGAAGATGGTGCAAGGGGTGCTGTGGAGAGCAGGACTGTGGCCGCAGGGGAAGATGGTGCAAGGGGTGATGTGGAGAGCAGCACTGTGGCCGCAGGGGAAGATGGTGCAAGTGGTGCTGTGGAGGGCAGGACTGTGGCCGCAGGGGAAGATTGTGCAAGGGGTGCTGTGGAGGGCAGGACTGTGGCCGCAGGGGAAGATGGTGCAAGGGGTGCTGTGGAGGGCAGGACTGTGGCTGCAGGGGAAGATGGCGCAAGGGGTGCTGTGGAGAGCAGGACTGTGGCTGAAGGGGAAGATGGCGCAAGGGGTGCTGTGGAGAGCAGGACTGTGGCTGCAGGGGAAGATGGCGCAAGGGGTGCTGTGGAGGGCAGGACTGTGGCTGCAGGGGAAGATGGCGCAAGGGATGCTGTGCAGGGCAGGACTGTGGCTGCAGGGGAAGATGGCGCAAGGGGTGCTGTGGAGAGCAGGACTGTGGCTGCAGGGGAAGATGGTGCAAGTGCTTGAAAACCCGGCTCAGGCATCACTGGAAAATGGGGCCAGGACTGCATGGGAAAGAAAGGCTGCAGGGGAGGGGAGGTCGGGAGGCCAGGCGGTGCAGGGAAAGGTTGGACCCGCTGGGGCATAACGCGGAAGAGCAAGGCGTTCATGCGCATATAATGCACAGGCATGACCCTCCGGACTAAACGTGTCTTCCTCTTCAAGCACAAGCTTGTTCTTACAGAAATGGTTGCAGTTTCTGGAGTTGGCCAGAGGTGGCGACTGCGAGGCACGCATACACGAGTGCTGTGGCAGCGCTGCCCTCGGCGGCATTCGTGACATTTAGGGTACGGCTTGCTTTGTTTCCTTCCTGCTGTTCCCCTAGGGGGCGCTTCCTCGCCTCTGAACGCCCTGCGTTCACAGAACAGCTGCTCCAGTGTTGGAATATACCACGTGCAAGATGGTTTAGGGGGTATCACATTTTCTCCTGAAAACAATATTCCCAGTCACCATTGCCCGAGGTGCCTCATTGCCCTTAGCTCAACCCTATTAGGGTTACAACTTTAGGTTTAATCCTTCCTCATCAACTCAACTAAAAGTGCATTTCCCAGGTCCCAAGTAATTTGTGGTAAATATCGTTTTGCTTTTATCATTTGCGAGCCGGCTGGCGAATGCCTCGTGTGCCCTCATGTACTTCCCGACCGAGGCCTCAGAACTGAGACCGAGAGCTTCGCTTGGAGAGATTCGGAGCTATATGCGACCCGACATCTAAACATTCCAATACCACTTACTTAAAATATCCTGTTCACCTACCCGCTAATGCTTGCACCCCGCGCCCCCACCCTTTCTCACATTCCAAACGCTCACACACAACACAAGTTCAATAACAAGGCGCGAAGGACAGCACAGGGCCTCAAGGGGTAGCTGATTCCAGGAATATTTGACAAACTTTGGGTCAGTTTCCTCAGCTGCGAGGGGGGGGGACAAAGATCAGCTCTGTCTGGAGGCCCTGGTGGCTCCGGGCACCTCCCCCCACCTGGTCCTTGGCAGGATGTGTCCAGGGCCGGCGAATCAAAAGCAGGCTGAAAGTCCTGACCGCAGGGTGCGCCTACAACGACTCCTTGTGCATCCAGTTGGGGAGGGTACAAAGCGGCAAGATCAACAGGCATACAGGAGAAATTTTGGGCACGTATGAAAACATATAGTCAGCAGTGCGCAGAGCCCTGCGCGACCACAAGCACACCTGAAACTCAGGTCTCTCTGGATCGAAGGAAACTAACTCCAAGGGCTGGGGGGCAAAGAGGAATATTTACAGCATCCCACCTCTTTGAGAAGTAACGGCACCCGTAGATCCGGTGTTGGCGCTCACTCTTTGGGCTGCGGCCGCACAGGTATACACAGTCGCTAACGTATGTTCTTTGGGCAGCCTCCACTTTCATCCTGGAAGTAATTCCATAGCCTGTGATCCTAGGCTGAAGGACAACCTGAGCTTTGAAGGGCAGGTGGTAGCACGGTAGCACAGGGTGTTCATTGTGGCTCTCTGATGTTCAAAGTGATTCTGTGGTGACACGGCCTCCACCGACCGTTCCCTCTGAATGCACATAGCTGTCCATGGGGCTCAGTCTTCCTGGTCGAGAAGAAGCACCTACGTGAGAACAACCATTTAGTTTGAACTCATTGGGTAGCTATGTCCTCAGCAGGGCACTCATCTCAAAACAAGTAGGCAAAGGGGAAAAGACAACAATCCCCATAGCAATAGTCCAGGAAAGCTACAGCCACCTACCAACTCACCAATACTAGCGACCCACAATGCCCTCCCAAAGAACACTATTCATGGATCTAAGGGTCTCAACAATACAACATTACCAGTAAACCACACTGTTAATTCTCTCCGAGCGACGACCCAAGTGGACAGCAGTCACCTACCAACACAACAATACCTGGGATCTACAGTGTCAGCCAGGCAACAGCCCCCGAGCCAGCAGCTGACAACCAAAAATCTCTGGGAAGTACAATAGCCCCCACAGCAGCAATTCACCATAAGAACCATCCCATTATCAGTTGACAGAGCTAGACGAATGTTAACAAGTCTACAGACCATCAGCCGACAACCAATAAAACAATCCTAGAGTACTACAATAATCCCCAACACACATACATATCAATAGGTATGCCAATCCCTTAAACAATGCAAGAACAGTAGATAATCACAATAATCTCCTCCAGGCACAACCAGTTGAAACAACAACATCAAGCCATACTATAGGAGCATCTAACTATACAACAATCATAGGGATGTAAAACTCCCAGACACCCACATTAATAAGACACAGAGCAAGCACACTCCTAGGAGAACAACCACCTCAGGGATCTCCAAAATCTGAGCCCCGCCATCACCTTCCACTCAGCAACAGTCAACCTGACAACAGCCTCCAACCAAACCAAAGTCCCAAGGAGAGCCAAGAAACCCCCACAGCAGCAATACACGGAACAAAGGTTTTTACAACGGCACTGAGGATATATACTATCTCCCACAGAAACAATCAGAACAACAGCCTGCAATCAATAAACCAATACTGCGGAGGTGCAATAACCCCACTGCAGCAGTCACGAAGTATGCCAGCCTCCTAACCAATGCAACAATCTAGGGAGTTACAATATAAGACAACCGGCCAGGGCAACAGTCTCCAATCCATCAAATACACATTGTTTCTATGCTAGATCCGTACATCAAGAAATCATTCAGAAAGCAGCAACTATCTGATTTAACAATAAGGGATCAGAAAAGAGTCCCTATAACAATAAATAGTAATCACATTAATAAGGAGCTACACTGACCCACTACAGCAACCATCAACTGGAAAAAAGCCTAAAATCAATAAAATAATTATTGGAAGATACAATAATCTCCCAAAAAAACTAAGATGTAGGAAAAATAAAAGCTACAACATCTCTGTATAAGAAACCCTGTGTTGTGACAACAGGAAACAAGTAATATAACCCTCCCAGAGAGATACAATAAACTCCCATAGAAACAAGCCATCATGACCGCAGACTCCGACCTATGGAACTACAAATTCAAGTTTCCCCAAGGCAAAAGCCCACGGTGACAACAGTCTCCAACCATTGCTACAAAGCTATTAAATGTTACCATTTCCCCACAGCAACAGTACAAGGATCAACAGTGTCTAACCAATCCAACAATCCCAAGGAACTACAATATCCTGCAGAAAAACAAGAGTTGATGGGTGGAAGGTTTAGAATTAATCTTAACCTCTGGCACTGCTCTGGGCAAACCTCTAGAACAGCGTTCTCTGCCTGCCAAGCCATTGCAAAAGGGGAGATACCATATGCAAATCAGGCTTGGTCCCACCCCAAAAGGGGCAGTGCAGCCCGAACTGCTTGGTCACAACCCTTCTGCACAAGCCCAGAAGCATCCCCAAACATGTTTCGGCCTCGTTGGGCTTCCTCAGTGAGGATTAGCTTGGGTCTTCAGGACCAGCAGGCACGGGGCCCACGCCTGAGCATGCCCGTCCTACTCGGAGTAACAACAGCCACACAAAAGAGGGGATGGCTGGAAGGTTTAGACTGAATCCTAACCTCTGGCATTGCTCTGGGCAACCCTCCAGACCATCGTTCTCCACCTGTCAAGCCATTACAAAAGGGGTCGCCCGGAACAATGCCAGAGGTTAATATTAATTCCAAACTTTCCAGCCATCCCCTACTTAGTTTTACTAAATTAACCTGCACCAATAATCAATGAGTACACCAGCCTCCTACAATACAACAATGCCATGTAGACAAAGCATCTCCACACATCATTGGCACAACAATCTACAACACACTCTTTTTTTATTTGTTTTGGGTTTTTATTTTATTTATTTGCATTTTTTTTAAAGTGCTCACACAACCCGGGGGCATCGAGGTGCTGTTATAGAATGTTTTTGTTTGTTGTTGTCTTAGTTGCATATTTATAACACGCTTAAATACCCAGAGGTTTCTAAGCGCGGACCCCGGTCCAAGGTGAGCACGTTGCCACTGAGCTATCCTCCTGGGACAGCACCAGACACTCTGCATGGGCAGCAGTTCCAGGCCTCTCGAGAAGAGGGGCAAGGGAAATGAGTGGAAGGCATTGTAGGAAAAAAAGCTGAGTGTTGAGTAGCTTTATGAATTCCAGATGAATGACCGCAGAGGGAAGGTTTGGTGGCATTCAGTTCCCAAGGGTGATTCCTGATTCTGAGGGTCCTCTTGATCTTAGGTGGGACTACCAGAAAGCAGGACCAGAGATGTGGTCTTGTGAAGAACAGTAGAGGCTGCGAGCAGGTTGGTAAGAAGTTCATTTGGCCTTTAGGTATTCTGGAGCGGAGCCATCGCTGGATTTGTGGCTCAGTCAGAGGATTTCAATTAGAATAGCTCTCTTTTGGGCAGCCAGTGGGGGTGGCTGAAGGCCTGTCTGATATGTTCCCAGGGGGTCATCCCCGGATGATTCTGGCGGCACGGCTTTGGGCAATGTGCAGTATATGCAGTGATGATGAAGGCAATCCAGAGAAGAGTGGGCTGCATTAGTCCTGTCTACAGAGTGGAGTGGCGGATATAATCGTGACCTTTTGATCTATAGAGAAAACCAGTAAGACGCTTTTGATGCATTTAATTTTGAAGATTGCACTGGGTGAGATCATGGCGATGCGGAAGGCTACTGAAAGTTTGCTATCGGAGGTGGCTCTTAGGCTACGGACTTTAGAGGTAGAAGAAGGGGCCTCGCACAGGTTAATGTGCCAAGGTTTAGTGAAAGGTGGGGGCCGATTGCTGGGTCAGAGATTTCAGATTTGGAGCCATTAGGGCAGAGACAATGTCATCGGCATAGGAGTGTGAATTAGGTCAGCCAGACATTTGACATTAATGTTGAAAAGAGTAGGGGATAGGTAGGACCCTTGGGGGACACCACAGTGTAAGGCTGATTTCCCTGAAGTGAATGAGCCATGTTTGGTTGAATAGTAGTGGTCTGAATGGAAGAAATGCAACCATGCCTAATGCATGTAGTCAGAATCTCCAAACAAAAAACAATAGGATTTAGAAGCAAGTAGCTGTACTCTATGCATCTCGCTCTCCCTCTCTCTCAATCCATCTCTCTCACTTCAGTAGCTCCAGACCTTCATGGAATCTTCCAAGTTCTTGGATGCCTTTCAATTGGGTTTGCGATCCCGACCTGGCACAGAGACTGCCCTCACCATAGTATGGGATGATATATTGGCCAATGCTGAGGGTGGGTATCTCTCTCTTCTTCATTCGCGGATCTTCGACCTGGTCGACCATGAGACACTCCTATCACGTCTCAGAACACTAGTTGGCTAGTCAGATATGACCTTTGATTGGTTTAGGTGTTTTTTGTCAAAGAGGTTGCAGTGAGTGAAATTGAGTCCTTTTTCACGTAACCTGATTGTTGCTCACATGCTGCTTAATGGCTATGTTAATGCCTGCATAACATTATTTGGCAGGTTTAAACTTAACTATGACTCACACGCCAATGAGACACATGTCTACTTTAAGTAACTGGCACCAGGATTAGAGATCTTAGTGTTGGTCTAAGTGAAGTGGGTGACTGGATGCCTATGAATAGGCTACAATTAAATCCTACCTAAACTGAGCGAATCCTCCTGGGTCCTAGACATCTGCTACAAGATCCTCAGAGGGCTCTTAGCGCCTCCTATTGCTCAGTTTACCAACCTCATATACTGATAAAGTCAAGAAATTTGAATTAACTTGACATTCCTACCTGGGTCTGAATAAACCCATCAATGCAGCAGTGAAAGACTCATATTTTAGAATGCACCTGCTATAGCGGGTCTCCTGCCACTTATTCCCAGGGTCATTAGCCCTTTGATTCACTCTGAGCTTGATTACGCGAATGCATTCACTTCTTCCAAGGGTAGTCAGCCCTTTGATCAACTCTGTGCTCGAATATGTGAATGCATTCACGTATTCCCAGGGTCGTCAGCCCTTTGATCAACTCTGAGCTCGATTACATGAATGCATTCACGTATTCCCAGGGTCGTCAGCCCTTTGGTCAACTCTGAGCTCGATTAAGTAATACATTCACGTATTCCCAGGGTCGTCAGCCCTTTGATCAACTCTGAGCTCAATTACATGAATGCATTCACGTTTTCCCAGGATCGTCAGCCCTTTGATCAACTCTGAGCTCGATTAAGTGAATACATGCACTTATTCCCAGAGTCGTCAGCCCTTTGATCAACTCTGAGCTCAATTACATGAATGCATTCACGTATTCCCAGGGTCGTCAGCCCTTTGATCAACTCTGAGCTCAATTAAGTGAATACATGCACTTATTCCCAGGGTCGTCAGCCCTTTCATGAAGTCTGAGCTCGAATACGTAAATGCATTCACTTATTCCCAGGGTCGTCAGCCCTTTCATGAAGTCAGAGCTCGAATACGTAAATGCATTCACTTATTCCCAGGGTCGTCAGCCCTTTGAACAACTCTGAGCTCGATTAAGTGAATGCATTCACTTATTCCCAGGGTCGTCAGCCCATTGATCAAACTCTGAGCTTGATTACGCGAATGCATTCACTTCTTCCAAGGGTAGTCAGCCCTTTGATCAACTCTGTGCTCGAATACGTGAATGCATTCACTCATTCCCAGGGTCATCAGCCCTTTGATCAACTCTGAACTTGATGATGCAAATGCATTCACTTATTCCCAGGGTCGTCAGTCCTTTGATGAACTCTGAGCTCGAATACATAAATGCATTCACTTATTCCCAGGGTAGTTAGCCCTTTGATCAACTCCGAGCTTGATTACACAAATGCATTCACTTATTCCCAGGGTCATTAGCCCTTTGATCCACTCTGAGCTTGATTACGCGAATGCATTCACTTCTTCCAAGGGTAGTCAGCCCTTTGATCAACTCTGTGCTCGAATACGTGAATGCATTCACTCATTCCCAGGGTCGTCAGCCCTTTGATCAACTCTGAGCTCGATTACATGAATGCATTCACGTATTCCCAGGGTCGTCAGCCCTTTGATCAACTCTGAGCTCGATTAAGTGAATGCATTCACTTATTCCCAGGGTCGTCAGCCCATTGATCAAACTCTGAGCTTGATTACGCGAATGCATTCACTTCTTCCAAGGGTAGTCAGCCCTTTGATCAACTCTGTGCTCGAATACGTGAATGCATTCACTCATTCCCAGGGTCATCAGCCCTTTGATCAACTCTGAACTTGATGATGCAAATGCATTCACTTATTCCCAGGGTCGTCAGTCCTTTGATGAACTCTGAGCTCGAATACATAAATGCATTCACTTATTCCCAGGGTAGTTAGCCCTTTGATCAACTCCGAGCTTGATTACACAAATGCATTCACTTATTCCCAGGGTCATTAGCCCTTTGATCCACTCTGAGCTTGATTACGCGAATGCATTCACTTCTTCCAAGGGTAGTCAGCCCTTTGATCAACTCTGTGCTCGAATACGTGAATGCATTCACTCATTCCCAGGGTCGTCAGCCCTTTGATCAACTCTGAGCTCGATTACATGAATGCATTCACGTATTCCCAGGGTCGTCAGCCCTTTGATCAACTCTGAGCTCGATTAAGTGAATACATGCACTTATTCCCAGGGTAGTCAGCCCTTTCATCAACTCTGTGCTTGAAGACGTGAATGCATTCACTTATTCCCAGTGTCGTCAGTCCTTTGATGAACACTGAGCTCGAATACATAAATGCATTCACTTATTCCCAGGGTAGTTAGCCCTTTGATCAACTCTGAGCTTGATTACGTGAATACATTAACTTATTCCAAGGGTAGTCAGCCCTTTGATCAACTCTGAGCTGATTATGCGAATGTATTAACTTATTCCCAGGGTAGTCAGCCCTTAGTTCAACTCTAAGCCTTATAAGCCGCAGTATCTTATCCACAAAACCCAGCATTATGCCCCTGCTGGCCACTTTGCTCCCAAAATAACTTTCTTTTTGGCATTCCCAGCTTCCAACAGCAATTGAAGAGGTGATCACAAATTGTAAAAGCAGTTTACGCTTTCCTTTAACAATCTATTTCATTGGATAGTTGTGAGGAATTTAGAGGGCATCAAAGCACAGAAAGCTTTGCCGCTTTGCAGCTTTGCCTTTCTCCTACTCGGGAGAACATGTGGGAGCTCATGTTCTATAGCGCGTAATGTTAATGGAAGGCGTAAAAGCCCTGAGTAAGGATTTCAATCCTTCCATTAACGTGACGCTCCATTTGCGTTTCTGCCGCCTACCTTCCTCTCCGCCATACAAATGCTCCAGCATTTGCGCCGGCATGACGTTCATGCCAGCGCATTGCTGGAGATCCCTGTGCATAAGCATAAAGCAGGCGGACCCCATAGGGATCCATATCATTCGCTGCCTACCATGTGAGCATGCCGGGCAGCGTGTACACTTAAAAGTAAACGCTGCCTGACATGCAAGCATGCCAGGCAGCTTTTGCTCACTGTGCATGGCAGAGCAGAAAAGTTCAGGACAAGAGGCAGCGTACACGTGATGAAAATATGGTGTCAGGGACCTGATTACGCATGAGTGCAAACGTACCAGGGCCCTGCCGTCAATTTAGGTTTTGCCGCAACATGAGGTCGTTGGTGTTACGCCTGCATGAGATTTTCATGCAGGTGTAAAACCACAGGATTCCAATGGAATACGCCTCTCGTTAGCACCTGCTAATGAGCAGGGGATTCCAACAGAAGCCATTATAAAACACTGCCTGCAAAGGATATTTGCAGGCAATGTTTTATTTCTCTCAAAGCAGAGGGTAAAAGAGAAGAGTAAAGCTCGTGTTGCCTTGATTTACTCTCTACCGTTACACTCCGTTTTGGGAGTTTTTAAAATTGCATGCAGGGGACCAAACAGCACGTACGTGCAAGTGTTGGGAGGACCCCCCATGTAATTACCATTTAATTTAAAATGCCCCCCATTGCCTCTTTATCTGTGTTGCATATAAGGAATGGGATCTTTTGAAAGGAGTTAAAGTCACGTTTTTCCAGTAGTCTGCCCACGTTTCTGATTTTTGCACATTACATTTTCCATCTGTGCCTACATGCAGTTGGTCTTATTGGTGCACAACATAAATCCCCCACATCAAACCCCCTGCAGTTGTAGTTGGCTATTTTGCTGCAACGATCCCCCACAAAAATAATAATATCTAGTTTTTATATAGCACTAGCTCACCGGAGGGCATCAAAGCACTGTAATGGCAGTTGAAATTATCACCTACTGCATGGTACTGAATCGGCCCTGCCAGGATTCGAACCTGCTTCAGCAGGCTGCGCACAGATGTCATAAAAAAGGGCTCAACTCGCTGAGCTATCTGACCAGCCAAGACACAGCATTCGGAAATTTTTCAGCTGCATGAGCCTGACGGGGCAACATCCATAAGGCCTCGGGCCAATACAACCCTCATGGGAGCAACAATAATCCACAGAGCAAATACCCTTGAGAAAAGGGTGGCCACAAAGGAGACACACCAAACTATGTTAAGAGAATGTGTAAGAATGAATGAATGAACTTGGAATTTATAGAGCGCAACTTAGACCTGGGGGTGTCTTGGTGCTGACAAAAAAGGGGTGTATTCAATTGTTATGAAAGTAATTAGTCAAAACAAATAATTTCTAAATCAATGCATAAAATACATAAAAATATTTGGGATGAAGAAATAATTGGAAAAAATAATTACAAAAGGTTATTACCAGATAGGGTAATTTCAATAACAATGTCTCCCAGGGGTCATACAATCCACCTGGAAATTGTCAGCTTAGATAGCAGTTTCCACACTGATTGATGCAGGACATAACGTGTTTCATGGAGACCCTGATGAAGTTCCTTCTACCTAGGTAATAACAAAGGGCATGTTTTATGCAAAGGGTGTGCAATGGAAGATCAGGTAGAGAACACAGCCCAGAAATGATAAAAGGAGGACTGTGTGAGGACTTGTCACTGCGAGATCTTGGCAACCTGAGATCTCGCGAGATCTCGTGCGAGAAGCGCAACAGGAGAACCGAAGGGGCAGACGTTGAATGGAGAGTGAGGGCTACAGTCGTGGACATAATGCAGCCTGGCACCCTGGTCTTGCATACATCAGTAAAGGAGCAGAATTCCATGGCAGCCAACTGAAGCCTCGTGGGAGCTCATGTATATTTATATTGGGACATTGTGACAGAGACTGATGCATCAGTGCAGTGAAGCCAACTGCGCTGATCAGTTGTGAGAGCCAAGCCGTGAGTACAGTCTAAGTTCTGCTAGTTAGAAGGTGCTAATAAACCACCTTCTCATTATACTTGTGTCCTGTGTTCCTTACTTCACCATTGACGACGAGGACCTGTGACGTACCTGCGCAGCCACACTGCCTCCCGCGTTCCTCCAGTCCCCAGGCAAGCTTGCTATTCCCTGGCAACAGTGCGAGCCGTTATTTACCACTTATTTGGAGGCTTTGGGTGGTACTGGTTATTACAGTTATTCAGCTGCCAGGAAGAAAGCCATGCTTGTAAATCACCATGGGTGTCGAAGGACAACGCATTTCTGTGTGCTTAAAGACTGAGCCTGCTGCCGGCGAAGAGGACGATGTGTACAAAAAAGCTGTTTGTCGCATCATAAAGCGTTTTTCCAACAAAGAAAACATGGTCCTGCACAGACTCAAAATGTACATGAGGAAACAAGAAAGCGGTGAGCCAGTTGATGACTATGTCATCCGCATGAGAGAGATGCCGGCCCTATGCAAATTTGGGGATAATATAGAGCATGCCATATATGACATGTTGGTGGTCCATACCAATTCCTGCAAAGTTCAGGACAAATTCATCCAGGAGAAGGAGCTGCACCTGGACAAGGCAATACAGAGAGCAAGAGCTGATGAGGAGACATCAAAGGAGATGGGGGGTCCACACCAGCCCCCAAAATGCAAGTGTCCAATGGAGGGGATGCTGGGATAAACAGCCTCAAGACTCCAACAAAGAGAGAGGCCCCAAGTGAAGAGACCTCCCAGCACCAGGCACTTACCATGAAGTGTGGGGGAATCCGGCACATGGCATTGGCGTTGCCTGCACGCGGAAAGAAAAGGCACGAGCGATGAAGAGGAAGCGGAAGACAAACCCCCAGTGGTCATGGTAAACTTGACCCGCAGCAAGAGGGAAAAACCCCATTGCACTCTGAAAGTGAACGGCAATGAAACCTGAGTAATGGCCAACTCAGGGTCGGACCTGACAATCTTCCCGATACAAACCTACAAAAATATGTTGGGGCGCAATTTGGTAGGTATTGAAAAGGACTTGTGTTACGGTAAAGCATAGCCATGGTTTCGACCGTAGATGTGATTAGTATACAACTTAGTTCTATATGTACACATGGAACTTTCTCGCAGTGAATCTGTTTATGTATGAATTGTACACCGAGTTCTAACACTCATTGTCTGTTTGTCTTCTACAACCTTTGTATCTCAAATGATGATTAAACGTAATTTCTTTTGATTAATCATTATCATTATGATGGCCCGCCCATCGCGAGTGGCTGATACCTCCTTCACTGATTGATTTACTTTATGTATATGTTCAGCCCCACAGAGCAGTCCTTACGAATATTTAAATTGGGCAGTAAGTACTGCGTGTGCATAAAGTATTACCTACTTATGTACTGTCAGTACCAGTTTTTGCCATGTATTACATGGCCGTCTTCCCGTTGTCCCTGGAAACAGGGATGGTGCGACATGACGTCATTGCGTTCCCCGACGCATGGCGTCACGTCGCCTAACAGCTACCACAGCACAGCATACATACCTGACGGCAGACGCGGTCGCTTAGCTTCATCCATTCGGTGCGCGTTCACTCGCCTGATTTAGGTAAGATCACAGCGCCTGGCCACCTGAACTTCTTTTCAATAGCACTCCCGCACTCCCACACCGGGGAAAATCTTATCTTTTGCTTTCAGGTGAAAGTCACTAACTCTTTAAGGGCGAATATCCCTTTCCAGATAACTTTTAACACTCTTATTCAGACTCACAATTCTTTAGAAAGTGGCACACTAAAGGCATCCCTAATCTAAGCCTTATTTATTTTAGATATATCATAAGGCCAATACTTATTTATTTCCGATATGCCATATGACCTCATATCAAGGTAATTATCATGCGCTAAGCAAGGACACTCCCTCAAACCATGTATTCGCACCGTTTCATTTTATGATATGAAATGATATGATGGGTTATTTATAACACGCTTAATACCCAGAGGTTTCTAAGCGCAGACCTGGGGATCGAACTTGTGTTGCTCCGTGTCGTCCGGCTTCCAAAGAGATCATGTTCCCCCTCAGCTATCCGCCCGAGCCATTTTCTAATTCCAATGGGCTTCTATGAATGTCTTGCTCAATTGTGTTTTATCTCATTTATGCTATGATGTGAACTCCACACGGTATGTAAACATTTATTTTCTTGACTTTTATATACATATTGTTACCATTTATTGTCACATTACTAAGTGCCCTAGCCCCGAAGAAGGACTTGGACGCTTGATATCTGGATGCATTTTTGCCTTCTCGTGCAATGAAAACCTTACACACTTCATGTTCCAATATCTGAAACACAGGAGATAAGCGAATACAAAGAACAGCAGGAGCTCGTTACGAGAGCACAGTGGGAGCCCACCTCGGACTAGACTTTTTTCTAGTTCTCTTTTTTCTGTGAATGTATGCAACCTTGTGCCAAGGCCCTAAGGTATGCTCAGATTTCTATAATTATCTATATGAGAAATATACACCTAATCTGAAAGTGGTGCCCACCCTAATCCTCCCTGATTCAAAAGCAGAGTCCTCAGTTATAATGATGAAAATAGTTGTGCTCACAAAAGCTGATAACTAGAGGTTTTATCCAAAACACTCTAGAAAACCAAGTAATATAGGACTCTTGAAGGACAAAACTTACCCAAGACCATTTGAATAAACTTCATCAGCTAGGCCCCATACAAAATCAAACAAAACAGCAATCATTTTAGAGAAACAGTGGTCCTACTAGGCGTTTTGCCTGCTTGTACAATGTGCCAATACGTAATTTATTTATTCATTTATTAATTACATTTATTATACGCCGAAACCTGGGGGCATCACAGTGTAGATACAGACAGTGGGTAAGTACAATCTTTATATTATAACAGAAGAACAAAACAGAACAATGGTAATGTTACATACAGTGGGGTACTGCAGCTTTGTGGTGGTGTTGGTCACAGTGGAGTAATGTAGCTCTGTGGTGCTGTTGGGCACAGTGGAGTAGTGTAGCTGTGTGGTGCTGGTCACAGTGGACTACTGCAGCTGTGTGGTGGTGTTAGGCACAGTGGAGTACTCTAGCTGTGTGGTGGTGCTGGTCACAGTGGAGTACTGCAGCTGTGCGGAGTTGTTGGGTATAGTGGTGGTGTTGGGCACAGTGGAGTACGAGAGCTGTGTGGTGGTGTTGGGCACAGTGGAGTACTGTAGCTGTGTGGTGGTGCTGGGCACAGTGGAGTACTGGAGCTTTGTGGTGGTGTTGGGCACAGTGGAGTACTGGAGCTTTGTGGTGGTGTTGGGCACAGTGGAGTACTGTAGCTGTGTGGTGGTGTTGGGCACAGTGGAGTACTGTAGCTGTGTGGTGGTGTTGGGCAAAGTGGAGTACTGCAGCTGTGTGGTGGTGTTGGGCACAGTGGAGTACTGTAGCTGTGTGGTGGTGCTGGGCACAGTGGAGTACTGTAGCTGTGTGGTGGTGCTGGGCACAGTGGAGTACTGAAACTGTGTGGTGCTGTTGGGCACAGTGGAGTACTGTAGCTGTGTGGTGTTGTTGGGTACAGTGGATTACTGCAGCTGTGTGGTGGTGTTGGGATCAGTGGAGTACTGCAGTGTGTGGTGGTGTTGGGCACAGTTTATGTTTGTTTATTATTTGATAATGCGCACAAAACCCAGGGGTAGCCGGGCGCAGCAGGTACAAGGTTACTTAAGCTTGGGTTGCATACAGAGTATAAAAGTACATAACAGTGCGGTACATACATGTCAATGCAAGCAGTTGGAATGAGACACTAACACGTTACAGTATTAAGAAAGCAGAATCATCTTGGACTGTATTACAAGGGTGTCATGGCCGTTGGGTGCCACTAGAATTTGTTGTCGTTCGACCAAAGCCAATTTTTTACCTTGCATCTGAAGTTGGAGTAGGGTAGGTTAGCTCTCAGTGCGATGGGCAATGCGTTCCAGGCCTGGGCAGCTCTGACAGGGAAGCTTGCTCCGCCTGCTTTGGATCGTCTGAATCTAGGTGTTTCGAGCAGGTAGTGGTTGGTGGCCCTAGTGTGGTGGCTGGATGATTTTCTAGTCAATCTGGCTGAGATGTAGGGGGGTGCTGTGTTGTTGAGCCCTTTGTGGGTAAGTGATAGTGTCTTGAGCAAGACTCTGTCACTGATTTTGAACCAGTGGTGATCTTTCCTAACGTTAGAAATATGTGCTCTGCGGGGTATGTCAAGGGCTGCTCTAAGAGCATTATTTTGGAGGATTTGCATTTTATTGATAATGGATTTGTTGACACCTGCATAGAGGGCATTGCAATAGTCCAGTTTGGACATTACTAATGCGTTGGCTAGCAAGATGCAGTTAGTTTTAGAGAGGTAAGGTCTACAGGTCCTGATTAATTTACAGGTGTACGCTGTAGAGGATGCCAGGGTGTTAACTTGTTTTTTGAGAGATAGAGTGGAATCGAGGTAAAAGCCTAGAGTTTTTACCTCAATAGCCACCTTGATTGTGTTACCATCTATGTTGAAGTTGCGATAGTTGGGACTCAGTTTTTTTTAGGTTGGAGTCGGAACCCAAGATCAATATCTCAGTTTTTTCGTCATTTAGGCAGAGGCCATGGGAGGCCATCCATGCCTGAATGAGGAGGTAAATTTTGTTTACTAAAGCTGTGTCTTTGACAAAGTTGCCTGATAGTGGTATGAGAATCTGCGTATCGCCCGCATAATTCGTATAGGTTACCCCTAATTTGTCAAGTTTGTCAAAGAGAGGCTTAGTAAAGATATACATTGTCGGGGAGACACATGAGCCTTGTGGGACACCACAAGTGATCTGGATTGGGTCCGCTGCCGCTACAGGGGAGAACACTCTCATCGTACGGTTAGCTAGGAAGGATTGTACCCATGCTATAGCTTCACTTGAGAAGTGAGCGGCAGACGCTAAGTGGTTGCATAATACTGCATGATCCACCAGGTCAAAGGCCGCTGATAAGTCAAGGAGGAGGAGCATAGCTGTAGTACCTTTATCCTTCAACTCGTCGATTTGTGTCTTGAGGTCAATGAGGGCCGTTTCAGTACCGTGCAATGGTCTGAAGCCAGATTGCCGAGAACCTAATAGTTGGTGTGTCTCCAAATAGTTTTGGATTTGGAGGTAGGCTACTCTATCAATGATTTGAAGGAGAAATGGGACCGTAGTAATAGGCCTGTAGTTAGTAGGGATTGCTGGGTCGAGTGTCTGTTTTTTAAGTAGGGGCAGAACCCAAGATTCTTTAAGGTTAGTGGGTACAGTACTCGTGTTGAAGGAGGCGTTGATGAGTTTCGAGATGAAGGGTGCTAGATCTCTGGCTGCATCCTTGATGATTTGCGCAGGGCAGCTGTCACCTTGGCAGTTCGACGGTTTAAGGGATAGAATGACTTTTTCAGTTTCCAATATGGAAATATTGGTAAACCTGAAGGGTTTACAGTTACTTTGGGTGGATATGCTGGGTATCTCCTTCAGTGGGGTGGTATGAGTTCCAATAGGGTTCAAGGAGGCTTTTTTCTTAGCAATTTTAGATTGAAGGGTTGTGATTTTGTTAGCTAGGGCATTTTGGATGCTGGTGCACCAAGATTTGTCTTTGGGGACATTGGGCCTCATTACACGGTAGGCGGTAAAAATCGGAATTTTACGGCATGGTGCCATTAGCGTGTCCGCCCTCGCAAGAGGCCGCTAATAGCGTCCCATCACGAGTACGCGGACACGAGCATAGCGCCATGCCGTAAATGACCGTTCCGCCCTGCCGCTAAATACCCCAAAAAGCCCCTTACCGGCACCCGCAAAACCGGCGATTGCGCCTCCGCCCTCCCGCTACCCGTAAATAGCGGACACCGCCATTACCGCACACCGTTAAAAAGCGGAACCGGAAATTACGTCGTCGCACGGGAAAGAGCACAGCGGCCATCTTCAAAAACACAATCCATTGCCAGCCACTGCATCCAGGACATATATCCAGGCAACACCGACCTGGAACCACACCGGGTAGCTCGAGGATGCCGAAGGCGCTTAAAAAAACTGCTGATCGCCAGCGCAAAGAAAAGTTCACCAATGAGGAACTAATGATGCTGACCACCACACTTGCTGCAAATGCAGGAGTGGTATTTGTGAACGATATGCGGCGGGAGGCCCTCCTGAAGAAGAAGGCCATCTGGGCCGAAGTTGCGCTAAAAGTCAGTGCGGTGGGCACCACCACCCGGAGTGTCAGGGAATGCCGCAAAAGGTGGGACGACCTCTGGGTGCGTGTGCGCAACATTCTATCTGTGAACCGAAACATGGCAATGGCCACAGGAGGTGGTGCAGAGTCCCCCTTGAAGATGAAGGAGTGGGAGGAGATATGTGCCTCTACAATAGGAGTCGAGTCAATAGAGGGGGTCGGCGATATGGAGCATGGCGTGGCCGTTTCATCGGATGGAGGTGAGTGTATGCACCCAAAAATGCGCAGTGAAGGGTGAGGGGTCCCACAATCATGTGTATGAATGCCGTGGATCCAGCCACAAACAGACATGCATGCATCATCACATACCCACCAACACAGGGCCAATCATGCATGAGCCAGCCAACATCCCCATTCCATGCCTCCATAATGATGACCACAAAATGCATCAAACTGCATGACGTATACATCTGCCATGATGCAGGTAGACCCATAGATGATGATTTACCCTTCTTATCACCCCTGCAGGATCACACACGGAAAATGAGGAGCCACGCACGTCAGCACCCACTCCCACACCCATGAAGAAAGCCAGGAGGGATGCCACCGGGGACCACGCATCAACCTCTAGGGGACCCAAGAGTAGTGACCGGGACAAAGGCAGCAGGAGCAGCAGTGCCACGCAGCCAGAGGCAATGCCTGCTGCTGTTGTAACCACGGGAGTGTGTCTCCCATCAATTGAAGGCAGCATGGAGGGAGTGCACTCTGCTGCCACCAGCTCTACGGGTGAGGCAGCAGCCACTGGGCCACTTTCCGATGCGGAGGAAGCACCGGTGAATGAGGATCTGAGTCAGAGCCCCATCCCCACACGCCACTTACTCTCATCCCCAATGTTTTCACCAGGTCCGTTCAGCCAAGGCGGATCGCCCGCCCACACACATGATGTGTCATGGAGCCCCCTGGAACCTACGCCTGATGCCAGCGCTATTCATCCAGGCGCATCAGCCATTCCACCGGCAGACACCGTGGAACTTGACCTATCAGCCATCTACCAGAGGCAGACCGAAATGGCTGGTCTGGTAGGTCAACATGTGGTTGAGACAGGGCACCTGAGGGAGGACATTGGTGCATTCGCACGCCAGACGAGGGAGGCCATGGAGGCATGCACTAATCGCATATGCAATGAGATGGGGCAACTCAGGCAGGCCATGATCCGCATTGCGGATGCGATTGAGCACAGATGTCCACTCCCTACCCAGGAGGAAACAGGCCCAGCCTCCTCTGGGAGTTCACGGCAGACAAGCCCCCTACGCCGCTCTATGCGCAACCTCAGGCGCACAACATCTCAAACACCCGAAGAAGGAGCAGACAAATAGGGCCAACAAGGAATATCGGCCACATTTGGGGAAGGACATGTTCACTCCTTGGGACTCACGTGGGAGTGTTGTGGGGGAAGGGGGGGGAGGGTGTGTTCGGGGGTGTTGTGGGGGCAGGGGGGAGGGTGTGTTCGGGGGTGTTGTGGGGGGAGGGGAGGGAGGGTGTTTGCACAGTTGGGGTTATGCACTTTCTGTACACGTTATGTTGAAAATACACTCTTCTGCAGTTGAAAAACAGGCATGGTCTCCATCATTGTGTATGTGTGAATTTCTTTGGGAGAGGGCCCTTTGTGGGCCTCCAGACGGCCACAAGGGCAACAATGCACATCTCTCCATGCATGATATTCCACCTTTGTTCCTGATGCTATTCCTGATTCCGATGCTGACGCGGATCCTGTCCCGCCATGCCATCGCCTCTTGCATGTCCGGGCTGGCCATTTCGACAATACTCATCCACATCCACATCATGCTCATCTGGTGTTTGCATGGTGCCATGGGCACATTCTATCAGATGCACATTTAGTTGTGCCTTACACATACCATGGTCATCTTCGCCTTCATTCCGGGGGTTTGTTGGCTGCCCTTGTGGTGTTTCTGGGTGCCCCGGTGGTGCTTGCTGCGCAAGTCTCGGCCTCATCCTCCTCCTGCTACTCCTACGTCTCTTCGGTGCTGCCTGTTGTTGTTGGTGCTGCACTGCAGTCATGTACGCAGGCCTATGTCATGCTGCTGGTGTTGGGACCATCTTGCTGTGGGAAGGGGTGTGGGAAGGGGTGTGGTGTGCTCTTTAGTGCTGGCTGTCTCCATTGACTCCACCTGTGCTGGTTGTGTCCACCTGGGGCAGATGGGAACACTGCTCAGGACTCTTAACGTGTGGTTTTCGATGCTGTTATTAGCGCCATGCCGGTACATGCTTTTTGGGTCTTTGGGATGCCGGTATTGCCGTGTACGCATGGGTTGTGATTGCGTGCTATTAGCGCCATGGCGCTATTTACTGTGTGGGGGTCGCGCGCAAGCGGGCACGCCGCTATTGATGTCGGCGTACTTTACGGGTCCGCTAATAGCGGTGGGTCCGGGTCGTGATCGGCTCGGGAAAATTCCGTTACCGGTATTCCGTTACCCGGTAACGGTATTCCCTTAACGCCTACCGTGTAATAAGGCCCATTGTCTATAGGGGCAATAGGATTTTCCAATTCACGGAGAATGGTGAAGAGCTCTTTGGAGTCTTAGTTGGCTTTACTAATTCTATCATTGAATGAATCTTTTTTAGTTTGGATTATTTCCTTTTTGTATTTTTTGGCAAAGTTGGCAAGTGTGGTTTTATTGTCATCAGAAGGGGTATGCCTCCAAATAGCTTGGAGTTTGCGTTTGTGGATGCGCATTTCTTTGAGATGGGGGGTGAACCAAGAGTTAAGGTGAGTTTCGCGTTTACTTTTATGGAGTTTGATAGGGGCGATCGAATCTAGCGCTTTGGTTATGGAATTGTTAAATGATTCAACTAACTTGCTAGGGTTGCTAGTAGAGTCCTGTAGCTCTGTGGTGGTGTTGGGCACAGTGGAGTACTATAGCTGTGTGGTGGTGCTGGGCACAGTGAAGTACTGCAGCTGTGTGGTGGTGTTGGGCAAAGTGGAGTACTGGAACTGTGTGGTGGTGTTGGGCACAGTGGAGTACTGTTAAGCGGAAACTGTGCAGTTCTCTCTGGGACCACTGCAAAAGATTTAGGCCTACAGGTGTTTGGCAGTAAACCCACTTGGTAGCAGTCTGTACCACACAGATTCACTTGGTAGCTGTGGCTGAGCAGTCAGACTTCACTCAAGAAGAGTTAGGCAGTATGTGGAGTATACAAAATAGGGCAATTTACACAGTAGAACAAGCAGACACGGAACAGAGCTTGGGTGTAAAGATATATAGTTATTTATTTATAAAAACACATCTATGAAAAACACACTGGCACTAATACGGCAAACAACTTCAATTACAATTACTATAAGTATCTCACTCCTCTAACAATATTTCGACAAGTCTAGGTTCAACGGCACCACTTATTTGCAGACAGAGGTGAATGCTTTAACCTAGATGGCACTCTAATATTCGTTAGAACGGGAGAGAAAAGGCAGGGTATGAAACCAACTCGGTACCAACTCTTTTACAAAGCAAATGCAAGGCAAGTAAGGCAGAGTCTACTGTGGATCGCAAAGTTCAGAGGCCAGGCCCACTCGGAGAGAGGCAAGGCGATATGTCCCAAAAAGTATCACAGTGGAAATGCACTTCGAGTCTTTGTAGCAAATTGTCACAGAAAGGTTGGACCAGTTTAGAACAAAAAGTTAAGAAGGTCTGGAGGCGACCCGATGGAGAGGCAAGGATTAAGACACCTCACGCTAACCGTCACCAGGGAAGCCAGGCGGACACGGTACCTTGTATGTGGAGAGACAGCTCCGGCGGGGGCAGTTGTTCCTGGTGATGGATGCAAGTCGGGGCTTTGCCAAGAGATGAGATGATCTCGTCGTCGAAGGAAAGTTGAAGATCGTTGCACCACCAGGGAAGAGACCAGCCGCGGAGTGCTCCATCACAAGGCACCACCTTTTGGTCGCGGTATGGGCTAGTGGCTATCCGGTTGCAGGGGTGCTCAGCAAGGCAATTCGACCACTACGCCCTGGAAGCGAAGAAAAAGCAAAGGGACTGGTTGTTCCCACCAGTCAGGGGAAGAAGACTCTCCAGCCGGGAGATCTCCTCTGTCGTTGGGAAGTGGTGAGTCGGTTCAGCAGGGCTCCACCGGAGGTGTCGTCGTTGCAGGTCGGCTCAGCTTTACCCTCGTCGGATTCTTAGGTCCTGTGGCGACTTCTGAAGATCCAGTCCCAAAAGCCCTGCTTTTATGCAGCAAGCCCCCATTCAGTCAGCCTAGCTGTCAATCAAAACACCACTTGGGCCAATCACACCAGAGTGCGACTTGAGTTGGCAAGGCAACTCAGTCCAGGGTGCCTAAACCCCCTCCCACTCCCCCTGTGGTACCCAGACAGAATGGCACCACTCTGGAGGGCCTCTGTGTAGAAGCCCGCCAAAAGTGGAACAAAGGGCTCAACCTTTGGTTCGGAGTTACAGAGGTGAACACAGATGCCATTTTAAAAACTGAGTTCTGGCAGAAAATACCGACCGGTAGATTTATTTAAGACAAATAAACCGGCGGTATGTTAGAGACTAACGGGAAAAAGTATTAGCCTCCAACAATGGGAAGAATCCCATAGAGTTATATTCGGGGCCGAATATAACAAGTAGTTTCCACTGCCACCAGCCAAAACTCGATGAGGGGGGACGGGACAGTGCCCCCTCGAATAACAGACCCAGGGGTATTCGAATTACCCCTACTAGTACGTCCACAATAGGATGGTTTGTACTAGTTATGTTAGTTAATTTAGGTCTAGTAAAGCCAATAGTGACTTTACATGCCCTGGGAGACAGTAGTCAGTCCCAGGGTATGTAGTCTATGGTGGGGATCCTCTAGGACGCCCCTGTGTTACGGCACGGAGGGTGCGGTGTAACACACATGGCAAAAACACATGAGACCCTATGGAGTAAAAGACCCCATAACCCATAGAACACATTGACATTCACAGAAATCAACTACATTCATGCCCAAGAGTGGGAGAAAAGAGTCTCACTCTTGGCAGGATGGAAAAAAACAAACTCCAGAAATCCAGCAAAGCTGCTGGGGGACTCACTAGGTTAGGAAAATCAGCCTAAACAGAGAATTCGCCCTAACACTCGCCCTCCCTCCCCCAGACTAAGGGACAGGAGGATTTAATCCACTCCTGGATGAATCTCATACCTCTAGTCGATGACATACATCCTAGAGAGACCAGCAGCATTTTGGTGGTGACATCCTGACCTGTGCTCAATGGTGAAATCAAACCCTTGCAGGCAGATTGACCATCTCAGTAGTTTTGGGTTTTCCCCTTTCATTTGCATTAACCAACTCAAGGGTTGGTGGTCAGTCTGAATGACAAAAGTAGAACCATAGAAGTATGGCCTAAACTTCTTCAGAGCCCACACGATAGCAAAGCATTCTCTTTTGATTGTTGCCCACCTTGTTTCAGGATCCTTCAGCTTGCGGCTGATGAAGCAAACGGGGTGCTCCCTACCTTTCCCATCCAGTTGACTGAGTACGGCACCTATTCCTACATTAGAAGCATCTGTCTGCACAATGAAAGTTTGGTGGTAATCAGGAGCTCTGAGTACTGGGGCTTGGCAAAGAGCCTTTTTAAGGTTTTAAAAAGCCTGATTAAACTCCTCGTTCCATCTAACCTTTTTAGGAAATTTTGGAGAGGAGATGACATTCAGAGGAGAAGCTATGGTCCCATAGTTCTCAATGAAATTCCTGTAATACCCAGTGAGACCTAAGAAGGCTCTCACCTGGGTCTGAGTAGTAGGTGTTGTCCAATTTTGCACAGCTTCAATCTTACTGAGCAAAGGCCTTATTTCTCCACCTCCCACCTCATGTCCAAGATAGACTACCTTACTCTGTCCAATTTGGCATTTACTCGCCTTTATGGTCAGATTGGCTCGTCCAAGAGCCTGCAAAACATCTCTTAGGTGGGTCACATGTTCTTCCCAGGAATTGCTGAACACTGCTATGTCATCCAAGTATGCCATGCAGAAGTCCTCCATCCCATTCAGAACCTGGTTTACCATCCGTTGAAATGTAGCAGGTGCATTTTTCAATCCGAAAGGCATCACCTTAAACTGGTATAAGCCAACGGGGGTAGAAAATGCAGTTATCTCCTTGGCATCGTCTGTCAGGGCTATTTGCCAATAGCCTGACGTCAAGTCAAATGTGCTGAGGAACTTGGCTTAACCAAGTTTATCCACCAACTCAGCTGTTCTTGGCAAAGGGTGGGCATCAGTCTTGGTGACTGCATTAAGAGCTCTATAATCCACGCAGAATCTAAGTTCTTTAGATCCTGCCTTTGGTACTAACACAACTGGGCTAGACCATGGACTAGTAGAGGGCTCTATTACCCCGAGATCAAGCATCTTGCTGACCTCACCTTTAATGTGGGTTCGTACGTTTTCTGACATTCGGTATCCTCTGCTTTTGACTGGCAGACAGTCACCAGTGAGTATGTCATGCTGGCTCCAAGGGGTCAAGCCTGGTGAAAGTGAGAACAGAGAGGCAAACTGATTCAACATAGATTTGCACTCTTCTTGTTGCTCAGGTGTCAGATTTGAAGAGAGATTCACTCCTTCAATTTTTTCATCTAAAGGTAAGCCTCTGAGGAGATCCGGAAGAGCTTCACTCTCTTCTTATTCCTCTGATGATGCTAGAAGCAACGCTCCTACATCAGGTCTCGAGACATACGCTTTGAGTCGGTTGGTGTGGAAGACTGTCGGAGCCTCCTTGGGATTGCCCAAGTCCACCAGATAGTTGACCTCTCCAAGTTTACCCACAACTCTGAAGGGTCCCATCAATTTGTCTTGCAAGGTCCTCTGCCTTGTTGGGATCATAACGAGAACTAGCTGGTCTTGAGTGAACTCAACCACGTTAGCCTTTTGATCATGCCAGTGCTTTACCAATGCTTGTCCAGCTTTCAAGTTATCACTTGCTTCTGTCATCATGTGCGACATTCTCCTCCGGAGACCTAGCTCGTAGTCAGTCTCTCTGACTGGCTTGGGGGAAGGAGCACTCTCCAACCCCTCCTTAATCAGGGCCAATGGACCTCTGACGGGATGACCATAGAGAAGCTCAAAGGGAGAATGACCTACTCCCTCCTGAGGGACTTCTCTATAAGCAAAGAGAAGGCATGGCAGTAGAAGGTCCTGCTTTCGTTTAAGGGGTTCTTCTAAAGCACCTATCATGCTCTTCATGGTTCGGTTGAACCTTTCTACCAACCCACAAGTATAAACCTGTTGCCTGAGGAGGTTGGAGGATCAATGGGACCAACAATGTCAATCCCTACTCTCTCAAATGGGACTCCCACAACTGGGAAAGGCACTAAAGGTGCCACATTCCTGGAGCCTACCTTACCAGAGGTCTGGCAGGTGTGGCAGCTCCTGCAGTGATTTTCTACTTCGGCCCCCATCTTCAGCCAATAAAAGTAGAGAGAGAGCCTTTCCTTAGTCTTCTTAAAACTCAAGTGACCAGCCAAAGGAATCTCGTGGGCTAACTGCAAGAACTGTGGTCTGTTCTCTTGGGGTACTACAAGTCGTTTGTAGTCTCCAGGTGCAGACTCTGTCGGCTCACTGTAGAAGAGGCCATCTTCCCAGTGCAACCTGTATTTCCCAGGCTCTTGCCCTTCAGCCTGAGATTCTGCCTGGTGGCGAAGACCTCCCAGAGTTGGACATTCCCTCTGTCCCTTACTGAAGTCTGCCCTGCTGGGTCCACCTTCTGCCAGTAAAGACTGCAGCTCTGGATGGTCAACAGGATCCAGATCTCCAATGAGTTCCTGGCCTTCCATTAGCTCTTCCTCAGTCTAATTCTACCACACAGGGTTGTACCACCCTCTCAGCCTCAGCTGGAGGGGGAGTTACGGGTGTAACTTTTGGACAACCGCGGGGAAGTCCTTGTTGGCTGCACTGGAATGCTGGCTGCTGGTTTTGGGATAGAAGTCTTAGGTTTCCCTTTCGCTTCTGATTTCTTTGAGACAGCAGCTGACAATTCCAGTGGAGCAGGAGTGATCTCCTGGGGAGTACCTCTCATGGTTCTCTCCCTTGCAGGTATGGTTAGCTCCTGTAACAGTTTACTAGGAGGTCTGGGGGTATGAGACACAACTCCGAGAGTTTTTAAATCGTTACCCAACAGAACTCGTCCTGGTACCTCACTCTGTATGCTGACAGGTATCTTCACAGTCATGTCGTTACACTGGATGAGAACTGGTAATTGGGGAAGCATCTGCACAGGCCCTCCAGCTAACTTGGTGAGGCGTTTGGGTGCCTTAGCAACATCCTCAGCCTGAAAAAAAGATTTATTCACCACAGTTATGCTGGCCCCAGTGTCCCTAATGGTAGGAGTCTCCTGACCATTCACCTGGACACTGTCCTTATAATACTCTTTAGTATTATCTGGGATAGAATTATACACATCTAAATTCTGTTGTTCCCACAAACCCAGAGACACTAAAGAAACACTGGCTGAGACTCCAGTGGGTTCATCAGCCAGTAGTAGAAAGTTTCCACTTGCCATTTGGACTCTCTCCTCTGGAGCGAAGGCTGAGGAGACAAGCTGGACCCCTGAAGGTTTACCCTTGCATCTGGGATCTCCTTTCATATGGTCAGTCGAGCCACAAACAAAGCATTTACCGAATGCGTTCTGGAATGGTGGCTTGTTCTGGCCTCCCTCTAGTTTGGCACCAGAAGGTACACTATTCTGCTGTGGTTTTCCTTGTGGCTTACCCTTATGGTTTTGTTTGGGGCCCTCTTTGGAATGTGAGTTATTAGAATTATCCTTTGAGTCTTTTTTAGGCTGTTTTCCCTCATCCTTCTTCTGAGTTGCCCCAGAATCCTTATGAGTAGCCCTGTTGGCAACCCACAAGTCAGCAGCCTTAGCTAGCTCCTTGGAATCCAATTCCTTCGAATCAGCCAAGTGCTGTCTGAGCTCAGGAGTTCAGGCATCATAAATAGACTCCAACATAAAAAGATTCTTCATACCCTTGTAAGTGTTCACCTTGTAACCCTTAATCCATCCCTCTAAGTTTTCCAACCCTTAACTCACCCAGGTAGCCCAAGGGGTACCATCATGCTTTTTGAGGGTTCTAAACCTCTTAAGATACTGGGAAGGGGTCTTCCCGAACCTAGCTATCAAAGCTAGTTTCACACTTTCGTAATCCTTCTTATCCACCTCCCACAACTCCATTACCACATCAGTCGCAACAGGGGGAAGCCTAGAGAACAACCAGGGAAGTAACTCATTCCCTGTGATGTCCTGGAGCCCATGATTATATTCAAACAGTTTTAACCAATCCAACACATCCAATCTCGGTTCATACATACCCACTAATTCCTTAGGCATCCGGGGTCTTTTGGGACTGGAACTTCTAGAGGAACCACAGGAGAGAGAAGCATTTTCCACAGACAACTTTTTCATCTCTAACTCATGATTAAGTTCTATTTCTCTGAGTCTTAACTCAGCTTGCTTCTGCTCAGCCTGGGCATTCATTAGTCTGAACTCTAGCTCTTGGTTTGTTTCAGATTGGGCTAAAAACGGTTTGTACTCTAATTCGAGCTTCATTTTTTCAAGTTCAAAATAAGCACGGTTACATGTGGGACCTGGTATGGGCCCCGTAGGTACAGTAGGTAAGGCAGACAGAGGCTCGGAGTGGCTAACTTCATTAGGTTCACTTTCCTCTTCTGACTCATTATCAAGACTTTGATTCAGATCAATACCATCACTGTTTTCTACATTCGCTGGAGAAGTTGGTTCCTCTGAACCAGTACCCAGACTTTGGTTTTCCAGCAATCTCGCTATCAGTTCTACTTTCTTGACTCTTACAGAAAGATTCTCTTATCTACAGAGAGCTCTCAAACTCTAAGTATTTTCACCTGACAAGGACTCTTGACTGTAAACTTCCATAGTAGACATGTTTTTGAAAGTTGCTTTTTAGTGCTAAGCTTTGTGGTTAGTTATCGTAAAGTGTTGAAAAGCACTCTAAACTGTATATTCGATACAAATCCCACCGCTGCCACCAGTGTTAAGCGGAAACCTGTGCAGTTCCCTCTGGGACCACTGCAAAAGATTTAGGCCTACAGGTGTTTGGCAGTAAACCCACTTGGTAGCAGTCTGTACCACACAGATTCACTTGGTAGCTGTGGCTGAGCAGTCAGACTTCCCTCAAGAAGAGTTAGGCAGTATGTGGAGTATACAAAATAGGGCAATTTACACAGTAGAACAAGCAGACACAGAACAGAGCTTGGGTGTAAAGATATATAGTTATTTATTTATAAAAACACAACTATGAAAAACACACTAGCACTAATACGGCAAACAACTTCAATTACAATTACTATAAGTATCTCACTCCTCTAACAATATTTCGACAAGTCTAGGTTCAACGGCACCACTTATTTGCAGACAGAGGTGAATGCTTTAACATAGATGGCACTCTAATATTCGTTAGAACGGGAGAGAAAAGGCAGGGTATGAAACCAACTCGGTACCAACTCTTTTACGAAGCAAATGCAAGGCAAGTAAGGCAGAGTCTACTGTGGATCACAAAGTTCAGAGGCCAGGCCCACTCGGAGAGAGGCAAGGCGATATGTCCCAAAAAGTATCACAGTGGAAATGCACTTCGAGTCGTTGTAGCAAATTGTCACAGAAAGGTTGGACCAGTTTAGAACAAAAAGTTAAAAAGGTCTGGAGGCGACCCGATGGAGAGGCAAGGATTAAGACACCTCACGCTAACCGTCACCAGGGAAGCCAGGCGGACACGGTACCTTGTATGTGGAGAGACAGCTCCGGCGGGGGTAGTTGTTCCTGGTGGTGGATGCAAGTCGGAGCTTTGCCAAGAGATGAGATGATCTCGTCGTCGAAGGAAAGTTGAAGATCGTTGCACCACCAGGGAAGAGACCAGCCGCGGAGTGCTCCGTCACAAGGCATCACCTTTTGGTCGCGGTATGGGCTAGTGGCTATCCGGTTGCCGGGGTCCTCAGCATGGGAAATTCGACCACTACGCCCTGGAAGCAAAGAAAAAGCAAAGGGACTGGTTGTTCCCACCAATCAGGGGAAGAAGACTCTCCAGCCGGGAGATCTCCTCTGTCGTTGGGAAGTGGTGAGTCGGTTCAGCAGGGCACCACCGGAGGTGTCGTCGTTGCAGGTCGGCTCAGCTTTACCCTCATCGGATCCTTAGGTCCTGTGGCGACTTCTGAAGATCCAGTCCCAAAAGCCCTGCTTTTATGCAGCAAAACCCCATTCAGTCAGCCTAGCTGTCAATCAAAACACCACTTGGGCCAATCACACCAGAGTGCGACTTGAGTTGGCAAGGCAACTCAGGCCAGGGTGCCTAAACCCCCTCCCTCACCCTCTGCGGTACCCAGACAGAATGGCACCACTCTGGAGGGCCTCTGTGTAGAAGCCCGCCAAACGTGGAACAAAGGTCTCAACCTTTGGTTCGTAGTTACAGAGGTGAACACAGACGCCATTTTAAAAACCGAGTTCTGGCAGGAAATACCGACCGGTAGATTTATTTAAGACAAATAAACCGGCGGTATGTTAGAGACTAACGGGAAAAAGTATTAGCCTCCAACAATGGGAAGAATCCCATAGAGTTATATTCAGGGCCGAATATAACAAGTAGTTTCCACTGCCACAGCCAAAACTCGATGAAGGGGGACGGGACAGTGCCCCCTCGAATAACAGACCCAGGGGTATTCGAATTACCCCTACTAGTACGTCCACAATAGGATGGTTTGTACTAGTTATGTTAGTAAATTTAGGTCTAGTAAAGCCAATAGTGACTTTACATGCCCTGGGAGACAGTAGTCAGTCCCAGGGTATGTAGTCTATGGTGGGGATCCTCTAGGACGCCCCTGTGTTACGGCACGGAGGGTGCGGTGTTACACACATAGCAAAAACAAATGAGACCCTATGGAGTAAAAGACCCCATAACCCATAGAACACATTGACATTCACAGAAATCAACTACATTCATGCCCAAGAGTGGGAGAAAAGAGTCTCACTCTTGGCAGGATGGAAAAAAACAAACTCCAGAAATCCAGCAAAGCTGCTGGGGGACTCACTAGGTTAGGAAATTCAGCCTAAACAGAGAATTCTCCCTAACAAGTACTGTAGCTGTGTGGTGGTGCTGGGCACAGTGGAGTACTGTAGCTGTGTGGTGGTGTTGGGCACAGTGGAGTACTGTAGCTGTGTGGTGGTGTTGGGCACAGTGGTGTACTGCAGCTTTGTGGCGTGGTGGTGTTTGGCACAGTGGAGTACTGTAGCTGTGTGGTGGTGTTGGGCACAGTGGAGTACTGTAGCTGTGTGGTGGTGTTGGGCACAGTGGAGTACTGTAGCTGTGTGGTGGTGGTGGGCACAGTGGTGTACTGCAGCTTTGTGGTGGTGTTGGGCACAGTGGAGTCCTGTAGCTGTGTGGTGGTGTTGGGCACAGTGGAGTACTGCAGCTTTGTGGTGGTGTTGGGCACAGTGGAGTAATGTAGCTCTGTGATGCTGTTGGGCACAGTGGAGTACTGTAGCTGTGTGGTTTTGTTGGGCAAAGTGGAGTACTGTAGCTGTGTGGTGGTGCTGGTCACAGTGGAGTACTGCAGCTGTGTGGTGGTGTAAGGCACAGTGGAGTACTCTAGCTGTGTGGTGGTGCTGGTCACAGTGGAGTACTGCAGGTGTGCGGTGTTGTTGGGTATAGTGGTGGTGTTGGGCACAGTGGAGTACGGGAGCTGTGTGGTGGTGTTGGGCACAGTGGAGTACTGTAGCTGTGTGGTGGTGCTGAGCACAGTGGAGTACTGGAACTGTGTGGTGCTGTTGGGCCCAGTGGAGTACTGTAGCTGTGTGGTGTTGTTGGGTACAGTGGAGTACTGCAGCTGTGTGGTGGTGTTGGGATCAGTGGAGTACTGCAGCCGTGTGGTGGTGCTGGGCACAGTGAAGTACTGTAGCTGTGTGGAGATGCTGGGCACAGTGGAGTACTGTAGCTGTGTGGTGTTTTGGGCACCGTGGAGTACTGCAGCTGTGTGGTGGTGTTGTGCAAAGTGGAGTACTGCAGCTGTGTGGTGGTGTTGGGCACAGTTGAGTACTGCAGCTGTGTGGCGGTGTTGTGCAAAGTGGAGTACTGCAGCTGTGTGGTGGTGTTGGGCACAGTGGAGTACTGTAGCTTTGGGGTTGTGCTGGGCACAATGGAGTACTGTAGCTGTGTGGTAGTTTTGGGCACAGTGGAGTACTGTAGCTGTGTGGTGTTTTTGGGCACAGTGGAGTACTGTAGCTGTGTGGTGGTGTTGGGCACAGTGGAGTACTGCAGCTGTGTGGTGGTGTTGGGCACAGTGGAGTCTTGTAGCTGTGTGGTGGTGTTGGGCACAGTGGAGTACTGTAGCTTTGTGGTTGTGCTGGGCATAGTGAAGTACTGGAGCTGTGTGGTGGTGTTGGGCAAAGTGGAGTACTGTAGCTTTGTGATTGTGCTGGGCACAATGGAGTACTGTAGCTGTGTGGTAGTTTTGGGCACAGTGGAGTACTGTAGCTGTGTGGTGTTTTTGGGCACAGTGGAGTACTGCAGCTGTGTGGTGGTGTTGGGCACAGTGGAGTACTGCAGCTGTGTGGTGGTGTTGGGCACAGTGGAGTCCTGTAGCTGTGTGGTGGTGTTGGGCACAGTGGAGTACTGTAGATTTGTGGTTGTGCTGGGCATAGTGAAGTACTGGAGCTGTGTGGTGGTGTTGGGCACAGTGGAGTACTGCAGC
Source organism: Ambystoma mexicanum (assembly GCF_040938575.1). Lineage (NCBI taxonomy): Eukaryota > Metazoa > Chordata > Amphibia > Caudata > Ambystomatidae > Ambystoma > Ambystoma mexicanum. The sequence continues at coordinate 1,162,746,581 of NC_090926.1, read as the reverse complement.
TGTGTGGTGGTGTTGGGCACAGTGGAGTCCTGTAGCTGTGTGGTGGTGTTGGGCACAGTGGAGTACTGTAGCTTTGTGGTTGTGCTGGGCATAGTGAAGTACTGGAGCTGTGTGGTGGTGTTGGGCACAGTGGAGTACTGCAGCTGTGTGGTGGTGTCAGGCACAGTGGAGTACTGGAACTGTGTGGTGGTGTTGGGCACAGTGGAGTACTGTAGCTGTGTGGTGGTTTTGGGCACAGTGGAATACTGCAGCTGTGTGGTGTTGTTGGGCACAGTGGTGTACTGTAGCTTTGCACAGTGGAGTACTGGAACTGTATGGTGGCGTTTGACACAGTGGAGTACTGGAACTGTGTGGTGGTGTCGGGCACAGTGGAGTACTGTAGCTGTGTGGTGGTGTTGGGCACAGTGGAGTACTGCAGCTGTGTGGTGTTGTTTGGCACGGTGGTGTACTGTAGCTGTGTGGTGGTGTTGGGCACAGTGGAGTACTGGAACTGTATGGTGTGTTGGACACAGTGGAGTAGTAATGGAACTGTGTGGTAGTTTCGGGCACAGTGGAGTACTCTAGCTGTGTGGTGGTACTCGGCACAGTAGAGTACTGTAGCTGTGCAGGGTTGGGTACAATGGTGGTGTTGGGCACAGTGGAGGGCTGGAGCTGTGTGGTGGTGTTGGGTACAGTGGAGTACTGTAGCTGTGTGGTGGTGTTGGGCACAGTGGAGTCCTGTAGCTGTGTGATGGTGCTGGGCACAGTGGAGTACTGGAATTGTGTGGTGGTGTTGGGCACAGTGGAGTACTGTATCTGTGTGGTGGTGTTGGGCACAGTGGAGTACTGTATCTGTGTGGTGTTTTTGGGCACAGTGGAGGGCTGGAGCTGTGTGGTGGTGTTGGGCACAGTGGAGTACTGTAGCTGTGTGGTGGTGCTGGGCACAATGGAGTCCTGGAGCTGTGTGGTTGTGCTGGGCACAGTGGAGTACTGGAACTGTGTGGTGGTGTTGGGCACTGTGGAGTACTGTATCTGTGTGCTTTTTTTGGGCACAGTGGAGTACTGCAGCTGTGTGGTGGTGTTGGGCACAGTGGAGTCCTGTAGCTGTGTGGTGGTGCTGGGCACAGTGGAGTACTGGAACTGTGTGGTGGTGTTGTGCACAGTGGAGTACTGTATCTGTGTGGTGGTGTTGGGCACAGTGGAGTGCTGCAGCTTTGTGGTGGTGTTGGGCAAAGTGGAGTACTGTCGCTGTGTGGTGCTGTTGGGCACAGTAGAGTACTGGAGCTGTGTGGTGGTGTTAGGCACAGCTGTGTGGTGTTAGGCACAGTGGAGTACTGTAGCTGTGTGGTGTTGTTGGACAAAGTGGAGTACTGGAACTGTATGGTGGTGTTGGGCACAGTGGAGTACTGTAGCTGTGTGGTGTTGTTGGGCACGGTGGTGTACTGTAGCTTTGCACAGTGGAGTACTGGAACTGTATGGTGATGTTGGGCACAGTGGAATACTGGACCTGTATGGTAGTGTTGGGCACAGTAGAGTACTGGAGCTGTGTGGTGGTGTTGGGCACAGTGGAGTACTCGAGCTGTGTGGTGCTGTTGGGCCCAGTGGAGTACTGTAGCTGTGTGGTGTTGTTGGTTACAGTGGAGTACTGCAGCTGTGTGTGGTGTTGGGATCAGTGGAGTACTGCAGCCGTGTGGTGGTTTTGGGCGCAGTAGAGTCCTGTAGCTATGTGGTGGTGTTGGGCACAGTGGAGTACTGTAGCTGTGTGGTGGTGCTGGGCACAGTGAAGTACTGTAGCTGTGTGGAGGTGCTGGGCACAGTGGAGTCATGTAGCTGTGTGGTGTGTTGGGCACAGTGGAGTACTGTAGCTGTGTGGTGGTGCTGGGCACAGTGAAGTACTGTAGCTGTGTGGAGGTGCTGGGCCCAGTGGAGTACTGTAGCTGTGTGGTGTTGTTGGTTACAGTGGAGTACTGCAGCTGTGTGTGGTGTTGGGATCAGTGGAGTACTGCAGCCGTGTGGTGGTTTTGGGCGCAGTAGAGTCCTGTAGCTATGTGGAGGTGTTGGGCACAGTGGAGTACTGTAGCTGTGTGGTGGTGCTGGGCACAGTGAAGTACTGTAGCTGTGTGGAGGTGCTGGGCACAGTGGAGTCATGTAGCTGTGTGGTGTGTTGGGTACCGTGGAGTACTGGAACTATGTGATGGTTTTGGGCACAGTGGAGTACTGTAGCTGTGTGGTGGTGTTGGGCACAGTGGAGTACTGTTGCTGTGTGGTGGTGTTGGGCACAGTGGAGTACTGTTGCTGTGTGGTGGTGGTGTTGGGCACAGTGGAGTACTGCAGCTGTGTGGTGGTGTTGTGCAAAGTGGAGTACTGCAGCTGTGTGGTGGTGTTGGGCACAGTGGAGTACTGTACCTTTGTGGTTGTGCTGGGCACAGTGAAGATCTGGAGCTGTGTGGTGGTGTTGGGCACAGTGGAGTACTGGAGCTGTGTGGTGGTGTTGGGCACAGTGGAGTACTGGAACTGTGTGGTGGTGTTGTGCACAGTGGAGCACTGCAGCTGTGGGGTGGTGATGGGCACAGTGGAGTACAGGATCTGTGTGGTGGTGTTTGACACAGTGGAGTACTGGAACTGTGTGGTGGTGTCGGGCACAGTGGAGTACTGTAGCTGTGTGGTGGTGTTGGGCACAGTGGAGTACTGCAGCTGTGTGGTGTTGTTGGGCACGGTGGTGTAATGTAGCTGTGTGGTGGTGTTGGGCACAGTGGAGTACTGGAACTGTATGGTGGTGTTGGACACAGTGGAGTAGTAATGGAACTGTGTGGTAGTTTCGGGTACAGTGGAGTACTGGCGCTGTGTGGTGGTGTTGGGCACAGTGGAGTACTGTAGCTGTGTGGTGGTTTTGGGCACAGTGGAGTACTCTATCTGTGTGGTGGTACTGGGCACAGTAGAGTACTGTAGCTGTGCAGGGTTGGGTACAGTGGTGGTGTTGGGCACAGTGAAGGGCTGGAGCTGTGTGGTGGTGTTGGGCACAGTGGAGTACTGTAGCTGTGTGGTGGTGCTGGGCACAATGGAGTACTGGAGCTGTGTGGTGGTGTTGGGCACAGTGGAGTACTGGAGCTGTGTGGTAGTGCTGGGCACAGTGGAGTACTGCAGCTGTGTGGTGGTGTTGGGCACAGTGGAGTACTGTATCTGTGTGGTGTTGTTGGGCAGAATGGAGTACTGTAGCTGTGTGGTGGTGTTTGGCACAGTGGAGTAATGCAGCTGTGTGGTGGTGTTTGGCACAGTGGAGTACTGTAGCTGTGTGGTGGTGTTGGGCACAGTGGAGTACTGCAGCTTTGTGGTGGTGTTGGGCAAAGGGGAGTACTTAGCTGTGTGGTGCTGTTGGGCACAGTGTAGTATTGTAGCTGTGTGGTGTTGTTGGGCAAAGTGGAGTACTGTCGCTGTGTGGTGCTGTTGGGGACAGTGGAGTACTGGAGCTTTGTGGCGGTGTTAGGCACAGCTGTGTGGTGTTAGGCACAGTGGAGTACTGTAGCTGTGTGGTGTTGTTGGAAAAAGTGGAGTACTGGAACTGTGTGGTGGTGAGGGGCACAGTGGAGTACTGTAGCTGTGTGGTGGTTTTGGGCACAGTGGAGTACTGCAGCTGTGTGGTGTTGGGCACGGTGGTGTACTGTAGCTTTGCACAGTGGAGTACTGGAGCTGTGTGGTGGTGTTGGGCACAGTGGAGTACTCTAGCTGTGTGGTGGTACTGGGCACAGTAGAGTACTGTAGCTGTGCGGTGTTGTGTACAGTGGTGGTGTTGGGCACAGGCAAGGGCTGGAGCTGTGTGGTGGTGCTGGGCACAGTGGAGTACTGGAGCTGTGTGATGGTGTTGGGCACAGTGGAGTACTGTAGCTGTGTGGTGGTGTTGGGCACAGTGGAGTACTGCAGCTGTGTGGTGTTGTTGGGCACGGTGGTGTATTGTAGCTGTGTGGTGGTGTTGGGCACAGTGGAGTACTGGAACTGTATGGTGGTGTTGGGCACGGTGGAGTACTGGAACTGTGTCGTGGTGTTGAGCACAGTGGAGTACTGCAGCTGTGTGGTGGTGTAGGGCACGGTGGAGTACTGTAGCTGTGTGGTGGTGTTGGGCACAGTGGAGTACTGTAGCTGTGTGGTGTTGTTGGGCACGGTGGTGTACTGTCGCTGTGTGGTGTTGTTGGGCACGGTGGTGTACTGTCGCTGTGTGGTGTTGTTGGTCACGGTGGTGTACTGTCGCTGTGTGGTGGTTTGGGCACAGTAGAGTACCAGAACTTTGTGGTGGTGTTGGGCAAAGTGGAGTACTGTAGCTGTGTGGTGGTGTTGGGCACAGTGGAGTACTGGAACTGTATGGTGCTGTTGGACACAGTGGAGTAGTAATGGAACTGTATGGTAGTTTCGGGCACAGTGGAGTACTGTAGCTGTGTGGTGTTGTTTGGGACAGTGGAGTACTGCAGCTGTGTGGTGGTATTGGGATCAGTGGAGTACTGCAGCCGTGTGGTGTTGTTGGGCACAGTGGAGTACTGTAGCTGTGTGGTAGTGCTGGGCACAGTGAAGTACTGTAGCTGTGTGGAGATGCTGGGCACAGTGGAGTACTGTAGCTGTGTGGTGTGTTGGGCACCGTGGAGTACTGCAGCTGTGTGGTGGTGTTATGCAAAGTGGAGTACTGCAGCTGTGTGGTGGTGTTGGGCACAGTGGAGTACTGTAGCTTTGTGGTTCTGCTGGGCACAGTGGAGTACTGGAGCTTTGTGGTCTTGTTGGCCACAGTGTAGTACTGTAGCTGTGTGGTAGGTTTGGGCACAGTGGAGTACTGGAACTGTTTGATGGTGTTGGGCACAGTGGAGTACTGGAGCTGTGTGGTGGTGTTGGGCACAGTGGAGTACTGGAACTATGTGGTGGTTTTGGGCATAGGGGAGTACTGTAGCTGTGTGGTGGTGTAAGGCACAGTGGAGTACTCTAGCTGTGTGGTGGTGCTGGTCACAGTGGAGTATTGCAGCTGTGCGGTGTTGTTGGGTATAGTGGTGGTGTTGGGCACAGTGGAGTACGGGAGCTGTGTGGTGGTGTTGGGCACAGTGGAGTATTGTAGCTGTGTAGTGCTGCTGGGTTACAGTGGAGTACTGGAACTTTGTGGTGGTGTTGGGCACAGCGTAGTACTGTAGCGGTGTGGTAGTTTTGGGCACAGTGGAGTACTGAAGCTGTGGTGGTGGTGTTGGGCACAGTGGAGTACTGTAGCTGTGTGGTGGTGCTGAGCACAGTGGAGTACTGGAACTGTGTGGTGCTGTTGGGCCCAGTGGAGTACTGTAGCTGTGTGGTGTTGTTGGGTACAGTGGAGTACTGCAGCTGTGTGGTGGTGTTGGAATCAGTGGAGTACTGCAGCCGTGTGGTGGTGCTGGGCACAGTGAAGTACTGTAGCTGTGTGGAGATGCTGGGCACAGTGGAGTACTGTAGCTGTGTGGTGTTTTGGGCACCGTGGAGTACTGCAGCTGTGTGGTGGTGTTGTGCAAAGTGGAGTACTGCAGCTGTGTGGTGGTGTTGGGCACAGTGGAGTACTGCAGCTGTGTGGTGGTGTTGTGCAAAGTGGAGTACTGCAGCTGTGTGGTGGTGTTGGGCACAGTGGAGTACTGTAGCTTTGTGGTTTCCTGGGCACAGTGGAGTACTGTAGCTGTGTGGTGTTTTTGGGCACAGTGGAGTACTGTAGCTGTGTGGTGGTGTTGGGCACAGTGGAGTACTGCAGCTGTGTGGTGGTGTTGGGCACAGTGGAGTCTTGTAGCTGTGTGGTGGTGTTGGGCACAGTGGAGTGCTGTAGCTTTGCGGTTGTGCTGGGCATAGTAAAGTACTGGAGCTGTGTGGTGGTGTTGGGCACAGTGGAGTACTGTAGCTTTGTGGTTGTGCTGGGCACAATGGAGTACTGTAGCTGTGTGGTAGTTTTGGGCACAGTGGAGTACTGTAGCTGTGTGGTGTTTTTGGGCACAGTGGAGTACTGTAGCTGTGTGGTGGTGTTGGGCACAGTGGAGTACTGCAGCTGTGTGGTGGTGTTGGGCACAGTGGAGTCCTGTAGCTGTGTGGTGGTGTTGGGCACGGTGGAGTACTGTAGCTTTGTGGTTGTGCTGGGCATAGTGAAGTACTGGAGCTGTGTGGTGGTGTTGGGCACAGTGGAGTACTGCAGCTGTGTGGTGGTGTTGGGCACAGTGGAGTACTGTATCTGTGTGGTGTTGTTGGGCACAGTGGAGTACTGTAGCTGTGTGGTGGTGCTGGGCACAATGGAGTACTGGAGCTGTGTGGTTGTGCTGGGCACAGTGGAGTACTGGAACTGTGTGGTGGTGTTGGGCACTGTGGAGTACTGTATCTGTGCTTTTTTTTGGCACAGTGGAGTACTGCAGCTGTGTGGTGGTGTTGGGCACAGTGGAGTCCTGTAGCTGTGTGGTGGTGTTGGGCACAGTGGAGTACTGTATCTGTGTGGTGGTGTTGGGCACAGTGGAGTGCTGCAGCTTTGTGTTGGTGTTGGGCAAAGTGGAGTACTGTCGCTGTGTGGTGCTGTTGGGCACAGTGGAGTACTGGAGCTGTGTGGTGGTGTTAGGCACAGCTGTGTGGTGTTAGGCACAGTGGAGTACTGTAGCTGTGTGGTGGTGTTGGACAAAGTGGAGTACTGGTACTCTGTGGTGGTGTTGGGCACAGTGGAGTACTGGAACTGTGTGGTGGTGTTGGGCACTGTGGAGTACTGTATCTGTGTGCTTTTTTTTGGGCACAGTGGAGTACTGCAGCTGTGTGGTGGTGTTGGGCACAGTGGAGTCCTGTAGCTGTGTGGTGGTGCTGGGCACAGTGGAGTATTGGAACTGTGTGGTGGTGTTGGGCACAGTGGAGTACTGTATCTGTGTGGTGGTGTTGGGCACAGTGGAGTACTGTCGCTGTGTGGTGCTGTTGGGCACAGTGGAGTACTGGAGCTGTGTGGTGGTGTTAGGCACAGCTGTGTGGTGTTAGGCACAGTGGAGTACTGTAGCTGTGTGGTGTTGTTGGACAAAGTGGAGTACTGGTACTCTGTGGTGGTGTTGGGCACAGTGGAGTACTGGAACTGTGTGGTGGTGTTGGGCACAGTGGAGTACTGTAGCTGTGTGGTGTTGTTGGGCACGGTGGTGTACTGTAGCTTTGCACAGTGGAGTACTGGAACTGTATGGTGATGTTGGGCACAGTGGAATACTGGACCTGTATGGTAGTGTTGGGCACAGTAGAGTACTGGAGCTGTGTGGTGGTGTTGGGCACAGTGGAGTACTCGAGCTGTGTTGTGGGGTTGGGCACAGTGGAGTACTGTAGCTGTGTGGTGGTGCTGGGCACAATGGAGTACTGGAACTGTGTGGTGCTGTTGGGCCCAGTGGAGTACTGTAGCTGTGTGGTGTTGTTGGTTACAGTGGAGTACTGCAGCTGTGTGTGTTGTTGGGATCAGTGGAGTACTGCAGCCGTGTGGTGGTTTTGGGCGCAGTAGAGTCCTGTAGCTATGTGGTGGTGTTGGGCACAGTGGAGTACTGTAGCTGTGTGGTGGTGCTGGGCACAGTGAAGTACTGTAGCTGTGTGGAGGTGCTGGGCACAGTGGAGTAATGTAGCTGTGTGGTGTGTTGGGTACCGTGTAGTACTGGAACTATGTGGTGGTTTTGGGCACAGTGGAGTACTGTAGCTGTGTGGTGGTGTTGGGCAGAGTGGAGTACTGTAGCTGTGTGGTGGTGTTGGGCACAGTGGAGTACTGTTGCTGTGTGGTGGTGTTGGGCACAGTGGAGTACTGCAGCTGTGTGGTGGTGTTGTGCAAAGTGGAGTACTGCAGCTGTGTGGTGGTGTTGGGCACAGTGGAGTACTGTTCCTTTGTGGTTGTGCTGGGCACATTGAAGATCTGGAGCTGTGTGGTGGTGTTGGGCACAGTGGAGTACTGGAGCTGTGTGGTGGTGTTGGGCACAATGGAGTACTGGAACTGTGTGGTGGTGTTGTGCACAGTGGAGCACTGCAGCTGTGGGGTGGTGATGGGCACAGTGGAGTACAGGAACTGTGTGGTGGTGTTTGACACAGTGGAGTACTGGAACTGTGTGGTGGTGTCGGGCACAGTGGAGTACTGTAGCTGTGTGGTGGTGTTGGGCACAGTGGAGTACTGCAGCTGTGTGGTGTTGTTGGGCACGGTGGTGTACTGTAGCTGTGTGGTGGTGTTGGGCACAGTGGAGTACTGGAACTGTATGGTGGTGTTGGACACAGTGGAGTAGTAATGGAACTGTGTGGTAGTTTCGGGCACAGTGGAGTACTGGCGCTGTGTGGTGGTGTTGGGCACAGTGGAGTACTGTAGCTGTGTGGTGGTTTTGGGCACAGTGGAGTACTCTATCTGTGTGGTGGTACTTGGCACAGTAGAGTACTGTAGCTGTGCAGGGTTGGGTACAGTGGTGGTGTTGGGCACAGTGAAGGGCTGGAGCTGTGTGGTGGTGTTGGGCACAGTGGAGTACTGTAGCTGTGGGGTGGTGCTGGGCACAATGGAGTACTGGAGCTGTGTGGTGGTGTTGGGCACAGTGGAGTACTGGAGCTGTGTGGTAGTGCCGGGCACAGTGGAGTACTGCAGCTGTGTGGTGGTGTTGGGCACAGTGGAGTACTGTATCTGTGTGGTGTTGTTGGGCAGAGTGGAGTACTGTAGCTGTGTGGTGGTGTTTGGCACAGTGGAGTACTGCAGCTGTGTGGTGGTGTTTGGCACAGTGGAGTACTGTAGCTGTGTGGTGGTGTTGGGCACAGTGGAGTACTGCAGCTTTGTGGTGGTGTTGGGCAAAGGGGGTACTTAGCTGTGTGGTGCTATTGGGCACAGTGTAGTATTGTAGCTGTGTGGTGTTGTTGGAAAAAGTGGAGTACTCGAACTGTGTGGTGGTGAGGGGCACAGTGGAGTACTGTAGCTGTGTGGTGGTTTTGGGCACAGTGGAGTACTGCAGCTGTGTGGTGTTGGGCACTGTGGTGTACTGTAGCTTTGCACAGTGGAGTACTGGAACTGTATGGTGGTGTTGGGCACAGTGGAATGCTGGAACTGTGTGGTAGTGTTGGACACAGTGGAGTACTGGAGCTGTGTGGTGGTGTTGGGCACAGTGGAGTACTCTAGCTGTGTGGTGGTACTGGGCACAGTAGAGTACTGTAGCTGTGCGGTGTTGTGTACAGTGGTGGTGTTGGGCACAGGCAAGGGCTGGAGCTGTGTGGTGGTGTTGGGCACAGTGGAGTACTGTATCTGTGTGGTGGTGCTGGGCACAGTGGATTACTGGAGCTGTGTGATGGCGTTGGGCACAGTGGAGTACTGTAGCTGTGTGGTGGTGTTGGGCACAGTGGAGTACTGCAGCTGTGTGGTGTTGTTGGGCACGGTGGTGTACTGTAGCTGTGTGGTGGTGTTGGGCACAGTGGAGTACTGGAACTGTATGGTGGTGTTGGGCACGGTGGAGTACTGGAACTGTGTCGTGGTGTTGAGCACAGTGGAGTACTGTAGCTGTGTGGTGGTGTAGGGCACGGTGGAGTACTGTAGCTGTGTGGTGGTGTTGGGCACAGTGGAGTACTGTAGCTGTGTGGTGTTGTTGGGCACGGTGGTGTACTGTCCCTGTGTGGTGTTGTTGGGCACGGTGGTGTACTGTCGCTGTGTGGTGTTGTTGGTCACGGTGGTGTACTGTCACTGTGTGATGGTTTTGGGCACAGTAGAGTACCAGAACATTGTGGTGGTGTTGGGCAAAGTGGAGTACTGTAGCTGTGTGGTGGTGTTGGGCACAGTGGAGTACTGGAACTGTATGGTGGTGTTGGACACAGTGGAGTAGTAATGGAACTGTGTGGTAGTTTCGGGCACAGTGGAGTACTGTAGCTGTGTGGTGTTGTTGGGGACAGTGGAGTACTGCAGCTATGTGGTGGTATTGGGATCAGTGGAGTACTGCAGCCGTGTGGTGTTGTTGGGCACAGTGGAGTACTGTAGCTCTGTGGTAGTGCTGGGCACAGTGAAGTACTGTAGCTGTGTGGAGATGCTGGGCACAGTGGAGTACTGTAGCTGTGTGGTGTGTTGGGCACCGTGGAGTACTGGAACTATGTGGTGGTTTTGGGCACAGGGGAGTACTGTAGGTGTGTGGTGGTGTTGGGCAGAGTGGAGTACTGTAGCTGTGTGGTGGTGTTGGGCACAGTGGAGTACTGCAGCTGTGTGGTGGTGTTATGCAAAGTGGAGTACTGCAGCTGTGTGGTGGTGTTGGGCACAGTGGAGTACTGTAGCTTTGTGGTTCTGCTGGGCATAGTGGAGTACTGGAGCTTTGTGGTCTTGTTGGCCACAGTGCAGTACTGTAGCTGTGTGGTAGGTTTGGGCACAGTGGAGTACTGGAACTGTTTGATGGTGTTGGGCACAGTGGAGTACTGGAGCTGTGTGGTGGTGTTGGGCACAGTGGAGTACTGGAACTGTTTGGTGGTGTTGGGCACGTGGAGTACTGCAGCTGTGTGGTGGTGTCAGGCACAGTGGAGTACTGGAACTGTATGGTGGTGTTGGGCACAGTGGAGTACTGTATCTGTGTGGTGGTGTTGGGAACAGTGGTGTACTGCAGTTTTGTGGTGGTGTTGGGCACAGTGGAGTCCTGTAGCTGTGTGGTGGTGTTGGGCACAGTGGAGTACTGCAGCTGTGTGGCGTGGTGGTGTTTGACACAGTGGAGCGCTATACCTGTGTGGTCGTGTTGGGCACAGTGGAGTACTGCAGCTTTGTGTTGGTGTGTGGCACAGTGGAGTAATGTAGCTCTGTGGTGCTGTTGCGCACAGTGGAGTACTGTAGCTGTGTGGTTGTGCTGGTCACAGTGGAGTACTGCATTTGTGCGGTGTTGATTTATAGTGGTGGTGTTGGGCACAGTGGAGTACGGGAGCTGTGTGGTGGTGTTGGGCACAGTGGAGTATTGTAGCTGTGTGGTGGTGCTGGGCACAGTGGAGTACTGGAGCTTTGTGGTGGTGTTGGGCACAGTGTAGTACTATAGTGGTGGGGTAGTTTTTGGCACAGTGGAGTACTCGAGCTGTGTGGTGGTGGTGGGCACAGTGGAGTACTGTAGCTGTGTGGTGGTGCTGGGCACAGTGGAGTACTGGAACTGTGTGGTGCTGTTGGGCCCAGTGTAGTACTGTAGCTGTGTGGTGGTGCTGGGCACAGTGGAGTACTGCAGCTGTGTGGTGGTGTTGGGCACAGTGGAGTACTGTATCTGTGTGGTGTTGTTGGGCAGAGTGGAGTACTGTAGCTGTGTGGTGGTGTTTGGCACAGTGGAGTACTGCAGCCGTGTGGTGGTGTTTGGCACAGTGGAGTACTGTAGCTGTGTGGTGGTGTTGGGCACAGTGGAGTACTGCAGCTTTGTGGTGGTGTTGGGCAAAGGGGAGTACTTAGCTGTGTGGTGCTGTTGGGCACAGTGTAGTATTGTAGCTGTGTGGTGTTGTTGGGCAAAGTGGAGTACTGTCGCTGTGTGGTGCTGTTGGGGACAGTGGAGTACTGGAGCTGTGTGGCGGTGTTAGGCACAGCTGTGTGGTGTTAGGCACAGTGGAGTACTGTAGCTGTGTGGTGTTGTTGGAAAAAGTGGAGTACTGGAACTGTGTGGTGGTGAGGGGCACAGTGGAATACTGTAGCTGTGTGGTGGTTTTGGGCACAGTGGAGTACTGCAGCTGTGTGGTGTTGGGCACGGTGGTGTACTGTAGCTTTGCACAGTGGAGTACTGGAACTGTATGGTGGTGTTGGGCACAGTGGACTACTGGAACTGTGTGGTAGTGTTGGACACAGTGGAGTACTGGAGCTGTGTGGTGGTGTTGGGCACAGTGGAGTATTGTAGCTGTGCGGTGTTGTGTACAGTGGTGGTGTTGGGCACAGGCAAGGGCTGGAGCTGTGTGGTGGTGTTGGGCACAGTGGAGTACTGTATCTGTGTGGTGGTGCTGGGCACAGTGGAGTACTGGAGCTGTGTGATGGTGTTGGGCACAGTGGAGTACTGTAGCTGTGTGGTGGTGTTGGGCACAGTGGAGTACTGCAGCTGTGTGGTGTTGTTGGGCACGGTGGTGTACTGTAGCTATGTGGTGGTGTTGGGCACAGTGGAGTACTGGAACTGTATGGTGGTGTTGGGCACGGTGGAGTACTGGAACTGTGTCGTGGTGTTGAGCACAGTGGAGTACTGTAGCTGTGTGGTGGTGTAGGGCACGGTGGAGTACTGTAGCTGTGTGGTGGTGTTGGGCACAGTGGAGTACTGTAGCTGTGTGGTGTTGTTGGGCACGGTGGTGTACTGTCGCTGTGTGGTGTTGTTGGGCACGGTGGTGTACTGTCGCTGTGTGGTGTTGTTGGTCACGGTGGTGTACTGTCGCTGTGTGGTGGTGTTGGGCACAGTAGAGTACCAGAACTTTGTGGTGGTGTTGGGCAAAGTGGAGTACTGTAGCTGTGTGGTGGTGTTGGGCACAGTGGAGTACTGGAACTGTATGGTGGTGTTGGACACAGTGGAGTAGTAATGGAACTGTGTGGTAGTTTCGGGCACAGTGGAGTACTGTAGCTGTGTGGTGTTGTTGGGGACAGTGGAGTACTGCAGCTGTGTGGTGGTATTGGGATCAGTGGAGTACTGCAGCCGTGTGGTGTTGTTGGGCACAGTGGAGTACTGTAGCTGTGTGGTAGTGCTGGGTACAGTGAAGTACTGTAGCTGTGTGGAGATGCTGGGCACAGTGAAGTACTGTAGCTGTGTGGAGATGCTGGGCACAGTGAAGTACTGTAGCTGTGTGGTGTGTTGGGCACCGTGGAGTAGTGGAACTATGTGGTGGTTTTGGGCACAGGGGAGTACTGTAGCTGTGTGGTGGTGTTGGGCAGAGTGGAGTACTGTAGCTGTGTGGTGGTGTTGGGCACAGTGGAGTACTGTAGCTTTGTGGTTCTGCTGGGCACAGTGGAGTACTGGAGCCTTGTGGTCTTGTTGGCCACAGTGTAGTACTGTAACTGTGTGGTAGGTTTGGGCACAGTGGAGTACTGGAACTGTTTGATGGTGTTGGGCACAGTGGAGTACTGGAGCTAAGTGGTGGTGTTGGGCACAGTGGAGTACTGGAACTATGTGGTGGTTTTGGGCACAGGGGAGTACTGTAGCTGTGTGGTGGTGTAAGGCACAGTGGAGTACTCTAGCTGTGTGGTGGTGCTGGTCACAGTGGAGTACTGCAGCTGTGCGGTGTTGTTGGGTATAGTGGTGGTGTTGGGCACAGTGGAGTACGGGAGCTGTGTGGTGGTGTTGGGCACAGTGGAGTATTGTAGCTGTGTGGTGGTGCTGGGCACAGTGGAGTACTGGAGCTTTGTGGTGGTGTTGGGCACAGTGTAGTACTGTAGCGGTGTGGTAGTTTTGGGCACAGTGGAGTACAGAAGCTGTGTGGTGGTGTTGGGCACAGTGGAGTACTGTAGCTGTGTGGTGGTGCTGAGCACAGTGGAGTACTGGAACTGTGTGGTGCTGTTGGGCCCAGTGGAGTACTGTAGCTGTGTGGTGTTGTTGGGTACAGTGGAGTACTGCAGCTGTGTGGTGGTGTTGGGATCAGTGGAGTACTGCAGCCGTGTGGTGGTGCTGGGCACAGTGAAGTACTGTAGCTGTGTGGAGATGCTGGGCACAGTGGAGTACTGTAGCTGTGTGGTGTTTTGGGCACCGTGGAGTACTGCAGCTGTGTGGTGGTGTTGTGCAAAGTGGAGTACTGCAGCTGTGTGGTGGTGTTGGGCACAGTGGAGTACTGCAGCTGTGTGGTGGTGTTGTGCAAAGTGGAGTACTGCAGCTGTGTGGTGGTGTTGGGCACAGTGGAGTACTGTAGCTTTGTGGTTGTGCTGGGCACAATGGAGTACCGTAGCTGTGTGGTAGTTTTGGGCACAGTGGAGTACTCTAGCTGTGTGGTGTTTTTGGGCACAGTGGAGTACTGTAGCTGTGTGGTGGTGTTGGGCACAGTGGAGTACTGCAGCTGTGTGGTAGTTTTGGGCACAGTGGAGTACTCTAGCTGTGTGGTGTTTTTGGGCACAGTGGAATACTGTAGCTGTGTGGTGGTGTTGGGCACAGTGGAGTACTGCAGCTGTGTGGTGGTGTTGGGCACAGTGGAGTCCTGTAGCTGTGTGGTGGTGTTGGGCACAGTGGAGTACTGTAGCTTTGTGGTTGTGCTGGGCATAGTGAAGTACTGGAGCTGTGTGGTGGTGTTGGGCACAGTGGAGTACTGCAGCTGTGTGGTGGTGTTGGGCACAGTGGAGTACTGTATCTGTGTGGTGTTGTTGGGCACAGTGGAGGGCTGGAGCTGTGTGGTGGTGTTGGGCACAGTGGAGTACTGTAGCTGTGTGGTGGTGCTGGGTGAATGGAGTACTGGAGCTGTGTGGTTGTGCTGGGCACAGTGGAGTACTGGAACTGTGTGGTGGTGTTGGGCACTGTGGAGTACTGTATCTGTGTGCTTTTTTTGGGCACAGTGGAGTACTGCAGCTGTGTGGTGGTGTTGGGCACAGTGGAGTCCTGTAGCTGTGTGGTGGTGCTGGGCACAGTGGATTACTGGAACTGTGTGGTGGTGTTGGGCACAGTGGAGTACTGTATCTGTGTGGTGGTGTTGGGCACAGTGGAGTGCTGCAGCTTTGTGGTGGTGTTGGGCAAAGTGGAGTACTGTCGCTGTGTGGTGCTGTTGGGCACAGTGGAGCACTGGAGCTGTGTGGTGGTGTTAGGCACAGCTGTGTGGTGTTAGGCACAGTGGAGTACTGTAGCTGTGTGGTGTTGTTGGACAAAGTGGAGTACTGGTACTCTGTGGTGGTGTTGGCCACAGTGGAGTACTGGAACTGTGTGGTGGTGTTGGGCACAGTGGAGTACTGTAGCTGTGTGGTGTTGTTGGGCACGGTGGTGTACTGTAGCTTTGCACAGTGGAGTACTGGAACTGTATGGTGATGTTGGGCACAGTGGAATACTTGACCTGTATGGTAGTGTTGGGCACAGTAGAGTACTGGAGCTGTGTGGTGGTGTTGGGCACAGTGGAGTACCCGAGCTGTGTGGTGGGCTTGGGCACAGTGGAGTACTGTAGCTGTGTGGTGGTGCTGGGCACAATGGAGTACTGGAACTGTGTGGTGCTGTTGGGCCCAGTGGAGTACTGTAGCTGTGTGGTGTTGTTGGTTACAGTGGAGTACTGCAGCTGTGTGTGGTGTTGGGATCAGTGGAGTACTGCAGCCGTGTGGTGGTTTTGGGCGCAGTAGAGTCCTGTAGCTATGTGGTGGTGTTGGGCACAGTGGAGTACTGTAGCTGTGTGGTGGTGCTGGGCACAGTGAAGTACTGTAGCTGTGTGGAGGTGCTGGGCACAGTGGAGTAATGTAGCAGTGGGGTGTGTTGGGTACCGTGGAGTACTGGAACTATGTGGTGGTTTTGGGCACAGTGGAGTACAGTAGCTGTGTGGTGGTGTTGGGCAGAGTGGAGTACTGTTGCTGTGTGGTGGTGTTGGGCACAGTGGAGTACTGTTGCTGTGTGGTGGTGTTGGGCACAGTGGAGTACTGCAGCTGTGTGGTGGTGTTGTGCAAAGTGGAGTACTGCAGCTGTGTGGTGGTGTTGGGCACAGTGGAGTACTGTACCTTTGTGGTTGTGCTGGGCACAGTGAAGATCTGGAGCTGTGTGGTGGTGTTGGGCACAGTGGAGTACTGGAGCTGTGTGGTGGTGTTGGGCACAGTGGAGTACTGGAACTGTGTGGTGGTGTTGTGCACAGTGGAGCACTGCAGCTGTGGGGTGGTGATGGGCACAGTGGAGTACAGGAACTGTGTGGTGGTGTTTGACACAGTGGAGTACTGGAACTGTGTGGTGGTGTCGGGCACAGTGGAGTACTGTAGCTGTGTGGTGGTGTTGGGCACAGTGGAGTACTGCAGCTGTGTGGTGTTGTTGGGCACGGTGGTGTACTGTAGCTGTGTGGTGGTGTTGGGCACAGTGGAGTACTGGAACTGTATGGTCTTGTTGGACACAGTGGAGTAGTAATGGAACTGTGTGGTAGTTTCGGGCACAGTGGAGTACTGGCGCTGTGTGGTGGTGTTGGGCACAGTGGAGTACTGTAGCTGTGTGGTGGTTTTGGGCACAGTGGAGTACTCTATCTGTGTGGTGGTACTGGGCACAGTAGAGTACTGTAGCTGTGCAGGGTTGGGTACAGTGGTGGTGTTGGGCACAGTGAAGGGCTGGAGCTGTGTGGTGGTGTTGGGCACAGTGGAGTACTGTAGCTGTGGGGTGGTGCTGGGCACAATGGAGTACTGGAGCTGTGTGGTGGTGTTGGGCACAGTGGAGTACTGGAGCTGTGTGGTAGTGCTGGGCACAGTGGAGTACTGCAGCTGTGTGGTGGTGTTGGGCACAGTGGAGTACTGTATCTGTGTGGTGGTGTTGGGCAGAGTGGAGTACTGTAGCTGTGTGGTGGTGTTTGGCACAGTGGAGTACTGCAGCTGTGTGGTGGTGTTTGGCACAGTGGAGTACTGTAGCTGTGTGGTGGTGTTGGGCACAGTGGAGTACTGCAGCTTTGTGGTGGTGTTGGGCAAAGGGGGCACTTAGCTGTGTGGTGCTGTTGGGCACAGTGTAGTATTGTAGCTGTGTGGTGTTGTTGGGCAAAGTGGAGTACTGTCGCTGTGTGGTGCTGTTGGGGACAGTGGAGTACTGGAGCTGTGTGGCGGTGTTAGGCACAGCTGTGTGGTGTTAGGCACAGTGGAGTACTGTAGCTGTGTGGTGTTGTTGGAAAAAGTGGAGTACTGGAACTGTGTGGTGGTTTTGGGCACAGTGGAGTACTGTAGCTGTGTGGTGGTTTTGGGCACAGTGGAGTACTGCAGCTGTGTGGTGTTGGGCACGGTGGTGTACTGTAGCTTTGCACAGTGGAGTACTGGAACTGTATGGTGGTGTTGGGCACAGTGGAATACTGCAACTGTGTGATAGTGTTGGACACAGTGGAGTACTGGAGCTGTGTGGTGGTGTTGGGCACAGTGGAGTACTCTAGCTGTGTGGTGGTACTGGGCACAGTAGAGTACTGTAGCTGTGCGGTGTTGTGTACAGTGGTGGTGTTGGGCACAGGCAAGGGCTGGAGCTGTGTGGTGGTGTTGGGCACAGTGGAGTACTGTATCTGTGTGGTGGTGCTGGCCACAGTGGAGTACTGGAGCTGTGTGATGGCGTTGGGCACAGTGGAGTACTGTAGCTGTGTGGTGGTGTTGGGCACAGTGGAGTACTGCAGCTGTGTGGTGTTGTTGGGCATGGTGGTGTACTGTAGGTGTGTGGTCGTGTTGGGCACAGTGGAGTACAGGAACTGTATGGTGTTGTTGGGCACGGTGGAGTACTGGAACTGTGTCGTGGTGTTGAGCACAGTGGAGTACTGTAGCTGTGTGGTGGTGTAGGGCACGGTGGAGTACTGTAGCTGTGTGGTGGTGTTGGGCACAGTGGAGTACTGTAGCTGTGTGGTGTTGTTGGGCACGGTGGTGTACTGTCGCTGTGTGGTGTTGTTGGGCACGGTGGTGTACTGTCGCTGTGTGGTGTTGTTGGTCACGGTGGTGTACTGTCGCTGTGTGGTGGTGTTGGGCACAGTAGAGTACCAGAACTTTGTGGTGGTGTTGGGCAAAGTAGAGTACTGTAGCTGTGTGGTGGTGTTGGGCACAGTGGAGTACTGGAACTGTATGGTGGTGTTGGACACAGTGGAGTAGTAATGGAACTGTGTGGTAGTTTCGGGCACAGTGGAGTACTGTAGCTGTGTGGTGTTGTTGGGGACAGTGGAGTACTGCAGCTGTGTGGTGGTATTGGGATCAGTGGAGTACTGCAGCCGTGTGGTGTTGTTGGGCACAGTGGAGTAC
This sequence comes from Ambystoma mexicanum, assembly GCF_040938575.1. Classification (NCBI taxonomy): domain Eukaryota; kingdom Metazoa; phylum Chordata; class Amphibia; order Caudata; family Ambystomatidae; genus Ambystoma; species Ambystoma mexicanum. Next base: position 1,162,728,814 of record NC_090926.1, on the reverse strand, counting down.
TGTAGCTGTGTGGTAGTGCTGGGCACAGTGAAGTACTGTAGCTGTGTGGAGATGCTGGGCACAGTGGAGTACTGTAGCTGTGTGGTGTGTTGGGCACCGTGGAGTACTGGAACTATGTGGTGGTTTTGGGCACAGGGGAGTACTGTAGCTGTGTGGTGGTGTTGGGCAGAGTGGAGTACTGTAGCTGTGTGGTGGTGTTGGGCACAGTGGAGTACTGCAGCTGTGTGGTGGTGTTATGCAAAGTGGAGTACTGTAGCTTTGTGGTTCTGCTGGGCACAGTGGATTACTGGAGCTTTGTGGTCTTATTGGCCACAGTGTAGTACTGTAGCTGTGTGGTAGGTTTGGGCACAGTGGAGTACTGGAACTGTTTGATGGTGTTGGGCACAGTGGAGTACTGGAGCTGTGTGGTGGTGTTGGGCACAGTGGAGTACTGGAACTGTTTGGTGGTGTTGGGCACAGTGGAGTACTGCAGCTGTGTGGTGGTGTCGGGCACAGTGGAGTACTGGAACTGTATGGTGGTGTTGGGCACAGTGGAGTACTGTATCTGTGTGGTGGTGTTGGGAACAGTGGTGTACTGCAGTTTTGTGGTGGTGTTGGGCACAGTGGAGTCCTGTAGCTGTGTGGTGGTGTTGGGCACAGTGGAGTACTGCAGCTGTGTGGCGTGGTGGTGTTTGACACAATGGAGCGCTATACCTGTGTGGTCGTGTTGGGCACAGTGGAGTAGTGCAGCTTTGTGTTGGTGTGTGGCACAGTGGAGTAATGTAGCTCTGTGGTGCTGTTGCGCACAGTGGACTACTGTAGCTGTGTGGTTTTGTTGGGCAAAGTGGAGTACTGTAGCTGTGTGGTGGTGCTGGTCACAGTGGAGTACTGCAGCTGTGTGGTGGTGTAAGGCACAGTGGAGTACTCTAGCTGTGTGGTTGTGCTGGTCACAGTGGAGTACTGCATCTGTGCGGTGTTGATTTATAGTGGTGGTGTTGGGCACAGTGGAGTATTGTAGCTGTGTGGTGGTGCTGGGCACAGTGGAGTACTGGAGCTTTGTGGTGGTGTTGGGCACAGTGTAGTACTATAGTGGTGTGGTAGTTTTTGGCACAGTGGAGTACTCGAGCTGTGTGGTGGTGTTGGGCACAGTGGAGTACTGTAGCTGTGTGGTGGTGCTGGGCATAGTGGAGTACTGGAACTGTGTGGTGCTGTTGGGCCCAGTGTAGTACTGTAGCTGTGTGGTGGTGTTGGGATCAGTGGAGTACTGCAGCCGTGTGGTGGTGTTGGGCACAGTAGAGTCCTGTAGCTCTGTGGTGGTGTTGGGCACAGTCGAGTACTGTAACTGTGTGGTGGTGCTGGGCACAGTGAAGTACTGTAGCTGTGTGGAGGTGCTGGGCACAGTGGAGTACTGTAGCTGTGTGGTGTGTTGGGTACCATGGAGTACTGGAACTATGTGGTGGTTTTGGGCAGAGTGGAGTACTGTAGCTGTGTGGTGGTGTTGGGCAGAGTGGAGTACTGTAGCTGTGTGGTGGTGTTGGGCACAGGGGAATACTGCAGCTGTGTGCTGGTGTTGGGCACAGTGGAGTACAGTAGCTTTGTGGTTGTGCTGGGCACAGTGAATATCTGGAGCTGTGTGGTGGTGTTGGGCACAGTGGAGTACTGGAGCTGTGTGGTGGTGTTTGGCACAGTGGAGTACTGGAGCTGTGTGGTGGTGTTGGGCACAGTGGAGTACTGGAGCTGTGTGGTGCTGTTGGGCACAGGGGAGTATTGTAGCTGTGTGGTGTTGTTGGGAAAAGTGGAGTACTGTCGCTGTGTGGTGCTGTTGGGTACAGTGGAGTACTGGAGCTGTGTGGTGGTGTTAGGCACAGCTGTGTGGTGTTGTTAGGCACGGTGGTGTACTGTAGCTTTGCACAGTGGAGTACTGGAACTGTATGGTGGCGTTCGACACAGTGGAGTACTGGAACTGTGTGGTGGTGTCGGGCACAGTGGTGTACTGTAGCTGTGTGGTGGTGTTGGGCACAGTGGAGTACTGCAGCTGTGTGGTGTTGTTGGGCACGGTGGTGTACTGTAGCTGTGTGGTGGTGTTGGGCACGGTGGTGTACTGTAGCTGTGTGGTGGTGTTGGGCACAGTGGAGTACTGGAACTGTATGGTGGTGTTGGACACAGTGGAGTAGTAATGGAACTGTGTGGTGTGTCGGGCACAGTGGAGTACTGTAGCTGTGTGGTGGTGTTGGGCACAGTGGAGTACTGCAGCTGTGTGGTGGTGTTGGGCACAGTGGAGTACTCTAGCTGTGTGGTGGTATTCGGCACAGTAGAGTACTGTAGCTGTGCAGGGTTGGGTACAGTGGTGGTGTTGGGCACAGTGGAGGGCTGGATCTCTGCGGTGGTGTTGTTCACAGTGGAGTACTGTAGCTGTGTGGTGGTGCTGGGCACAATGGAGTACTGGATCTGTGTGGCGGTGCTGGGCACAGTGGAATACTGCAGCTGTGTGGTGGTGTTATGCAAAGTGGAGTACTGCAGCTGTGTGGTGGTGTTGGGCACAGTGGAGTCCTGTAGCTGTGTGGTGGTGCTGGGCACAGTGGAGTACTGGAACTGTGTGGTGGTGTTGGGCACAGTGGAGTACTGTATCTGTGTGGTGGTGTTGGGCACAGTGGAGTGCTGCAGCTTTGTGGTGGTGTTGGGCAAAGTGGAGTACTGTAGCTGTGTGGTGCTGTTGGGCACAGTGGAGTATTGTAGCTGTGTGGTGTTGTTGGGCACAGTCGAGTACTGGTACTCTGTGGTGGTGTTGGGCACAGTGGAGTACTGTAGCTGTGTGGTGGTTTTGGGCACAGTGGAGTACTGCAGCTGTGTGGTGTTGTTGGGCACAGTGGTGTACTGTAGCTTTGCACAGTGGATTACTGGAACTGTATGGTGATGTTGGGCACAGTGGAATACTGGACCTGTGTGGTAGTGTTGGGCACAGTAGAGTACTGGAGCTGTGTGGTGGTGTTGGGCACAGTGGAGTACTCTAGCTGTGTGGTGGTACTGGGCACAGTAGAGTACTGTAGCTGTGCGGTGTTGTGTACAGTGGTGGTGTTGGGCACAGGCGAGGGCTGGAGCTGTGTGGTGGTGGTGGTGCACAGTGGAGTACTTTAGCTGTGTGGTGGTGCTGGGCACAGTGGAGTACTCGAGCTGTGTGGTGGTGTTGGGCACAGTGGAGTACTGTAGTTGTGTGGTGGTGCTGGGCACAATGGAGTACTGGAACTGTGTGGTGCTGTTGGGCCCAGTGGAGTACTGTAGCTGTGTGGTGTTGTTGGTTACAGTGGAGTACTGCAGCTGTGTGTGGTGTTGGGATCAGTGGAGTACTGCAGCTGTGTGGTGGTGTTGGTTACAGTGGAGTACTGTAGTTGTGTGGTGGTGTTGGGCACAGTGGAGTACTGCAGCTGTGTGGTGGTGTCGGGCACAGTGGAGTACTGGAACTGTATGGTGGTGTTGGGCACAGTGGAGTACTGTATCTGTGTGGTGGTGTTGGGAACAGTGGTGTACTGCAGTTTTGTGGTGGTGTTGGGCACAGTGGAGTCCTGTAGCTGTGTGGTGGTGTTGGGCACAGTGGAGTACTGCAGCTGTGTGGCGTGGTGGTGTTTGACACAGTGGAGCGCTATACCTGTGTGGTCGTGTTGGGCACAGTGGAGTACTGCAGCTTTGTGTTGGTGTGTGGCACAGTGGAGTAATGTAGCTCTGTGGTGCTGTTGCGCACAGTGGAGTACTGTAGCTGTGTGGTTGTGCTGGTCACAGTGGAGTACTGCATCTGTGCGGTGTTGATTTATAGTGGTGGTGTTGGGCACAGTGGAGTACGGGAGCTGTGTGGTGGTGTTGGGCACAGTGGAGTATTGTAGCTGTGTGGTGGTGCTGGGCACAGTGGAGTACTGGAGCTTTGTGGTGGTGTTGGGCACAGTGTAGTACTATAGTGGTGGGGTAGTTTTTGGCACAGTGGAGTACTCGAGCTGTGTGGTGGTGGTGGGCACAGTGGAGTACTGTAGCTGTGTGGTGGTGCTGGGCACAGTGGAGTACTGGAACTGTGTGGTGCTGTTGGGCCCAGTGTAGTACTGTAGCTGTGTGGTGGTGCTGGGCACAGTGGAGTACTGCAGCTGTGTGGTGGTGTTGGGCACAGTGGAGTACTGTATCTGTGTGGTGTTGTTGGGCAGAGTGGAGTACTGTAGCTGTGTGGTGGTGTTTGGCACAGTGGAGTACTGCAGCTGTGTGGTGGTGTTTGGCACAGTGGAGTACTGTAGCTGTGTGGTGGTGTTGGGCACAGTGGAGTACTGCAGCTTTGTGGTGGTGTTGGGCAAAGGGGAGTACTTAGCTGTGTGGTGCTGTTGGGCACAGTGTAGTATTGTAGCTGTGTGGTGTTGTTGGGCAAAGTGGAGTACTGTCGCTGTGTGGTGCTGTTGGGGACAGTGGAGTACTGGAGCTGTGTGGCGGTGTTAGGCACAGCTGTGTGGTGTTAGGCACAGTGGAGTACTGTAGCTGTGTGGTGTTGTTGGAAAAAGTGGAGTACTGGAACTGTGTGGTGGTGAGGGGCACAGTGGAGTACTGTAGCTGTGTGGTGGTTTTGGGCACAGTGGAGTACTGCAGCTGTGTGGTGTTGGGCACGGTGGTGTACTGTAGCTTTGCACAGTGGAGTACTGGAACTGTATGGTGGTGTTGGGCACAGTGGACTACTGGAACTGTGTGGTAGTGTTGGACACAGTGGAGTACTGGAGCTGTGTACTGTAGCTTTGCACAGTGGAGTACTGGAACTGTATGGTGGTGTTGGGCACAGTGGACTACTGGAACTGTGTGGTGGTGTTGGGCACAGTGGAGTACTGCAGCTGTGTGGTGGTGTTGGGCACAGTGGAGTACTCTAGCTGTGTGGTGGTATTCGGCACAGTAGAGTACTGTAGCTGTGCAGGGTTGGGTACAGTGGTGGTGTTGGGCACAGTGGAGGGCTGGATCTCTGCGGTGGTGTTGTTCACAGTGGAGTACTGTAGCTGTGTGGTGGTGCTGGGCACAATGGAGTACTGGATCTGTGTGGCGGTGCTGGGCACAGTGGAATACTGCAGCTGTGTGGTGGTGTTATGCAAAGTGGAGTACTGCAGCTGTGTGGTGGTGTTGGGCACAGTGGAGTCCTGTAGCTGTGTGGTGGTGCTGGGCACAGTGGAGTACTGGAACTGTGTGGTGGTGTTGGGCACAGTGGAGTACTGTATCTGTGTGGTGGTGTTGGGCACAGTGGAGTGCTGCAGCTTTGTGGTGGTGTTGGGCAAAGTGGAGTACTGTAGCTGTGTGGTGCTGTTGGGCACAGTGGAGTATTGTAGCTGTGTGGTGTTGTTGGGCACAGTCGAGTACTGGTACTCTGTGGTGGTGTTGGGCACAGTGGAGTACTGTAGCTGTGTGGTGGTTTTGGGCACAGTGGAGTACTGCAGCTGTGTGGTGTTGTTGGGCACAGTGGTGTACTGTAGCTTTGCACAGTGGATTACTGGAACTGTATGGTGATGTTGGGCACAGTGGAATACTGGACCTGTGTGGTAGTGTTGGGCACAGTAGAGTACTGGAGCTGTGTGGTGGTGTTGGGCACAGTGGAGTACTCTAGCTGTGTGGTGGTACTGGGCACAGTAGAGTACTGTAGCTGTGCGGTGTTGTGTACAGTGGTGGTGTTGGGCACAGGCGAGGGCTGGAGCTGTGTGGTGGTGGTGGTGCACAGTGGAGTACTTTAGCTGTGTGGTGGTGCTGGGCACAGTGGAGTACTCGAGCTGTGTGGTGGTGTTGGGCACAGTGGAGTACTGTAGTTGTGTGGTGGTGCTGGGCACAATGGAGTACTGGAACTGTGTGGTGCTGTTGGGCCCAGTGGAGTACTGTAGCTGTGTGGTGTTGTTGGTTACAGTGGAGTACTGCAGCTGTGTGTGGTGTTGGGATCAGTGGAGTACTGCAGCTGTGTGGTGGTGTTGGTTACAGTGGAGTACTGTAGTTGTGTGGTGGTGTTGGGCACAGTGGAGTACTGCAGCTGTGTGGTGGTGTCGGGCACAGTGGAGTACTGGAACTGTATGGTGGTGTTGGGCACAGTGGAGTACTGTATCTGTGTGGTGGTGTTGGGAACAGTGGTGTACTGCAGTTTTGTGGTGGTGTTGGGCACAGTGGAGTCCTGTAGCTGTGTGGTGGTGTTGGGCACAGTGGAGTACTGCAGCTGTGTGGCGTGGTGGTGTTTGACACAGTGGAGCGCTATACCTGTGTGGTCGTGTTGGGCACAGTGGAGTACTGCAGCTTTGTGTTGGTGTGTGGCACAGTGGAGTAATGTAGCTCTGTGGTGCTGTTGCGCACAGTGGAGTACTGTAGCTGTGTGGTTGTGCTGGTCACAGTGGAGTACTGCATCTGTGCGGTGTTGATTTATAGTGGTGGTGTTGGGCACAGTGGAGTACGGGAGCTGTGTGGTGGTGTTGGGCACAGTGGAGTATTGTAGCTGTGTGGTGGTGCTGGGCACAGTGGAGTACTGGAGCTTTGTGGTGGTGTTGGGCACAGTGTAGTACTATAGTGGTGGGGTAGTTTTTGGCACAGTGGAGTACTCGAGCTGTGTGGTGGTGGTGGGCACAGTGGAGTACTGTAGCTGTGTGGTGGTGCTGGGCACAGTGGAGTACTGGAACTGTGTGGTGCTGTTGGGCCCAGTGTAGTACTGTAGCTGTGTGGTGGTGCTGGGCACAGTGGAGTACTGCAGCTGTGTGGTGGTGTTGGGCACAGTGGAGTACTGTATCTGTGTGGTGTTGTTGGGCAGAGTGGAGTACTGTAGCTGTGTGGTGGTGTTTGGCACAGTGGAGTACTGCAGCTGTGTGGTGGTGTTTGGCACAGTGGAGTACTGTAGCTGTGTGGTGGTGTTGGGCACAGTGGAGTACTGCAGCTTTGTGGTGGTGTTGGGCAAAGGGGAGTACTTAGCTGTGTGGTGCTGTTGGGCACAGTGTAGTATTGTAGCTGTGTGGTGTTGTTGGGCAAAGTGGAGTACTGTCGCTGTGTGGTGCTGTTGGGGACAGTGGAGTACTGGAGCTGTGTGGCGGTGTTAGGCACAGCTGTGTGGTGTTAGGCACAGTGGAGTACTGTAGCTGTGTGGTGTTGTTGGAAAAAGTGGAGTACTGGAACTGTGTGGTGGTGAGGGGCACAGTGGAGTACTGTAGCTGTGTGGTGGTTTTGGGCACAGTGGAGTACTGCAGCTGTGTGGTGTTGGGCACGGTGGTGTACTGTAGCTTTGCACAGTGGAGTACTGGAACTGTATGGTGGTGTTGGGCACAGTGGACTACTGGAACTGTGTGGTAGTGTTGGACACAGTGGAGTACTGGAGCTGTGTGGTGGTGTTGGGCACAGTGGAGTATTGTAGCTGTGCGGTGTTGTGTACAGTGGTGGTGTTGGGCACAGGCAAGGGCTGGAGCTGTGTGGTGGTGTTGGGCACAGTGGAGTACTGTATCTGTGTGGTGGTGCTGGGCACAGTGGAGTACTGGAGCTGTGTGATGGTGTTGGGCACAGTGGAGTACTGTAGCTGTGTGGTGGTGTTGGGCACAGTGGAGTACTGCAGCTGTGTGGTGTTGTTGGGCACGGTGGTGTACTGTAGCTATGTGGTGGTGTTGGGCACAGTGGAGTACTGGAACTGTATGGTGGTGTTGGGCACGGTGGAGTACTGGAACTGTGTCGTGGTGTTGAGCACAGTGGAGTACTGTAGCTGTGTGGTGGTGTAGGGCACGGTGGAGTACTGTAGCTGTGTGGTGGTGTTGGGCACAGTGGAGTACTGTAGCTGTGTGGTGTTGTTGGGCACGGTGGTGTACTGTCGCTGTGTGGTGTTGTTGGGCACGGTGGTGTACTGTCGCTGTGTGGTGTTGTTGGTCACGGTGGTGTACTGTCGCTGTGTGGTGGTGTTGGGCACAGTAGAGTACCAGAACTTTGTGGTGGTGTTGGGCAAAGTGGAGTACTGTAGCTGTGTGGTGGTGTTGGGCACAGTGGAGTACTGGAACTGTATGGTGGTGTTGGACACAGTGGAGTAGTAATGGAACTGTGTGGTAGTTTCGGGCACAGTGGAGTACTGTAGCTGTGTGGTGTTGTTGGGGACAGTGGAGTACTGCAGCTGTGTGGTGGTATTGGGATCAGTGGAGTACTGCAGCCGTGTGGTGTTGTTGGGCACAGTGGAGTACTGTAGCTGTGTGGTAGTGCTGGGTACAGTGAAGTACTGTAGCTGTGTGGAGATGCTGGGCACAGTGAAGTACTGTAGCTGTGTGGAGATGCTGGGCACAGTGAAGTACTGTAGCTGTGTGGTGTGTTGGGCACCGTGGAGTAGTGGAACTATGTGGTGGTTTTGGGCACAGGGGAGTACTGTAGCTGTGTGGTGGTGTTGGGCAGAGTGGAGTACTGTAGCTGTGTGGTGGTGTTGGGCACAGTGGAGTACTGCAGCTGTGTGGTGGTGTTATGCAAAGTGGAGTACTGCAGCTGTGTGGTGGTGTTGGGCACAGTGGAGTACTGTAGCTTTGTGGTTCTGCTGGGCACAGTGGAGTACTGGAGCCTTGTGGTCTTGTTGGCCACAGTGTAGTACTGTAACTGTGTGGTAGGTTTGGGCACAGTGGAGTACTGGAACTGTTTGATGGTGTTGGGCACAGTGGAGTACTGGAGCTAAGTGGTGGTGTTGGGCACAGTGGAGTACTGGAACTATGTGGTGGTTTTGGGCACAGGGGAGTACTGTAGCTGTGTGGTGGTGTAAGGCACAGTGGAGTACTCTAGCTGTGTGGTGGTGCTGGTCACAGTGGAGTACTGCAGCTGTGCGGTGTTGTTGGGTATAGTGGTGGTGTTGGGCACAGTGGAGTACGGGAGCTGTGTGGTGGTGTTGGGCACAGTGGAGTATTGTAGCTGTGTGGTGGTGCTGGGCACAGTGGAGTACTGGAGCTTTGTGGTGGTGTTGAGCACAGTGTAGTACTGTAGCGGTGTGGTAGTTTTGGGCACAGTGGAGTACAGAAGCTGTGTGGTGGTGTTGGGCACAGTGGAGTACTGTAGCTGTGTGGTGGTGCTGAGCACAGTGGAGTACTGGAACTGTGTGGTGCTGTTGGGCCCAGTGGAGTACTGTAGCTGTGTGGTGTTGTTGGGTACAGTGGAGTACTGCAGCTGTGTGGTGGTGTTGGGATCAGTGGAGTACTGCAGCCGTGTGGTGGTGCTGGGCACAGTGAAGTACTGTAGCTGTGTGGAGATGCTGGGCACAGTGGAGTAGTGTAGCTGTGTGGTGTTTTGGGCACCGTGGAGTACTGCAGCTGTGTGGTGGTGTTGTGCAAAGTGGAGTACTGCAGCTGTGTGGTGGTGTTGGGCACAGTGGAGTACTGCAGCTGTGTGGTGGTGTTGTGCAAAGTGGAGTACTGCAGCTGTGTGGTGGTGTTGGGCACAGTGGAGTACTGTAGCTTTGTGGTTGTGCTGGGCACAATGGAGTACCGTAGCTGTGTGGTAGTTTTGGGCACAGTGGAGTACTCTAGCTGTGTGGTGTTTTTGGGCACAGTGGAGTACTGTAGCTGTGTGGTGGTGTTGGGCACAGTGGAGTACTGCAGCTGTGTGGTAGTTTTGGGCACAGTGGAGTACTCTAGCTGTGTGGTGTTTTTGGGCACAGTGGAGTACTGTAGCTGTGTGGTGGTGTTGGGCACAGTGGAGTACTGCAGCTGTGTGGTGGTGTTGGGCACAGTGGAGTCCTGTAGCTGTGTGGTGGTGTTGGGCACAGTGGAGTACTGTAGCTTTGTGGTTGTGCTGGGCATAGTGAAGTACTGGAGCTGTGTGGTGGTGTTGGGCACAGTGGAGTACTGCAGCTGTGTGGTGGTGTTGGGCACAGTGGAGTACTGTATCTGTGTGGTGGTGTTGGGCACAGTGGAGTACTGTAGCTGTGTGGTGGTGCTGGGTGAATGGAGTACTGGAGCTGTGTGGTTGTGCTGGGCACAGTGGAGTACTGGAACTGTGTGGTGGTGTTGGGCACTGTGGAGTACTGTATCTGTGTGCTTTTTTTGGGCACAGTGGAGTACTGCAGCTGTGTGGTGGTGTTGGGCACAGTGGAGTCCTGTAGCTGTGTGGTGGTGCTGGGCACAGTGGATTACTGGAACTGTGTGGTGGTGTTGGGCACAGTGGAGTACTGTATCTGTGTGGTGGTGTTGGGCACAGTGGAGTGCTGCAGCTTTGTGGTGGTGTTGGGCAAAGTGGAGTACTGTCGCTGTGTGGTGCTGTTGGGCACAGTGGAGTACTGGAGCTGTGTGGTGGTGTTAGGCACAGCTGTGTGGTGTTAGGCACAGTGGAGTACTGTAGCTGTGTGGTGTTGTTGGACAAAGTGGAGTACTGGTACTCTGTGGTGGTGTTGGCCACAGTGGAGTACTGGAACTGTGTGGTGGTGTTGGGCACAGTGGAGTACTGTAGCTGTGTGGTGTTGTTGGGCACGGTGGTGTACTGTAGCTTTGCACAGTGGAGTACTGGAACTGTATGGTGATGTTGGGCACAGTGGAATACTTGACCTGTATGGTAGTGTTGGGCACAGTAGAGTACTGGAGCTGTGTGGTGGTGTTGGGCACAGTGGAGTACCCGAGCTGTGTGGTGGGGTTGGGCACAGTGGAGTACTGTAGCTGTGTGGTGGTGCTGGGCACAATGGAGTACTGGAACTGTGTGGTGCTGTTGGGCCCAGTGGAGTACTGTAGCTGTGTGGTGTTGTTGGTTACAGTGGAGTACTGCAGCTGTGTGTGGTGTTGGGATCAGTGGAGTACTGCAGCCGTGTGGTGGTTTTGGGCGCAGTAGAGTCCTGTAGCTATGTGGTGGTGTTGGGCACAGTGGAGTACTGTAGCTGTGTGGTGGTGCTGGGCACAGTGAAGTACTGTAGCTGTGTGGAGGTGCTGGGCACAGTGGAGTAATGTAGCAGTGGGGTGTGTTGGGTACCGTGGAGTACTGGAACTATGTGGTGGTTTTGGGCACAGTGGAGTACAGTAGCTGTGTGGTGGTGTTGGGCAGAGTGGAGTACTGTTGCTGTGTGGTGGTGTTGGGCACAGTGGAGTACTGTTGCTGTGTGGTGGTGTTGGGCACAGTGGAGTACTGCAGCTGTGTGGTGGTGTTGTGCAAAGTGGAGTACTGCAGCTGTGTGGTGGTGTTGGGCACAGTGGAGTACTGTACCTTTGTGGTTGTGCTGGGCACAGTGAGGATCTGGAGCTGTGTGGTGGTGTTGGGCACAGTGGAGTACTGGAGCTGTGTGGTGGTGTTGGGCACAGTGGAGTACTGGAACTGTGTGGTGGTGTTGTGCACAGTGGAGCACTGCAGCTGTGGGGTGGTGATGGGCACAGTGGAGTACAGGAACTGTGTGGTGGTGTTTGACACAGTGGAGTACTGGAACTGTGTGGTGGTGTCGGGCACAGTGGAGTACTGTAGCTGTGTGGTGGTGTTGGGCACAGTGGAGTACTGCAGCTGTGTGGTGTTGTTGGGCACGGTGGTGTACTGTAGCTGTGTGGTGGTGTTGGGCACAGTGGAGTACTGGAACTGTATGGTCTTGTTGGACACAGTGGAGTAGTAATGGAACTGTGTGGTAGTTTCGGGCACAGTGGAGTACTGGCGCTGTGTGGTGGTGTTGGGCACAGTGGAGTACTGTAGCTGTGTGGTGGTTTTGGGCACAGTGGAGTACTCTATCTGTGTGGTGGTACTGGGCACAGTAGAGTACTGTAGCTGTGCAGGGTTGGGTACAGTGGTGGTGTTGGGCACAGTGAAGGGCTGGAGCTGTGTGGTGGTGTTGGGCACAGTGGAGTACTGTAGCTGTGGGGTGGTGCTGGGCACAATGGAGTACTGGAGCTGTGTGGTGGTGTTGGGCACAGTGGAGTACTGGAGCTGTGTGGTAGTGCTGGGCACAGTGGAGTACTGCAGCTGTGTGGTGGTGTTGGGCACAGTGGAGTACTGTATCTGTGTGGTGGTGTTGGGCAGAGTGGAGTACTGTAGCTGTGTGGTGGTGTTTGGCACAGTGGAGTACTGCAGCTGTGTGGTGGTGTTTGGCACAGTGGAGTACTGTAGCTGTGTGGTGGTGTTGGGCACAGTGGAGTACTGCAGCTTTGTGGTGGTGTTGGGCAAAGGGGGCACTTAGCTGTGTGGTGCTGTTGGGCACAGTGTAGTATTGTAGCTGTGTGGTGTTGTTGGGCAAAGTGGAGTACTGTCGCTGTGTGGTGCTGTTGGGGACAGTGGAGTACTGGAGCTGTGTGGCGGTGTTAGGCACAGCTGTGTGGTGTTAGGCACAGTGGAGTACTGTAGCTGTGTGGTGTTGTTGGAAAAAGTGGAGTACTGGAACTGTGTGGTGGTTTTGGGCACAGTGGAGTACTGTAGCTGTGTGGTGGTTTTGGGCACAGTGGAGTACTGCAGCTGTGTGGTGTTGGGCACGGTGGTGTACTGTAGCTTTGCACAGTGGAGTACTGGAACTGTATGGTGGTGTTGGGCACAGTGGAATACTGGAACTGTGTGATAGTGTTGGACACAGTGGAGTACTGGAGCTGTGTGGTGGTGTTGGGCACAGTGGAGTACTCTAGCTGTGTGGTGGTACTGGGCACAGTAGAGTACTGTAGCTGTGCGGTGTTGTGTACAGTGGTGGTGTTGGGCACAGGCAAGGGCTGGAGCTGTGTGGTGGTGTTGGGCACAGTGGAGTACTGTATCTGTGTGGTGGTGCTGGCCACAGTGGAGTACTGGAGCTGTGTGATGGCGTTGGGCACAGTGGAGTACTGTAGCTGTGTGGTGGTGTTGGGCACAGTGGAGTACTGCAGCTGTGTGGTGTTGTTGGGCATGGTGGTGTACTGTAGGTGTGTGGTCGTGTTGGGCACAGTGGAGTACAGGAACTGTATGGTGTTGTTGGGCACGGTGGAGTACTGGAACTGTGTCGTGGTGTTGAGCACAGTGGAGTACTGTAGCTGTGTGGTGGTGTAGGGCACGGTGGAGTACTGTAGCTGTGTGGTGGTGTTGGGCACAGTGGAGTACTGTAGCTGTGTGGTGTTGTTGGGCACGGTGGTGTACTGTCGCTGTGTGGTGTTGTTGGGCACGGTGGTGTACTGTCGCTGTGTGGTGTTGTTGGTCACGGTGGTGTACTGTCGCTGTGTGGTGGTGTTGGGCACAGTAGAGTACCAGAACTTTGTGGTGGTGTTGGGCAAAGTAGAGTACTGTAGCTGGGTGGTGGTGTTGGGCACAGTGGAGTACTGGAACTGTATGGTGGTGTTGGACACAGTGGAGTAGTAATGGAACTGTGTGGTAGTTTCGGGCACAGTGGAGTACTGTAGCTGTGTGGTGTTGTTGGGGACAGTGGAGTACTGCAGCTGTGTGGTGGTATTGGGATCAGTGGAGTACTGCAGCCGTGTGGTGTTGTTGGGCACAGTGGAGTACTGTAGCTGTGTGGTAGTGCTGGGAACAGTGAAGTACTGTAGCTGTGTGGAGATGCTGGGCACAGTGGAGTACTGTAGCTGTGTGGTGTGTTGGGCACCGTGGAGTACTGGAACTATGTGGTGGTTTTGGGCACAGGGGAGTACTGTAGCTGTGTGGTGGTGTTGGGCAGAGTGGAGTACTGTAGCTGTGTGGTGGTGTTGGGCACAGTGGAGTACTGCAGCTGTGTGGTGGTGTTATGCAAAGTGGAGTACTGTAGCTTTGTGGTTCTGCTGGGCACAGTGGATTACTGGAGCTTTGTGGTCTTATTGGCCACAGTGTAGTACTGTAGCTGTGTGGTAGGTTTGGGCACAGTGGAGTACTGGAACTGTTTGGTGGTGTTGGGCACAGTGGAGTACTGCAGCTGTGTGGTGGTGTCGGGCACAGTGGAGTACTGGAACTGTATGGTGGTGTTGGGCACAGTGGAGTACTGTATCTGTGTGGTGGTGTTGGGAACAGTGGTGTACTGCAGTTTTGTGGTGGTGTTGGGCACAGTGGAGTCCTGTAGCTGTGTGGTGGTGTTGGGCACAGTGGAGTACTGCAGCTGTGTGGCGTGGTGGTGTTTGACACAATGGAGCGCTATACCTGTGTGGTCGTGTTGGGCACAGTGGAGTACTGCAGCTTTGTGTTGGTGTGTGGCACAGTGGAGTAATGTAGCTCTGTGGTGCTGTTGCGCACAGTGGACTACTGTAGCTGTGTGGTTTTGTTGGGCAAAGTGGAGTACTGTAGCTGTGTGGTGGTGCTGGTCACAGTGGAGTACTGCAGCTGTGTGGTGGTGTAAGGCACAGTGGAGTACTCTAGCTGTGTGGTTGTGCTGGTCACAGTGGAGTACTGCATCTGTGCGGTGTTGATTTATAGTGGTGGTGTTGGGCACAGTGGAGTATTGTAGCTGTGTGGTGGTGCTGGGCACAGTGGAGTACTGGAGCTTTGTGGTGGTGTTGGGCACAGTGTAGTACTATAGTGGTGTGGTAGTTTTTGGCACAGTGGAGTACTCGAGCTGTGTGGTGGTGTTGGGCACAGTGGAGTACTGTAGCTGTGTGGTGGTGCTGGGCATAGTGGAGTACTGGAACTGTGTGGTGCTGTTGGGCCCAGTGTAGTACTGTAGCTGTGTGGTGGTGTTGGGATCAGTGGAGTACTGCAGCCGTGTGGTGGTGTTGGGCACAGTAGAGTCCTGTAGCTCTGTGGTGGTGTTGGGCACAGTCGAGTACTGTAGCTGTGTGGAGGTGCTGGGCACAGTGGAGTACTGTAGCTGTGTGGTGTGTTGGGTACCATGGAGTACTGGAACTATGTGGTGGTTTTGGGCAGAGTGGAGTACTGTAGCTGTGTGGTGGTGTTGGGCAGAGTGGAGTACTGTAGCTGTGTGGTGGTGTTGGGCACAGGGGAATACTGCAGCTGTGTGCTGGTGTTGGGCACAGTGGAGTACAGTAGCTTTGTGGTTGTGCTGGGCACAGTGAATATCTGGAGCTGTGTGGTGGTGTTGGGCACAGTGGAGTACTGGAGCTGTGTGGTGGTGTTTGGCACAGTGGAGTACTGGAGCTGTGTGGTGGTGTTGGGCACAGTGGAGTACTGGAGCTGTGTGGTGCTGTTGGGCACAGGGGAGTATTGTAGCTGTGTGGTGTTGTTGGGAAAAGTGGAGTACTGTCGCTGTGTGGTGCTGTTGGGTACAGTGGAGTACTGGAGCTGTGTGGTGGTGTTAGGCACAGCTGTGTGGTGTTGTTAGGCACGGTGGTGTACTGTAGCTTTGCACAGTGGAGTACTGGAACTGTATGGTGGCGTTCGACACAGTGGAGTACTGGAACTGTGTGGTGGTGTCGGGCACAGTGGTGTACTGTAGCTGTGTGGTGGTGTTGGGCACAGTGGAGTACTGCAGCTGTGTGGTGTTGTTGGGCACGGTGGTGTACTGTAGCTGTGTGGTGGTGTTGGGCACGGTGGTGTACTGTAGCTGTGTGGTGGTGTTGGGCACAGTGGAGTACTGGAACTGTATGGTGGTGTTGGACACAGTGGAGTAGTAATGGAACTGTGTGGTGTGTCGGGCACAGTGGAGTACTGTAGCTGTGTGGTGGTGTTGGGCACAGTGGAGTACTGCAGCTGTGTGGTGGTGTTGGGCACAGTGGAGTACTCTAGCTGTGTGGTGGTATTCGGCACAGTAGAGTACTGTAGCTGTGCAGGGTTGGGTACAGTGGTGGTGTTGGGCACAGTGGAGGGCTGGATCTCTGTGGTGGTGTTGGGCACAGTGGAGTACTGTAGCTGTGTGGTGGTGCTGGGCACAATGGAGTACTGGATCTGTGTGGCGGTGCTGGGCACAGTGGAGTATTGCAGCTGTGTGGTGGTGTTGGGCACAGTGGAGTACTGTTGCTGTGTGGTGGTGTTGGGCACAGTGGAGTACTGCAGCTGTGTGGTGGTGTTGTGCAAAGTGGAGTACTGCAGCTGTGTGGTGGTGTTGGGCACAGTGGAGTACTGTACCTTTGTGGTTGTGCTGGGCACAGTGAGGATCTGGAGCTGTGTGGTGGTGTTGGGCACAGTGGAGTACTGGAGCTGTGTGGTGGTGTTGGGCACAGTGGAGTACTGGAACTGTGTGGTGGTGTTGTGCACAGTGGAGCACTGCAGCTGTGGGGTGGTGATGGGCACAGTGGAGTACAGGAACTGTGTGGTGGTGTTTGACACAGTGGAGTACTGGAACTGTGTGGTGGTGTCGGGCACAGTGGAGTACTGTAGCTGTGTGGTGGTGTTGGGCACAGTGGAGTACTGCAGCTGTGTGGTGTTGTTGGGCACGGTGGTGTACTGTAGCTGTGTGGTGGTGTTGGGCACAGTGGAGTACTGGAACTGTATGGTCTTGTTGGACACAGTGGAGTAGTAATGGAACTGTGTGGTAGTTTCGGGCACAGTGGAGTACTGGCGCTGTGTGGTGGTGTTGGGCACAGTGGAGTACTGTAGCTGTGTGGTGGTTTTGGGCACAGTGGAGTACTCTATCTGTGTGGTGGTACTGGGCACAGTAGAGTACTGTAGCTGTGCAGGGTTGGGTACAGTGGTGGTGTTGGGCACAGTGAAGGGCTGGAGCTGTGTGGTGGTGTTGGGCACAGTGGAGTACTGTAGCTGTGGGGTGGTGCTGGGCACAATGGAGTACTGGAGCTGTGTGGTGGTGTTGGGCACAGTGGAGTACTGGAGCTGTGTGGTAGTGCTGGGCACAGTGGAGTACTGCAGCTGTGTGGTGGTGTTGGGCACAGTGGAGTACTGTATCTGTGTGGTGGTGTTGGGCAGAGTGGAGTACTGTAGCTGTGTGGTGGTGTTTGGCACAGTGGAGTACTGCAGCTGTGTGGTGGTGTTTGGCACAGTGGAGTACTGTAGCTGTGTGGTGGTGTTGGGCACAGTGGAGTACTGCAGCTTTGTGGTGGTGTTGGGCAAAGGGGGCACTTAGCTGTGTGGTGCTGTTGGGCACAGTGTAGTATTGTAGCTGTGTGGTGTTGTTGGGCAAAGTGGAGTACTGTCGCTGTGTGGTGCTGTTGGGGACAGTGGAGTACTGGAGCTGTGTGGCGGTGTTAGGCACAGCTGTGTGGTGTTAGGCACAGTGGAGTACTGTAGCTGTGTGGTGTTGTTGGAAAAAGTGGAGTACTGGAACTGTGTGGTGGTTTTGGGCACAGTGGAGTACTGTAGCTGTGTGGTGGTTTTGGGCACAGTGGAGTACTGCAGCTGTGTGGTGTTGGGCACGGTGGTGTACTGTAGCTTTGCACAGTGGAGTACTGGAACTGTATGGTGGTGTTGGGCACAGTGGAATACTGGAACTGTGTGATAGTGTTGGACACAGTGGAGTACTGGAGCTGTGTGGTGGTGTTGGGCACAGTGGAGTACTCTAGCTGTGTGGTGGTACTGGGCACAGTAGAGTACTGTAGCTGTGCGGTGTTGTGTACAGTGGTGGTGTTGGGCACAGGCAAGGGCTGGAGCTGTGTGGTGGTGTTGGGCACAGTGGAGTACTGTATCTGTGTGGTGGTGCTGGCCACAGTGGAGTACTGGAGCTGTGTGATGGCGTTGGGCACAGTGGAGTACTGTAGCTGTGTGGTGGTGTTGGGCACAGTGGAGTACTGCAGCTGTGTGGTGTTGTTGGGCATGGTGGTGTACTGTAGGTGTGTGGTCGTGTTGGGCACAGTGGAGTACAGGAACTGTATGGTGTTGTTGGGCACGGTGGAGTACTGGAACTGTGTCGTGGTGTTGAGCACAGTGGAGTACTGTAGCTGTGTGGTGGTGTAGGGCACGGTGGAGTACTGTAGCTGTGTGGTGGTGTTGGGCACAGTGGAGTACTGTAGCTGTGTGGTGTTGTTGGGCACGGTGGTGTACTGTCGCTGTGTGGTGTTGTTGGGCACGGTGGTGTACTGTCGCTGTGTGGTGTTGTTGGTCACGGTGGTGTACTGTCGCTGTGTGGTGGTGTTGGGCACAGTAGAGTACCAGAACTTTGTGGTGGTGTTGGGCAAAGTAGAGTACTGTAGCTGGGTGGTGGTGTTGGGCACAGTGGAGTACTGGAACTGTATGGTGGTGTTGGACACAGTGGAGTAGTAATGGAACTGTGTGGTAGTTTCGGGCACAGTGGAGTACTGTAGCTGTGTGGTGTTGTTGGGGACAGTGGAGTACTGCAGCTGTGTGGTGGTATTGGGATCAGTGGAGTACTGCAGCCGTGTGGTGTTGTTGGGCACAGTGGAGTACTGTAGCTGTGTGGTAGTGCTGGGAACAGTGAAGTACTGTAGCTGTGTGGAGATGCTGGGCACAGTGGAGTACTGTAGCTGTGTGGTGTGTTGGGCACCGTGGAGTACTGGAACTATGTGGTGGTTTTGGGCACAGGGGAGTACTGTAGCTGTGTGGTGGTGTTGGGCAGAGTGGAGTACTGTAGCTGTGTGGTGGTGTTGGGCACAGTGGAGTACTGCAGCTGTGTGGTGGTGTTATGCAAAGTGGAGTACTGTAGCTTTGTGGTTCTGCTGGGCACAGTGGATTACTGGAGCTTTGTGGTCTTATTGGCCACAGTGTAGTACTGTAGCTGTGTGGTAGGTTTGGGCACAGTGGAGTACTGGAACTGTTTGGTGGTGTTGGGCACAGTGGAGTACTGCAGCTGTGTGGTGGTGTCGGGCACAGTGGAGTACTGGAACTGTATGGTGGTGTTGGGCACAGTGGAGTACTGTATCTGTGTGGTGGTGTTGGGAACAGTGGTGTACTGCAGTTTTGTGGTGGTGTTGGGCACAGTGGAGTCCTGTAGCTGTGTGGTGGTGTTGGGCACAGTGGAGTACTGCAGCTGTGTGGCGTGGTGGTGTTTGACACAATGGAGCGCTATACCTGTGTGGTCGTGTTGGGCACAGTGGAGTACTGCAGCTTTGTGTTGGTGTGTGGCACAGTGGAGTAATGTAGCTCTGTGGTGCTGTTGCGCACAGTGGACTACTGTAGCTGTGTGGTTTTGTTGGGCAAAGTGGAGTACTGTAGCTGTGTGGTGGTGCTGGTCACAGTGGAGTACTGCAGCTGTGTGGTGGTGTAAGGCACAGTGGAGTACTCTAGCTGTGTGGTTGTGCTGGTCACAGTGGAGTACTGCATCTGTGCGGTGTTGATTTATAGTGGTGGTGTTGGGCACAGTGGAGTATTGTAGCTGTGTGGTGGTGCTGGGCACAGTGGAGTACTGGAGCTTTGTGGTGGTGTTGGGCACAGTGTAGTACTATAGTGGTGTGGTAGTTTTTGGCACAGTGGAGTACTCGAGCTGTGTGGTGGTGTTGGGCACAGTGGAGTACTGTAGCTGTGTGGTGGTGCTGGGCATAGTGGAGTACTGGAACTGTGTGGTGCTGTTGGGCCCAGTGTAGTACTGTAGCTGTGTGGTGGTGTTGGGATCAGTGGAGTACTGCAGCCGTGTGGTGGTGTTGGGCACAGTAGAGTCCTGTAGCTCTGTGGTGGTGTTGGGCACAGTCGAGTACTGTAGCTGTGTGGAGGTGCTGGGCACAGTGGAGTACTGTAGCTGTGTGGTGTGTTGGGTACCATGGAGTACTGGAACTATGTGGTGGTTTTGGGCAGAGTGGAGTACTGTAGCTGTGTGGTGGTGTTGGGCAGAGTGGAGTACTGTAGCTGTGTGGTGGTGTTGGGCACAGGGGAATACTGCAGCTGTGTGCTGGTGTTGGGCACAGTGGAGTACAGTAGCTTTGTGGTTGTGCTGGGCACAGTGAATATCTGGAGCTGTGTGGTGGTGTTGGGCACAGTGGAGTACTGGAGCTGTGTGGTGGTGTTTGGCACAGTGGAGTACTGGAGCTGTGTGGTGGTGTTGGGCACAGTGGAGTACTGGAGCTGTGTGGTGCTGTTGGGCACAGGGGAGTATTGTAGCTGTGTGGTGTTGTTGGGAAAAGTGGAGTACTGTCGCTGTGTGGTGCTGTTGGGTACAGTGGAGTACTGGAGCTGTGTGGTGGTGTTAGGCACAGCTGTGTGGTGTTGTTAGGCACGGTGGTGTACTGTAGCTTTGCACAGTGGAGTACTGGAACTGTATGGTGGCGTTCGACACAGTGGAGTACTGGAACTGTGTGGTGGTGTCGGGCACAGTGGTGTACTGTAGCTGTGTGGTGGTGTTGGGCACAGTGGAGTACTGCAGCTGTGTGGTGTTGTTGGGCACGGTGGTGTACTGTAGCTGTGTGGTGGTGTTGGGCACGGTGGTGTACTGTAGCTGTGTGGTGGTGTTGGGCACAGTGGAGTACTGGAACTGTATGGTGGTGTTGGACACAGTGGAGTAGTAATGGAACTGTGTGGTGTGTCGGGCACAGTGGAGTACTGTAGCTGTGTGGTGGTGTTGGGCACAGTGGAGTACTGCAGCTGTGTGGTGGTGTTGGGCACAGTGGAGTACTCTAGCTGTGTGGTGGTATTCGGCACAGTAGAGTACTGTAGCTGTGCAGGGTTGGGTACAGTGGTGGTGTTGGGCACAGTGGAGGGCTGGATCTCTGTGGTGGTGTTGGGCACAGTGGAGTACTGTAGCTGTGTGGTGGTGCTGGGCACAATGGAGTACTGGATCTGTGTGGCGGTGCTGGGCACAGTGGAGTATTGCAGCTGTGTGGTGGTGTTGGGCACAGTGGAGTACTGTATCTGTGTGGTGGTGTTGGGCAGAGTGGAGTACTGTAGCTGTGTGGTGGTGTTTGGCACAGTGGAGTACTGCAGCTGTGTGGTGGTGTTTGGCACAGTGGAGTACTGTAGCTGTGTGGTGGTGTTGGGCACAGTGGAGTACTGCAGCTTTGTGGTGGTGTTGGGCAAAGGGGGCACTTATCTGTGTGGTGCTGTTGGGCACAGTGTAGTATTGTAGCTGTGTGGTGTTGTTGGGCAAAGTGGAGTACTGTCGCTGTGTGGTGCTGTTGGGGACAGTGGAGTACTGGAGCTGTGTGGCGGTGTTAGGCACAGCTGTGTGGTGTTAGGCACAGTGGAGTACTGTAGCTGTGTGGTGTTGTTGGAAAAAGTGGAGTACTGGAACTGTGTGGTGGTTTTGGGCACAGTGGAGTACTGTAGCTGTGTGGTGGTTTTGGGCACAGTGGAGTACTGCAGCTGTGTGGTGTTGGGCACGGTGGTGTACTGTAGCTTTGCACAGTGGAGTACTGGAACTGTATGGTGGTGTTGGGCACAGTGGAATACTGGAACTGTGTGATAGTGTTGGACACAGTGGAGTACTGGAGCTGTGTGGTGGTGTTGGGCACAGTGGAGTACTCTAGCTGTGTGGTGGTACTGGGCACAGTAGAGTACTGTAGCTGTGCGGTGTTGTGTACAGTGGTGGTGTTGGGCACAGGCAAGGGCTGGAGCTGTGTGGTGGTGTTGGGCACAGTGGAGTACTGTATCTGTGTGGTGGTGCTGGCCACAGTGGAGTACTGGAGCTGTGTGATGGCGTTGGGCACAGTGGAGTACTGTAGCTGTGTGGTGGTGTTGGGCACAGTGGAGTACTGCAGCTGTGTGGTGTTGTTGGGCATGGTGGTGTACTGTAGGTGTGTGGTCGTGTTGGGCACAGTGGAGTACAGGAACTGTATGGTGTTGTTGGGCACGGTGGAGTACTGGAACTGTGTCGTGGTGTTGAGCACAGTGGAGTACTGTAGCTGTGTGGTGGTGTAGGGCACGGTGGAGTACTGTAGCTGTGTGGTGGTGTTGGGCACAGTGGAGTACTGTAGCTGTGTGGTGTTGTTGGGCACGGTGGTGTACTGTCGCTGTGTGGTGTTGTTGGGCACGGTGGTGTACTGTCGCTGTGTGGTGTTGTTGGTCACGGTGGTGTACTGTCGCTGTGTGGTGGTGTTGGGCACAGTAGAGTACCAGAACTTTGTGGTGGTGTTGGGCAAAGTAGAGTACTGTAGCTGTGTGGTGGTGTTGGGCACAGTGGAGTACTGGAACTGTATGGTGGTGTTGGACACAGTGGAGTAGTAATGGAACTGTGTGGTAGTTTCGGGCACAGTGGAGTACTGTAGCTGTGTGGTGTTGTTGGGGACAGTGGAGTACTGCAGCTGTGTGGTGGTATTGGGATCAGTGGAGTACTGCAGCCCTGTGGTGTTGTTGGGCACAGTGGAGTACTGTAGCTGTGTGGTAGTGCTGGGCACAGTGAAGTACTGTAGCTGTGTGGAGATGCTGGGCACAGTGGAGTACTGTAGCTGTGTGGTGTGTTGGGCACCGTGGAGTACTGGAACTATGTGGTGGTTTTGGGCACAGGGGAGTACTGTAGCTGTGTGGTGGTGTTGGGCAGAGTGGAGTACTGTAGCTGTGTGGTGGTGTTGGGCACAGTGGAGTACTGCAGCTGTGTGGTGGTGTTATGCAAAGTGGAGTACTGTAGCTTTGTGGTTCTGCTGGGCACAGTGGATTACTGGAGCTTTGTGGTCTTATTGGCCACAGTGTAGTACTGTAGCTGTGTGGTAGGTTTGGGCACAGTGGAGTACTGGAACTGTTTGATGGTGTTGGGCACAGTGGAGTACTGGAGCTGTGTGGTGGTGTTGGGCACAGTGGAGTACTGGAACTGTTTGGTGGTGTTGGGCACAGTGGAGTACTGCAGCTGTGTGGTGGTGTCGGGCACAGTGGAGTACTGGAACTGTATGGTGGTGTTGGGCACAGTGGAGTACTGTATCTGTGTGGTGGTGTTGGGAACAGTGGTGTACTGCAGTTTTGTGGTGGTGTTGGGCACAGTGGAGTCCTGTAGCTGTGTGGTGGTGTTGGGCACAGTGGAGTACTGCAGCTGTGTGGCGTGGTGGTGTTTGACACAATGGAGCGCTATACCTGTGTGGTCGTGTTGGGCACAGTGGAGTACTGCAGCTTTGTGTTGGTGTGTGGCACAGTGGAGTAATGTAGCTCTGTGGTGCTGTTGCGCACAGTGGACTACTGTAGCTGTGTGGTTTTGTTGGGCAAAGTGGAGTACTGTAGCTGTGTGGTGGTGCTGGTCACAGTGGAGTACTGCAGCTGTGTGGTGGTGTAAGGCACAGTGGAGTACTCTAGCTGTGTGGTTGTGCTGGTCACAGTGGAGTACTGCATCTGTGCGGTGTTGATTTATAGTGGTGGTGTTGGGCACAGTGGAGTATTGTAGCTGTGTGGTGGTGCTGGGCACAGTGGAGTACTGGAGCTTTGTGGTGGTGTTGGGCACAGTGTAGTACTATAGTGGTGTGGTAGTTTTTGGCACAGTGGAGTACTCGAGCTGTGTGGTGGTGTTGGGCACAGTGGAGTACTGTAGCTGTGTGGTGGTGCTGGGCATAGTGGAGTACTGGAACTGTGTGGTGCTGTTGGGCCCAGTGTAGTACTGTAGCTGTGTGGTGGTGTTGGGATCAGTGGAGTACTGCAGCCGTGTGGTGGTGTTGGGCACAGTAGAGTCCTGTAGCTCTGTGGTGGTGTTGGGCACAGTCGAGTACTGTAGCTGTGTGGAGGTGCTGGGCACAGTGGAGTACTGTAGCTGTGTGGTGTGTTGGGTACCATGGAGTACTGGAACTATGTGGTGGTTTTGGGCAGAGTGGAGTACTGTAGCTGTGTGGTGGTGTTGGGCAGAGTGGAGTACTGTAGCTGTGTGGTGGTGTTGGGCACAGGGGAATACTGCAGCTGTGTGCTGGTGTTGGGCACAGTGGAGTACAGTAGCTTTGTGGTTGTGCTGGGCACAGTGAATATCTGAAGCTGTGTGGTGGTGTTGGGCACAGTGGAGTACTGGAGCTGTGTGGTGGTGTTTGGCACAGTGGAGTACTGGAGCTGTGTGGTGGTGTTGGGCACAGTGGAGTACTGGAGCTGTGTGGTGCTGTTGGGCACAGGGGAGTATTGTAGCTGTGTGGTGTTGTTGGGAAAAGTGGAGTACTGTCGCTGTGTGGTGCTGTTGGGTACAGTGGAGTACTGGAGCTGTGTGGTGGTGTTAGGCACAGCTGTGTGGTGTTGTTAGGCACGGTGGTGTACTGTAGCTTTGCACAGTGGAGTACTGGAACTGTATGGTGGCGTTCGACACAGTGGAGTACTGGAACTGTGTGGTGGTGTCGGGCACAGTGGTGTACTGTAGCTGTGTGGTGGTGTTGGGCACAGTGGAGTACTGCAGCTGTGTAGTGTTGTTGGGCACGGTGGTGTACTGTAGCTGTGTGGTGGTGTTGGGCACGGTGGTGTACTGTAGCTGTGTGGTGGTGTTGGGCACAGTGGAGTACTGGAACTGTATGGTGGTGTTGGACACAGTGGAGTAGTAATGGAACTGTGTGGTGTGTCGGGCACAGTGGAGTACTGTAGCTGTGTGGTGGTGTTGGGCACAGTGGAGTACTGCAGCTGTGTGGTGGTGTTGGGCACAGTGGAGTACTCTAGCTGTGTGGTGGTATTCGGCACAGTAGAGTACTGTAGCTGTGCAGGGTTGGGTACAGTGGTGGTGTTGGGCACAGTGGAGGGCTGGATCTCTGTGGTGGTGTTGGGCACAGTGGAGTACTGTAGCTGTGTGGTGGTGCTGGGCACAATGGAGTACTGGATCTGTGTGGCGGTGCTGGGCACAGTGGAATACTGCAGCTGTGTGGTGGTGTTTGGCACAGTGGAGTACTGTAGCTGTGTGGTGGTGTTGGGAACAGTGGAGTACTGCAGCTTTGTGGTGGTGTTGGGCAAAGGGGAGTACTGTAGCTGTGTGGTGCTGTTGGGCACAGTGTAGTATTGTAGCTGTGTGGTGTTGCTGGGCAAAGTGGAGTACTGTCGCTGTGTGGTGCTGTTGGGGACAGTGGAGTACTGGAACTGTGTGGTGGTGTTAGGCACAGCTGTGTGGTGTTAGGCACAGTGGAGTACTGTAGCTGTGTGGTGGTGTTGTTGGAAAAAGGGGAGTACTGGAACTCTGTGGTGGTGTTGGGCACAGTGGAGTACTGGAACTGTGTGGTGGTGAGGGGCACAGTGGAGTACTGTAGCTGTGTGGTGGTTTTGGGCACAGTGGAGTACTGCATCTGTGTTGTGTTGTTGGGCACGGTGGTGTACTGTAGCTTTGCACAGTGGAGTACTGGAACTGTATGGTGGTGTTGGGCACAGTGGAATACTGGAACTGTGTGGTAGTGTTGTGCACAGTGGAGTACTGGAGCTGTGTGGTGGTGTTGGGCACAGTGGAGTACTCTAGCTGTGTGGTGGTACTGGGCACAGTAGAGTACTGTAGCTGTGTGGTGGTGTTGGGCACAGTGGAGTACTGCAGCTGTGTGATGGTGTTGGGCACAGTGGAGTACTGTAGCTGTGTGGTGGTGTTGGGCACAGTAGAGTACTGCAGCTGTGTGGTGTTGTTGGGCACGGTGGTGTACTGTAGCTGTGTGGTGGTGTTGGGCACAGTGGAGTACTGGAACTGTATGGTGGTGTTGGACACAGTGGAGTAGTAATGGAACTGTGTGGTAGTTTCGGGCACAGTGGAGTACTGGAGCTGTGTGGTGGTGTTGGGTACAGTGGAGTACTCTAGCTGTGTGGTGGTACTGGGCACAGCAGAGTACTGTAACTGTGCAGGGTTGGGTACAGTGGTGGTGTTGGGCACAGTGGAGGGCTGGAGCTGTATGGCGGTGTTGTGCACAGTGGAGTACTGTAGCTGTGTGGTGGTGCTCGGCATAATGGAGTACTGGAGCTGTGTGGTGGTGTTGGGCACAGTGGAGTACTGGAGCTGTGTGGTTGTGCTGGGCACACTGGAGTACTAGAACTGTGTGGTGGTGTTGGGCACAGTGGAGTACTGTATCTGTGTTTTTTGGGCACAGTGGAGTACTGCAGCTGTGTTGGACACAGTGGAGTCCTGTAGCTGTGTGGTGGTGCTAGGCACAGTGGAGTACTGGAGCTGTGTGGTTGTGCTGGGCACAGTGGAGTACTAGAACTGTGTGGTGGTGTTGGGCACGATGGAGTACTGTATCTGTGTTTTTTTGGGCACAGTGGAGTACTGCAGCTGTGTGGTGGTGTTGGACACAGTGGAGTCCTGTAGCTGTGTGGTGGTGCTGGGCACAGTTGAGTAATGGAACTGTGTGGTGGTGTTGGGCACAGTGGAGTACTGTATCTGTGTGGTGTTGTTGGGCAGAGTGGTGTACTGTAGCTTTGCACAGTGGAGTACTGGAACTGTATGGTGGTGTTGGGCACAGTGGAATACTGGAACTGTGTGATAGTGTTGGACACAGTGGAGTACTGGAGCTGTGTGGTGGTGTTGGGCACAGTGGAGTACTCTAGCTGTGTGGTGGTACTGGGCACAGTAGAGTACTGTAGCTGTGCGGTGTTGTGTACAGTGGTGGTGTTGGGCACAGGCAAGGGCTGGAGCTGTGTGGTGGTGTTGGGCACAGTGGAGTACTGTATCTGTGTGGTGGTGCTGGCCACAGTGGAGTACTGGAGCTGTGTGATGGCGTTGGGCACAGTGGAGTACTGTAGCTGTGTGGTGGTGTTGGGCACAGTGGAGTACTGCAGCTGTGTGGTGTTGTTGGGCATGGTGGTGTACTGTAGGTGTGTGGTCGTGTTGGGCACAGTGGAGTACAGGAACTGTATGGTGTTGTTGGGCACGGTGGAGTACTGGAACTGTGTCGTGGTGTTGAGCACAGTGGAGTACTGTAGCTGTGTGGTGGTGTAGGGCACGGTGGAGTACTGTAGCTGTGTGGTGGTGTTGGGCACAGTGGAGTACTGTAGCTGTGTGGTGTTGTTGGGCACGGTGGTGTACTGTCGCTGTGTGGTGTTGTTGGGCACGGTGGTGTACTGTCGCTGTGTGGTGTTGTTGGTCACGGTGGTGTACTGTCGCTGTGTGGTGGTGTTGGGCACAGTAGAGTACCAGAACTTTGTGGTGGTGTTGGGCAAAGTAGAGTACTGTAGCTGTGTGGTGGTGTTGGGCACAGTGGAGTACTGGAACTGTATGGTGGTGTTGGACACAGTGGAGTAGTAATGGAACTGTGTGGTAGTTTCGGGCACAGTGGAGTACTGTAGCTGTGTGGTGTTGTTGGGGACAGTGGAGTACTGCAGCTGTGTGGTGGTATTGGGATCAGTGGAGTACTGCAGCCGTGTGGTGTTGTTGGGCACAGTGGAGTACTGTAGCTGTGTGGTAGTGCTGGGCACAGTGAAGTACTGTAGCTGTGTGGAGATGCTGGGCACAGTGGAGTACTGTAGCTGTGTGGTGTGTTGGGCACCGTGGAGTACTGGAACTATGTGGTGGTTTTGGGCACAGGGGAGTACTGTAGCTGTGTGGTGGTGTTGGGCAGAGTGGAGTACTGTAGCTGTGTGGTGGTGTTGGGCACAGTGGAGTACTGCAGCTGTGTGGTGGTGTTATGCAAAGTGGAGTACTGTAGCTTTGTGGTTCTGCTGGGCACAGTGGATTACTGGAGCTTTGTGGTCTTATTGGCCACAGTGTAGTACTGTAGCTGTGTGGTAGGTTTGGGCACAGTGGAGTACTGGAACTGTTTGATGGTGTTGGGCACAGTGGAGTACTGGAGCTGTGTGGTGGTGTTGGGCACAGTGGAGTACTGGAACTGTTTGGTGGTGTTGGGCACAGTGGAGTACTGCAGCTGTGTGGTGGTGTCGGGCACAGTGGAGTACTGGAACTGTATGGTGGTGTTGGGCACAGTGGAGTACTGTATCTGTGTGGTGGTGTTGGGAACAGTGGTGTACTGCAGTTTTGTGGTGGTGTTGGGCACAGTGGAGTCCTGTAGCTGTGTGGTGGTGTTGGGCACAGTGGAGTACTGCAGCTGTGTGGCGTGGTGGTGTTTGACACAATGGAGCGCTATACCTGTGTGGTCGTGTTGGGCACAGTGGAGTACTGCAGCTTTGTGTTGGTGTGTGGCACAGTGGAGTAATGTAGCTCTGTGGTGCTGTTGCGCACAGTGGACTACTGTAGCTGTGTGGTTTTGTTGGGCAAAGTGGAGTACTGTAGCTGTGTGGTGGTGCTGGTCACAGTGGAGTACTGCAGCTGTGTGGTGGTGTAAGGCACAGTGGAGTACTCTAGCTGTGTGGTTGTGCTGGTCACAGTGGAGTACTGCATCTGTGCGGTGTTGATTTATAGTGGTGGTGTTGGGCACAGTGGAGTATTGTAGCTGTGTGGTGGTGCTGGGCACAGTGGAGTACTGGAGCTTTGTGGTGGTGTTGGGCACAGTGTAGTACTATAGTGGTGTGGTAGTTTTTGGCACAGTGGAGTACTCGAGCTGTGTGGTGGTGTTGGGCACAGTGGAGTACTGTAGATGTGTGGTGGTGCTGGGCATAGTGGAGTACTGGAACTGTGTGGTGCTGTTGGGCCCAGTGTAGTACTGTAGCTGTGTGGTGGTGTTGGGATCAGTGGAGTACTGCAGCCGTGTAGTGGTGTTGGGCACAGTAGAGTCCTGTAGCTCTGTGGTGGTGTTGGGCACAGTCGAGTACTGTAGCTGTGTGGAGGTGCTGGGCACAGTGGAGTACTGTAGCTGTGTGGTGTGTTGGGTACCATGGAGTACTGGAACTATGTGGTGGTTTTGGGCAGAGTGGAGTACTGTAGCTGTGTGGTGGTGTTGGGCAGAGTGGAGTACTGTAGCTGTGTGGTGGTGTTGGGCACAGGGGAATACTGCAGCTGTGTGCTGGTGTTGGGCACAGTGGAGTACAGTAGCTTTGTGGTTGTGCTGGGCACAGTGAATATCTGGAGCTGTGTGGTGGTGTTGGGCACAGTGGAGTACTGGAGCTGTGTGGTGGTGTTTGGCACAGTGGAGTACTGGAGCTGTGTGGTGGTGTTGGGCACAGTGGAGTACTGGAGCTGTGTGGTGCTGTTGGGCACAGGGGAGTATTGTAGCTGTGTGGTGTTGTTGGGAAAAGTGGAGTACTGTCGCTGTGTGGTGCTGTTGGGTACAGTGGAGTACTGGAGCTGTGTGGTGGTGTTAGGCACAGCTGTGTGGTGTTAGGCACGGTGGTGTACTGTAGCTTTGCACAGTGGAGTACTGGAACTGTATGGTGGCGTTCGACACAGTGGAGTACTGGAACTGTGTGGTGGTGTCGGGCACAGTGGTGTACTGTAGCTGTGTGGTGGTGTTGGGCACAGTGGAGTACTGCAGCTGTGTGGTGTTGTTGGGCACGGTGGTGTACTGTAGCTGTGTGGTGGTGTTGGGCACGGTGGTGTACTGTAGCTGTGTGGTGGTGTTGGGCACAGTGGAGTACTGGAACTGTATGGTGGTGTTGGACACAGTGGAGTAGTAATGGAACTGTGTGGTGTGTCGGGCACAGTGGAGTACTGTAGCTGTGTGGTGGTGTTGGGCACAGTGGAGTACTGCAGCTGTGTGGTGGTGTTGGGCACAGTGGAGTACTCTAGCAGTGTGGTGGTATTCGGCACAGTAGAGTACTGTAGCTGTGCAGAGTTGGGTACAGTGGTGGTGTTGGGCACAGTGGAGGGCTGGATCTCTGTGGTGGTGTTGGGCACAGTGGAGTACTGTAGCTGTGTGGTGGTGCTGGGCACAATGGAGTACTGGATCTGTGTGGCGGTGCTGGGCACAGTGGAATACTGCAGCTGTGTGGTGGTGTTTGGCACAGTGGAGTACTGTAGCTGTGTGGTGGTGTTGGGAACAGTGGAGTACTGCAGCTTTGTGGTGGTGTTGGGCAAAGGGGAGTACTGTAGCTGTGTGGTGCTGTTGGGCACAGTGTAGTATTGTAGCTGTGTGGTGTTGCTGGGCAAAGTGGAGTACTGTCGCTGTGTGGTGCTGTTGGGGACAGTGGAGTACTGGAACTGTGTGGTGGTGTTAGGCACAGCTGTGTGGTGTTAGGCACAGTGGAGTACTGTAGCTGTGTGGTGGTGTTGTTGGAAAAAGGGGAGTACTGGAACTCTGTGGTGGTGTTGGGCACAGTGGAGTACTGGAACTGTGTGGTGGTGAGGGGCACAGTGGAGTACTGTAGCTGTGTGGTGGTTTTGGGCACAGTGGAGTACTGCATCTGTGTTGTGTTGTTGGGCACGGTGGTGTACTGTAGCTTTGCACAGTGGAGTACTGGAACTGTATGGTGGTGTTGGGCACAGTGGAATACTGGAACTGTGTGGTAGTGTTGTGCACAGTGGAGTACTGGAGCTGTGTGGTGGTGTTGGGCACAGTGGAGTACTCTAGCTGTGTGGTGGTACTGGGCACAGTAGAGTACTGTAGCTGTGTGGTGGTGTTGGGCACAGTGGAGTACTGCAGCTGTGTGATGGTGTTGGGCACAGTGGAGTACTGTAGCTGTGTGGTGGTGTTGGGCACAGTAGAGTACTGCAGCTGTGTGGTGTTGTTGGGCACGGTGGTGTACTGTAGCTGTGTGGTGGTGTTGGGCACAGTGGAGTACTGGAACTGTATGGTGGTGTTGGACACAGTGGAGTAGTAATGGAACTGTGTGGTAGTTTCGGGCACAGTGGAGTACTGGAGCTGTGTGGTGGTGTTGGGCACAGTGGAGTACTCTAGCTGTGTGGTGGTACTGGGCACAGCAGAGTACTGTAACTGTGCAGGGTTGGGTACAGTGGTGGTGTTGGGCACAGTGGAGGGCTGGAGCTGTATGGCGGTGTTGTGCACAGTGGAGTACTGTAGCTGTGTGGTGGTGCTCGGCATAATGGAGTACTGGAGCTGTGTGGTGGTGTTGGGCACAGTGGAGTACTGGAGCTGTGTGGTTGTGCTGGGCACAGTGGAGTACTAGAACTGTGTGGTGGTGTTGGGCACAGTGGAGTACTGTATCTGTGTTTTTTGGGCACAGTGGAGTACTGCAGCTGTGTTGGACACAGTGGAGTCCTGTAGCTGTGTGGTGGTGCTGGGCACAGTGGAGTACTGGAGCTGTGTGGTTGTGCTGGGCACAGTGGAGTACTAGAACTGTGTGGTGGTGTTGGGCACGATGGAGTACTGTATCTGTGTTTTTTTGGGCACAGTGGAGTACTGCAGCTGTGTGGTGGTGTTGGACACAGTGGAGTCCTGTAGCTGTGTGGTGGTGCTGGGCACAGTTGAGTAATGGAACTGTGTGGTGGTGTTGGGCACAGTGGAGTACTGTATCTGTGTGGTGTTGTTGGGCAGAGTGGAGTACTGTAGCTGTGTGGTGGTGTTGGGCACAGTGGAGTACTGCAGCTTTGTGGTGGTGTTGGGCAAAGTGGTGTACTGTAGCTGTGTGGTGCTGTTGGGCACAGTGGAGTATTGTAGCTGTTTGGTGTTGTTGGGCAAAGTGGAGTACTGTAGCTGTGTGGTGGTGTTGGGCACAGTGGAGTACTGCAGTTGTGTGGGGTTTGGGCACAGTGGAGTACTGGAGCTGTGTGCTGGTTTTGGGCACAGTGGAGTCCTGGAACTGTGTGCTGGTGTTGGGCGCAGTGGACTTCTGAAGCTGTATGGTGTTGTCGGGCATGGTGGAGTACTGTAGCTGTGTGGTGGTGTTGGGCACGGCGGAGTACTAGAATTGTGAGGTAGTGTTGGGCACAGTGGAGTACTGTAGCTGTGTGGTGGTGCTGGGCACAGTGGAGTACTGGAGCTTTGTGGCCATGTTGCCCACAGTGTAGTACTGTAGCTGTGTGGTGGCATTGGGCACGGTGGAGTACTGGATCTGTGTGGTGGTGTTGAGCACAGTGGAGTACTGTAGCTGTGTGGTGGTGTTGGGCACGGTGGAGTACTGTAGCAGTGCGGTGGTGTTGGGCACAGTAGAGTACCAGAACTGTGTGGTGGTATTGGGCACAGTGGACTTCTGAAGCTGTATGGTGTTGTCGGGCATGGTGGAGTACTGTAGCTGTGTGGTGGTGTTGGGCACGGCGGAGTACTAGAATTGTGAGGTAGTGTTGGGCACAGTGGAGTACTGTAGCTGTGTGGTGGTGCTGGGCACAGTGGAGTACTGGAGCTTTGTGGGGTTTGGGCACAGTGGAGTACTGGAGCTGTGTGCTGGTTTTGGGCACAGTGGAGTCCTGGAACTGTGTGCTGGTGTTGGGCGCAGTGGACTTCTGAAGCTGTATGGTGTTGTCGGGCATGGTGGAGTACTGTAGCTGTGTGGTGGTGTTGGGCACGGCGGAGTACTAGAATTGTGAGGTAGTGTTGGGCACAGTGGAGTACTGTAGCTGTGTGGTGGTGCTGGGCACAGTGGAGTACTGGAGCTTTGTGGCCATGTTGCCCACAGTGTAGTACTGTAGCTGTGTGGTGGCATTGGGCACGGTGGAGTACTGGATCTGTGTGGTGGTGTTGGGCACAGTGGAGTACTGTAGCTGTGTGGTGGTGTTGGGCACGGTGGAGTACTGTAGCTGTGCGGTGGTGTTGGGCACAGTAGAGTACCAGAACTGTGTGGTGGTATTGGGCACAGTGGAGTACTGGAACTGTGTGGTGGTGTTGGACACAGTGTAGTACTGTAGCTGTGTGATATTTTGGGCACAGTGGAGTACTGGAGCTGTGTGGTGGTGCTGGGTACAGTGGAGTACTGTAGCTGTGTGGTGTTGCTAGGCACAGTGGAGTACTGGAGCTGTGTGGTGGTGTTGGGCACAGTGGAGTACTGGAGCTGTGTGGTGGTGTTGTGCACAGTGGAGTACTGGAACTGTGTGGTGGTGTTTGGCACAGTGGAGTATTGTAGCTGTGTGGTGTTGTTGGGCACGGTGGTGTACTGTAGCTGTGTGGTGGTGTTGGGCACAGTGGAGTACTGGAATTGTGTGGTGGTGTTAGGCACAGTGGAGTACTGGAACTGTGTGGTGGTGTTGGGCACAGTGGAGTACTGTAGCTGTGTGGTGTTGTTGGGCACGGTGGTGTACTGTCACTGTGTGTTGGTGTTGGGAACAGTAGAGTACTGGAACTGTGTGGTGGTGTTGAGCACAGTGGATTACTGGAACTGTGTGGTGCTCTTGGGCACAGTGTAGTACTGTAGCTGTGTGGTAGTTTTGGGCACAGTGGAGTACTGGAGCTGTGTGGTGGTGTTGGGCACAGTGGAGCACTGTAGCTGTGTGGTGTTCTGGGCACAGTAGAGTACTGGAATTGTGTGGTGGTGTTGGGCACAGTGGAGTACTGGAACTGTGTGGTGGTTTTGGGCACAGTGGAGTACTGTAGCTGTGTGGTGTTGTTGGGCACGGTGGTGTACTGTCACTGTGTGTTGGTGTTGGGAACAGTAGAGTACTGGAACTGTGTGGTGGTGTTGAGCACAGTGGATTACTGGAACTGTGTGGTGCTGTTGGGCACAGTGTAGTACTGTAGCTGTGTGGTAGTTTTGGGCACAGTGGATTACTGGAACTGTGCGGTGCTGTTGGGCACAGTGTAGTACTGTAGCTGTGTGGTAGTTTTGGGCACAGTGGAGTCCTGTAGCTGTCTGGTGGTGTTGGGCACCGTGGAGCACTGTAGCTGTGTGGTGGTGCTCGCCACAGTGAAGACTGTAGCTGTCTGTTGGTGTTGGGCACTGTGGAGTACTGCAGCTGTGTGGTGGTGCTGGCCACAGTGGAGTACTGGAGCTTTGTGGTCGTGTTGGCCACAGTGTAGTACTGTAGCTGTGTGGTTGTTTTGGGCACAGTGGAGTACTGGAGCTGTGTGGTGGTGTTGGGCACAGTGGAGTACTGGAGCTGTGTTGTGGCATTGGGCAAGGTGGAGTACTGGAACTGTGTGGTGGTGTTGGGCACAGTGGAGTACTGTAGCTGTGTGGTGGTGTGGGGCACGGTGGAGTACTGTAGCTGTGTGGTGGTGTTGGGCACAGTGGAGTACTGTAACTGTGTGGTGTTGTTGGGCACGGTGGTGTACTGTCGCTGTGTGGTGGTGTTGGGCACAGTAGAGTACCAGAACTTTGTGGTGGTGTTGGGCACAGTGGAGTACTGGAACTGTGTGGGGGTGTTGGGCACAGTGTAGTACTGTAGCTGTGTTATTTTGGGAACAGTGGAGTACTGGAGCTGTGTGGTGGTATTGGGCACAGTGGAGTACTGTAGCTGTGTGGTGGTCCTGGGCACAGTGGAGTACTGGAGCTGTGTGGTGGTGTTGGGCACAGTGGAGTACTGTAGCTGTGTGGTGGTATTGGGCACAGTGGAGAACTGCAGCTGTGTGGTGGTGTTGGGCACAGTGGAGTACTGTAGCTGTATGGTGTGTTGGGCACAGTGGAGTACTGGAACTGTGTGGTGGTTGTGGGCATAGTGGAGTACTGTAGCTGTGTGGTGGTGTTGGGCAGAGTGGAGAACTGTAGCTGTGTGGTGGTGTTGGGCACAGCTGTGTGGTGTTAGGCACAGTGGAGTTCTGTAGCCGTGTGGTGGTGTTGTTGGAAAAAGGGGAGTAGTGGAACTCTGTGGTGGTGTTGGGCACAGTGGAGTACTGGAACTGTGTGGTGGTGAGGGGCACAGTGGAGTACTGTAGCTGTGTGGTGGTTTTGGGCACAGTGGAGTATTGCAGCTGTGTTGTGTTGTTGGGCACGGTGGTGTACTGTAGCTTTGCACAGTGGAGTACTGGAACTGTATGGTGGTGTTGGGCACAGTGGAATACTGGAACTGTATGGTAGTGTTGTGCACAGTGGAGTACTGGAGCTGTGTGGTGGTGTTGGGCACAGTGGAGTACTCTAGCTGTGTGGTGGTACTGGGCACAGTAGAGTACTGTAGCTGTGCGGTGTTGTGTACAGTGGTGGTGTTGGGCACAGGCGAGGGCTGGAGCTGTGTGGTGGTGTTGGGCACAGTGGAGTACTGTATCTGTGTGGTGGTGCTGGGCACAGTGGATTACTGGAGCTGTGTGATGGTGTTGGGCACAGTGGAGTACTGTAGCTGTGTGGTGGTGTTGGGCACAGTGGAGTACTGCAGCTGTGTGGTGTTGTTGGGCACAGTGGTGTACTGTAGCTGTGTGGTGGTGTTGGGCACAGTGGAGTACTGGAACTGTATGGTGGTGTTGGACACAGTGGAGTAATAATGGAACTGTGTGGTAGTTTCGGGCACAGTGGAGTACTGGAGCTGTGTGGTGGTGTTGGGCACAGTGGAGTACTCTAGCTGTGTGGTGGTACTGGGCACAGCAGAGTACTGTAGCTGTGCAGGATTGGGTACAGTGGTGGTGTTGGGCACAGTGGAGGGCTGGAGCTGTATGGTGGTGTTGTGCACAGTGGAGTACTGTAGCTGTGTGGTGGTGTTGGGCATAATGGAGTACTGGAGCTGTGTGGTGGTGTTGGGCACAGTGGAGTACTGGTGCTGTGTGGTTGTGCTGGGCACAGTGGAGTACTAGAACTGTGTGGTGGTGTTGGGCACAGTGGAGTACTGTATCTGTGTTTTTTGGGCACAGTGGAGTACTGGGGCTGTGTTGGACACAGTGGAGTCCTGTAGCTGTGTGGTGGTGCTGGGCACAGTGGAGTACTGGAGCTGTGTGGTTGTGCTGGGCACAGTGGAGTACTAGAACTGTGTGGTGGTGTTGGGCACGGTGGAGTACTGTATCTGTGTTTTTTTGGGCACAGTGGAGTACTGCAGCTGTGTGGTGGTGTTGGACACAGTGGAGTCCTGTAGCTGTGTGGTGGTGCTGGGCACAGTGGAGTAATGGAACTGTGTGGTGGTGTTGGGCACAGTGGAGTACTGTATCTGTGTGGTGTTGTTGGGCAGAGTGGAGTACTGTAGCTGTGTGGTGGTGTTGGGCACAGTGGAGTACTGCAGCTTTGTGGTGGTGTTGGGCAAAGTGGTGTACTGTAGCTGTGTGGTGCTGTTGGGCACAGTGGAGTATTGTAGCTGTTTGGTGTTGTTGGGCAAAGTGGAGTACTGAAGCTGTGTGGTGGTGTTGGGCACAGTGGAGTACTGCAGTTGTGTGGGGTTTGGGCACAGTGGAGTACTGGAGCTGTGTGCTGGTTTTGGGCACAGTGGAGTCCTGGAACTGTGTGCTGGTGTTGGGCGCAGTGGACTTCTGAAGCTGTATGGTGTTGTCGGGCATGGTGGAGTACTGTAGCTGTGTGGTGGTGTTGGGCACGGCGGAGTACTAGAATTGTGAGGTAGTGTTGGGCACAGTGGAGTACTGTAGCTGTGTGGTGGTGCTGGGCACAGTGGAGTACTGGAGCTTTGTGGCCATGTTGCCCACAGTGTAGTACTGTAGCTGTGTGGTGGCATTGGGCACGGTGGAGTACTGGATCTGTGTGGTGGTGTTGGGCACAGTGGAGTACTGTAGCTGTGTGGTGGTGTTGGGCACGGTGGAGTACTGTAGCTGTGCGGTGGTGTTGGGCACAGTAGAGTACCAGAACTGTGTGGTGGTATTGGGCACAGTGGAGTACTGGAACTGTGTGGTGGTGTTGGACACAGTGTAGTACTGTAGCTGTGTGATATTTTGGGCACAGTGGAGTACTGGAGCTGTGTGGTGGTGCTGGGTACAGTGGAGTACTGTAGCTGTGTGGTGGTGCTAGGCACAGTGGAGTACTGGAGCTGTGTGGTGGTGTTGGGCACAGTGGAGTACTGGAGCTGTGTGGTGGTGTTGTGCACAGTGGAGTACTGGAACTGTGTGGTGGTGTTTGGCACAGTGGAGTATTGTAGCTGTGTGGTGTTGTTGGGCACGGTGGTGTACTGTAGCTGTGTGGTGGTGTTGGGCACAGTGGAGTACTGGAATTGTGTGGTGGTGTTAGGCACAGTGGAGTACTGGAACTGTGTGGTGGTGTTGGGCACAGTGGAGTACTGTAGCTGTGTTGTGTTGTTGGGCACGGTGGTGTACTGTCACTGTGTGTTGGTGTTGGGAACAGTAGAGTACTGGAACTGTGTGGTGGTGTTGAGCACAGTGGATTACTGGAACTCTGTGGTGCTGTTGGGCACAGTGTAGTACTGTAGCTGTGTGGTAGTTTTGGGCACAGTGGAGTACTGGAGCTGTGTGGTGGTGTTGGGCACAGTGGAGCACTGTAGCTGTGTGGTGTTCTGGGCACAGTGGAGTACTGGAATTGTGTGGTGGTGTTGAACACAGTGGAGTACTGGAACTGTGTGGTGGCTTTGGGCACAGTGGAGTACTGTAGCTGTGTGGTGTTGTTGGGCACGGTGGTGTACTGTCACTGTGTGTTGGTGTTGGGAACAGTAGAGTACTGGAACTGTGTGGTGGTGTTGAGCACAGTGGATTACTGGAACTGTGTGGTGCTGTTGGGCACAGTGTAGTACTGTAGCTGTGTGGTAGTTTTGGGCACAGTGGATTACTGGAACTGTGTGGTGCTGTTGGGCACAGTGTAGTACTGTAGCTGTGTGGTAGTTTTGGGTACAGTGGAGTCCTGTAGCTGTCTGGTGGTGTTGGGCACCGTGGAGCACTGTAGCTGTGTGGTGGTGCTCGCCACAGTGAAGACTGTAGCTGTCTGGTGGTGTTGGGCACCGTGGAGTACTGCAGCTGTGTGGTGGTGCTGGCCACAGTGGAGTACTGGAGCTTTGTGGTCGTGTTGGCCACAGTGTAGTACTGTAGCTGTGTGGTAGTTTTGGGCACAGTGGAGTACTGGAGCTGTATGGTGGTGTTGGGCACAGTGGAGTACTGGAGCTGTGTTGTGGCATTGGGCAAGGTGGAGTACTGGAACTGTGTGGTGGTGTTGGGCACAGTGGAGTACTGTAGCTGTGTGGTGGTGTAGGGCATGGTGGAGTACTGTAGCTGTGTGGTGGTGTTGGGCACAGTGGAGTACTGTAACTGTGTGGTGTTGTTGGGCACGGTGGTGTACTGTCGCTGTGTGGTGGTGTTGGGCACAGTAGAGTACCAGAACTTTGTGGTGGTGTTGGGCACAGTGGAGTACTGGAACTGTGTGGGGGTGTTGGGCACAGTGTAGTACTGTAGCTGTGTTATTTTGGGAACAGTGGAGTACTGGAGCTGTGTGGTGGTATTGGGCACAGTGGAGTACTGTAGCTGTGTGGTGGTGCTGGGCACAGTGGAGTACTGGAGCTGTGTGGTGGTGTTGGGCACAGTGGAGTACTGGAGCTGTGTGGTGGTGTTGGGCACAATGGAGTACTGTAGCTGTGTGGTGGTGTTGGGCACAGTGGAGAACTGCAGCTGTGTGGTGGTGTTGGGCACAGTGGAGTACTGTAGCTGTATGGTGTGTTGGGCACAGTGGAGTACTGGAACTGTGTGGTGGTTTTGGGCATAGTGGAGTACTGTAGCTGTGTGGTGGTGTTGGGCAGAGTGGAGAACTGTAGCTGTGTGGTGGTGTTGGGCACAGTGGAGTACTGTAGCGGTGTGGTGGTGTTGGGCAAAGTGGAGTACTTTAGTGTGGTGGTGTTGGGCACAGTGGAGAACTACAGCTGTGTGGTGGTGTTGGGCATAGTGCATTACTGTAGCTTCGTGGTTGTGCTGTGCACAGTGATGTACTCGAGCTGTGTGGTGGTGTTGGGCAAAGTGGAGTACTGGAACTGTGTGGTGGTGTTTGGCACAGCGGAGTACTGCAGCTGTGCGGTGTTGTTGGGCATGGTGGACTACTGTAGCTGTGCGGTGATGTTGGGCACGGTGGAGTATTGGAACAGTGTGCTGGTGTTGGGCACAGTGGAGTACTGGAACTGTGTGCTGGTGTTGGGCACAGTGGACTTCTGCAGCTGTGTGGTGTTGTCGGGCATGGTGGAGTACTGTAGCTGTGTGGTGGTGTTGGGCACGGTGGAGAACTGGAATTGTGAGGTAGTGTTGGGCACAGTGGAGTACTGTAGCTGTGTGGTGGTGCTGGGCACAGTGGAGTACTGGAGCTTTGTGACCGTGTTGCCCACAGTGTAGTACTGTAGCTGTGTGGTAGTTTTAGACAAAGTGGAGTACTGGAGCTGTGTGGTGGTGTTGGGCACAGTGGAGTACTGGAGCTGTGTGGTGGTGTTGGGCACAGTAGAGTACCAGAACTGTGTGGTGGTATTGGGCACAGTGGAGTACTGGAACTGTGTGGTGGTGTTGGGCACAGTGTAGTACTGTAGCTGTGTGATATGTTGGGCACAGTGGAGTACTGGAGCTGTGTGGTGGTGTTGGGCACAGTGGAGTACTGTAGCTGTGTGGTAGTTTTGGGCACAGTGGAGTACTGTAGCTGTGTGGTAGTTTTGGGCACAGAGGAGTACTGGAGCTGTGTGGTGGTGTTGGGCACAGTGGAGCACTGTAGCTGTGTGGTGTGCTGAGCACAGTGGAGTACTGGAACTGTGTGGTGGTGTTGGGCACAGTGGAGTACTGTAGCCGTGTGGTGTTGTTGTCACAGTGGAGTACTGTAGCTCTGTGGTGGTGCTGGGCACAGTGGAGTACTTCAGCTTTGTGGTGGTGTTGGGCACAGTGGAGTCCTGTAGCTGTCTGGTGGTGTTGGGCACCGTGGAGCACTGCAGCTGTGTGGTGGTGCTGGCCACCGTGAAGTACTGTAGCTGTCTGGTGGTGTTGGGCACCGTGGAGTACTGCAGCTGTGTGGTGGTGCTGGCCACAGTGGAGTACTGGAGCTTTGTGGTCGTGTTGGCCACAGTGTAGTACTGTAGCTGTGTGGTAGTTTTGGGCACAGTGGAGCACTGTAGCTGTGTGGTGTGCTGGGCACAGTGGAGTACTGGAACTGTGTGGTGGTGTTAGGGACAGTGGAGTACTGTAGCCGTGTGGTGTTGTTGGGCACAGTGGAGTACTGTAGCTCTGTGGTGGTGCTGGGCACAGTGGAGTACTGCAGCTTTGTGGTGGTGTTGGGCACAGTGGTGTACTGGAGCAGTGTGGTGGTGTTGGGCAAAGTGGAGTACTGGAACTGTGCGGTGTTGTTGGGCATGGTGGAGTACTGTAGCTGTGTGGTGGTGTTGGGCACGGTGGAGTACTGGAACTGTGTGCTGGTGTTGGGCACAGTGGAGTACAGTAGCTGTGTGGTGGTGTTGGGCACAGTGGACTACTGTAGCTGTGTGGTGTTGTTGGACACGGTGGTGTACTGTAGCTGTGTGGTGGTGTTGGGCACGGTGGAGTACTGGAACTGTGTGGTGGTGTTGGGCACAGTGGAGTACTGCAGCTTTGTGGTGTTGTTGGGCACAGTGGTGTACTGTCGCTGTGTGGTGGTGTTGGGCACAGTGGAGTACTGCAACTGTGTGGTGGTTTTGGGCACAGTGGAGTACTGCAGCTGTGCGGTGTTGTTGGGCATGGTGGAGTACTGTAGCTGTGCGGTGGTGTTGGGCACAGTGGAGCACTGGAACTGTGTGGTGGTGTTGAGCACGGTGGAGCACAGTAGCTGTGTGGTGGTGTTGGGCACAGTGGAGTACTGTAGCTGTGTGGTGGTGTTGGGCACAGTGGAGTACTGCAACTCTGTGGTGGTGTTGGGCTCAGTGGAGTACTGCAACTTTGTGGTGGTGTCGGGCTCAGTGGAGTACTGTAGCTGTGTGGTGTTGTTGGGCACGGTGGTGTACTGTAGCTGTGTGGTGGTGTTGGGCACGGTGGAGTACTGGAACTGTGTGGTGGTGTTGGGCATAGTGGAGTACTGTAGTTGTGTGGTGGTGTTGGGGACAGTGGAGTACTGCAGCTTTGTGGTGTTGTTGGTGTTAAGCTGGGTATCTCGTGAGTGAAGCGTACCTGAAGACTTGGAAGAAGATCTTGACGTGGCAGCCAGACTGACGATGAGCGTATGACGCGAGGAACCGGCCTCTCCGCCACCCTAGGTTTAAACAGGGTGGAAGATGGACCTACTCCCAATGCCACGGGACGCACTCTCCTGATTTGCGTGGCGTCAGGACAGTGCAAGCACTGACAGGAGAGGCAGATGTAGTAAGTCCAAAGACTGCGAAGTCCGAAGTTGGTGGTAGAGTCGAACTTCCGCAAACACTGGAGGAACAGGGATCACAGGCAGATGGTAGATCCGACTGAAAGCAGCTGGGAGACTCAATGCTTCAAAGGAAACAGGCGATGACTCAGGCAGAGTGTGGGAACCTGACCGCCAGAACAGGACTCGGAACCCAACCCAGGAACTGAACTGGGAAACCAAACCAGGAACAGGACTGGGAAACCAACCCCGGGACAGGACTGGAAAGCCAACCCAAGAACAGGACTGGAAAGGACTGAGAAGGGGAACCCAGGGAAAACTAAACAGAACCCCAGGGAGAACTCAGAAGCCCAACAGGATCCCCAAGACCCCAAAGGGAGAAGGACCAGAAAGGCTGCAGGGGCAAGAACCCAGGGAAGGATGCAGGCTGAAGCTGGAGACTGAGCAGAGCCAGAACAGGTAAGTAGCGTAACAAGCGTGACCCCGATCAGGGCAAACCGCGTTGAGACGCGACTTGCTCCTGATCGAGGCTCGCTTTATAGGATGGCCGGCACCCAAGAGAGGCTTGAAACGCAAGCCGCCTCGTTACTGGGTGCCGGCACATCCAAAGCGAGGCTCTGAACGCGAGCCCTTGCTGAGGAGAGAGCCCAATCAACTGCGCATGCGCGGAATCAAGACCGTGGTCTCCCGCGCATGCGCAGAGGACTCCCGACGGGAACCCCAGAAGCTCTCCCCATGGCAGATCCCCGCAAGCAGAAGCGCGGGTAGATCCGCCAAGACGGAGGAGAGCGAGTCGGAGCAGAGGACCCCGATCTCCAGGTAAGTGGCGTGACACTATGACCCCCTCCCAGGAAGACCCCGGGCCCCAGGCTTCCAAGGGAACTTCTCGTAAAAAGCACGCACTAGACGAGGTGTGTGTACGTGCTGTTGCGGTTCCCAAGTGCGGTCACAAGCTGAGTATCCCTTCCAATCCACTAGAAAGTGCAGTACCCCTCTACGATAGCGGGCATCACAAATCTCCTGAACCTCAAATTCGGGGACACCCTGAACTAAAACTGGGGCTGGACGAAGGGGGGAACGACCAAAGGTGTCATTGACGTGAGGTTTCAGAAGGGAAACATGGAAGACTGGGTGAATATGCCAATAACGTGGGAGCTCAAGGCGAAAAGCTACGGAGGACAGGCGCTTGGTTATTCTAAACGGGCCGAAATAACGTGGAGCCAGCTTAACCGGCAAATTGTTAAGTGGCAAATTCCTAGATGATAACCAGACCTTATCCCCCACCTGGAGATCTGGTTCCACACATCGCCTTCTGTCAGCCTGAACCTTCATACGACTCCTTGTATACTCCAAAGTCTTACATGCCACTTCATGTTGTCTCTGAATGGAAGACACCAGGTCATCAGCAGACGGAACCTTACTAGTGGGTACAGGATGGAAGGGCATCAGTTTCGGATGATGGCCAGAAGAACAGTAGAACGGACTGATTCCAGTAGAGGAATGGATGGAATTATTGTATGAAACTTCGGCAAAATCCAGACACGCCTTCCAGTTGGACTGAGTAGCGTTGGCAAAGCAGCGAAGATACCCCTCTAGGGTCTGATTGGTCCGTCGGTTAGGCCATTGGTCTGCGGATGATAACCAGAGCTCATGGCCCTGTGAATGCCAAGATGGCCACACACCCTACTCCAGAAAGACGACACAAACTGCGATCCCCGATCAGAAATAATCTTTTCTGGAAGGCCATGTAAGCGGTATACTTCCTGCAGGAAGGCTGATGCCATCTGAGAAGCCGTGGGTATCTTGCTAAAGGGAATGAAATGAGCGTATTTAGTAAAGCAGTCAATTACCACCATTATGCAGGTACATCCGTCGGAGGGAGGTAGGTCTACAATAAAGTCTGTGGCTATGGTGTGCCACGGGTACGGTGACAATTCCGTAGGAAGAAGCAGTCCTAGAGGCTTTCTTCTCGGTACTTTCGTCTGGGCACAGACGGGGCAGCTCTCCACATACTTCTTGACAGAACTGGCCCAACCCGGCCACCAGAACTGTCGGGACACTAGTTCCTGCGTAGCTTTAATTCCTCGATGTCCCCCAATCAAGGAGTCATGAAAACCATGTAGTATGCCATCACGGATTGGCCATACCGGAATGTACAACCTCTTCTGGAAAAACAGCAAACCGTCTCGTTCTGACACCAATGATTGCTGCAGTAGGTTCGCTCGTTCTGGATCCGCTTGGGTAGCATCAAAAATGGCTTGCAGGTGAGGAGACAATGCCAGCAAGAAATGGTGTGGAGAAATCAATGGGGAACTCCCACCAACCTCTCTCTCCACCCTCTCCAGAGAACGAGATAACGCATCTGCCTTCAGATTGGCAGTACCAGGGATGTAAGTAACATGGAACTGAAACAGAGAAAAAAAGAAAGCCCATCTAGCCTGGCGAGGCGTACGGCACTGTAAGGAACGTAAATACTGCAAGTTCCGGTGATCTGTACGGACCTCTACAGAAAAGCGTGGCCCAAGCAGGAGATGCCTCCATTCTTCAAAAGCCATCTTTATGGCAAGCAATTCCCGCTCAATAACCGCATAGTTCCTTTCGCTGGAATTCAATTTTCGTGAATAATAGGCTACTGGATGTTCAACAGAGGTCTTAGGATCACACTGCAGAAGGACCGCTCCAATGGCGAAATCGGAAGCGTCTGCCTCCACAATATAGGGCAATTCGTCCTGGGGGTGACGCAAAATAGGGGCGGTGGTGAAAGCCGTCTTTAAGGTGGCAAAGGCCTGTGAAGCTAGAGAATCCCACTTGAAAACAGTCTTGTTGCTGGTCAACCTTGTGAGTGGCGCTGTGGTTTGGGAAAAATGAGGAATAAAGCGCCTATAAAAATTGGCAAAACCCAAGAAGCGCTGCAGAGACTTTACATCATGTGGCTGCTTCCAATCTAGGACGGCCTGGACCTTCTTGGGATCCATCTCAATACCGG
This sequence comes from Ambystoma mexicanum, assembly GCF_040938575.1. NCBI lineage: Eukaryota > Metazoa > Chordata > Amphibia > Caudata > Ambystomatidae > Ambystoma > Ambystoma mexicanum. The sequence continues at coordinate 1,162,685,490 of NC_090926.1, read as the reverse complement.
TATGATTGATCACATATCCCAGGAATTCTATGCTGTGTTGATGCAAAGAACATTTCTCCGCCTTGGCGAACAGCTGGTTAGAGGATAAACGGAGAAGGACTTCACGAACGTGTCTCACATGTTCCTCAAGAGATCTTGAAAAAATCAAAATATCGTCTAAGTAGATCCAAACCGAAATTCCTATTAAATCACTGAAGATTTTATCCATGAATCTCTGGAAGACAGCTGGAGCATTACTTAGACCGAAAGGCATCACCCTGTACTCAAAGTGTCCCAAGGGGGTCTTAAATGCGGTTTTCCATTCGTCTCCATCTTTAATGCGAACCAAATGGTAAGCCCCTCGTAAGTCAAGCTTAGTGAAGATCCGAGCTGTGTGGAGGGTTTCCAGGATGTTACGAATCAAGGGTAAGGGATAGCGGTCCTTAATAGTTATATCGTTCAATTGACGATAGTCTATGCAGGGTCGTAAAGTGCCTTCCTTTTTCTTTATGAAAAATAATGGAAGGCCTGCAGGTGACTTCGAAGGGGCAATATATCCCTTACTTAAACATTCCGATAAGTAGTCTTGTAGCACTTGCCTCTCTTCCTGGGTTAACGCATACAGCCGTCCATGAGGAATTTCAACGTCTGGCAACAAATCAATTGAACAATCAAAAGAGCGATGTGGGGGCAATGGTATATTTCCTGGTTCTGAGAACACATGACCAAAATCGGCATATTCCTGAGGAACATGAGATATGGAACAAAGTCTCGGACTTCTGCCAATTGAATCCAAAGGTGTAGAAGAAACAAGAGTCACGGTTGGCAGGTTGCAGTTCAGGGAACAGAAGGTGGAAGAGAAAGACAAGGTACAGGCTCTCCAGTTAATCACCGGATTGTGGCATTGCAACCATGGTAATCCCAAAACCAACTTGTAGATGGGTGACTTGATCACGTCCAAGGCCAGAGTCTCTAAGTGATCATCAATCTTCAGTACCAGTCCCACAGTATGAAGACGGACGGGTCCAGAGGACAGAGGTGAACCATCGATGACTTCAACCGGTAGGGCTGCCTGTTTGGAGAGCAGGGGTATACCGTTGCTGTTGGCAAATGATTTGTCGATGTAATTACCAGAAGCTCCGCTATCCAGCAGTCCGTGAACTTCCAGATCTTCAGGGTCAATAAGACAGCTGGTTGCATGGGGTGAGAAGAAAAACAAAATGCGGAAAGGCCTGAGAGAGAGGCTGGACCTGTTGCTGCCCTTCCATTACGCAACAGGTCTCCTAGTTTTCCGCCTTTTTCTTCTGAGGTCGTAGAGGGCATGAACCCAGATAATGCCCAGCCGCTCCACAATAGAGACATAAGCCCAAGGTTCTTCTTCTTCTCCTTTCTTCTTCAAATAGAGGTCCTCTCATGGCCCCTAATTGCATAGGTTCAGAACCAGACTCTGGAGAACCAAAAGATCCGACTGGTAAGTTAGGCATCTTGGAATGAAACTTCTCAGACCGACGTCTCTCTGCCCTTCGCTCCGTAAGTCTCTGGTCTATCCGGAGCACTTGTTCAATTAGACGTTGGAGGGTCTCGGGCTCGGGAATATGGAGTAACTCGTCCTTGTATTCATCTCTCAACCCTCGATGAAACAAGGTACTTTGTGTTACTTCTGGCCATTGGGAGTCGGTCGCCAGTTGACGGAAGCGGCTTATGTAAGTTATTATGTCAGCACTTCCTTGGCTCATGTCCATCAACTGGTTCTGGGCTACGGAAGCCAGGTTTGGTGATCGAAACACCTCCAAGAAAGCCTTTTCAAAGGCCATGAAGTCATTCAAAATTGGACTATTGGTGGCCACCAATGGAGTGGCCCAAGCAAGAGCGTTTCCAGATAGATTCCCCAGGATATATCCAATCTTGGCCTTGTCGCTGGTAAAATGAGATGGTCTGAAGAGAAAATGGACTCGGCAATGATTGCAGAATTCTGCTACACGTCGGGGGTCTCCATCGAACTTGATCGGAGTAGTATGTGCCAGTGAACTCTCTCCTTGCGATGCACTCATAGCCCCCTGCGATACCATTTGACGTAAAGTCTGATTTTCCTGACGTAAAGCCGTCATCTCAGCACGAAGAGCTTGAAGTTCTTCTCTGATGTCTTGACCGTCTTCCATCTCCAAATCCGAAGGTAGGCGTCTCAATCTCTTAAGCTGGGTATCTCGTGAGTGAAGCGTACCTGAAGACTTGGAAGAAGATCTTGACGTGGCAGCCAGACTGACGATGAGCGTATGACGCAAGGAACCGGCCTCTCCGCCACCCTAGGTTTAAACAGGGTGGAAGATGGACCTACTCCCAACGCCACGGGACGCACTCTCCTGATTTGCGTGGCGTCAGGACAGTGCAAGCACTGACAGGAGAGGCAGATGTAGTAAGTCCAAAGACTGCGAAGTCCGAAGTTGGTGGTAGAGTCGAACTTCCGCAAACACTGGAGGAACAGGGATCGCAGGCAGATGGTTGATCCGACTGAAAGCAGCTGGGAGACTCAATGCTTCAAAGGAAACAGGCGATGACTCAGGCAGAGTGTGGGAACCTGACCCCCAGAACAGGACTGGGAACCCAACCCAGGAACTGAACTGGGAAACCAAACCAGGAACAGGACTGGGAAACCAACCCCGGAACAGGACTGGAAAGCCAACCCAAGAACAGGACTGGAAAGGACTGAGAAGGGGAACCCAGGGAAAACTAAACAGAACCCCAGGGAGAACTCAAAAGCCCAACAGGATCCCCAAGACCCCAAAGGGAGAAGGACCAGAAAGGCTGCAGGGGCAAGAACCCAGGGAAGGATGCAGGCTGAAGCTGGAGACTGAGCAGAGCCAGAACAGGTAAGTAGCGTAACGAGCGTGACCACGATCAGGGCAAACCGCGTTGAGACGCGACTTGCTCCTGATCGAGGCTCGCTTTATAGGATGGCCGGCACCCAAGAGAGGCTTGAAACGCAAGCCGCCTCGTTACTGGGTGCCGGCACATCCAAAGCGAGGCTCTGAACGCGAGCCCTTGCTGAGGAGAGAGCCCAATCAACTGCGCATGCGCGGAATCGAGACCGTGGTCTCCCGCGCATGCGCAGAGGACTCCCGACGGGAACCCCAGAAGCTCTCCCCATGGCGGATCCCCGCAAGCGGAAGCGCGGGTAGATCCGCCAAGAGGGAGGAGAGCGAGTCGGAGCAGAGGACCCCGGTCTCCAGGTAAGTGGCGTGACAGTTGGGCACAGTGGTGTACTGTTGCTGTGTGGTGGTGTTGGGCACAATGGAGTACTGGAACTGTGTGGTGCTGTTGGCACAGTGGAGTTATTGATATTGATATTGATATGTTATTTATATCCCGCTCATACACACATGTTTCAGAGCGCGACAAGACAAGGGAAAGGGGCACAGGGGAGCACAAAACAGCGATATTACTAGGCGCAGTGACATTGAGAACGCGAAAGTGCAGGGTAGAGGAGGAGGGGGAGAAGTGCATGGAAGGGGGAACAAAAGGAGAGTTCGGAGCGAGTACTGGAACTGTGTGGTGGGGTTGGGCACAGTGGAGTACTGTAGCTGTGCGGTATTGTTGGGAACATTGGAGTACTGTAGCTGTGTGGTGGTGTTGGGCAAAGTAGAGTACCGTAGCTGTGTGCTTGTGTTGGGCACAGTGGAGTACTGTAGCTGTGTGGTGGTGTTGGGCGAAGTAGAGTACTGTAGCTGTGTGCTGGTGTTGGGCACAGTGGAGTACTGTAGCTGTGTGGTGGTGTTGGGCAAAGTAGAGTACCGTAGCTTTGTGCTTGTGTTGGGCACAGTGGAGTACTGTAGCTGTGTGGTGGTGTTGGGCAAAGTAGAGGACTGTAGCTGTGTGCTTGTGTTGGGCACAGTGGAGTACTGTAGCTTTGTGGTGGTGTTGGACAGCGTTCACTATCGGCTCTATGCTTTGGCTGGCAAGCTGTACTCCACTTGATGGTGTACTTTTTTGGGGTTCCCCCCATTCTAATAGTCCACATCTGAATTGTGTGCATCGTTTAACAGCCACCGGTATGCCAGCTTTACCATCTGTGCACACTGCTGGTGACATTCTATCAGATGCAACGCACGTGCATGTGTGCCCATCATTTCGACTGGTGGCGTGCTGCGCTGGTGGTGATGCACTCGGCCAGGTGGTGAAATTCCACGGTTGGCAATGGATTCCCACCACCAGCTTCCGCCCATGCGTTGGGCCCCTTTTGCATTGCGACTGTAGTGCGGGCAGTACCATGGGTGGTTTCTTATTTGTCTGCTGGGAGGAACCTTTCTGTAATATAGCCATCACCTCTTGCCTGCTGCGGGTCCTTGCTCTCTGGACATCCTTTGCTAATGTAATGCTGTGTCTTGCCTCTCGCCATCTCCCTGCCACCCTTTCTTACTCCTCTTTCACCCTCCATTTACTTCATAACATCCAATCAGTCCATCTATTTCACAGCTGCATTGCCCTTTCCCAATTCTTCTCCAGGGCGTGTCTTCCTCAGCAACGCTTTTAGTTTGGACTGTATAAGCCGAAACCTTTGCATGGGAGTGCGGACATGGAGTAATGACATAAGGGAGAGAACAGAGCCTGCTGTTATTCTTAGATTATGTGCCCACACATTGGCTGCCCTTGGCCATGCTTCATCTGGCCATTCCCACCCATTCCTGCCTCTGCCCACCCAAAACACCTCCTCACAGGAACCCTTTGATCTCGCTTTAATCAAGCCTTGCCATCAAAATGTGCACTCGAAGTGCCTGCCAATGTTGTTCAAATCAGTTTTCTGAGAGTTAATGTTTTCATTGGAGCTGTAAACAGGCTACTGGTGTAATAAAAATGTCTTACTAGAGTGACTTTCAGCCACTCGATTTATAAGCCCTATGCTTTCCTTCACTGTAGTCCTGTTAAAAACAAGCATTGGCAACGGCGCTGAAGTCCTGTTTAAAACCATAATTGTCAAAGCCAGCATTTGTGGCTTGTGCATTAGTTTCAAGCTTTTGTCAGTCAGTGCTATTAGATGCCCAGGTATTCGCACCATTTTGCACCTGCTACCAACAATGGGTAGTTAATACTACCAGGAAGTTGCTGGCAAGTGCCTTCGCCATGCCTACACAGAAGCCCAAACTGTTGGCATTGCCAATGATTGTCTCATTTCCCGCCTATCCTCGTCTCACCTGAGCCTCCTTCTCTCGTTCCCGTCAGTTCTGAAGCCAAGCCTGGGTTTATTTGGCCCCAGCTGCTGATTAAATAAAGCCTGCTCTGAGCGCTGCTTTCACTCCCGCCTCGCTTTCATCCTCCCTGTTCTGAAAACATTCCCTGAGCAGGAACCCATGAAAGGAACGGAACAGAGCCTTTTGGTGTCCGGGAAGGCGGCCTCTCGCGCCGAGAGAGTTTACAGAGTAGGGCAAAGGCCTGGAGCTCAGTCGCTGGCTGCCAGGTCCAGTAAGAGCAAATGCGGGGCACTGTGCATGTGTCCGAATGCTCACGCTAATGCCCATGGAAGTGTGGCTCTCAGATGGAGACACATGCATCAAGCCAACATCCTCACAGAGGCACAATCAACCATGTGCAAACAGATGCATTCGCAAACACATTACATGCATTAATGCTAGAAGCAGAAGCCATCAATCACAGCCAGGTTTCACCAAGGCACAACCAATCAAAGGGACCTTCAGATGCAGTGAACATCAATGGCACATACCCTCACAGATAGACCAACTCTCTGGTGTGCACACAGACACAATCCCTCACAATGTAATTGACACAACCAATCACACCCATCTTTACCTAAGACAGAACCAATCGCAGCCATCTTTACCTAAAACAGAACCAATCACAGCCATCTTTACCTAAAACAGAACCAATCACAGCCATCTTTAGCTAAGACACAACCAATCAAAGGGACAGTCAGATGCAGTGAATATCAATTGCACATACACTCACAGAACGACCAACTCCGATGTGTACACAGACACAATCCCTCACAATTTAAAATAGACACAACCAATCACACCCATCTTTACCTAAAACGCAACCAATCACAGCCATCTTTAGCTAAGGCACAACCAATCAAAGGGACAGTCAGATGCAGCGAGTATTAATGGCACACACCCTCACAGATCGACCAACTCTCTGATGTGTACACAGACACTATCCCTCACTATTTAATATAGACTCAACCATTCACATGCACCCTCTGATCAAGAGAAACAACAATCAGATAGTTGAAGCCTTGCAGTGTTATTGCAGTACACAGGTGTTACATCTGTGCCATGATAACCTTTTAAAATTCCGTTAGATAAAAACACACACACGCACACACAAATGTGAACATAGAAATAATATGTAAATTGTAGAGCAAATAATTAATAATGAGCAATAGAAAAGTGGGACAGTTAATCAAAAGACACTGTCAAAAAAAGTGCTGTAATCATGGACACAATCACACAGATTCACCCAAGAGCATACTCATACAAATACACATACGTTTGGGCGTTAAACATGCGGCGGTCATGCTAGTAACGCTGCATTACTGCTCCGCCCAATCCAGAGTTTGGGCGGAAAGTGGGAGGTTTACATCCAGCCTTTTGCAGGAGGTGAAAACCTCCTCTTTGCTGCTCATTTTAGGCACTGTTACTGTGGCACTAATTGCGCCGGCGCTCATAGCGCCGAGAAAGCCCCGTTGGTCCTAATGGACCCAATAGGAATAGGGAATTATGGCCACACAGCAACTCGGGATCTAGTGCAAATTGCGCTGGACTGAGTTGCGGGAGAGCTAATAGCGTTGGGTGGTATCCTGGCGCATTTACCGCTGGGATACCCCCAAACTTGTGAAGAGGCCCAAAAAGTCTTTTAATGTGTAAAGCTAAATTCCAAAGAGCACTTATGTGCAACCAAATGTTAAAATGCATTATCATAGAAACGTCACGATGGCGAGTGATTTATGAATTTTGTGAGTGAAAGTCTGGTGCTTGCTTGGATATGTAGCCCATGGTCTTCATCAGAAGGGGTTAAATCATTATAATGGTGGTAAAACCTAAGGCAAATCAGAGAATTATTGTGGGGGGAAAAAAGACTGATGCATGCTGGCATCTGTAGTCCATTGCCCCACGAAAAAAGACTTGACTCATTCTGAACATGGTAAAAAGAGTAAGAGTGATGCATCTTGGGACCCTTGTCCCACCAAGAATGTTTTGAATTATTTGTTTTGTGATTCGGTTCTATTAATACAAACCTCAGCCAGGCTTTGAACCATTATTGAAGAGCGAATAATTGCTGAATACTGCAGTACAAAGTACAGGCTGCAAGACACAGTGCTCGGAAGCCAGGAGCCATTGAAAAGGATTAAGATTAAGTCGATGAAGCTCATAGTTATTTCATATAGGAAATAAGAGACAGTGTATTTGTGTGACAATATGTCCTAAAGTCACACAGCAAATGTGGAGCAAAAGCAAAATATATAAATTGGTTGGAATCCCATGACGCCTCTCTCTGGCTGTGCACTGGCAATTCCTGTTGAAGGCACTGAAGGGCAATGACTCCATTTTGGATCAACTATTTAAAACCTCAGGGACTGTAACTATGTTCCACCACCGTAGAAAGAATCTTTAATGATACCTGTCCTTAGGAGAAGAAGGAGATTGCACGAATCCGGATCATTATAGATACACCTAACACAGGACTTGCCACTATTCTTCTGAGAGTCCTCAAAATGAATGGGCTCCTCAGCAGAAGCGGCTTCATCCCTTCCAAACACTGGGATCATCAACGTCTTACTATAGAGCTGGTGGCACGCCATGCACAATAGGGTGTGTCTCCCCCTCTTTATGTTGTGTTCACTGACTACACTGCTGCTTTTAATTGAAGGTGAGTTTTTGGGGTGTGAACATAATTACTGGGGTATGCCTGCTGGTCTTCTAAACATGATAAGTCAAATGTACACAGGCCCTTCTGTTAACATTTGACTTAATACCTCAGGCATATTATTAATTACACAGAACACTGGTGGGTACGAGCACCCATGCTTCTTGACCTATATGTCGCCGATATGCCTGTTGCCCTTAAGGCTAGGAACAACACATGTGCCATGGCTTGGCTATGCAGATGACATCCATATTATAGATCAAACTTCCATCACTCCCTGCTCTTTATTATGCACACAAAGCTACTTCTCCAACGTCTCCTGACTCAGCATCCCTGGTCTGTCTTTGATGTAGCTGGATTGAGTCTTAGCACAAGCCAACGTCCATCTTCCTATTATGGCCATCCATGCCACGTGATATTTATCTCTATAGCAAGCTTCTATATGTCTCATCTACCTTGCGTTACTTCGTATTTACATGTATTGGTCAGCAAGTTACTTTATCGTCTTTTGCATTCATGATTACTTCATTATTTCGTACCTGTTTCTCTTGTTACTGCAGTTACATTGTTACTCTTAAGTATTTTCATATCGTTTCAGTACGCCCTCGTATATCTTCTTCATGACATCACTCTGCCCTCATCAGATTTCACTCAACGCTCTATGATGTCCAATGGTGCATGCTGAAATCCTTCCACTCTTTCAGTACGAGGGTACTTTCGGTATGGTTGCTTGAGTGCATATCATCTCTCATACTCTTGATGCGGTATAGGGACAACACATGGGGTCCCACATAGGGCTGTTCTTCGGATGATTCCAATAGGACGGCGGTGAGAGGGAGGGAAAACACCTGCTCCTCTACACTGCCATTTTGCAGCATTTCTTGCTGTGTATTTTTAGGGGGTGCCGCTGGGTTAGGGTGTATTATAAATTGATTTTCACATAGGATGGGGGTGCTGTAGAGTGTGTGGAAGTACTAGTGCCCTTGAAATCACCCGTCACGTGTTAACCCAGTGCCCTAGACTTCAGGAACTATAGATGAAACTATAGGGAACTTTACTTGCGATCTTGCTTCTCTGCCAGCTAAATATGTTTTGGGTCCACAATTTATAGGGTAGATCTGCTCCTCCAATCATAGCATGTATGTGCTTGGAGCACCATAATCTTCTTCGTACGCGACGAGCCATGTTTTAAGATGGCTGTTTTTGAATATATTGTACTTTTATCCTTTATTTGTAAGTATGAAAGTTACTTATTGTGTATTTCTGTCCTGTATGGAAGGGTGTGTAATAAAATTGCATACAATAACAACAAAGCCTTATAGCAATTCTTTAGGGATTACCACATTGGCCAAAGTCCAAGAGTCTGGAAGGAATGACACAGTGATGCCGACCAGTGTCAGAGATCAAAGGCAGACAAGAGGATATCGTATACACTGATCTGAACGCCATCCTCTGTTTCCAAACAAAGTCAAATGTACATGGTAGTGTAAGGTGAAATCTGGTAAGGACCAGATCCATGTGCAAGGAAAGAAGGAACTGCCTGCTTTCAAAGGAAGTAACACACAGAGAGATTGCATTTTCAAATGGGAATGCGCCTTATTTCATGAAAGCCGGAGTAATGAGGGCACACTGTCATGTTCATTTTATTGTTTTATTGTTTAAAGTGCAGCTATAGCTCGAGAGCAGTGGAGCGCTGTACAGGGTGTGGGTAGCCACAGTTTGGGCTGCCATCTTTTATCAGTAGTGCAGTACTGTGAGTTACGCTCTGTGCGTCTGTCCGTGTGTCCACTGGCATTAGACTTTAGTCAGGAGTTGTTGAAAAAGAAACATTTTGAGAAATTTGTGAAACTGGAGTGTTGTGCGAGCATTCCGAGCAGAGGGTGGGCGCTTGGCAAGAGAAGGCTTATTTGATGGTTCTATTTTTTGCGTGGTGAGTTGTGATTAGCGCTGGTTGGACTTGGAGTTGCTGTGTGAGGCGTGTGTGCCACCGAATATGCATAGTTTATCTGCCAGGTACACTGATGTGCTTCTCATGATTACTTTGTAGATTACACATGCCGTCTTAAACAGTATCCTGGCCTCAAAAGGAAGCCAATGTAGTCGACATAGGATGGGGTTCCAAATTTCCAGGCATCCGTACTAAGAGGTGCTGCGGTGTGCTATACTGCTTTTAGCAGAGCCAAGTGAGCAGGTTAATGGGTCTCTCCACACTCGGAGACAGAGTGATAGAGAAGGAAGCGAGGGAGTGGGAGAGAGAACATTACTGCAGGATATTTTGACACCAGGTGATGTGCAATAGTAAATATGGTGCAGAAAGTGGCAAAACCAGAATACACATCCGTTCAAGAGAGACATTACAGTGGCGCGGAACAGGTTAAGGTTTTTTGCCTGGAAGGCCTATTGGGAAAAGGATTTGTAAAAAAGATTGATACGGGAATCGTTCATTGATCTGCGGGAAAGAAGCCAGAACGAGTGTTCCTAGAGAGTTAACATTATGATAAGATATATTGTCTGTGAACTACAGACAGCAACGAGTGTTTTGAGGGGCACTTATTTGTGCCATGGAGGCGGAGGCGGCAAGTAGGCGTTTTGGTTGCCACAAGAAGAAACTTTGAAGATCCAAGCAGCGGTGGAAAACGTTCCTTTGTTAAACCGTCTTAACTTATTCTTTGCGTCCCGTCCTTCTTCTATGTTTACAGAGAGCCAGCGTGGGTCACGTGGCATTGTGCCTGTCTGTGGAACGGCAGGCTGCAGTGCTCACATGATCTTTTATGTGCAGTTGTTGCCATCAAGCTAATGACTACTTTACCTTGTTGTCAGAGATTTCTGAAAGTGATACAGGAACATTTCACAGACTTCTATTTTACGTTATCGCGGCTGCAAGCACGGACTTGACTTCAAGTGAACCTCAAAGAGTTAATGTCTGCTTCTCTGCATAAAGCAAAGCCTGGCACCTGCCTGCTCGTTCTGTAGTTTACCCGTTCCTTATTATAGAGAGGGTTCAACATACGTTGCAGCAGCATTTCCTGGTCTCCTGGGATTTACAGGCAGGATCAAGCCACATTTCCAAACCTGCCTTCAATTCTTAAGGTTAGTTTTCCGCTTAGCCATCTTCTCCCTTGAGCGATTAGCATATTGGCTAGTGTAACCTGAGGTGGGCTCGTGACTTATATTACAGGGAATTATAGGGCCCTGCTGGTTTCCTGCCACTTTCTATTACTGTTTTCCCGTCTCTGCGTTTCTATGTTATGGGAGTCTGCAGCAATTGGACCCGGGTCCAGGCTCCTCGGTTCATCAGTAGCAATATTAGATATAGTCCTACATTTCTGGGAGTAGGTGCAGATGCAGACATCATTATTAGTGTTATTAAGATATTTATTGAGAGCGGCCCCAGATTTGGGAAGCAACGGATATATGATACTGCTTGCCTACTAGAAACAAAGGACAGACTTTGGCATTCACTTCCCACACCGTTGCTGAGGCCTCACCATAAAGTAAACACCATGGATCCTGGAAGGCTGGCCTGCTCTTTTGTGGCGCCGCTTATACCCCATGGAACAGACCTGTTCTATCATAGTTCTAGATTATGCCTTTCTCATGTGAGGGGAAGGTAGATAGTGCCAAAGGCTTTGGCGGGTCAGATGGCATATTGAAGTTGAGCGTTGGCTCCCAGGAGAAGGAGAGTTAGTAGACACATGGCTGGAGAGGCACACAGTGTTAGGTAGGTTCTTGCCGCTTGGAGAACGCACCACCGCCAGGGGGCACTGCAATGTAGATTCACTGGAATGTGTATTCCCACATAGCTCTTGGCTCTCCCTCAGTCCATAGTGTGGATTGTAGTGTTTCATGGGCCGACTGCGATATCGAACACATGTTCTATAGAGTGTTATAGTCGTGAGTGCATGCGCTTGAGCTGTCTGTCCCAAGGTCGCATTAACCCCTTAACTGCTGGGCTATTATGCATGTCTTTGCAAATCGGACGAGCATAGTCATCCTCAGCACTTAATGGGAAACTTGGTGAACTCCCTTGCCAGCTTAGGTGATCAATTACCTATTTTGCTAGTCAATAACTAGAATTCCACTAATGATGTGCACTGGGTACTTGCAAACCTAGTCATGTTTTGGAAAACAAGGTAACTTTTGAGTGGACATGAATGTTTTGTGTACCTGCATTGCCACTTAAGGAAGCATCGGAGCACAAGAAGACTATATGCATCATTACAAGGTTGCCGGTCTGGATACAACGGTACCAGTAAGCATACCGGTACCATTGTATTCGGACCGGTAAACTCTGAGTTGTGCTCGCGGGTGCCTTTCATTCCGCCAGGTCTGACCTGGCGGAATGAAAGGCATCCGCGAGCACAGCAAGCCTGTAGCACCGGCACGGTAATGAACCGTGCCGGTGCTTCAGGCCTCCCGATTCCCATTGAGCCCTATTGGGCTCAAATGGGAATGGGGATCTACTGGCTCCAGCACCCGCGAAAGGGCAATTATCGGGTCAGGCGGGGCCGGAATACCCCGGTAAATGCCCATTCGCGGGTGCTGGACTTTCTTGCCGGTTTTACCGGCAAGGCTACCTCCAACCTCGTAATGAGGCCCTATGAGACGCAAATTAATGGAATGTGGCCCAGCCACAGGTAGGTTAGTACAGCAGGGCCACATTCTGGTCATCCCAGTGACCGCTTGTTGTTAGAAACGTAATTTAGCTTTCACCATTAAAAGTGTTAACACATTCCGTTTCGTCAAACCCATTTGTATTAAAATACGACCGTTATTAAAAAACACGTGGCGTCTCAACACTGCACCTTATACTAGAGAAAACAGAAGGCTGCATATTCACATTTACCATGATCATAACATAAGCTTTACAATAAAATATGGCAATTTTTAAAAGACAGATGTCACCACAGTGCAAATATGAGACAATTTAAAACATTCACCCCCCAAAAAATACAACAAAAACCTATCAGCAGCCATTTAAATACATTTGCCTACCCACTTTTCCATGCATGGACCTTTTTAGCAATTGCGGTGTGTCGCTAGGGGTCATAGTGCAGGGAGGGTGGTGCATGCTGTTGCCCTAGTATACATGGGGAATCAACCGCCATTTTAGATAGTAGCGGCCATATTGGAATTGAGGCCTAGTTTTGCATTGAAGAAAGGGCCGCATGCCCGAGCCACACACATAGAAATAAAGTTTATGGAGGCGGGAATAGGTTGTTGCTTGGGGGGTGGTATCGTAATCATGACTAATGAACAATACTGTCACATGATTATGGATCTACTCGAAGACAAGACCAGCTACCGTCCACTTAAAGTAGATCCCACTCGTGAAATTACAACAGAGATTGCAGAGATGGTAGCTTACGCGAGTGATCGAGAGTGGATCACACCTAAAGAAGCATCCTTTCTGACCTCCTCCCAGGAACGGATTCCATGTCTGTACGCGCTTCCTAAAATACATAAAGATACCCGGAACCCACCAGGGCGCCCTATCGTGTCGGGATGTGGCTCGATATTGGAACCCATCGGTAGATTTATTGACTATTTTTTGAAACCCATTAGTATAGGTACCAGATCATACCTTCGTGACACAACCCATACCATCCAAGTATTTGAAGGCCTCCCATTTGATCCCACCTCTCAATATCTAGTCACCCTTGACATCAAATCTCTCTATACGTCCATACCCCAAGAGGCTGCCATTGATTGTATTTACGAACACCTGACACATAGGGGCACACAATCTAGGGTCCCGGCTGAATTTATCATTGAACTTCTGACATTAGCCTTGAGTAAAAATTTCTTTATGTTCAACAAACAATTTTTCCTACAAATCAAGGGCACGGCTATGGGGGCAACATTTGCCCCTAGTTTGGCCATCCTATTCATGGCATCCTTCGAAGATAAATATGTGTACAACCAAATTAATCCATGGTTGGTACACATACACAACTGGCAGAGATATATTGATGACATCATTTTTCTGTGGTCAGGGGATGAATCTTCCCTAGGGGACTTTTTACTATGGCTTAACGCCTGTGATAACAATATTCGATTCACAATGGAATCTGATCGCCAGACTATCCATTTTTTGGATTTAGAAATATCCAATATCACTAACAAACTTGCATGTAACCTCTACAGGAAACCAACAGACCGAAATACTCTGCTCCACTTCAGAAGTGACCACCCTCATCATGTTCAACAGAATTTACCATATGGACAGTTCCTTCGCATTAGAAGGAACTGTACTTCGTTACTAGATTATTACACACACTCGGGTCAACTGACGGAAAGACTTCATCAGAGAGGATATCCCAAAAAACTGGTATCTAATGCCCAGAAAAGAGCCAGGTTCACCAATCGAGACAGCCTCGTGACACCTGAGCCATTACGAGAACAAACAACTGAAGACAGGATCACATGTGTCACCACACATGGACCTAACTCATTTCGAATTAAAAGGTCCATTCAAAAATTCTGGCCCATAGTGAGGCTACTGTTACCAGAGGAACCGCTTCCCAGATTTTCCTCTAAGAGAGGGAGGAATATTAAAGAACATTTAGTGCATTCCATGCACACACGGGATGTTCTTACCACTGGACCATGGAATTTACGCAAAATTACTGGGCATTTCCCATGTGGATCATGCTCAGTATGCAAATTCACAGTAAAGACCAAGTCCTTCCTGATTAATGGGAGACCATGGACTTTGAAACACCACACGAATTGTAAGAGCAACCAGGTAGTCTACTGTGTTCAATGCCCATGTGGTTTCAGGTATGTAGGTCAGACCACACGTAGAGTGGGGACCCGCATATCTGAACATCGCTCTAGGATTCGCTGCAAGCTCACTACTTCACCGTTGGTGACACATTACCTAGAGCATCGACACACACCAGATGACCTCCTGTGGTGGGTACTAGAAAAGGTCGAATCTGGTCCCAACGTACAAACCAGACTGCTCACACTAGAAGCCAGATGGATCCATCGTCTGGACTCTTACGAACATGGTTTAAATGAACTTAATAATCCTCAGTTCTAAAAACAGACACATTCTAAACTTAGCCTTATTTATCCACGCCCATTGCCTTCCATTGACGGTTCCTTTGACCTATATGCACACTGCATATAGTCCTTTCCTTGTGGGTTAATTAATTATTTAATATCAGACCATCTTATGACCATTTGATATCCACATGTGGGGTTCGAATCAGTCCTCTTTTTCTTCTTCCCCCCGTGTGGGACTGCAGGCAGATTCCCTGCGCTGCTATACGCCCTGGGTCATGATGCCATCCCGCCCACGGACACACCTCATTAGTGTCCTTGGTAATCTAGCCATATTACGGCTTCACTTGGGGTAGCATTGCGCCGACTCATTGCTTGAGCCATGCCGAGCTGTGGGGGCCCGGCATCTACTACCAATCGTGTCTTGACACGTTTTCCTCCATCTTGGGCCCGCCCACTTTTGAGTGCTCACATTTCAGTTCCACGACTTCCGGTACCGACAGGCACCACACTGCATCTTTCGGAGTTAGCTTTTCACCTTCGAAGCGTACTCGATACACTAGACTCACAGGTAAGACGCTGTCCACTCCGGTGCATAACTCTCCTTGTGGCTACGCTTCAATCACCCACTCCCCCTTCTTTTCTCTGCCCCCTTCCTTTCTCCCCCCCACCCCACCCTTCCCCCCTTACCCTTCCTTACCTTTTGCTTCTTTCCCCTTGCTTTTTCCCAGCTGACGGCTGCTTCGCCCGCGGCTGACTGCGGCTTACTAAAACAGACCCGCCTGGAACCGGACAGCGTAGCTGTTCACGCTCCCTCCCGGAAGCTCCATGGCTCCGCCGTCTATATTGGATGTTTTTTTCTTTCTACCATCCAGGTATTCAGTTTATTTTATTACATGTTTGGCACTAGCAGGGAATTCCTGGTTTGTGGGGCACCATTATTTGGGAGCATGCTGGATTAGAATCACATTACTTCTTTTCCACAACTTCCCTGTCTTAGGCAGACACATGTGGAAGTGTTTGGTGATTTTCTAATAGTTGTATTATCATTTTATTTCTTTGACTGTGGAGATTTTATGCCAAGTGCAACCTTCACGACTGCACTTTAAATATCTTTTTAATTTATTAAATAATCTTCATACTTAGTCATTAGGACACTCATGATAGGGAATTCTCACCTCACCTGTCTATAGTCTGTCCTTTTTAGCTTTAAACTCAAAATTCTTTCTTTTTCTTCATTCTTCCTACAGAACTCATCAGCCCTGAAGAAGGCGGAACATTAAAACTGATCCTTTATCCTTTCGGGACCAGCCTCCGCCGAAACGCTAGAACGTGAGGGGAGTGTTGGGACTTTTTTCCTTTCTACCAACACATCCTTTCGCCTCATTGAAACAGTTTCCCCCACTGCGTTGGCTAAATCTTGAAAACAGACTACATATCTGAACAATAACCCCAGGCCATTTTTGTCCAAATCTTATTTTTTCAGGTTCGTACACTGGGAATATTAAGGATAGACTCCTTGATTAGAGCAGCATAACTAAAGAGTGTGTATCTCGGATAGAATTTTTCCCGAGACCCTGGTAGGACAGACAGACATATCCAAGCCCTACCACTTTGCTGCCCAACTCATCCGGGTTTCCGGTTATATCTTTTCAGCCTTTCAAATTCTCATTGGTTTACATAATTGTTACTCTTTTGACTCCACCGGTTCTTGACCCTAGTGCATTTCCTTCTGTGATTAGATAACAGATCGAAGTTCGGTGTATGTCAACCCGCACAAACTTGCTTTTTATGTTAAAAAAAAAAAATAAAAATAAACGAAAAAGTATTGTGTGTTGTTGCTTTTTTGCTAGTTCATTGTTGATTGTTCACTTGTCTAAATGCTTGATACACATTATACTATATATATTTTAAAAAAATGTCTGTTATGTGAAAAATGTCTCACGATTGTACATTGCATTAAAAGTATTTATATATATTTTTCTTCTTTCCAATAATTGAACCTAGCATTTATTGCTCGTATATAGAGCTATTCAGGGGAGATCCAGGATTTAAATGACCCCCATTTTAGCTCTCTTTTTTTGGCATAGCGACACTCCCTTTCTTTTTCATGCTTTATAGGTTGTTGCTTGGGCATCGGTGAGAAAGGCCAGAGCTGCAGAGATTCATAGACCCTTCATTGTCTCATGTTGCCAACATTTCGTTTCCCAGAAGGAATGCTCCCTGCAAAACAACAAGGGTGTTGAGAGCTCACTGTGAAAAGCGATCCCACGAGAAGGAGGGCACGAGCCTCTGACCCTTCCTGTCCAAGGTCTAAGTAATAGCACTGAAAGCCCCAGTCCCAAGACCTCCAGCATTCCGAGATAGCAGCAAGTCCCAGACCACCAACCATAAAACTGTTAAACTTCCAATCGATCGGACAAGATCTGAAAACAGGGATCAGTTGCCTTCACCATAGGTCGTGTGGTTTGTGCTGCGAGGTGCGGGGGGGGGTGTAAAACAACATAGCTAAAACGAGTGTGGGGAACTTTGGTTGGGCGCCAACGTGTCTGGAATCGAGCTGTAATTTCTTACATGCAATGGCCTCAAAGTATCCTCTTGGCCCATGCCTGCGGTACCAGGTGCAGATCAGGTTAGAGATAGAGACAGTGTTTTTTTTCTTCACATAATTGCCAATTAGTTGCAGCTTTATGCCTGATGACGTGCAGAGAGGAGGCCACATAGAAGAAGATGGACCGACGGGGCTGGGACCAATGCCCTGGCATCCCTTATGGAGCAATAGCCTGTGTATAGGGTCTCAACCAACCAGCCACGTGAATTTGTACATTAAGTAATTTACATCACTGATGACTCTGTATGCCTTCATTGTTCGTAATGATTTCAACAGAACGTTCCATGGCAGCAGAGTCCTTTGCTAGTACATTTCTATATATTTGGAAATAAAACTGTGTTTTCCTTGCAAGAGGTGTGCTGGGCCTTTTTCCCTAGTGGATTGTATTTTTTCTGGTGTGAGAGTTGAGGGGCTTTGCTACAATAGGACAAGTAGATTTCTGCCAAGATGCAGTCTTTTACCTGCAACCACGTTTTCATAGAACGTAATGTCAATTGTTTCTAGACGTTTACGGCAGAGAATAAGGAATCTATTAAAGGCACGGAGGTGAGAAAAGTGAACTCTATTTTTTCTATATATTAAATAGCAGTAGGAAAAAAAAACATTGAAACTGCTACTCTCGTAACACCATGTGTGAGGCCACAGATTCTAATTCTGTCAGCGTCTAAGCAGTCCTATTTCAGTGACCATAGCTTAATCTGCACCCTCTTTTTGTACTTGTATTTTATTTATATTTTATTTAGCTCCATATGCCAAAGAACTTTACATAGGATAAAAACAGTTACAAAAATAAATGTATGAACAATAAAATCCAAAGAATAATCACTCAAATGTTTTGGAGTAAATGGCATTCCAAAGAACCACGAAACAAAGAGTAGGTAGAAATGGATCAAAGAGAAAGCGGGAGAATGTTCCAATGGAGAGGAGCAAGACGCTCAAAGGAACGAAAGCGGGACTGAGCACACGGGGGACGAGGAGCTAAGAGCAAAAAGTGAGAAGAAGAGCAAAGAGAGCATGGAGGTACATAGAAAGATATTAGTGCAGCAAGATAGTCGGGAGCAAGACCATGAAGAGATTTAAATGCAAGACAAAGAAAGTTAAATTTAATTTGAGAGTGAAAAGATAACCAGCCAAGTGTTTTAAGAGATGCATTCATAGAGTCCCACGGTGAGAGAAGACACAAAAGACGAATAGAAGAGTTGAACACTGATTTGAGTGGGGCAAGATGAGCTTTAGGGAGGCCAAATAGGACAGACGAGTAAAAGAAAACTCAAGAAAAAATTAAGGAAGAGATTTGAAGTTTGGATGACTGAAAAGTAAGGAATGGACGAGTGTAACGCTCACCTGGTTTCCACAGGGACGTCATTCAGCCTGTTCTGACCTCTTACAACCTCGAACCCTTCCCTGGAGTCACCTCGACTGGAGACTGGGCCTGAAACACAGGATTGGTAGAGTTTAACTCCCTATTGTCTGTGTGCTTGAACCCCTTCCTCCCCGGGGTCCAACCCTTCCCTTTGATCCACAGCTCACCTTGTTTTCTTGGAAAGTGTGCTCTCCATCCTGCTTTCAGCGCAGGGGCGCGTTGATTGATGCGGGCTCATTGCTGCCTAGTTACTTCACTGGCAAGAGTCCGACAAGTAAGTATAATGAGTCTTTTAAAAAAGTTCTCTAACTTCGTTCCTTTCCTTCCTTAGATGATGACCGTCGTCCGGGGATGGCAACGTGCTGCTGAGATGAGTAGTACTGAAGGTGAGTGAGAGCGCGATGCGCGATGCAACCCTTTCGTATTTGTATTAAACTGAGTTCTTTTTCTGTGTCTTTTAGTTGCCGCGACGTTTTCAGCGTGGATGCCGGTTATGAAGAAGAAATGCATTGAGTAAGTGCGGTATGCAGCACTTCTAGATGTTTCCACGCTAACCTGGAGTGTCTTTTCCCTCTTGCAGATGGATGAGAAGTTCCAGAGACAGAGTTCCCCCAGAGCGGCTCGGATTCGGGTAAGCGTTTGAAGCTCGTACAGTCTTTAAAAATAAGCGAAGATTTGCTGAATGCTTACTAATGCCTTTTTTCTGTTCTTTTCCCTTTTCATTAGGAAGCGGCGTGCCGGGATGGGAATGACACTGCCGAAGATGCCCACAGAACAGAAGGAGCGATGAATGATGGGCAGAAGCGCTGCAAGGTAAGGCTGTTCCTAACGGTGTTCTTGTTCTTGCAGGAGCTGAGCTCAGAAGAAAGATGCAGGCCTACTGGAGACCGATCCGAACACGGTGAGTGTCACGCTGCAGGTGCAGAAAACACAAAGCATGTTTCTCAGCCTGGGCGTGGCTTAAATAGTCTCTGGGTATCCCAGCTGTCTCAGGGCGGAACCACACCCAAAAGACTAGACTGCACATGCAGTTTAGGGAACCGAAATATGTGGGGGCATCCATCTTGTTCCCATCAATGCACTACAAGTCCAATCCCCAATGTTATCTTATGGGAGCGAGTGAGTCTGGTGCCACAAGCGCCAAGTCTGTCTCCAAGTGGGTCTTTGGAGCGATGGAGTGGCCTTTGAGGGCCATGTAGGTGATCGTGGTCTGGCTCCAGATTGACATCTTGGAGGGCTGGGGACATGAGGGGCAGGAATCATGACAGCACTCCCCGCAAGGCCCCTCTCAAGGTGGCTCTTCTGTCTGGTCCTGGTTTGTTTGGATGGTTTTGATGAAATCTTCTAAGCACGCGAGGTGCATGGATGTACTCACAAGGCTCCCATGTCCTGTCTTGTGGACCATAACCCTTCCAGTCTACTAAGTAGTATAATTTGGATCTGACGTACTTTGAATCCAGGATGTCTTTGACTTCGATTTTTGGCTCCCCGGCGACTACTTCTGGCTGTGGTGGCATTGCTACCCGGGTCCCAGGTTGAACAGGTTTAAGGAGAGACAAGTGGAACACAGGATGAGTCTGCATATTTGACGGCAAAGCTAGTCTGACCGCCACAGGATTTATCACAGAGGTGACGGTGAATGGACACAGGTATCTTGGATGTAAAGTTCAGGTTCCTTTAATGGACACGTGTTTAGACGCCACCCAGACTTTGTCTCCCACTTGGTAGTTGGGGGCCTTTGTTCGGTGTTGATCAGCAAACTTCTTTGGCGATTCTTAGCTTGAAGTAGGTGTTCAGCTGCCCTTTTAAAGGTTTGAGAAATGGTTGTGTGCAAGGTTTTGACTGCTGGCATTTCCAGGGTTGTAGGAACGTCCAACTCAGAAGTACGTGGGTGCCTGCCATACATGGTATAAAAGGGTGTCGCCCAGTGCTGGTGTGTAGGGAATTATTATAAGCATATTCAGCTATCCATAATAGGTTGAACCAGCTTCCTTCAGCTTGGTGTAACATGCAACACAGATACTGCTCGAGCATCTGATTTGTCCTCTCAGTTTGACCATCCGTTTGGGGATGGTGACTGGTGGATAGCCGTATGTCGATCTGGGCCATAGAGCAGCATTTTCTCCAGAAGTTAGATACGAATTGAGTACCTCAGTCTGAGACTAAAACTGAAGGAAACCATGGAGCCGTACGATGCCTTCAAGAAATACCTTTGCCAGAGTGGAAGCATTTGGGAGCCCCTTAAGAGGAATGAAATATGCCATTTTTGAAAATAGGTCCATGACCACAAGAATAGTGTTAAACCCTTGACTGGGTGGTAAGTCAGTAATAAAATCGAGGGACAAGGTGTGCCAGGGTGCTGGTGGGATTTCCAATGGTTGTAATAGCTGTGATGCTGGAAATGCATCAGAGGGACAGGGCCTCTGAATCCTTGTCCTTTACTGCTCTTTATCGTGTGTTCTGTCATGTTTTCTGCCCAGGAGTCCATGTGGGACTCCTGGCAGTGCAGCTCTCTCTTTTGGTTTGGTGAACAGACCCATGGGATACCCTTATGGCACCCATGGGTAGGGGTACAACCCTGTGCCCCTAGTGTATGTTTTTGGGCACCTGTGGGTGGCCCACAGAGCAGGGTATGGGCTGGTGGCAGCTCCATGCTGAATTTGACAGGTGCTCTGGGTGTCCTCCATTTTGGGATACCCAGGCCCTGCCATTGGGATAAGTTCATTCCTGATAGGAAACAAGATGGCCCCTGTGGCCTCTTGCTTTCTATTGCCTGTTACCTTGTTTCCCAAAGTCCTGGGAAGCCCTGACTCTGTCCCTTCCCCCTGACTGGCTGTTGGGTGGAAGTTCCATATATGGTGTTGTTGTGAAGGCCCAGCTAGACTGACTGGAGCCTTCCCAGTGACTGTATGTTGTGGGTACCTCCTGTGGGTGGGACCTGGGTGAATGGAGTGTATGACCAATATACACTCCTTGTTGTGGTTGTCTGGTTTCTGGCATGAGAGACAAAGACTGAGACAGTCCTGCCCGAAACTGGCCTGAATGCAGTGTGTAGTGTTGAATGGCTGGGTACTTGTCCCAATCCACATTCCTTGTTGTGAGTGTCTGAAAGGGAGGAGTGTGGCGTGAATGCACTGTGTGCCTGATTGATTGGCTGACTGACTGCATGAATGCCCTTCTGTATGATTGGCTGCTGAGTGTGTGCCAGCAGTGTGGATGAGAGACAGAATAGTATATCTGGGGACCTCTCACCACTGGTAATTGTTCAGAAGCGTTCTGGAGTTGAGTCTCCACTCTAAGAGTAACTGGAACTGCTGATCCTCGACGTCCAACTGGAAGAAGAAGACTTGCTGTTGCATTTGCTTCGACCGATCCGAAGGCTGCCGAAATCGTCGAAGACTGACCCGAGAGAGGACCTGGTAAGGCGCCCTCTTCCCGTGCTCCGAGGGACCATCGAGCACCGCTCCATCTTCGCCGAAGCGCCCTGGAAGTCAGACCCTCGAAAGGCTGCCGACCCGAGACGGGACCGCCGAGGAGATGGAAGTGAAGCACCCGGACATCGCCGCCGTCGAAGTCCATTGCCGTCGACCAGGGTTCGCAGGTTTGTGTAACCGCTGGAGGCCCGTCGAAGTTGTGTTGCCTAGCCGTGGGAACCACTTGACGCCGTGCCGCTGACAACCGGAGCCGTCCGCTCCTTGCCTAAGAACATTTGAATCGAAGGACTCCCTCGTCCGCACCGTCGACCATTTTATCCTGCCGGAGAAAGTCGAGGACGACCAACGCGCCGAGGAGAAACCTACCGGTGGGTTTCCCGCCACCCGAAGACCACAAAGACTCGAACGACTCGACGCCCTTGCTGGGCCCCCGTCTCCACAATCTTTGCGGTCCAGAACAATTGTCATCGAGGTGCCCCGCACGCCTCTGCCTTGCAGGACGCCGACGCTCCGTTGTCGACGAGCACCGCTTGGATCGAAGCTGCCGCCTCATCGACGCCGTTCTACCCTGTTTGTTGTCGGACGTTCGACGCCCCGTGTCTCCCGCTTGAAAGGGAAGGCATTCAAGAAGGGCCGTTGATTCGCCGAACGCCGAGTTCCTCGACGCTTCTCGACGCCTCTCGACGATCCGTGACTCCCGCTTGAAAAGGGGTCGCTCAAGAAGGATCTGTCGACACCTCTTCGAAGAACTCTACTCCACCAGGTACATTGGGGGGGTAAAAACATTATAGGAGGGAATAAGACTTGCAGAACAATATATGGACTGGGCTTGTGCTATATCTTTATTTTACAGGTTGCCCAGGTGGGGGTTCTCCACACAGAACTGTGTCTAGTGGTAGGGGCCAGTATTCTGCCTATTGCTCAACCATCTTATTTTCTCTCCTCTCTCTATTGCTGGTTTCACTCTATTGATCTGTGTGACATTGTTACAGTATTGTTCATGCACTTTAATGAGATCTAATACAAAGGGTGGTACCACTTTAGAATTGTATATATTTGCCATTGTTGATTTTCCTAAGTACAAAGTGAGTTATTATGATAAGTGTACATAACCTTGAATATTGATTATATAAAGACTGTGTTCTAACCAATACAGTGTGTGGACATTCCTTTGTGGGGGCTTGGGGACTACACTGTACTTAAGAACCAGCCTGCATCCCCTCCGGAGAAGCTAGGCCTTGATTGCTCGACCATAGCTACCGAATAGAGAATCTAGGCTGGGGTCCTCTGTGCCTCCCCTCTACCATATAGAGAGCAGAAGTACAGACACCCCCCACCAGTCCTTTACAATAGCCCAGTCGGTTTCTGCTTGGATGACTTGTTTTGAGCACACACTCCACAAGATAGGATGAATTGGATAATGTCTTTACGCCACGTGGGCCACCAATAATTTCGTTTTACCTTGGCTAGGGTTTTAGCGATTCTGGGGTGGGCCTCGATAAAAGGAATCATGATAACCGGACATGACTTGTTCTTGTAGTTCTTGGTTTGGTAAGAATAAACGATTCCTGAAGTAGGGCAACTGATCTTTTATCATGTAATGTTCTCCTTGTGCACTCCACGCTTGTAATTGCTCCGGACTCATCAGGTTTTGGATTTCTTCATGTAATTCTTTCTGAGTTATGGTTGCTGTGATTCCTAGGAGCTTGTCACTCGGGATGATTGCTACTGGGTCAGGGTTCTGATACCCTTGCTCTTCCACCCCCATACGGGAAAGGGCATCGGCCTCCCCGTTTTTCACCCCTGGTCGAAATGTAATCACGTAGTCATATTCAGCAAAAAAAAGAGCCCAACGTAGTTGTCGTGAGGATTGGGCCGTTTTTAGGTACTGGAGGTTCCGGTGGTCAGTTATTACGGTAATTGTGTGTCTGGCGCCCAAGAGGTAGTGCCGCCATACCTTAAAGGCTGACTTAATGGCCAGGAGTTCTTTGTCTGTGATAGCGTAATTGTGTTCAGGGGGTGTGAATTTACTTGCCAGAAGGGAACAGGGTGTAACTGGCCCGTTTCGGGGTCCTTTTGTGAGAGGACGGCTCCCATAGCCATGCTTGAGGCGTCCGTTTCCACCAGGTATGGGAGATCAGGGCGAGGGTGGCGTAAGATTGGGGCAGATGTGAATCTTGCTTTGAGTTCCCGGAAAGCTTCCTCGGCTTCTGTTGTCCACTTGAACTTTTTGTTGCTTTTCCTTAGCAATAACGTGATGGGATGCACGATTTGCGAACATCCTGGGATGAACCGGCGGTAGAAGTTTGCAAAACCCAGCATACTTTGAACCCCCTTGAATGAATTTGGGGATGGCCAGTTCAGGATAGCATCTACCTTGTGTACATCCATTCCGATTCCATTCGGGCTGAGAATAAAGCCCAGGAATTCCACCTCGGAGACGTGGAATGAGCACTTTTCGAGCTTGGTGTAGAGCTGGTGTTGATGGAGTTTCTCCAATACGGATCGGACGTGTTTAACGTGGTCCTGCTTTGATGTGGAATATACTAGAATATCGTCGATGTACACTAGAGCACAGACATCAATCAATTCCCGTAGGACATCGTTCATGAAGTATTGAAATGCTGCAGGCACGTTGCAAAAGCCAAATGGCATTACTTGATATTTGTACTAGCCGTATTTGGTGCGAAAAGCGGTTTTCCATTCGTCCCCCTGTTTTACGCGAACAAGGTGATATGCCCCCCTCAGGTCTAGTTTTGTGTAGATTTGGGCATCTTTGACTTGATCAAGCAATTCAGGGATCAGTGGCAGGGGGTAGCGGTTTTTTACGGTTATCTGGTTCAGTGCGCGATAGTCGATGCACGTTCTCAAGTCCCCCTACTTTTTCGGTACGAAGAATAGAGGACTGGCTGCTGGAAACTTCGAGGTACGGATGAACCCGTTGGCCAGGTATTGGTCAAGATAGGCCTTCAGGTGCTGGTTTTCTGGTTCCGTGAGTGCGTAAATTCGCCCACAAGGGATTTGTGCACCAGGTATCAGGTCGATTTGGCAATCTTATGGTCTATGCGGTGGCAGGGTATTAGCCTGTTCTTTCTGAAAGACATCTTCAAAGTCCTGGTATTCACTTGGTAGGGTGCCGATTGCCACAGTCGCAAGCGTGGAGGTTCTGGTGTCTATTAATTGTTTCTCTTGGCGATAACATGTGTGGGCGCAAGTCTCGGGAAAGGCCAATTCTTTTGCTCTCCACTGGCCATTCTGCTTCAACTACGAGTCTATTGAACGTGGCTATGTATGTTAATAGGTCTTGATTCCCTTGGCGTAGGGACAGAAGTTCGTTGTCTAATGCCTGCCCATGAGTACAACGGGAGAACAGCTTTTCCATCTCCTGCTGAAAGCCCCTGAAGTCATGCAGCAAAGGATCGTCTTGGGCCACAAAGGGTACAGACCAGTCCGCGGCACTACCACTCAGGTAGGATAGCACAAAAGCGACCTGTGATTGGTCATTCGGAAAGGCCCCAGGTCTACAAAGGAAATGCAGGTGGCACTGGTTCATGAACGTTGCAAACCTCTTGAGATCCCCCCTAAATCATTTGGGCGGGGTCAAGGGAACTGCCCTAGGAAGGGTTAGCTGAATGGGATTGGCTGATGGTGTTGGTATCGAGGGCACGCTTCCCAGCAATGGTGCATGCCCTGCTTTTGTCTGGAGAAGTTGCCGGTTTAAATCATCAGTGCGTTCTTTGGCTACTATCAGCTCTCTTCTCAGGGTGTTGGTCTCCTGCCTGGCTGCATGTACTTCGGAACGTATCTGCCCCAACATGTGGGCTAACTGGTCGGTTTCTGACGTTTCCATGACGCCCAGGTGGATTTTGATGTGAGGCTTTGTGTTCTGTAACGCTCAGCTGGTATCCACAGGGACGTCACTCAGCCTGTTCTTACCTCTTACGACCTCGAACCCTTCCCTGGAGTCTACTCGACTGGAGACTGGGCCTGAAACACAGGATTGGTAGAGTTTAACTCCCTATTGTCTCTGTGTGCTTGAACCCCTTGTTCCCCGGGGTCCAACCCTTACCTTTGATCCACAGCTCACCTTGTTTTCTTGGAAAGTGTGCTCTCCATCCTGCTTTCAGCGCAGGAGCGCGTTGATTGATGCGGGCTCGTTGCTGCCTAGTTACTTCACTGGCAATAGTCCGACAGGTAAGTATAATGAGTCTTTTGAACAGTTCTCTAACTTCGTTCCTTTCCTTCCTTAGATGATGGCCGGCATACGGGGATGGCGACGTGCTGCTGAGATGAGTAGCGCTGAAGGTGAGTGAGAGCGTGATGCGTGATGCGACCCTTTCGTATTTGTATTAAACTGAGTTATTTTTCTGTGTCTTTTAGGTGCTGCGACGTTTTCAGCGTGAATGCCGGTTATGAAGAAGAAATGCCGTGAGTAAGCGCGGTATGCGGCGCCTCTAGATGTTTCCACGCTAACCTGGAGTGTCTTTTCCCTCTTGCAGGTGGATGAGAAGTTCCGGAGACAGAGTTCCCCCAGAGCGGCTGGGATTCAGGTAAGCGTTTGAAGCTTGTACAGTCTTTAAAAATAAGCGAAGATTTGCTGAATGCTTACTAATGCCTTTTTTCTGTTCTTTTTCCTTTTCCTTAGGAAGCGGCATGCCGGGATGGGAATGACCCCGCTGAAGATGCCCGCAGAACAGAAGGAGCGATGAATGATGGGCAGAAGCGCCGCAAGGTAAGGCTGTTCCTAACGGTGTTCTTGTTCTTGCAGGAGCTGAGCGCAGAAGAAAGATGCAGGCCTACTGGAGACCGATCCGAACACGGTGAGTGTCACGCTGCAGGTGCAGAAAACACAAAGCATGTTTCTCAGCCTGGGCGTGGCTTAAATAGTCTCTGGGTATTCCAGGTGTCTCTGGGCTGAACCACACCCAAAAGACTAGACTGCACATGCAGTTCAGGGAACCGAAATATGTGGGGGCATCCATCTTGTCCCCATCAATGCACTACAAGTCCAATCCCCAATGTTATCCTATGGGAGTGAGGGAGTCTGGTGCCACAAGCATCAAGTCTGACTCTAAGTGGGTCTTTGGAGGGATGGAGAGGCCCTTGAGGCCCTTGAGGGCCATGTAGGTGATCGTGGCCTGGCTCCAGCCTGACATCTTGGAGGGCTGGGGACATGAGGAGCAGGAATCATGACAATGAGGCTTACAAAAAATACGAGAGGAAATATAAACAAATTTTGCAGCCTGGATCGCTTTATGGTAAGTGGTCGAGGCCAGCTAGTAAGACTTTTTTGTCGTTGCAACTTTATTTCAAATGCCATTTGCATTCCGCTTGGCTATACAAAAGGGGAAGGGAGCGCAGCATGGCAGAAAACTAGGGCTCAGAGAGACGTGCTCTGCGTCTCAGGTTTTTAGAAGGTGCCAGGCTATTAGCCACTGTAACAAAAGTGTTTGTCAGCATGCCAAGATTAACCAGCGTGGGATCAGGGTGATCATAGGTAATCTTAATTCCAGCTCTCCCTCAGTCCTGCTTGACCTTTCCCCTGCTTTCGACATGGTCAATCACACCATCCTGATCAATCAACTTTGCGAGAAACTGGGCACCACGGATCAGGCCATGGGGTGGCTAATCTCCTTCCTCGTGGACCGACCTCCCAGGTCCAACCTGGGTCCTTTCTCTCGACCACCTCTCTCTCCACATATGGTGACCCCGAAAGCTCTAACCTGTCATTCTGGCTTTTGAATGTCTATCTGGCCCCTTTTGCCCACCTGATCACCTTCTGTTCTATCTTTCAGTGTTATGTGGATGACACTCAGCTCTAATTCAGGCTTCCCTCAGCCTCCTCAACTTACTCACTCATTCCTGACTGTCTATCCGTGATTCAAGAGTTGTGCGTCTCCAACGATCTCTTCCTTAATACCAGTAAAACTGAGATCCTTCTCATTGGGACCCCTGCTCCCGCTTTCCCTCTCTCACTCTGGCCATCCTCCTTGAGCCTTCTACCCTCACCTTCCTGTGAGGCAAAAAACCTTGGTGTCATCTTTGACTCCACTCTCTTCTCTCCTCCCATCTCTGACCTTGCCAAGAAGGCTAACTCCAAGCTCCACCTCCTCAGAGGTATTCTACCTTTTCTCACCTTACCCCCCGAAGCTCACTGCCTCCAGAGCCCTGGTTCTCTCCAGGCTGGATTACTGCAGCAGCTTCCTTCTCAGTCTGCTAACTCTACTGTTCGTCCTCTGCAACTAATCCAGAACAGGACTGCAAGACTTATCCTTGGCCTCAGGCGTAGGGGCCGCATCTCTCCAGCCCTGAAATCTCTCCACTGCCCCCTGGTGGCTGCAAGGATCAAGTTCAAGACCCTCTGCATCATTCACAAGGCTTTCTGGGGCCAGGGCCCTCACTATATCCAATTCTCTCTTCCTAAATACCTTCCTTCTAGAGCCCTTTTCTCAGCTCCCTAACTCTCTGAGCGTTAGATGCTTCTCCAAGCGGAAAGTGCGGTTAGATCTCTCTCCTCTGCAGGTGCCTCCCTCTGGAACAGCCTGCCTGACTTGAGCCAGACCACCTGAAGTTTCGGAAGTGGCTCAAGACCTTCCTTTTCTCCTCTGCCTTCTCTCTCTCGCTTCCTTGCTAACTTGTCTGTCTGCTGCACCGACTGGTTGCCTGGTACCCTCAGTGTCTCACTGGGTACCAGGCTCTCCTATTACTAGTCCTACCTGCACTGCCTCCTGGCCTACCACCCACCTAGGGGTTGTACCTGCAACCCCTACAGCCCTACTGCCTCCTTGCACTTACCCAGAGTAGTGCTGCCCTGGCTGCACTTACTCAGAGCCATACTGCCCTGATCGCACTTCCCACTACACTCTCCAATGCACTTCCCCTTCTCCCTTCTCCCTGCACTTCTCGTTCTCGCACTTGCATGATACGATTGTCACAAGGCCTAGTAGAATTGTTTGTCTTGTCTTCCCTCTGCCTCCCCTCCCTTGTCGTGTGGTGCCTCGCGACACTTGTATACAGGCACGTTATAAATATCTTAACATATCATATTTCATATCATAAGTTTGATAATTTCCGCCTTAATTACTGAACGCCATACCCGACGTGGAACTCGGTATGCTTGAGGTACTAGGAGACTGGAGGGAAGGACCAAAGAGAAAGGAATAATGAGAAGATACGCCCAAATGACTGGAAAAGCTTGGCAGACAGATATCTCTGACCGAAGAGCAAAAATGAGATCCAAAGTGTTTCCTAGGCAGTGGGTAGAAAAGTGAACATGCTGAAATAATGTCAGTTCATTCATGGCAGTAATGAAATTACTGATTTTATTATGAACCGGGATATTAACCCATAAAGTTAAAATCGCCCGTGATTACAAGTAGGGCATGGTGGAGCTGAAGATCAGCCACAGGCTCAAGGAAAGCATTTCAGAAAGAAGAGTCCTGGCAAGGCGGGCGATAGATAACCAAACGGTGAGTGCATGGAGCAGTGGATACTGCAATCCGAGCTAACAGCGCCTCCATCTCAAGATTATGATTCAATCGGAGCACCGTAGTTGCGTAGTGTGATTTGAAAATAATAGCCACACCTCCCCCAACATGGGGTGTTGGACGATCAACATATACAATTTAAAAATTAGGTGCAAGTTCAGACGACACATTCAGCCATGTTTTAGTCACCTCCACAATGTCAGGATCAAAGTCCTAGAGCATATCGTAAAAGGAGTTTCCATGTGCTGCTAAGGAACGTGCATTAAAAAGCAGACATTCATACATAAATTGGCAGGCTTAGCCGGCAACCGAATAGTCTCAATAAGAGAGAAGCCTTCAGGAAATAGAGTATTAACAGGGGTGAGCTTCACTAGCTGTGCACGGGAGAGGGCATTGGGAAAAGAAGTTACAGTCTCACTCCTACAGGGGGCATTCGCCTTACCTGCCGCAGCCTGGACGGGCCCAGACAGGCTTGACCTTTGCACGCCTTCAGCGTGCATCAGGCACGCCCGCTATGCTGTCGGCACATAAACGTCATCGAAGAACTCACATGACCTGACGGGCCAGAGCAAACGAACTGAAAAAAAACTGCGGTTAGGTGGCAGTGTTTACAAAATCAAAGTGCAAAGTCGCCCAGATAAAGCATGCACACTATTATGCCACAAAGCAGGAAATTTAGGGTGAGGGAGCAAATGGGAAGAAAAGTTCACTCCTTAAAAGGTTCACACTATGCTGAGACAATAATAAAAACTCTTACTTCAAGAGACATGCTTCAAGGGGATGTGCTTATCTTATCCGAAGACAGGAGGACAACTCCACCCACTCCCTCATGGGTCATCCTCTGATACATGTCAATTGTCAGTCAGCTCTTGGGCCTCACCAGGAATCGAGCTTTAATTCTCTGTATTTTTAAGAGTTCACCTCTATTAGCTGGGTCTCATGTTGTCACAGTGGTCATCTGTGAACCTCATAAAAGGTTAGTCTGGCGCATGCTCCATCCCATTCTTGTCTCTGTGAGCTTCAAAGAGATTATTTACATAAGGAGAAAATGCCAGGCTTGGCCTTTTGGCTTGCTGTGGAAAAATCCCCGAGCTCAGCCCAGCTCTTCCTTCAGTCCCTATGAACAGCAAATACATGATGCTTTAACATTCTGACTTTTCTACATGGGACTTGCACACAATGTCTTGAAATACAACATATGTTTTTTCCATCTTCATCCTTGCAGTTTCTTTTAAAACAGTTTTGACAAGTCACCAATTTCCTTAATCTGTGCCTTTCAATGTACTTCTGGCAAATTGAGTTTTATTTCCAAAGTGTTCCTTTCCTTCCAGGCTGCAGAAGGCATCCATTTCTATTTTTCCATGGCAGCTTTCTTTTTGTGAAAGGTTTCTTTACATTTTCATAAGGCAGTGAAAGGTAGGCCTCTGGCTTTGTGGCAACAGCATTTTGATGCGTGGCAGCTGAGAATTAAATTCTTCCCTTTTCCTTTGACATTCACATCTTGCCTTACATAGTTCTGGCCATTTCGGGCCTAACATGGCAAGGGCAGTTGATCAGTCTTGGGGCCGTACTTACCCCACAATTTGGACCAGATTTCAGTCAGGAATTGGAGGCGTTGATGATCTTGGAGGTAATGTAGGTCACAGAGGTGCTTGACATAAATAATGCCATAGAGGGTTCTGCTGCTGTACTATTACATAATGGACTTTTTAACAGACCAGATTGTTGAGTTGGGAGAGAGGAGAATGGCCTCTTCTCCTTGATCTGTGCCCATTCCAATGTGAAGTAGCCTGCCATGTACAAAGAGATGAGCTCTCATACAAAGCCTTTGAGGTGGGGTTTTGGGAGGTAGAGATGGCCGGCTCAAGGAGGGGGGGAATGAGTAGGAAGCGGCTGGTGCTTATGATGATACATGTGGGTGAAAAGGACCTGCTGCAAAAGACATGATGGGAGCAGATAAAGGTCAGAAAGAGGAAGCTCTAGGTTTCCAGGAGACCTGGCCAAGCAGATGAATAGTGTGGTTGGTCTTTCAGTCTAGAAGGATGTGCAGGAGGGCTCATAGCCATTAGCTATCAAGTCAGGATGAGATGTTCGCAGCACAAGGGAATACAAGATGGGGATGTAAGTCCCAAATGCCAAAGGCATGAGCAGTTTATGAGAGCTCCTATCAGTGAAATAAGAGTGTGTGTTTGTGTGTGTGGGATGCACCCACTCCCAAAGGAAGACTGATGATCTGATTGCCGTTCTTGTTCAATACTATTTCCTCTCACATACAATTAACATGAACGCTCACCATCAGCCTACTAAGGGCGATGGATGCGCCTTGTGAGGGTAGGATTACCAGAACAGTGTATAGGCCAAAGTGGCCGGGAACTGAAGAGTATGACGTCCCCTTACTTTCAGGACAACTTTTGTTTGGTTTTAATGTTCTCCCCCCTACTGGATATTCAAAGCCAGGCTCGATGATAACAAGCCAGTGTAAAACCTCACTGTGCGATCTTGCAGGGGCTGGGTTTCAGTTGTTTATTTTAAGTGACTGCTTGGGTCATGGAACCCATTCCCAAGCAGGGAAAAACCCAGTTCAGTGTCTACATATGAATTGCTGTAGGCACAGTGCTGTTTGCCGGTTGTTTGTAGGTAATGGGAGTGGTGTATGTGGCTATAGTCATGGGCATGTCCCTTGAGAGGTGTGAATGGTGGGTGATTAGAGGGGGGGGTGCATAAAACTGCATGCTGTGGGGACCAATATCACCCTAATGGGCACTCATTTAAATGCTTTTCATTTAACTGGTTTCTTTTGTTTTTCTTCAACTGTTGTAAACAAAGGATTTTTTGTGTGATGGAGTGGAGGAAAGGAAGGACCCGGGTATGAGGTTTGAATTCAGAGAGGGGAGGGCGTGACAGTGAGTTTGAGGGGGGCGCTTGGGGCAGAAAAGGGGTGGGGCCAGCATCCTTCACTGCTTTATTTTTTACACTTCGACCACTGATAAAGGTGATTGTTTGGGTGTGTGTGAGTGGGCATGACCTCTCTCTCTCCCTCTCTCTCTTACCCACATACAACAGACACACACAGACACACACTGTTTTTGGATCTTTATGAGGATGGTGGTGGAGTGGCAGGCATGTTAGCTTCCTCTGTGGCTGCAGTGGAGTGTGGCAGAGTGGGCTGAGTGTCTGTCTCACTGACACTGGCAGGGGGACCAATGCGTGGTGAGGTGTCCTTTGAAGGGCAGGGTCATCAGCTTTTCCCTGAAGTCCAGGCGAGTGTGAGAGTGGGGGACCTATCCCGTGGGCTGTGCTAGAGTCTTATTTCTGCATCTCTTAGGTTCCAGTGCAGCAGTGTTGTGACTTCTGACGCCACAGAGGTCTCCAGAAATGGTGCTTATTTCATACGTTTGATATTTACACACACAATTCTCAAATATACAATATCTCACCTCATTACAACTTGCAAAAGTGCAGAAAGCGCAAAACTGTTTGCTTACACATCATTCATCTGAGCAACACACACATATGTCCAATTACCACACACCTCATCTCTTACATTCCATTTATAGCACAACAGTCCCTCCAGTATACATGCTGTTTAGACAAAGGTCAGTAAACCTTTCTGACTTATGTCAGCAATCTTATGGTAATTTATAAGTTAAAGCATAGTTAATTTGCCCATTCTTAATGTAAACATGCAGACAAAGCCTTATTCAGGGACATTATTTTGTTTCCACTTGCCAACTTAATAACTCATGTTTCTGCCGATGTAGTTTACGAGTTTTATGTCCAAGCCTTCTTCAGGACGGCTAAATTAATTATGGCACGTGCTCCATTTTCCAGTGGATCTGAAAATAAAAGTAAAGTCTTTGTGAGCCAGTTTTCCCATTCACAAAATATTGCGATGGTTTTACATCTTCTTTCAGAGCGCCGGTCGGCCCCCAGGGGCCCCAAGAGTCCTTATGATTTCTAAGTCGGCTCTCATCTTATAAATCAGTCCTGAAGTCTCAGGGTTCCTGAGAGAGTGCACACATGGTTCTGTGGCGACAAGAGAGGGCCCCAGAATGGAAGTCCTACACAGGGCTCCTAAAGTTTGTGTTTTATCCCACTCTTTCCTGTGAAGACTAGACCCCCCCCTTTTTGAAGAATGTGCCGCCATTCACCCATACTTGAATATATACCATCCCCATTTCACTAGTTCTACCTTTGACAACAACCACTGTCAATGGCGGCCTTCGCCTGGCCTGCCCCATTCTGCAGAAAAGACCCCCCTTCCCCGGGTCAATCCCAAAAGGGGGCGAATTATGCCTGTCTTTAATGCAGCATGCAGATACCATGCACCAGTGCATTTGTCACTCACCAATCATTTCATCCAAAAACCCTCAGCCATTTTATCGGGAGGTTTAAGCATTTCTCTGTTACCCTTTCTACGGTGAACCATCATCTGAGTTAGATCCAGGCTACGGTTCGGTTCGGTGGCAGCAGAGATCTCTACAGGCTGCCGGTTCACACCACGGTCGCAGCAGAGGTCTGGAAAATGTGGCACTTTCTGTGGCTGGAATGGGTGTTGCTAGGCCTGGAAAAGTTCTGGGGCTACACTTATGTCGGGATTCGGGGCTAACTAGCCTTTTGGTTGTAGCCCTTGAGCTTCTATCCAGGGCTACAACCAAAAGACCTGGGGCTATAGCCCCGCTAGAAGTCCCCTAGCAACGCCTCTGGGCTGGATCATGGGTGGGGCACTGTATAAGGGTGGCAGCATAGATGCAGACCATGCATGGCTCAGTGTTGTCCACAGTGAATAGTAGCAGCGGAGGTCTGGCCTATGGGGCACACGCTGTGGCTGGATCATGGGTGGGACAATGTATAAGGGTGGTGGCATAGATGCAGGCCATGCATGGCTCAGTGTTGTCCACAGTGAATAGTAGCAGCGGAGGTCTGGCCTAGGGGGGAACTCTCTGTGGCTGGATCATAGGTGGTACACTCTGAAGATGGCAGCATAGATGCAGGCCATGCGTGGCTCAGTGTTCTCTACAGTGAATGGTAGCAGCAGAGGTCCGGCCTATGGGGGAACTCTCTGTCACTGGATCATGGGTGGGGCACTGTATGAAGGTGGCAGCATAGATGCAGGCCATTCATGGCTCTGTGTTGTCCTCAGTGGATGGAAGCAGCAGAGGGCTGGTCTATGGGGCACTCTCCGTGGCTGGATCACGGGTGGGACACTGTTTGAGGGTTGCAGCATAGATGCAGGCCATGCATGGCTCAGTGTTGTCCACAGTGAATAGTAGCAGTGGAGGTCTGGCCTAGGGGGGAACATTCTGTGGCTGGATCATGGGTGGGACACTGTATAAGGGTGGTGGCATAGATGCAGGCCATGCATGGCTCAGTGGTGTCCAAAGTGAATAGTAGCAGCGGAGGTGTGGCATATGGGGGACTCTCTGTGACTGGATCATGGGTGGGACACTGTATAAGGGTGGTGGCATAGATGCAGGCCATGCATGGCTCAGTGTTGTCCACAGTGAATGGTAGCAGCAGAGTTCTGGCCTTTGGGGGAACTCTCTGTGGCTGGATAATGGGTGGTACATTATATGAAGGTGGCAGCATAGATGCAGGCCATGCATGGCTCAGTGTTGTCCACAGTGGATGGTAGTAGCAGAAGGCTGGCCTATGGGGCACTCTCCGTGACTGGATCATGGGTGGGACACTGTATGAGGGTGGCGGCATAGATGCAGGCCATGCGTGGCCTAGTGTTGCCCACAGTGGATGGTAGCAGCAGAGGTCTGGCCTATGTGGGACTCTCTGTGGCTCAATCTTGGTTGGGGCACTGTATGAGGGTTTAGGTATACTTGATCGAAAATATTTGACCTTTTCCAATTTGACCTAATTTATTTTGGTCGTTTTTGTGGTTGGAAGAAATGCAGGGGGGGTAACCCACTCCACTCCTCTATTCCCCCCACCTTAACCTATTCCCTTACCCTCGCCATATAATTATTTCAATGTATTTGACTGAAAAAACGATCCAAAAAATTCTATCAAATGGAAAAGGCTAAATGTTTTTCGATCAAGTATGCTAATACTGTCTGGGCCCATGTGGGACTTTCTGTGGCTGGATAATAGGTGGGATATGGAGGTGGCGGCATAGATGTAGGTCATGCATGGCTCAGTGTTGCCCCCACTGTATGGTAGCAACAGAGGTCTGGTGTATGAGGGACTCTCTGTGGGTGCATCATATGTGGGTCACTGTATGCTCCTGGTGAAGATAATGGTGTACCTACAGGCAGAAAGGTATACTACAAAGAATATGAAGAATGTGGCAAGAAAAGCTCCGATACCCAAGTGCTTGAAGATATCCTTGCAAACCATGCTTAACACTCATGTTATGATGTCATTTCAAGAAGCGAACAGGACCATTCATTGAGTATTTTGGATATGCTAAGGGATTTGGATATCAAACAGCAAAATCTAAAGATTAAAGAATTTTCAAGAACATCTAAGTTCACGCCTATTTTTCCAGATGGTAACATTATTGATACCTTCCATTGAGCAGTGACTAATGATATTTACAAGTTGGTAGATAAAAATCAGAAACACAAGCCTCAATGTAATCTGAATTTGAGTAAAATAGAACAAGCGATTCAAAATCTTGTGACCAATTCATCCCTCATCACCAAGGAAGCAGATAAAGGGGACAATGTAGTTGTTATGGATAAGCAGGACTACATTACCATGGGTTTACAACACCTGAATACTGCTGGATGTTACCAAATGTTACCTACTAATCCAATCAGTGAACTAAAGGCCCTAGTAACAACTATGACTAACAAATGGCACACAAGGGGGATCTTAACTGATATTGAGAAACAATTTCTATTAGTGGAAGGACCAACGATGCCCACAATATACTTCCTCCCAGAAATTCATAAAACTTTTAAACGTATTCCAGAGGGTAGACCCATTGTCAGTGGGAATGGTGGTATCTTTGAACCTATGTCCATTTACATTAATGAATGTCTGTTACCACTTGTTGTCCAGACGCCTACTTTTGTGCGAGACACGATGCATATTTTGCAGATATTGGAGAATTTTACCTTTCAACCAAATGTACTATTGGTCACCCTTGATGTTAAGGCTCTTTATACGTCTATTGATCAGTTGAAAGCCATTGAGAGTGTGAACTATTGTTTTCATCAAGATTCTGCATCCTTTTATACACATACCGAAATGTTGAAGGATTTATTATTATGTACATTACAGAATAGTGTCTTTCTATTCAACAATGTATATTATAGACAATTGATTGGTATAGCCATTGGCGCTAGCTTTGCACCTGCTCTGGCTAACTTGTATAAGCATCAGTTCGAACAAAAAATTGTATTTGCTAATGCAGAATGTTTTCCATCTATAAATTTATGGAAAAGGTTCATAGACAATGTGATCATGGTTTGGTCGTGCACTGTGGAAAATTTGCTAGTCTTTGTTAATTTTTTAACAGGTATGAGTGGGGCCTACAATTTACTTATTTACTTACCAATAGAGTGATACACTGATTTTCTAGATTTAACAATCATGTTGACAGATCAAGGTTTTAAGACTAAAACCTTTTGCAAAAGCACATCTGTCAACGGGGTCATGCACACACAGAGCTGCCATAAGAAGTCTGTCATTGCTAATATACCCAAAGGGGAATATATTAGGGCCATGCGCAATTGTACCAACAGTGTTGATTTTCAATAAGAAAACGTTATGAATAATCAACGGTTTTGTGAAAGAGGTTATGCTGAGAAAATACTGGTTAAAGCAGGAAAGGATGTAAGTGTTATGAAGAGAATTGACTTACTCCAAAGGTACAAAACAACATGGTACAATCCAACAAAGTGAGGCTTATCACTCGATATAATGCAGATAGCCAAAAGATCTATACTATCATTAGGAGACATTAGCACCTACTTCAGTTAGACAAAGACTTGAATATATGGCTAGATAGCAAGCCTATTATCATCTACAGCAAAGCTAGGACACTGAAGAATATTTTATGCCCCTCTTTTATGCCAAGTCCTATGACTAACCCAACCTGGCTACAGTTGGCACAGAAGAGTGGGTTTTACAAATGTGGCTGCTGTAACATGTGTTTTATGCTCTACAAATTTCGGTGGTGGATTTTGGAAAATTGGGCAATTTTTCTATTAGATGCTTTATTAATTGTAATTCCAAGTTTATTGTATATCGAATAACGTGTGTATGTGGTCTACATTATGTTGGAAGTACGATTAGACCACTTAAAACTCGAATTAGAAAGCACTTATCAACTATCGCTAACTAAGGAGTTAAATATCTGCTAGCCCCACACTGGCAAAACCTTCACCAGATGGAGGACAAGAAACATATCAAGTTTGTAGGGATGGCCAAGATTAATTTGCCACCTCGAGGTGGTAACCGCAAACTCAAACTCAGACAGTTGGAGGCCAGACTTATATGTCAATATAGGACAGCTGAAATTGTCCTCAATTCAGATCATGAATTTTCTGTATTCTTATAACGTGTATTCTCTAGCTCTAAATGTGATACTACATTGTTGACCTGTTGCATTGTATAAAGTATACATGTCAATAGGTTAGTAATTTTGTTTCCATTAGGACTTATAAGATTGGTTCCTATTTAGGTATGATCGAATAGTCAAATATATAAATGTATTAAATTTGTAGGTTCGATGTCAATGTTTATCATGTATTGTGTTGACAATAGGTTACTTACTTTGTTCCATGAGGTTGAATAAGATTGGATCCTATTTAGATTGAATATACAAATATATGAATGTACTAAATCTGGAGGTTTGATGTCAATGTTTATCATGTATTGCGTGGTCTTGCTATAAATAATGCTGCTATTTGCTTTAGGAATGAGTTTCCCTCAGTTGGGATAAGTCTGCATTGTATCAAGCTCATCTAATGTAATGAGCTTACGTGAATGGGATTAATAGGGAGTACATACATAATAATTAGTGAGTTATGTACTCAATGGATTGGTATTTTACATTTCGGCACATGGAACGAGTGCGCAAAACACAAGTTGGCTTTTTTGACACAGAGACTGAATTTCTAAACAAAAT
Organism: Ambystoma mexicanum; assembly: GCF_040938575.1. Classification (NCBI taxonomy): domain Eukaryota; kingdom Metazoa; phylum Chordata; class Amphibia; order Caudata; family Ambystomatidae; genus Ambystoma; species Ambystoma mexicanum. Next base: position 1,162,646,639 of record NC_090926.1, on the reverse strand, counting down.
TGACAATATTTGTAAACACACACTATTGAGCAATAATATGGAGCATTGGATTGTCAGTGCCGATGTGCCTTTCAAGCACATTCAGAATGGGGCTTTACATATATATATTTGTTCCAATCAGGATTATACTTATAACTTGATTATGTAAAACATATTGGTGATTCTCGATAAGATATTGTATTTTTGGAACAAAGCCGACATTATGTGCAGACGCACATTAGAAAAAATTTGAAAAAAGTAAATTGAGCAATTGGTGTTCGGTGCCGTCGGCGCCTCACTTGAGTATATTTAGACAGGGATCTTACTTTAAATATATATATATATATTCACCCCAATTAGGTTTACAATGATAACTTCTTTATTGGTGAGCGGCATCACTAGACACTTGACTCATCTAAGATGGCGGGTGTCTTCAATAATATTGTCAAAATGCCAAGTAACGGTGCAGCCAATCTGAACAGTGCTTACATACGCACGTCTTTGGCTGCTTCGGTTCCCCCGACAACGAGGAAGCTTTGTCGAAAGGCGGGTGAGTGCAGTGTGTTTGTTGCGCTACAGTCCCCAGCACAACTCGCGACTATTGAGCTATCTATATGTCAAAGACACTACAATCAGCAATATATTCTTTTCTCTTCACTTTTGTTCCAATGTGCCGGTTGTTATGTGACCCTTGGCAGAAGATGATTTAACGCACAGCAACTCCGAAGAAAATAGGTAAACGTGTTGAAGTCTGTTACCTTCTTTTCACATTAGAGTACTAAAAGACAGATATAAAATGTATATCTTGCTGATCTAATCAGCTGGTATAAAGGGTTATGTACACAGACCAATGGGCATTATTCATGGTTGTCCCTCCCCCCTCTCCCTTTCTCTGCAGAATTGGACACATCAAAAACAAAAAAAAACATAATTGATGGTAACCATTAAATTGGTAAGTGACATATACATAATTTGAGATCGCATTTATTAAATCAGCCTTGCAATTGGCTTGATGGGGATGAGGGAACCTTTATCCATTGATACCTGCACAAGTTCATTTAAGTTTAATGTTATTACAGACCGTACAAGTCGCCAAGGTTTTTGCACGGTACAGTCCCAAACGGGATACCATATATATCCTATTTGGTGGATAACTCATTCCTAAAATATGACTTGCTGACACTCATTTTGGTTTTCTCTAATTGTCTCTCTCTTTATATGTTTGTATCTCTTTTGTTGATACTATTGTAAATTGGTGGATGTATATATATGATGGATGTATGATCATCTACGTCTAATTATGTTTTTGTTATATATGGAATATTGCAATTGTTTCTTGTCAAATTTGGTTGGTGCCTACCGTGCCCTGGGTCCTTATCCTTGGGGAATGTTGTCTGTTTTTTTTTTGCCTACATTGGCACCATGTCTATCTTATCTGATTTTGACTTGTATGGCATTATATGTATGGTGATTATTTAGATATTTGAGCAGCCTTAGAGGAATAGCACGGCTCTAAACACGTCTCAGGCTGTTGCACATAGGAAATAAATCAAATGCAATTATGCACTAACTTTGACAGTGTCCGCAGTGTGATTGTATACTTCTATGTATACTACAAAGAAGAAGCCTTGGTTTAGGGTCTGACCTATGAGAGATGATGGACTAATTGGGCAAGTGGGTAGTAACCTGACATTGTTCCCTGCACCTGAGTTTCATTTTGCTTATGCGCTGCGAATGAGACAAAAGTCCATAGTTGAGAGAGAATGCCAACCAATCATAGGGGTCTATGTAGCAACATGCTATACAATGTTGCACAGGTCAATCCGCTGCTGTTATTCTGCTATAATCTGTATTATACATTTTTAGAGGTAGTTCAAGGGGTGCCTACCAGATAAGGGGCATCCAGCAACGTTACTAATACTTACATGACATATAGGTACATATGTTCACTTAACCAATCCCTCCCTTCGATAGGTTTTACAGTTTGCCACATAGGACGACATCATAGCTGATGCATCTTGAAGTATGAAGCATTTGTATAATCAGATTGGTATTGTGAGTGCGTGGACTACAATTTGTTGTTCGCCAGATTGCCCTACTTTATTTGAGCTGACAATAAAGTAGTACTTTGCCATATTCTTTGAATCTGTCCGGTTTTGTGGGTGTGAGATTATTATTGGTAATTCCATTGAGCACCTGAGACGTTCCAAGGGGCTAGTACAACAAGAGATAATAGCTTTCCAGCAAATAGGGACGGTGTGAGCCCTCGATGTGTGAGGGGGGGAAAAAACCTTAATGAATTGCCCTTATTTTTGACTTCTGAATCACGTGTAAGGAGACCAAGATTTTGACAATTTCAACCTTTTATTTAGTGCTATTTAATTCAATTAGGCTGGGCGTCATTACTCCACTTATCCTCTGAAGACTTGGTTTCTCTACTTCACATACGATTTCTGCATCCTTGCTGTCCAGTACTTGGTACTTGCTGACTTGCTGATGTTTTCTTGTTTGCTTAATCCAAGAGAAATATCTCTTACATGACTTATCCTCCCTTTATGCATTGCAATTATTCTTTGATGCAGCATCCTTAATCCCAGGCCAATACACTCCTCTTTATTCCTTGCACAATGCTGTTCTTCCAGCGTCTCCTGACTCTGCAGCCCTGGTACGTCTCTGAGGTAGCTTGATTAGTTTCAACATGAGTCCGGTGGCCATCTTTTTTTCTCATGGATGCCTTAGGTGCGTCACATTTTCTTCTGCAGCAAGTTTCTAAATGTCTCATCTATGTTGCGTTTCTGCCTATGTACATTCACTTTGTCTCTTCTCACTGATTCCGTTAGTACACGTGATTTCTTCATATTCGATTACATGTTTACCTTGTTACTTCAGTTACATCATCATTTTTTAAGTGTTCGCATATCGTTTCAGTGCGTTCATGTGTCTTTCCTTCATGACATCACTTTGCAACTGTCTAATTGTAAAGCGCTTGGGGATGCAGAAAGGTGCTAGCCAAGGGGCTAGCTCTTCCCCAACACTGTCAGAGACCTGTGTCCTGAATATTCTGATATAGGCTCTGAAACTGTGTGTGGCTCTCTTCAGCATCGACTCGGAGGGTTCCTATAGGGACAGGGACTGCATGTGGCTCTCTTCAGCATCGACCCTGAAAGTAACTGTAGGGACAGGGATAGGGACTGCACGTGGCTCTCTTCAGCATTGACTCTGAGGGTTGCTATAGGGATTGGGACTGCATGTGGCTCTCTTCAGAAAATCCACTCTGAGGGTTCCTATAGGAACAGGGACTGCATGTGGCTCTCTTCGGCATCGACTCTGAGGGTTCCTGCAGGGGCAAAGACTGCATGTGGCTCTCTTCAGCTTCGACCCTGAAAGTAACTGTAGGGACAGGGACAAGGACTGCATGTAGCTCTCTTCAGCATTGACTCTGAGGGTTCCTATAGGGACAGTGACTGCATGCGGCTCTCTTCAGCATTGACTCTGAGGGTTCCTGCAGGGGCAAAGACTGCATGTGGCTCTCTTCAGCTTCGACCCTGAAAGTAACTGTAGGGACAGGGACAAGGACTGCATGTAGCTCTCTTCAGCATTCATTCCGAGGGTTCCTGTAGGGACAGGGACCGTGTGTGGCTCTCTTTGGCACTGGCACTGAGGATGGGATCAAGGGATTGGAGCGCATGTGGCTCTTTGTGCACTGACTTAGTGTGTGGCAGAAGGGGCAGTGACTGGGTGCGTGTGGCTCTCTGTGCAACTCTGACTCAGGGGATGGCTGTGTGGCTCTAAGGGTGAAGGTAGGGGCAAGGCCTGTGTTTATCTCTGTGTGACACTGATTCATTGGGTGGCGCATCAGAGGCGTAGCCAGGATTGTCTAGCAAATGGGGCATGGTGCTAATGTAGTTGGGCCCACTGCACTGACACAAATATCTGGAGATGCCCACCATGCGCTGCTGAGTGGGCATTTACAGATATTGGGTGGGCCTTGCCCCTCAGGCCCTACCCTGCCTACGCCTCTGTGGCGCATAGGGCCTGGCACTGTACGTGGCACTGACCCTGATGGCGCAATGGTGGCATGGACTGTGTATGTCTCTCTGTGGCACTCCGATTCTAGGGGTGATGAACGGGCGGGCATTGGTTCGCTCTGTGGCACCGCGACTCTGATGGTGGCTGTAAGCACATGCCCTGTGGCTCTCTGTAGGACTGACTCTGATGGAGGTTGTAGGGGTGGGACTGTGGCTCTCTGTGGGACTGACTCTGGCGTAGGCTTTAGATGGCTCTCTGTGGGACTGACTCTTAAGATGCAGGAGTGACTATAGTATACCAGACTGTGTTATGTATGACTCTTTGTGAAAGTGACCCTGACATTGACTGTAATGATATGTGCTCGGGGCAGACTGGGAACCAAAAGAGGCCCTGGAAATAACGTTTGAAGTGGCCTCATATTACACTTTTTTAGCCAGCCCAACCCTCTTCCTGTGAGAAAATGTAGAAATAAAATCAGATATTTCACAAAAGAAGCCCAGGGTGCAGAGGCCTAGCGGCAAATATCCAGAGTTCCCTAAAGGCCAGTCCACCCCTGTGTGGCACTTGTTCCCTATAGGCCAGTCCACCCCTGTGTGTCACTTGTTCCCTATAGGCCAGTCCACCCCTGTGTGTCACTTGTTCCCTATAGGCCAGTGCACCCCTGTCTGGCACGTGTTCCCTATAGGCCAGTCCACCCCTGTGTGGCGCTTGTTCCCTATAGGCCAGTCCAGCTCTGTGTGTCACTTGTTCCCTATAGGCCAGTCCACCCCTGTGTGGCGCTTGTTCCCTATAGGCCAGTGCACCCCTGTACAGTGGCACTTGTTCCCTATAGGCCAGTCCAGCTCTGTGTGTCACTTGTTCCCTATAGGCCAGTCCACCCCTGTGTGGCACTTGTTCCCTATAGGCCAGTGCACCCCTGTACAGTGGCACTTGTTCCCTATACGCCAGTCCACCCCTGTCTGGCACGTGTTCCCTATAGGCCAGTCCACCCCTGTGTTGTGTGGCATTTACTCTAAGGGTGGCTGCAAGGGCAGGGACGGTGTCGCTGACTCCCAGGTTGCAGGGGGAGGTACTGTGTGCGGCTCTCGCGGGGAAGCTTTGGCCCGAGGCCTCGTGCCTGCTCACACTGAGCCCTCTCTTCCATTGCTTCCTGGTCAATGCCACAAGGCCTGGAATGTCCAAATAAACAGCGAGCTGCTGCCGCCGGGCGCTTTGATGTGAAATTCCAGGTCCTTCTGGAACCGATTTTCTCACCACTTCCCCCTGGCAGCATTAAGGAGCTGCTATTCAGCCTCGATGAAGCCGTGTTATGAGGAGGGCGTGCAGGAGGCGCGTGCGGGGAGGGGAGCATGATGGGGCCGAAGTACAGCCAGGCCTTGTGCTTTATTCCGAGCTAGCTGACAGGCTGCAGCAGGGGTCGGTCTGGACAGACTGGCCCAGTCCGGATTTTTCCAATTTAGTCATGTGGGATGCACCTCCCCACCCCCTCTCTCTCTCCCCCCCTCTCTCTCTTTAAGCCACTCTCCCTACCATCCTCTCATGACGATGTCACTTTTCTTCATAACATCGCCTGGAAGAATTCTTACCCAAAATATGTTATTTATGATATAGCTCATTAGAATTTCAGGGCCATTTTTGGGGAATCAGGAACTTTATAAGCATTCAATTAATGACAGAGGAATTCTTACTTGTAGTCTGAAATTTAAATTGTCATTGCTGAAAGATTTTTATTTTCAATTGGGATTACATACCGTTCCCTCCTTTTGATGATTTCTTCCTCTGTATTTCTTTGTTTATTTATTCTATTTGTTATGCTTGTAAATTCTGTTTTTTGTAGCGCTCTGAGGCCTACGGGCGTGTAGCGCTTTATAAGAATTAAATAAATTAAATAAATTAAAAATATAAAGTTTAAAGGGGTCAAGCAGAGTCATGGATTCCATTATCACAGAGGGGAAATCTGCTGGAACTGTCCAAACATTTCAAAATCTGAAGCTGATTTCTAAAATCTGCAGAGAATTTTGAAAATCTGTGCACATAAGAAATCTGCACTTTTTTTGCATAAAATCTGCACAGCAGGTTTCGTTTGTCTCCTCGCATGAGCACATTGTTGGCATATGTCATCATTCGGTGTTCTGAATTACAGGATGTTTCTTGAGTGACAGAAGTAAATATTTAGTATTACCTGCTCTCCAGCGCCCAGATACCCACGAGTTTGGCACGCTCTACAAATGTTAACTAAATAAATAAATGTACACATATGCCTACACATGTACGCGTGGTCCTGCAAATGGTAGCTGTGTGCTTTAAAGCTCAAACCTAATTTAATCTCAAAATGTGCCCATGACAATGTGCTGGTAGATCGAAGCACTGTACTTGCAAATGCAAACATTGTAACTGTGCATGCACACAATATGCTCGTACACGCAGGCATGTGCCTAAACATGCAAATAATCACATGCACACATGGCCGTAGAACATGGAAGTGAGTACTACACAACATGCACATCTATTCTACGCTTCGCAGTCCAATACCTGGACACATTTGTCTTGGCATTTTTTGAAGAACAGGTCACTTTTGAGCAGACATTTACGGATGGCAGAGGCATTTCCTGAAAGTAAAAGTTACCTGTACAGTAACATAGAGCTGAGAACAAGGGATGAGCCAGTGGGAGAGGGTGTGAACAAAGTCTGGCATAGGCCAAGAACGGAGCAAAGCAGTACAGCAAAGAACATAATAAGAAACAGGTGATTTACAAAGGTAGAATTGATCTAAGTGGGGAAGTGCTTCAAACTAAAGAGAAGTACTGAGGAGTAACACCATTGACAGCTTCGTGGACTATGCAAAGGAATTGGAAATGGGAGCGGTTGTGCATGGAGAGCCAAGCAGCGTGGTGTTGGTAGGAGGAATTGGAGGAGTGTGTGGATAGTTAGATGAATCTGGGCAATGCGTCCCTTCTTCCCAGAGGGGAGCCACCCCCGTAAGGCTAGGGAGGTGAGCTCTCTAAGCAAGACCATCCTTCGGAGTCTGGGAAATCGGGAGCTCACTGGGAGCGACTCCCCTCTAGGGAACTCTAAGGAACTCCTTATTCAGGTTACTGTGTCTGCATATATGGAAATAGAAAGGACTGTGCACCAGACAATGTCAGCCCAAACTAAACGTACTCTCATACCTTTTGCTGAAGATAATGTTGGAATCACCTTGACATCACCAGCAGACCGAAATCAACACTGCCCTTTTAAATTTGGCAGCGAGAATAAAGAGGAAGGACTTGGATGGAGAGAGAGATCCTACGCAGAGGGGAACCTCTGACGAAAGAACGTCCTGAAGGGGTGGAGTTGCCCTACACGCGAAGCCAACGGTAGTAACGAGGAACAAGGGAAGGAGAGTGAGACGCCGGGAGGCGGACGCCATGAAGAGCGAGAATACCAAGAGTGAGACAGAGGTGGAGACGGAAGCCACGCCGTCTTTTCTTGTGGCATGACCACACTACAGCCGTTGTGGGCCAAGGGGCTGCTAATTGATGTCTGGACCAGAGTACAAGGGAGGAACGCCAACAGCGCAGAAAGGGGAAGAGCAGAAAAGGCGAACGCTTACCCAATTGAAAAACCAAAAAACAAGACAAACTGTTGCCTCTACAGTGTGACGCCACTAAACTGGCACACACCTGAGGAGAGAGAATGTACCACGGTTACCCAGGGTGGCATGAAGAGAGCCGGACAGATGATACGAGAGAGATAAGAAGTGTAGTCATACCACATAGGGGTAACGGGAGCCCTAGTAACCTGAGTGATGAACTTGGGCAGAGGCCTAGAATTGATTAATTAAAACTAAGTGAATTAGAAGTTACAAGGGGTTTAGAGAAGCCCAGAGGGATAAGGAACATTGTGCAACCTAGGAATCGACTGTAACCTGGAGAGTTCCAGCAATCTAATGTAAATATAACAATAGTGGAAAGAAAGCAACATAGGTGATGCAAGAGGGACATGGTAATCCTCCCTCTCCTAACATGATTTGAAGCATTTTTGTACTATGACTTGCAGCTGTTCTTAAAGAGCCTGAGGAGAAGTCTGCGACCTTTGATTCAACAAACTTTTAAGGAGATTCACTTTGGGGAGACCCAAATACCGGTGGCCGGAAGAAGCCTGAACTAAAAGGCTAAGCCACTGGCTGATTTATATGTTGTCCTTTTTTCTCGAGTGGTAGAGAGAGATAGAGTAGATCGGGTTTTGACTGAGGACTATTTTTGATTTTGACGACGACGAGCACCCTTTTATAGGCAGGGAAACCTCCCTTGTGGTAATGGGGACAGTTTGGCATTTTTCAACTATTAGTTAAAATAAAGACCCTTGAACCATTTCCTCAAGTCTGCCTCCTCCTTCTGGTCTGCCACAGTAGGTTGCAGAAAATTGCAGCCCCTGTTTTCCGGCCCTGGTCCAGGCAAGGGCGTACACCTGCCTCATCCTAAACCAGAGACAGACTTCATGGAAACCACCAGCCCAACCCCCAGGCATGCTGGATAGGGAGGGACACTGCACCTGTGAACTACAATTGCACATAACATGAGATGGGCTACACTCAGTTCTTACATTATTAAGTGGACACAGACAGTAAGGTGGATTCTATAGTGATCCCAACAGGGACCCTCCTTATTTATAAAACACTTACACTTTAATCCCCTTCCTATCATCCCCCTGATGTGCGCGCCATCTAAATGGGAATCTGTTTCTTCATCCCATCCTTCTTTGTAGGGGTCTATCAGAGAACCTTAGGGTGATTCTGATGCAACAGCCTCCTTCCCTCACTCCAGGCACCACCCACAGGAGTGTGAGGCAAGAGGATGGCCTCCATGGGTGGTCTCCCCTACCTAGGCAGCCCCAGGCAGGCCACCGCTTCCTCACACCAGGGTAATCTTCTCAACCCCCTTTCATATAACCTTAACATCGCACATAGGATTGCCTAGTTAACTTCACCCTAAATGACTCCCCCCAAACTACATTTCCCCTACATAACATTGCTATGCTAAACATGAGCCATTATAACTATAAGAATATTATGAACTATAAACATACACATACATTTGACAACACAACATATAAACAAGATAGAGCACTGGCACTCTCTAGGCTGGACTACTGCAACAGCCTCTTCCTTAATCTACCCTCTTCCTCTTTCTGCCCCTCCAGCCTGTCCAGAATAAGGCTGTGAGTGTTATCCTTGGCCTCAAGCCCAGGGGCCGTATCGCTCCGACCCACTGGCTCCCGGTTGCTGCAAGGATCAAATTCAAATCCCTCTGCATCATCCATAAGGCTGTCTGGGCCCAAGGACCAACCTATCTACAACTTGCTCTGACCAAATACTTTCCTTCCAGATCTTTACGCTCCTCTGGCCCCAACTCTCTGTGTGTCAGACGCTTTTCTAAGCAGTGAGCTAGTGGCAGATCTCTCTCCTTGGCTGGCTCCCTCCTCTGGAACAGGCTCCCCCAGCCTCTCCGTCCTGATTCCAGAAGCTCCTCAAGACTTTGCTCTTCACCTCCTCCTTCCCTCTCTTACTCCCTTTCTAATACCCCAAAGCCGCTGAGATTGGTGGCCTTGAACCCTATGTTTCCTACTGGGTCCCAGCCTTTCCCCTAATCGCCCTCAGCCTTCCACCCCATCCCAGCGCTTGCCTTCGGGCACCCACTGGTTTGTGTTCTCACAGGCCTGCACTTATTATTGGCAGGTGATCACTCTGTGCCAAGCGATCTCTGCCAGGCACTTACAACTGTTGCTCACAACTGACTCCTTGGCACTTCCCTCTGTGGAATTCCTAGCACTTATCCCCTTCCCTGATCCTTCTCTCTCCCTCTGCATTTGCATGTTCTGAATGCTCACAAGGCCTAGTAGAACCGCATCTTTCCTGTTCGTCAGTTCATTCTATTTGCCTGTTCCCATGTTCCTTCCCCTTTGCCCTGTGGGCGCTTTTAAACACAATTTCCTGAAGGATAAGTGCCTTGCAAATGCACAATAAATAATAAATAAATAATTACACTACCGGTCCAGGAGACATCATCCCATCCAAACTAGTATTAAATAATCCTAAAGCATTCATCCCTTTCTTGACGTGCTTTTGAATGTATCCTTTAGTCAGAACTCTGTACCGGATTCTCTCAAGCATGTTGTAGACACCCCACTGGTAAAACAATCTGGACAAATCCAAGAGATCCCAACAATCTGTGACCCATTACCAACACCCAATTTCTACTAAAGATTGTGGACAAAGTGGCAACTACTGAACTCCAATTACATCTGGAATGCTCTTTCACTCCAATCAATTGGGTTTTAGAGCTGATCATGGAACTAAGAGTGCCTTTGCCAGATCTGCAAACCCACATGTTGGGCACTCTGGAGAGATGTGGGTCAGGGCTGCTGATTCTTTTAGACCTATCGGCCGCTTTCGATCTGCTGGACAATGGATGTCTCTTGAACACACTAGACTTGATTGGGGATTGCTCAACGGAAGTGATAATTTGGATCCAGTCATTTCTGAGCAATAGACAATCTTGTGTATGCTGGGGCGATGCCAGCTCAGAAACGGAACACATTGACTGCAGAGTCCCACAAGGAGCCTGTTTATCAGCAACAGTGTTTAATCTATATATCAGACCTCTGTGCGATCTCTTAACAACTGCGTGGTCCCACTTTACAAACTACGCAGACGATACTCAGTTTATTCTGAGCGGATGCTATAGTACAGACACAGCTAGACTTGATTATATTTATGGACTAGTTAAGAATTGGATGTCCACAAATTGGATGTGCTTAAATAGCACTAAACTGAGCTGTTAATTTTTGGCTTCACTCAAGCAGAGGCAAACTTAGTCCAGAGTACAAAAGCCTGAATATTGCTGCATCCCCATAGATGTTATTGAGAAGGTCAAAACGCTCGGAATCTACCTAAAGGCGTCTCTTGGATCTGAAGCTCAAGTAGATGGAGTGATTAGCAAGGCACAGGACAACCTACGGGTGCTAAAACATGTCAACCCTCTCTTGTCACTCAAAAACCCAGATACCTTAGTTAGGGCAATCATCATGCCCTGCATTGATTATTGCAATGCCCTCTTAGCTGGTGCCAACAAGAAATGCCTGAATAGGCTTCAGGTTCTCTAGACTGAGGCGGTTAGAACTGTTTGTGATATTTCAGGAAGAAACCACGTGAATGAGGTCAGTAAAAAGCTTCTCTGGCTCACTGTACCAACTGGAATACAATTTAAAGCTCTCTCTTTGGCACATGGATGTATTCGTGGATGTGCGCCTGGCTACCTCAAGAAGCAAATGAAACTCTACGCCCCAACTAGATCACTTCGATCTAGCTCCAAAGGAAAATTGGAGGTTCCAAGATTTAAAAGAACAAAGGGCCTTGGGTGCTCCTTCTTCATTCTTGCAGCTCAAGCATGGAACACCCTTCCCACAGCACTGCAATTAGAAAATCGCTTCTTGTGTTTTCTGAAGCATTTTAAGACTTACTTATTCGAGTAACCTCCCGCTAGTGCTGACTTTGTTCCTTGATGCACTCGGTAACATCTAAGGGAAACGATTAGTCATTTAGTCACTTACTGACGATATTTTGTGTTGTCCTGGCCAGTCCTTTGTGTCTGTGTGGGCCCTGATGCCTGCGGGCTTCAGCACATTGTAAATAAATAAATAAATAGATCATGTGGCAATAGGGGTGACTGCTGCAGTCAGTCACCCCCGTAACAGTATCTTAGAGGGCTGCCCCTGGTGGTTGAATAGGGACATGTCTCCTGATAGTGTATGGGGCCTGGCCGCACTTCTTGTTTCTGGGTGGCCCCAGCCACCATGTGAGATGACCCGAGCAACCATGTGACCCACACTGTTTTAATGTATTTGGATGGCCACCTGCCCACCTGGTTGTCGGCAATCACTGCTGCAACCAGGAACACTGGTAGACTTCATGGTGGCACCATAAGCTGGAGGCTCACACACACGTCACTGCTGCACCCACAGCCACATTTACATTCCTCTGGGTGGCCTGTTTCTGTGGGGACTACCCGCATAACCACTGCGCCTCATGAGACATCTTTACTTCAGGCGGCATCCCCATTGGTGTGGGGACGCTGCTGCTTTCACTGCTGAACCCGGGTACCATCTTGGAGTCAGGCGGCATCTATTTAGAGTCAGGCTGTAGTAATTGCCGTGATCTGTGGCCTTCTTGCCCCACCCCTCTTCTTTGTGTCATAGAAAAGCAGGGGATGGGACACCGGTGATTCACCTGGGCTGCCTTGTTGTGTCTTTTTTTTTTTTTTACTTATCCTCGCCTGACTTGAGCTGCCCGGCAAGAGTTTCAGAAAGAGCCCACCTTGCTTTCCAAGAAACACTTGTGTGTAGGCGCGTTACAAATGCCATATCATATCATATCAAGAGGTGGGCTGCATGATCGCAAGGTCTGGCTGCTTGATTCGGGCCGCCCCCTCACGTTCGTTGGACTGGGCAGTCCATCTTCGGCCTGGGCGCGCGCGCACACACACACACACACACACACACACACACACACACACACACACACACACACACACACACACACACACACACACACACACACACACACACACACACACACACACACACACACACACACACACACACACACACACACACACACACACACACACACACACACACACACACACACACACACACACACACACACACACACACACACACACACACACACACACACACACACACACACACACACACACACACACACACACACACACACACACACACACACACACACACACACACACACACACACACACACACACACACACACACACACACACACACACACACACACACACACACACACACACACACACACACACACACACACACACACACACACACACACACACACACACACACACACACACACACACACACACACACACACACACACACACACACACACACACACACACACACACACACACACACACACACACACACACACACACACACACACACACACACACACACACACACACACACACACACACACACACACACACACACACACACACACACACACACACACACACACACACACACACACACACACACACACACACACACACACACACACACACACACACACACACACACACACACACACACACACACACACACACACACACACACACACACACACACACACACACACACACACACACACACCCCCCCCCCCCCCCCCCCCCGTCTGTGTCTTCATTTCTAGGGTTTGCCCTTACTAGACCAGCTTTTTCTGGTAGAATGCTGGCAGTGACGTTGCAGACTTTTCTTAGAGCAAGTAAGGCCAAGGAGTAGACACAAGCAGAAGTCAAGTTTGCTGACCACAAGGGTGGGGATTAGAGGTTTCATAGACACCCAGTTTCTGAATTTTGAGATGGGCAAAATGAGCAGCAGATTCATGATAGGGGTCACTATCAAAGCGGACCCCACGGTTGCGAGCCTTGTGCGATAGGGTAAGAAGGTCTGACAGGAAGCCAATAGGAGTGGCGAGGGGTGGGATTGCAATGGAAGCCAGGTGAACGACGACTATTAATATTGAATAGTTCAGCATGTGACAGTGACAGAAGACAATCCACTCAATGAAATTTGAATAATGGGGACGGAGAGAAACTGGGTGATGGTTTGCTGGGATGTTTGGGTTTCTTATAAAGGGGTAGGACAGTTGCAGACTTGAAGGAGGTAGGGGAAGAGAGAGGTGAAAGCATTCAAAGAGATGAGGGTACATGATTGAGACTAATTTGAATGTTTGATGAGCAAATGGGATGATAGGACCAAAAGATTGGATGACTCTGCGATGGATGTGTACTAATTCTGTAGGAGAGATAGGGGAGGAAAAAGCCAAGAGCGGGAGTGGTGGTGGACAGAAGAAGTTGAGGGAGGGAGTGGAGACCTGTGAAAGTGTTATATAGTTTAGTGATTTTAGCATAAAGGTAGTGAGCAAAGTCATTAGCAGAAAGGGAGGCAGCAATGATTATTGGCTTAAGAGGTGTGACAGAGTCCAGTACAAGGGTGAGGGAAGCAAGATATTTTTTGTTGGCTAAAAGTTGGCTGGGGGTCCTGAGCATTGTAAGTCATGAAGGATGTTTGTTTTTTGGGTCTGGATTTCAGAGGTGATATAGGGTTAAGGTTGGGGGTAAGATAGTGTTGATCAAAGGAAGTCGTAAGTTAATGTGGTAAAAAGCATAATCAATGGAAGAGGCAAGAATAGGTGGGAGAGACAAGAGAGAGGTGCTCACATCATCAAGGAAGGTGCAAGGAATTCTGCTTGAATTTCTTCTTTGTAATTGAAGAGTGGCAGGAAGAGTAGAGGGCGGAGGGACAGTGTAAGACAGTGTAAGAAATTCGAGCATCCGCACGGTAGGTGTGCGTTCACCTGGGTTTTTAATCCACATACCTTTTCCTATGCTCACAGCACGACAAAATCATAGACCTGTGTACTCTGGGTGGACACACCCTACTGGCACGGAGCGCCCTGTCAAAATTAGTTGGGGTATAACAGCAGGAGTACACAATCCATCTCCGGAAAGGGGAGGACCAAACCTTCCCCCTGCCATGGCCAGCCTTATTAACTAAAAAAGGCTCCATAGTTCCGCCCTGCAGCTGGTAGCAGCGATTAGCATACCAATTAGAGGGTACTTCAAACAGGCCCACATGGGGCCTGGATGCAGAGGTTAATAAAGGAGACAAGAAACCCCAGAAACCTTTCATATGTACCTGTGTCCACCTGAAGCCAGCTGCCACCCTCTGTATTGATGACAGTGATTCAGCCTCTGTAATATACAGATGGGCCACCATTTTGGTGAAATGGTGAGCCCCTTCTTTTTTTGCCATTTCTTGTTTGCTAGCTGTTTCTGAGGTCTTCCCCTAACATTCTAGGTGGGAACAACATCAGTGGATGTTTTGTCTTCGGCAGGAATCGTTTGGATTCCCCGCCCAGGCTCCAGAGTGTCTGAGAAGGCAAGAAGCGAGGGAGCGTCCAAAACTCTGCAGCCCTCTGTCTCTTTCGCTCCTTTCCTGGGCAAATTCCCAGAAAAACTGGTCATCTCCCAGCTTATTCTCCATACTGAATCTATTGGTTGTCTTCATGACAATTAGTCTGGCTTCAGAGCAGCCAGAGGCACAGAAACCTCGTCTCCTGAACACCAGTGAAGAACGGTTCTCTTATCTTGACTCCAGCCTCCCTTCTGTTCTAATCCTCCTTGACCTTTCCTCTGCATTTGACACTGTCAACCACGCCATCCTGATCAATCGACTTCGTGAGAACCTGGGCATCACTGATCAGGCCTTGGAGTGGTTGATCTCCTTCCTCTTGGACCTTCCCTTCCAGATTGTTAGGCAGAATCCTGTGCAGTGCCGTTAGGGACCACTACACACAATTAAGACTACAGGTGGTAATACAAGTTTTACCTTTGGTACAAGCCTATACTACTATGTTAAAGTGGTAGCAGTAGCGGAGCGGCCAGGCTTATCTCAAGAGTATATGAGCAGTAGCAGAGATTACACAAATGGACCACAATTACTGTGACTCAAGCAAACACTGACTCAAGGTTTCAAGTAAAAAATATAAGTACATTTATTTTTAAACCGTTTGTTATAAACACAACACTTCTATTAATTCAAAACCACACGTAAAATATACTACAACCAACCAATTCACTTTGTACGGTATAACTTCAAGGTAAGTACCCTATGTTTAACGGACCGGTGTTGTGGAACAAAAGACGTTACCGGGAATACATATGCCATTACTTTTTGACAGTAATGACAGTTCGGTCTTACAAAAGAAACGCGTATCCGCGACAAGAAATGTTACCAGGGCAAAAACACACTTAGCACCTGAGTTACCCAGAGAGAGTTGGGGTGCAAAAATCATAAGCAATACTTTTGTCAAAGCAGACAGAATCAGAGAACACTCATGGACAGAAATTCAAGAGTCAATAGGCCGGAGCCAGTATCAAGAAGAACTGGGTTCCTGTTGTCGAGGATCACACAGTCGGACAAGATTCAACATAGCCAGGAGTATTTAGATATTGTCAATGGAGGAAGTAAAAGTTATAAGAAGGAGGGAAGATGAGGGCAAGCCTTGTAGGAGGAGAAAAGGGATTCACCCGAATTCCTCAAGCAGAACACAGTAACTTATTCATTGAAGAAGCTGGTGCCACGGCAGTTGTTCCTGGTAGTTGCCTGCAGACCCACGGTTCCTGGAGCTTTGACAAGAAGGAGGACGTCTGGAGGGGTCAGCACCACATAGGGATGAAACCGGCAGCAGCGACGGTGAATAAAAGGTGCGCTCCTTAAAAACAGGAGAGGCTCTTCAGATGGCTATCCGGACCACTACAGCAATGTGCAGTGATTTCGACCACAAAGAGGATCTTCTGGATGTAGCAGATGAGCTGGTTATCCCCACCAGGCTCAAGGGAAGAATACTCCCGACTGGATCTTCTCTGGTCGTCGAAGGGTAGATAGCTTAGGACTGCAGAAGGGCTACACCGGGACGGGATAGTTGCAGCAGCCGACTTCTTCTCAGCTTCTCTTCAAGTTCCTTGTAGTTCCAGTGAACAAGAACACTATCTTTGTAATACTCTTTAGTATTATCTGGGCTTGAGTTATAGACATCTAAGTTCTGTTGTTCTCAAAGACCCAAGGACACTAAAGAAACACTAGCTGAGACTCGCATGGGCTCATCAGCTAGTAACTGAAAGTTTCCACTGGCTATAGGTACTTCATCCACCTGGGAGAAGGCTAAGGAGACAGTGTGGACCCCTGAAGGTTTACCCTTACATCTGGGATCTCCTTTCACATGGTCAGTTAACCCACAAACAAAGCATTTCCCAAATGCTCTCTGGAATGGGGGCTTGTTCTGGCCTCCGTCTGTTTTGGGACCGGTTTTCCTTGTGGCTTACCCTGGTTGTTTGGGGCCCTCTTTTGGATTGGAATTATTGGAATTCTCTTTGTTGTCTTTCTTTGGCTGCTTTCCCTCATCCTTTTTCTGAGCTACCCCAGAATCCTTGTGAGTAGCCCTGTTGACAACCCACAAGTCAGCAGCCTTAGCTAGCTTCTTAGGTTCTATCTCCTTTGAATCAGCCAAGTGCTGTCTGAGCTCAGGAGAGCAGACATCAAAAATAGACTCCAACATTACAAGATTCCTCAAACCTTCATAAGTGTTCACTTTGTAACCCTTAACCCAACCATCTAAGTTTTTCAAACATTCATACACCCAGGTAGCCCAAGGGGTACTATCATGCTTTTTGAGGGTTATAAACCTCTTAAGATACTAGCAAGGGGGTCTTCCCAAATCTAGCTGTTAATGCTAGCTTCACACACTCATAATCATGTTTATCCTCCTCCCCCAACTCCATTACAGCATCACTTGCAACAGGAGGAAGCCTAGAGAAAAGCCCCGGAATCAGCTGATTCCCTGAGATACCTTGAATCCCATGATTGTACTCAAACATTGCTAACCAATCCAAAACATCAAGTTTAGTCTCATACATACCAATCATTTCCTTTGGCATACGGGGTCTCTTAGGCCTGGAAGACCTAGAAGACTCTGGGAGAGAAGCATTTTCTACAGACAATTTATTCATCTCTAGTTCATGATTCAGCTCCATTTCTCTGATCCTTAACTCTTGATGTTTCATGGCAGTTTGTGCATCAATACGTTTCACTTCCAATTCAAGTCTCATTTTCTCAAGTGCAATAAACTCAGGAGTAAGTGTAGGACCTGTGGGGGTCCCTGTGGACAGAGGTTGTGCTTTCTGAGCAGGCAAAGGAGTTGTAAGGTTTCCTAACAAGGACTCATCTACTTCTTCTAAAGTAACACTCTCAGAATCAGAAACATCAGTATCCACATTTGCTGGAGGGGCAGGCCCTTCTGACCCACTCCCCAGACTTTGTTTTCCCATTAACTTTGCAATCAATTCCGATTTTTTTCCTTTACCAGAAAGACTCCTCTCCCTACACATGGTTCTCAAAACCTCGGCCGTGTAGTTTAAGAGACCCTCTTCAGTGTAGCTTTCCATATTTGACATAATTTCTCAATTGAATAGAATTAGTGGTGTTTAGCCTTGTGGTTAGTTGAACCCAAGCAATAGCAGCACTCTAAGTGTAATCACTCTACTTCCAAATCTTCACTGCTGTACACCAGTGTTAGGCAGATTCCTGTGCAGTGCCCTTAGGGATCACTACACACAATTAAGACTACAGGTGACAATACAAGTTTTACCTTTCTTACAAGCCTGTACTACTATGTTAAAGTGGTAACAGTAGTGGGGCAGCCAGGCTTATCTCAAGAGTATATGAGCAGTAGCAGAGATTACACAAAGGGACCACAATTGCTGTGACTCAAGCAAACACTAACTCAAGGTTTCAGGTAAAAAATATAAGTACATTTATTTTTAAACTGTATGTTAGAAACACAACACTTCTATTAATTCAAAACCATACGTAAAATATACTACAACCAACCAATTCACTTTGGCCCTCATTACGATACTGGCGCTAAACCATGGCGCTATTAGCACCATGGTTGGTGCCGGTATCGTAACGAGTCCGCCAATGTTCAATGGGGAATTACCACCCTATTCCAAGGTTGGCGGGGCGGTAATTCTCCATTGAACATTGGCCCTTCCCCATTCCCATTTTTGCCCCATAGGGCTCAATGGGACTGGGGAAGGCGGTAAGTACGGTACCGCAAATTGTGTACTACTTTAACGGCTAGTCTAGACCAGCCGTTCAGGTCGGGTCCCGCAAAGGGACCTCGTAGTAAGGCGCTAAGTGTTTAACGGCACCGCAGCCTTTTACGGCACCATTAAACACTTAGCGCCAGGGTCCTAAAGAGGGCCTTTGTACGGTATAACTTCAAGGTAAGTACCATATGTTTAACGGCCGGTGTTGTGGAACAAAAGATGTTACCGGGAATACACTTTTTGACAGTAATGACAGTTCGGTCTTACTAAAGAAACACATATCCGCGGCAAGAAATTTTACTGGGGCAAAAACACACTTAGCACCTGAGTTACCCAGAGAGAGTTGGGGGCAAAAATCATAGGCAATACTTTTGTCAAAGCAGACAGAATCAGAGAACACTCATGGACAGAAATTCAAGAGTCAATAGGCCAAAGCCAGTGTCAAGTGGAACCGGGTTCCTGTTGTCGAGGATCACACGGTCAGACAGTTCAAGATTCAACGTAGCCAGGAGTACTTAGATATTGTCAATGGAGGAAGCAAAAGTTATAAGAAGGAGGGAAGATAAGGGCAAGCCTTATAGGAGGAGAAAAGGGATTCACCCGAATTCCTCAAGCAGAACACAGTACCTTATTCAAGGAAGAAGCTGGTGCCACTGCAGTTGTTCCTGGTAGTTCCCTGCAGACCCACTGTTCCTGGAGCTTCGGCAAGAAGGAGGACGTCTGGAGGGGTCTGCACCACACAGGGATGAAACCGGCAGCAGCGATGGTGAATAAAAGTGGTGTACTCCAGAGTCCACAATCACAAAAACAGAGGAAATACACATGCGAAAACATGGGTAAGAATGGGGGAAAAGCTCACACTCTTACCAAGTGAATAAAAAAAAACTCCAGAAATCAAAAACTCCAGAAATCCACCAAAGCTGCTGGGGGACTCACTAGGTGAGGGAAATTAGCTATATAATGAGAATTCTCACTAACAAAGATCCATCTTGGGTCCTTTCTCTCCACCACCTCCCTCGCCACATGTGGTGTCCCCCAGGGCTCTAACCTCTCTCTCTAGCTCTTTAATGTCTACTTGGCCTCTTTCGCCCATCTGATCTCTACTTTCTCCTCTAACTTCAGGTGTTAAGCAGATGACACACAGATCTCGTTCAGGCACCCCTCAGCCTCCTCTTGTCTCTCGCTCATTCCTGACTGTCTAACCGTGATTGAGGATTGGTGTGTCTCCAACAATCTCTGCCTTAATGCCAGTAAGATGGAGATCGTTCTCATTGGGAACCTGCTCCCGCTTTCCCTCCTCTCACTCTGGCAGCCCTCCTTGGGCCCACTTCCTTCACCTTCCTGTGAGGCATAAACCTTGGTGTCATGTTTGACTCCACTCTCTCCTTCTCCCCTCACATCTCAGACTTCACCAAGAAGTTCCACTACCAGCTGCACCTCTGCAGAGGTATTCTTGCTTTTCTCACTTCCCCCAGTAGCTCACTGTCTCCAGAGCCCTGGTTCTCTCCAGGCTGGACTACTGCAACAGCCTCGTTCTCAATCTGTCTTCCTCTACTATCCACCCCCTGCAACTAATCCAGAAAAGGACTGCAAGACTTATCCTTGGCCTCAAGCCCAGGGACCGTATCTCTCCAGCACTGAAACCTCTCCACCGGCTCCCTCTGGCTGCAAGGATCAATTTCAAGACCCTCTGCATCATCCACAAGGCTTTCTGGGGCATAGGCCTGCACTGCATCCAACTCTCTCTTCCAAAATACCTTCCTTTTTTAGCACTACATCAAACCCTGTGAGGATCAGACACTTCGCTAAGCAGAGAATGGGGGATAGATCTCTCTCTTCTGCAGGTGCCTCCCTCTGGAATGGCCTCCCTGTCGCTCTCAAACTTTGGCAGGACCACCTGAAGCTCCGAAAGCAGTGCAAGACCTTCCTATTCTCCTCTGCTTTCCCTCTCTCCCTGCCCTGCTGACCTACCTATGCATCTATGTACCGACTGGTTGCCTGGCTACCCTTTAAGGGCAACGGGTACCAGGCTCCTACATGATCAGTCTCTGCCACACTGCTCGGGCTACTGCGCACTTAAGGGCTGTAACTGTAACCTCTACAGTGCACTGCCTCCCTGCACTTACATAGAGCCACGCAGCCCTGGTTGCACTTGTTCTGAGCATTGCTGCCTTGATCGCACTTCCCCTCCCTCTCCCTGGCACTTCCTAATCTCCCTCTCCCCTACACTTTGGCCCTGTCGCACTTGCACGATCTGAATGTCTGAAGGCCTAGTAAGATTGTTCGTATTGTCCTCCCTCTGTATTCTCCCCCTTGTCTTGTTGCACGTAGAAACTCTTGTGTACAGGCGCGTTATAAATGACATATCACAGCATATCATGTCTGGGTCTGTGTGTTCATTGTAGTCCACCCAGCAGGGGGATCCCATTCATAAGGTACGAGAATGTGGTTTGCAGGAGACAGAAATTCTAGTCCATCCGCAGCTTCAAGTGAGACCTGCTGCTTTAATCAGGAACCACTCAGAGCTCCATTAACCAGAGAGAACCTTTGGTCCACAATAGACAGGAAGATGGGTGGGACTTAGCATCACATGTTTTTACCCCTTTGTCTTTCCTATTGCAAAGCACTCTGGTTAGGACCTCAGGCATATAGGAGATTGTTGGTGGGGACCCAGGGTTGGTTCATTAAGGAAGGCTTAACCTACACCAATCACTGTGGCCCATTTGGCCTTAAAAGAGGGCAGAGTCCCTCTTTTGACAGATCATCTGAAGACTTTGCAAGGGGTAGCAAGAAGAAGTCATCATTGGACCATGGCTGAAGGTACAGTCTGCCTTACATCTTCCGTCAGTAAAGGAAGGCCAGGATTTCCAAAGAGAGAAGCAAGACCCTCCCCTAAACATATCCCAGGGAACAGAGGGCGATCCGAAATCCAGAGGACTCTCTAGCTGCTTCATAACCGGTACCCAGCCAGCACACAGCATGCCATGCTAGGCTTTGCAGCAAGCTTCTTAGGTGGAAAATGCCAGAAGGTCTCTTAACCAGAAACCAAGGTCAAGGCAGCTGCCTGCAACATACTCCTCAGCTTTGGCCCGTCTGCCTTAAAGGTTGACACAAGCCCAGTGAAGAAGCTGGGAAAAGTGCCTCGACGATCATCTACCGACGTCCACCTTACAGGACATTGGCGGGCCAGTCAAGTTCCTCGAACAGCAGCCGACTACAACGCTGACCGTTGTTACACCACAGTTGTTTAAAGACTTCCAAGATGTCTCTACCAGTGCTTCAGAACTGCTGACCAGCAGTGAGACAATGATTCCTGACCCCATGACCCCATGTAGGCCAGCCTGTAACTGTTCATCCAGCTTCGCTTGCCGAACTGTCTTCCCGCCTTCCCGCCTGATAACCGCAGCTGACTCCCATCTTGAACTCTGTCACTGAAGCCTGCAAAGTGCACTGACACCGACTCAACCCTGTGAAGCACCAAGAACACCTACAGAACAAGGTAAATTGTTGTACCCCCCTCAGCCCCCCGGTCCTTCCCAGAAGCCCCCTAGAGACATTTTAAGACCCATTGTTCCCTTTGTGCTGAAGTCAAGTAACTGTGAACTGTTGAGATTGTTTACCATACCAACAACCCTCATGTTGGTATCCAGGGTGCATCTCGTGTCCTTCTTTGAAACTGTCTGTCCTCTGTATTCCTTTGCAGGTTGGGTTGTATTTTGTAGTGTCGCTAGAACTGGCTGTTGTGATAAGTAGATATTTCTGACAGGACAGTCCATTTTATCATTTGGTAATAATTGTATCTTCGCTGTGTTGCTTTTAAACAACGATCCACAACCTTTCGGAGATAAACCTGCCATTCCGTCCACGTTACCAAAATTGGACCAGGAGGTTTATAATTTGTTTGTGTTTCCAATCTGTTCAGATCCCTTCTTGTGTAGTATAGGTGTAGGGCTGATTGATGGTTTAGAAAACGATATTCATCCTTGGACCACTGGTGCCCCCGGAAGTTTATTTGTGACAATACAGAGGTATGAAACCGAACAAGGGAGCGATCAGAAGGAGAAGGGTCAATGGGGAAGTCAGAGGAGGAGTGAATTACAGAGAAAGACACGGTCACAAAGGTTCCCACTAGAGTGAGAGTGATAGGCTGTTTGTGGATGGAGTGGTCAGGAAGGAAGGAGTTAGGTTCTGCAGTAAGTGGCTGCGTTGGGTTTAAGATGGTTAAAGCCCATCCAGCATGGCAATGGAGATGTTGGTGGAAAGCGACTCAAGGAAGAACGTTCAGGTCAGGAAAGAAGGAGTTCAAGTACCAGAAGGCAGCAGGACGGTGTTAAGGGTTTTAATGATAAGGAGCCCCAATCCTCAGCCTTCCCCAACAGGTCTGGGAGAGTGGGAGAAGGTAACAGAGTCATTGTGGAGAGCAGCTGGTGTAGCAGAGTCATGAAGGGAGATTCAGGTTCCTGCGATAGCAAGATGTGAAGGATGAGGGTGTTGGCGAGGGATTGGTCATTCCACGGGCCACGCTTTACAGTGTTAGGTGCTGGTGAGAGAAGCAAGTATTCTGTGGGCATTATGTAGTAGGTAAGGGAGTTAGATGAGGTTGGAGATCCTGGGAGAACAGGAGCATGAGGGGTGTGGATATTGGGGAAGAGCATGGAGGTGTGGAGGTCGGAGAGAGAGATAGAAGTTAGACACATTTGTAGCTGAAGACTACGATAGAAGGGGCGGAGAAGAGTGAGTATACGGAGGAAGGGAGTGAAGTCGTGGTGCACGATGGAGGGTAAAAAGAAATAGGCAAGTGAAGGAAGTAGAGGAAGGGACCAGACCAAGAGAGTGAGCGAGCAGATGGGTGAGCAGAGAGGGAAGGGGAAAGCTTGCTTGCACTGCAGGTGCCGAGTTGGGCTAGAATGGGGAAGCAGACAACCAAAAGGCAGTTAGCAGGTCCAAAACTGGGGTGTCCCTTGGCAGTACTTACAGCAGCTCTGTGTTAAAAGGAGAGTCAGTGGGTCAAAGGAACCCTATTTGTGGAATCAGGAGTCGGGCGAAGGGCAAGCACAGTGACGCCCTGGCATGAGCAGGGGGCTCTGGTCCTTGGCCCTTTCTGGCCTAACAGTCTCAAACAGGGTGTTATCATTTACTCGGGTTGGCTCTTCGCTGAGGTCGCCCGGTGAGGCTCGCCTGAAACTTAGTAAGAAAGGAGGCGCACGCGCAGTGTGTTATGTTATCTTCTGGGAGAACTCGAATACTCTTATTCAAGATGGTTTCCAGTTTTCCTGACAGCATACAGGCAAGGTTCTTGGTGCTATAGGCCCAATAAGCTTCTTGTTGGAGGTAAGGCCCTCAAATAGAGCACGGAATTCTCTAGAATCGCAGGGTATGGCCAAAAACATAACATGTCCACCCCATGCCGCATGGCACCTAGAAGAGTTTAATGAATATACAGTAGCAAGGTAGACACATACAACCTCAGAATCAGTTTCCTTTCAATAATACACGAACGCTATTTAAAATTAAAATGGTGCCTTTTGGAATGCAATATTAAACCAATAAGTTAACACAACAGAGTGGCACAACAAAGATGAACACAACTTCTACATTTTTGGAGTCCCCATTAGTTCTCATAATCTTATGCTGAGGTCTCCTGAGTGCATCTTTCCAAGACTCTATCATGAGATGCTGCACTGTGTGTGCATGCATAGGCGAATAGCCAGCCCATTGCAGCTGCAGGGTCTTAATGGGTGTTACGCCGAGCCCTGTTGCATTTAGCATGGTCTCTAGGCGCTACTAATATTCAGCTATTAATGAAAGACTGTAGGAGCCCCTCCACTTGGCCAGCTACCCCGGGGGCTGCAGAGCAGTGGAGTGGGAGGAAATGCACTTACACACTCCTGTTCCCTGCAGCAATAGATGCCCACCCTTCCTTATGTCAGAAGAGCATCAAAGAGCACTTTGTAGTCCTTTCTTAATGGCGATGCCCAGTGGCGGAGTCAGGTTTTGGTGCTGGAGGATGGGAAGGAGGGAGGGGAAGTGCCGCTCAGAGGGGCGGTGCGCGACCAGTCTGTGACTGTGTGAGTGTGTGACAGTGTCAGACAGCATGGGCGGCCGGGCCGCAGACCCGGGTGTGGCGCAGTGGCGCACCATGGTAACATTTCAAAAAAATAATAATATGGCAGCCACAAACTTTACCCAGCGGGAGCCAAGAGGTCACACTGGGGACCAGTTTGAAGTTGGGGGATGGGGGCACACCATCCCTAAAGCCCCACCCCCCCGCCCCCGCTCCCGCTCCCGCTCTGCCACTGGCGATGCCTCCGGTAGTCCTTCTTCGCTTTTGATTGTTCCCGATTGTGTTTTACTACTTAATTGGCTTGTGATCCCGCATGGATATCAGTGCTGCTGAAACCATTTTCGGCGTCGGGATGCTGGCCAGGGGCGCCCCCTCTCCAAAATCAGGGAGATGTGGATAATCTTGATGCCTCGAACCCACGAGTGGAGTAAACGAGCACACTCCGTCCCCAAAACCGTGCCCTGGACTGGCTTCACCTTCAGCCATGCTGCCAACCTCTCTTGGATTTGCACCTCGTGTGGTGCCCAATGCCAAAGCTGAAAATAAGCTATGGCACATGGGTCAAGGGGTCACCAAGACCTGAGCGGGGAGGGGAGCTTGGCAAAATATATATTGGGTGGCATTCAAGCACACAAAAGGTTCAAGCTCATTTTTCTAAACGTGTAAGCAACATGTGGTATGGGCGGCTGCTGTTTTATTCAGGCGGTGTAGCCCATTCCCCAGACACAAAGACCCTTCTGCTGAGAACGCATCAGAAGCGACCACTGGCAGCGGCTGACAGCCGAGTGAGAGTCTTACCAATGCCAAACACTCTGCCCTACCCCTATGAATGCCCTCATCATACACTATTTCATCTCAATGTGTACCCTATAGGTGTAATAGTGCCATGGATTCACATATGCCTCAATGGTGTCTCTATTCAACCCTTTGTTACATAGACGTGTGTACAGAAGGGAAAGGGTTAATCGTCTTATGGCGGTGGCATTCAAACTTATTGGTGCTGAGCTCCCCTTGAGTAAAAGTATTGTTTCCGCCCCCCCAAACACCCTATCTGCTTATTGTCTAGTAAAATAAGTCACTGCATTCCCCTTTTGAAGGCCCCCCATTCCCTCTTGTTGTCCTTCGGGGTCCTCTAGGACGGCCAGCCCCACAGTTTGAAGACCTCTGCCTTACAGTGATCTGTAAAGACACATCTGTCAGGGACCTCACAAACTGATTGCTTGAATGCTGCCCACTAGACCTCACTAGAGCTCACTGGACCTCACTAGACCTCACGAGCTCCACGTCTGTCATATTGCAGGGTTGCAGCCTTGCATGCAGGCAGAGCAGGAGCCATGCTGTGCAGGCGACACACTGATCTGCAGCAGAGGCGGTGGCCATCATAATGGAGCGCCAAGAGAGTGAGTGGCCACCACGGATACTGCATCATCAAAGGAAAATCAGGCAGGACCAGAAATGTAATATTGTAGCAGGTGGAACAGTAGCACTGAAAAATACCCCCAGCATGCCACAAACAGACAATGGCCACAGAACATGGCCTGGGGAGGTGGGGGGAGTTGGACATGGTAATCATCAAAATGATCTGCAAATAGCAAACAACCCAGACACTGCACGTTACCCCTCCAGACACAACAGGCCCAGTGCACACAACAAAGCACCCCCAGAAAGCTGACACGCAAAGACGCCAGTTCCTCCCGGTTCTGTGAGCATCAACAGGAGAGCACAACCTCTATCCTATCCGTCTTCCCTCCTTAACCACAGAGCCACGTGAGCGCCCGGGGACCATGCAAATGGCAGCCACAGAGCCCGTAGACCATGCAAACGACAGCCAGAGAGCCACGTGAGCACCAAGGGGACCATGCAAACGGCAGCCACAGAACCTCGTGAGCGCCCGGGGACCGTGCAAACGACAGCCACAGAGCCACGTGAGCACCCGGAGAACATGCAAACAGCAGCCACAGAGCCACATGAGTGCCCGGAGACAATGCAAATGGCAGCCACCAAGCCACGTGAGCGCCCGAGGACCATGCAAATGGCAGCCACAGAGCCTCGTGAGCGCCCGGAGACCGTGCAAACGACAGCCACTGAGCCTTGTGAGCACCTGGAGAACATGCAAACAGCAGCCACAGAGCCACATGAGTGCCCGGAGACAATGCAAATGGCAGCCACAGAGCCACGTGAGCGCCCGGGGACCATGCAAATGGCAGCCACAGAGCCTCCTGAGCGCCTGGAGACCGTGCAAACGACAGCCACAGAGCCACGTGAGCACCTGGAGAACATGCAAATGACAGCCACAGAGCCACGTGAGTGCCCGGAGACAATGCAAACGGCAGCCACAGAGCAACGTGAGCGACCGGAGAACATGCAAATTGCAGCCACAGAGCCACGTGAGCACCTGGAGAACATGCAAATGACAGCCACAGAGCCACGTGAGTGCCCGGAGACAATGCAAAAGGCAGCCACAGAGCCACGTGAGTGCCCAGAGACAATGCAAACGGCAGCCACAGAGCCACATGAGCGCCCGGAGACCATGCAAACGGCAGCCACAGAGGCACGTGAGTGCCCGGGAACCATGCAAAAGGCAGCCACAGAGCCACGTGAGTGCCTGGAGACAATGCAAACGGCATCCACAGAGGCACGTGAGCCCACGGGGACCATGACGCTATATATATCATGGTGACATAATGTAACATAACCTCTTCGGTAGAGACCTCTGCATGGAGGTTCGGGTTCACGGAAGCCGCAATTGAAAAGAGCATTTCATGTTCGATTTGGGAAGCGAGAATGGATTTCATCAGAGTTGAACATGTGTCCTTTTAATTGGGGCTCTGCACGTGTTGCAGGAATGGAACATCTGGCCAAGGCTTGGGAGGGAGAGCCTTTGATCGCTACCCTTTGTATTCGGCTTAAGAGTGCACACGTGATAATAACATGAAAATGAAGGGCCGTGTAGTCTCATTAAAACGCGTTACTATTCATGGGAGAAGAACAGCAGCCTTGCTTGGGGGGGGTTCTGTCCCATCCGATGTGAAGTATCGCCGCCCTTGCGGGGACGTGCTGGTATTGCTCCAGTAAAGGTACTGCAGCTTCCCTTCAATCAGCAGGTGTCCCCACGGAAGTTGAGATTAGTCTGCCAAGAGAGTGCATGCTGTACAGCGGAAAGTAGTGCAGCCCTGCCACACCCACTTCTGCAGGGGGGGGGCATTAACACATCACCATCATTGAAACCAGGGGCCTGCAGGTTAAACAATGATCTTTGCAGCAGATGTAGCAGAGGAGGTCGTGGGTTTCGGATTAAGAGCAATGTTGAACCCCCCCAACCCCCACGCCCGCACCCACAACAAGCAACCCGCCCTTCTCAAACTGCCCTCCAATGCCCATCTGCTCCTGATCCAGGGATAGGAATGGATTTAAAAGCTGTGCCCATTCAACTTTAGGGCGCTCTGCTGAGACTGCCATTAGGTGCTGATGCTGTGCTATTAAACTCGGAGCTGATGTTACTAGTGTGAACGCACAGCACTCCGAAAGGTCTGGAACACCCCGATTAAAGGTACAGCCGATCTGGCGGGAATCTATTGCAGCAGTTTGATGATTTCCGTACACTATGCCTGACTGAAAGCACTGATGGCAGCGTCCGCCACTGCCATTACAGTCTGTAATGTCTGCATTTGTGTAGTGGCCAGGGCTTTAAGTGGGGTAAGAAATCGAGGGGGGCCCTCATTTGGGGACATGGCTTGTGGGATGGTAACAACTACACAAAGCATGGTAAGGTATGCAAAGAAATATATAAATGGCTGTAAACATTTAGACATTTGTACGCGTACCTTACTATGGTTTGTGTAGTATGCAAGACATATTTTATAAACATAGAAATATGTAAAAGATGGCTTGGAAAGTACACACACCATAGTAAGGTGGACACACAAATATATAACATTTATATATTTGCGTGCATACCTTATGATTTGCATACTTTTCAAGTAATCTTTTTTAAGTATTTCTAAGTTTATAAAAGATCGGTTGAAAAGTGCACAATTCAAGCAATCTTTTATACACTTGGACAACAGAGGGTTGAAAACGCCTCAGTGACCTGGGGAAACAAAGGGACAGTAACTTCCTCTGGTGACCACTCGCGCGAGGTGGCTGGCACTTCTGTCAGCTTGCCTGCCTCAATGGCGGGCACATTTCCCGTCGCGGGTGTGGCTTTTCGGGAGGATAATGTGTCCTGCCAATGTTGTGATGGGACAAGGGGGCCGCAGCAGGGCCCCGGCTCAGCCCCACTTTTTGGATACTGCCAGAGCCCAGCCCCGCCCCACTTAAAGCACTGTGTAATGGAGGGTACGATATTGTACACAAGAACTTGTTACAGTCAAAGCAGTCCCTTCCTGGCGGCTTTAAACAGGGTCAGTGAGAGTGCGTGTTTTTTTTTTATTGTGCTTTTGTTAGGTGCTTATACAGTAAGTCAATTCTGTTTCAAAGCGCCCACAAGGCAATGGGAAGGGAACATGGGACTGAAAACAATAAATACAGTGGAAGATAAAGACGAACATACTATGCCTTGCGAGTATTCAGAACGTGCGAGTGCAGCGAGAAGAGGGGAAGTGGGGCTGGCGGGAAGTGCTGGAATGTCCGTGCTCGTGGGTGAGCAGCAGATGAGGTGCGGGTTAATCCGAATTAGGCAGCCCCCCCGTCCCGAGTGGTGGATACTGGGAGGATTGACTGTGAAGTGGCAATCCAGAGATGTCTCGAGGGAAAGAAAGGAATTCTTCCGTTTGATCTTGAAGGTGGATATAATGAGCCTGTTCTTATTTACTAGGACAGTCCAGGGGTTGAGGGCACAGAGCATGAAGGAGTAAAAGCGAGATTCAGCATAATAATTTGTTATTCATATAATAATAATGTGTTATTTATATAGCGCTTTTATGCAAAGCGCTTTACATAGGACACATTATTATTTTTATTGTTACCCAATCAAAATTGGTACCTAGTGCCCAGTGGTCATGGGTTGCCAGGTTAAGGACCCCCTGGGAGTGAAGAATAAAGCGGGGTGGGCAGCGGGAAATAGATCCCTCCATGTGGGGGCGGTGTGGGACTAGCGGGGCGAGAGACGATTAACCAGAGGATACATTGGTAGACAAGGAGGAGGAGTTTAAGACAGAGTAACTTTGCACATGATAGCGGTGGGTGTGGGGAGGAGAGCGAGGCTGGCAGGAGATAATGGAGGGTGGTATTGGGAGCAGTAAAACATGGGAGTCCCTTGAGGAGGGGGACACTGGGGAGTGGATGGCGGGAAGGGGATATATCCTCCAGGCGTTCAGCAGATTGAACCCGGTCGCCATGGTCATTGCAAGGCTAAATCGATGGAGGCCATGCCCAGATTGCCAGTTATGGGCATGTGGTAAGAGGTTCAGATGGACATGATATAAGAGCAGGCGAGGCAGTGGCACTGGAGACTGGGAGATGCTTCACTTACGTTTCTGAGGGGTTGAGCCGGCCCTACTGTATTTATTTATGAAAATGGAAAGAAAACGGAAAAACAGGTCTTTCTGATTAGTTCTCTATGATGCCACTCATACATCGCTGGCCAATCGCATTTCAGATTGGCAACATGGAGAGTGTAACTGATGTATACAAATAGCAATGTGCATAAATACAGAAAAAAAGTCCCAAAAATAAATATGGACGGAAATGGCAGAAAAATAAATACCATAAAACCCGAAAGCACTTAAACCCTGCTGCAAAACAGCGGAGCAGTGCACGAAGGGGACACGCGCATGGGTTTACAGGTTAGGGTGCACTGGTTCCAGAGAATCTGGGATGCATAAGGGGTCAGGAGAGGGGGCGCCTCAGTGGAAGAATTAGGGTGAAGTGCAGCAATAACCGATTGGTGATATGTTCTTCGAAGAGTAGGGTCTTCTGGTTCTTCCTGAAGTGTAGAGTGGAGGCAGTCAGTCTTAGGGATTTGTGCCGAGAATATTACAGATGGGGTGCGGGCTGTTTCTGTGGAATTTCTGCTACAGAACCCAGATTTCAGAGGTATTTTCAGGGATATGATGATACGATTGAATACCCCACGCACCTGGACTTTTGAATAGTGGGGAGGAAGCGAGAAATACTGATAGTTATCTAGGATTATCTGGTCCTCAGTGTATTTCTTCAAAATGGGCCTAACAGTTGCATTCTTGTGGCAGCCTGGGAAGGATGTACATGAAAGTGACAGTTTGATGAAAGGTGATAGGTAGGAACCCTTCATGGGTGACAGTTCCTTGGCTGCCTAGGGAGGGCACAGGGTCCACTGGCAGACCGTAGGAGAGAGAGTTTGGAAACAGGACCTGACTTGATCCAAAAAGGGGATGTGGGAGTCGGGTTTGGCCTTTCGTTTTGTGATTGTTGATCGGGAGGGAGAGGGCGGGTAGGGGCAAATACAGTAAAGTGAAGGAAGAAGGTGAGGGATGAATAAAGGCATGAAGAGTTGAGGGAGGAGAGGAAGATGATGTTAAGGCAGAGTGAATGAAGATTGAGAGTTATATTACTATACTATATTAGTACGTAGGGCTGGGCAAAATTGTGAAATTCTGTTCCGCCAGCCGTGGTAGTGATATCTTGAAGATTTTGATCCATTTCGCTGCAAGCCGTCCACCACCCCTGCGTATTGAAAAGAGCGGTGCAAACGTCCTTGTGCCGTCTTGCAAACCGAAACAAGCAGTGCAAAGTTTCTTTGTGCTGCTGCGCAAACCTACTACGAATCAACCAAAAAGCTGTGCAACGTTTCTTGTGCTGCTGTGTGAACATAGCACAAAGCAAACAAAAAGCTGCACAAAGTTACTAGCGGCGCTGTGCGAACTGAGCACGAATCAAACAAAAAGCTGAACTAAGTTTCTTGTGCCGCTGTGCGAACCTAGCATGAATCAAACAAAAAGCTGCACAGAGTTTCTTGTGCCGCTGTGCGAACCTAGCATGAATCAAACAAAAAGCTGCACAGAGTATCTTGTGCCGCTGTGCGAACCTAGCACGAATCAAACAAAAAGCTGCACAGAGTTTCTTGTGCCGCTGTGCGAACCTAGCATGAATCAAACAAAAAGCTGCACAGAGTTTCTTGTGCCGCTGTGCGAACCTAGCATGAATCAAACAAAAAGCTGCACAGAGTTTCTTGTGCCGCTGTGCGAACCTAGCACGAATCAAACAAAAAGCTGCACAGAGTTTCTTGTGCCGCTGTGTGAACCTAGCACGAATCAAACAAAAAGCTGCACGAAGTTTTTCGCTCACCCCTGTTAGTATACATGAACTTTCAACATGCATTCCTTCCTTTAATGATTTTTTAAAAACTAACATCTCTTTCCCAGTTTCCCCTTTATATGTCTGACGACTGTTGATTTCGGCTTCAGCAGAAGCTTGCTCTGCTCGCAGGTCAATACAACTCATCACTGGTGTGGCCAATAATGCTGACCACTGCAGCCTAGACGGCTACACCACAGGGTAGGCGGAGAGAGCCCTTGCTGGGATTCCAAGCAATTGCACGAGCATTCACCCACTTAAGGGTCCCTAATTGCTACTGAGCGCCAGAATGATGTTCCATTCCATAGGTGGCCTGTGGGCCAACATAGCAGGCACATGAATGAAGAGGTGGTTCTCTGCAGCCACATTGGGGTATGCCTAATGGCCACAACGTCGAGTGCTTATTCGAACCGACCACACACTACAGGACTCTTGATAGTTGTCTTTGGCCTTAACAGTCCAACATGGGTTGGATGTGGGAGCGTATTTATGGTACCCACACTAAACAATTGATTAAAGGCTTTTGGTTGAGTTTTAAGAGTGCTTTTTAGGGTCACTTATAGGCAGCGAGGCCAGCATGTTTGGCAGAAGGGCACTGTCTAACACTACTTTACGTTAATTGACCCGGGAACTTGGGCAGTGAAGAAGGATGGGCGCGACCATTCTTCCGACACAACAGACTTCTCTAGGATGCTTGTAGAAGGACAGTCCCCTGAAGTCTTCGATATCCTACTTGAATTGCTTAAGACCTGTTGAAAGATCATGCTCAAAAGGGTGCCCACGGAGGAGATGTGGCATAGTGGCTAACAATACAGCCCGGGGCTGTAGACCAAAGCATTTTTAAAGGGATCAGTAGGCTACCCTGCCTCCAAACTTTATAGATTTTAATCCCGACCTTCCTTTTGGCACATTGTGTGATCCTGGGTAAATATCCCTGCTCTCTCTTTGTATACCTGGCAACAGTTGGAGTTCTTAGATACTGTATATTGTGGGTGCCATTTGGAGAGAGAGAGAGAGAGAGATGGAGACAGAGACAGTGAGAGAGAGAGAGAGAGAGAGAGAGAGAGAGAGATAGAGAGAGAAAAGCTGGCAACTTATACACACGTGTTTTATGAAGATCATTTAATTTTGCAAAGCTCTGAGTCAGTCAGGAAATTATAAAAAAAAAACAATATATACAAATAGATGAAGGTCACCAGTCCAGGTGTTAAGGTGATTTAGCTGGTGGGGCACTCCCTAGGATTACCACAGAACCTTTTCTTTTCTTTGGGAGTGCATTTGGCATTTCCTATGGCTCATAAATGTGTCCTAAATTCAGTCCATAGGTTACACTGGCCCTTCGACCTTCCAGGCAGAGGAGCGTGTTCTCATGATCGGCCATGTAGCAAATGAGGAGGTCAAGGTCAAGTGTCTGGCCGCCATGTCGCTTTCGTGGCAGCCCTGTTAGTTGGGGATGCTATGCCAGCTGTCTGCACGTGTCTGCAAGACAGTCAACAACTTCCTTTTGCCACCTGAAGAATCATTGCATGATGTTAACCATGCTAATGTGTTTAAAGAAGCATTTAATCATGTGTAAAGACATAGCTGGCATGTGATCTTTGTTGCTGATTTTTATTTGCAAATCGCATATCTGCCAAAGTCAGTGCATTAACAGTATGCCGGTGTGACTTGCAGCTTTAACTGCACATATGATACTGTGGGGGGCAGCTGTGGGTGGTGGCAACAATGAAGCAGAGCTGCCCACTCCAATGTGCCACAGGCATGCTAGGAAGTATTTGGGCACTGGCACTTATTTTTTTGCAAATTAAGCACTGCACCCAGACTTTGTCTCTGGAGAAGTACCCTGGTGTGATGGAACTGCGTTTGTCCGGGTGATGTGCACAGCTTGTAGGTGCCCTCTCAGTATGTCTGATAAATGCTCTTTTTGGAGGCAGAGACTGCAACCGACACGGGTATGTCAAGGGGTAAATGAACATGGATATTACTTATACAATCCATAGAATGCAAAGGAACCCGTAGAGATCTAGTATGAGTTGTTATATGCAAATTCTGCAGCTGTAAATACCGACAACCAGGAATCCTGGTTTTGCAGTTGCAGGCAGGGATGTCATTTGGGAGTCGCCAGGGATCACAGCTGTTGTGGGTGGGTGTGTGCCTGTGTAGAGAATGCAACGAATGGATGTAAGATGTCACGGTTTATTACAGAGAAGACTCCAGCCAGGGAACTCCTTCCCCTACAATGAATGTGGCGCACAATAAAACACTTTTTATTTTTAATATACTGTGAATTCTTTTGAGTAGGCCTCCAACCCATCTCACACCCAATCTCCACAAACACCCTGCGTCACAATGGACTAGGTCCCAGGCCGGTGCGTATTAATAAGATATTTTATTCAATGTAAATGAGGATAATCAAAATACAACAGCCACCAAAATAGTGGCAACACATATGCAATATGCTATCTAGAGCGACCAAGTGAAAATGGGCTGTAACACTCGCTTTTGTTATTGTGACAAAACCGGAAAATAACAATTCCACACAAAGTGATAGCACATACAGTAAAGCACTCCCCCCTGCAGCCCACACCCCCAAAAATCAATTTGAACTTGATTCCTTTGAGTGGAAGGCACTGGCAAGGAGTAAGAAAATAGAGGGAAAATTGGGTTTAGGCTACAGCCCGCCACCACAAGATGGGAAGCCAGCAAATAAATAGAAAACCCGTTTTTGGAGCAAAATGGCAGAATGGGATTTTGATTATTTCTCACAACTGCTACGGGACAGAATATAAGAACATTCGTATTGCTTACACTTAGGAGATAGGCAACGTTTTAGAGAATACTAATCAGCACACCAGGGCAAAATAGAAATAAAGTAGGAAAATCGGTTTTGAAAAAAGAAAATGCAAAGGGAAAATATGGTGGCAAATGGAACTTCGTTTATACTGGGGTTTACAATGACAGGCAGCTCAGGGAAGAGGTTTAGCTTACAATAGGAAAATCAATTTTTAGTGACAAAGACAGAGGCTCATAACAGGTAGACTTCTAGGCAAAAACGAATGCTCA
The DNA here is from genome assembly GCF_040938575.1 of Ambystoma mexicanum. Classification (NCBI taxonomy): domain Eukaryota; kingdom Metazoa; phylum Chordata; class Amphibia; order Caudata; family Ambystomatidae; genus Ambystoma; species Ambystoma mexicanum. The sequence goes on along the minus strand of NC_090926.1, from coordinate 1,162,611,470 downwards.
CAATGGGAACAACGGTTTGGGTTTAATAGAACAGATGCAAATAGGAATTTGTTTGGTAATGCACAAAATACATGGACACATTCGATTTTTAGTTACAAGGAGAATAATTCTTTTGAGGCAACACTTTCATTACAATAATATTTAAATAAAAACACCAGAAACAAGATGGTTGATTTCAAATTGCAACAATCTTGAACCATGAATTTCAATGGGGGAATTCATTAATTTACTTGAAAAAATACGAAGGATTTACAACAACTGAGAGGTTTTTCAAAGGAGATATGCTAACATACACAGGGAAACAGATTCTTCTTATGGGGAGAGGACTGAATTACACTGCCAATTTGGGGTTTTCAATGGGATATTGCATGTAATACTACAAAAATGAAGTGTTTATGCAATTTAGGGCTGGGGTTATTTGCCACTTACATAGCAAACCTTGGTTTAGGATTCAGGAAAGCCAGCTGGATCTCAGGACACGCTGGACAGATAGCGCAAGGGGTCTGGTCACTGCACTCCCAAAGGTGGTAAGGTTCAGCAGCCTTCTCCCCATCCTCCTTCTCCCGTCTCCCCGGTTTTGATGTGTCTGCCCTGAGTCCTAGTACAGTCCCCCTTATATAGCAGAAATGACATCACTAAATTTACAATCTAGGGGGAGTACCCCGTAATTATCTCTGCCATCAGGATTGAACAGTTTCTCTCTCTCTCTCTGCCCCCAGTCAGGATTGGATCAGGGATTTTGGGGCACCGTCTGCCTTTCGCCTTTATTACCTTGCTTTTTTCTCAGCTCAACTTTTTGGCAAAAACTAGTTATGTATCATCACTTCATAATTGTACTAGCAACTGCCATATGCAACATATATTCTGTTTGAGTTGGTTATGGGGAATTAGATAAGCCGACCGCCATATCTGTGCGATGTACTATGGCCATGTGCCACCTTTTTGTCATTTTCATAAAATGTACAACAGTTATGAGTATGTAAGTTCTCAAGCTTGTTCCTAATTTCATTTTCCACCTTTTCATCAAATCTCATAATTGTCACATGTTCGGATCAGCCAGAAACCTGATCTAACTGGCCATTACAGTTCCCAGAGTCCAAGGTAAATTCAATTTATATCCTTAAAACCGCCTAGAAATTACATGAACAATAGCATAAAATTGAGATCCATCCTCAGTCGGATGGCTGCGCAAAATGCCTAACATGAAATAGTCTTTCAATATGAATGATGAGTGTGTCTGTCAGCAAATAGGCTGGCCGCTTCATCCCCCACAGCCATCTGTTCCCCTGGGTCAGCCTGTGACCAGAGGGTTTTTATGAGTCTCTTTGAAATTGACAATTTGCCCATTGAAATGGGTGCTACAATGACTCACACCTTTTGCCTACTTGGAAATCCCTGCATTCCTGGCATCATGTCTGCAGAACAGGGAATTATGACTCCTCCCACAGCTTCACATTTTATTACAGGATTGTTCGAGGATAGGTGTGAAATCCAGCTGGATATGGGGCTTTCATTGTGAAGTTCCTGCCTCAGCCAGAACCGTTTTTTCATGAAGTAGTGTCTCTTCACAGGTTACAGGAGTTTTGTGGGTGAAACCTTATATACATTTGCTTTGGTCACCCCCCACATCATGTTTCCCTGACATTCTCTGTGTGAGCAGTGATATCTTTTTCCATTGTGGCTTTTTAAAGCTGCTTTTATTTGCAACTCATGTGCAGTCCGTTTTTGCTTTTAAATGTTTAAAATCCTGTCTTGCAGGTCACAGGATTCTTTCATTTCTCCTTCTTGGGTGAATTTACATTGCTGCTTATCCATAGATGAGAATGGGTAGGCCCCTCTCCAGATGGTTCTTTAATTTGACATGAACCAAGAGATACAGTGAGGCTGTTTTTGTTGCAGTGTTTAGATTCTCGCCACTCATGATATGATATGATAGTTTATTTATATAGTGCCTAGACCCAATGTGTTTCAAAGCGCTTCAAAGCAAGGGAGGGAACAAGGAAAGGAAAAATACTATGACATTCTTACAGGCCATGAACAGAAAGGATGTGAAATTAACTATCTTACTGAGCCTGATGACATTTCAGATAGTACAAGAGCTAAGACATAGATAAGGAAGGGAGGGGAAGAGTGGGAATGAAATTGAAACAGACAGGCAACAACCGTAGTAGGCCCGACGACATTTCTGTTAGAGCCGGAGAAAAAGCGAAAGGTGAAGGAGAGTGGTGCAGAAAGGGAGGGGAGGAACAAAACAAGCGACTATCGTACTAGGCGTAACAACATTTCAGATAGTGCTGGTGGGGGACACAGGGGCGTTGCTAGGGGGGGCTTAGGGGCTATAGCCCCTGATCTTTTGGTTGTAGCCCCGGATAGAATCTCAGGAGCTACAGCCAAAAGACTAGCTAGCCCCCAGTCCCAACAGTTCCGACATCAGCGTAGCCCCGGGTCTTTTCCAGACCTAGCAACTCCCCTCGGGGGACAAGTAAGAGAAAGGGGAGGAGACACACGAGGCTGCTATCATACTAGGTCCAGGGACAATTCTGATAGAGTAAGTGCATAGAAGAAACTAAGGGGAGGAGGGGAGCCGATAGGAACAGGGAGAAAGGGAGAGGAGGAGAGAACAGAGAGTAAGCAGTCAAAAAGAGTGGAGAAGCAAGAGGGGAGAGTGAATACAATTGCAGAAGTCAGTAGTAACACATAATGTTGCAAGCCAGGATATAAGATGAAGATGGGAACATCATGATTCAGGGCCACCATGAGTACAAGATGCAAAGGAAGTCCAGCATGAGAGTGGAGAAAGGGTGACGCACCATGAATCAATGAAGTCCATAAAAGTCAAATCCAGCATTGGCCACAAGATGGTGATGGTGAAACCAGAATGTATCAGGACAGACTCCTGCAGAAGTAGGCTGGGGGGGAAGAGGGAGCAGGGTAGAAGAATCAAGCAAAACAGGCAACACCTGTGTGCGAGAAGGGAGGAAGGTACAAAGGAACATCACAGGGGGACCAGAGGAGGCCGGGATGTCCTGTGGGGACAGAGGGAGTAAACACATGTTGGTGCATGCTTACCTGCTGTCTGAGCAGGGGGTCAGGCCCTGGGTTCTCCTGCTCCGAACAGGTCCAAACAGAAATTGCCCTTTCTTCGTCAGTGATTCGCTTAGGACGCCCGTACGAGAGAAGAGTTAAGAGAAGGAAGGAAGAGGCAGGGCTAAGAAGGTGGGTGGTGCTTAGTCCAGGTGACCTAGATCCACTTGCACCTGCTCCCCATCGGCAAAGGAAAAGAAGCTGGAGGGCTCCTTAAGAAGGGAAAAAGAGCGGCAACCAGTGAGGCACTAGGTGTGCGGGGCTTGCTAAGTGGGGATTAAGAGCAGCAACCTGGCAGGCGCCAGGTGGGGGTGCTTGTAAAGTGTGGAAAAAGAGCAGCAACCTGGAAGGCGCCAGGTGGGGGGGACTTAAGCCAGCTGACCTAGATCCACTTGCACCTGCTCCCCATCGGCAAAGGAAAAGAAGCTGGAGGGCTCCTTAAGTAGGGAAAAAGAGCTGCTACCAGTGAGGCACTAGGTGGGTGCGGCTTGCTATGTGGAAAAAAAGAGCGGCAACCTGGAAGGCACCAGGTGGGGGATCTTGCTAAGTGAGGAAAAAAAGCAGCAACCTGGAAGGTGCCAGGTGGGCGGGGCTTAGGCCAGGTGACCTAGATCCACTTGCATCTGCTCCCCATCGGCAAAGGAAACAAGGGTGGAGGGATCCTTAAGTAGGGAGAAAGAGCAGCAACCAGAGAGGCACTAGGTGGGCCCAGCTTGCTAAGTAGGGGAAAAGGGTGGAAACCTGGAAGGCGCCAGGTGGGCGGCACTTAGGCCAGGTGACCTAGATCTACTTGCACCTGCTCCCCATCACAAAGGAAAAGAGGCTGGAGGGCTCCTTAAGTAGGGAAAAAGAGTGGTAATCAGGGAGGTACTAGGTGGGCGGGGCTTGCTAAGTGGGGAAAAAGAGCAGCAACCTAGAAGGTGCCAGGTGGGCGGGGCTTGCTACGTGGGGAAAAAGAGCAGCAACCTGTAAGGTGCCAGATGGGTGGGGCTTGCTACGTGGGGAAAAGAGCGGCAACCTGGAAGGTGGGTGGGGCTTAGGTCAGATGACCTAGATCCACTTGCACCTGCTCCCCATTTGCAAAGGAAAAGAGGCTGGAAGTCTTCTTAAGTAGGGAAAAAGAGCGGCAACAAGGGAGTCAATAGGTGGGTGGGGCTTGTGAAATAAAAGCAAAGGCCAGGCCGTTTTTGGTTGCAGTGTATAACTTCTTGCCATTCACGTGACAGGGAAAGCAAAGCAGGGCCGTGTTTTGTGTTGCAGTGTTCAAATTCTTCTGTTCATGTGAAAGGGAAAGCAAAGTCGGGCCGTTTTTGTTGCAGTGTTTAAATGCTGCGGTTCAGGTGAAAGGGACTTCTGTTTGGGGCCTTTAAATGCACCCCACATACCCCCCTCCTCTTCCATGACTCTTTGTTGGGGAAGACTAGGGCAGAGTGGGGTTTTCTTCGGTGTCATTTTCCTTCATCAGGGAGTGGGCACTTCAGTATCCCCTTCCGTCGCTGACTTTGACTTTGCATGTTTTTCTGGTATTTCTAGGCAGTGCCAAGTTCATGTGTGTCATTACCTGGCTTGTCTGGAATTCTGGTGCAGTCAGTCAAGCCATTGCTTACTGTGGCATGGCATCTATTACTAAGCTGTGTGAGAAAAAACCTAGACAAACTTGCCTGCGGTGTGGGCCGCACACCCTTAAATCCCAAATGGGTTTCAAAAAAAGTTTAGTGCTCTGTTAGTCAACATTAATGAGTCGTTGATTCTTGAGTTTGTTGGTTTATTTAAAGTGCCAGTAAGCAATCATTTTTGTGATGGGCAACATTACCCAAAAAATGGCCAATGCATTTCGGACTCAACAGTCCTTCATCGGGGCCTATCTAGTCAGCAGGTCCCGCATTGAACTTCTTCAGCAGCGCGTCTCCTCCAGTCTTCGGCTCCCGCGGCGTCCTCCCCGGTTCTTCCTCGAGTTCAGCTTGTTCCGCTCCTCGCGGGTTTAGCGACTTCCTTTCCAAAATTGGGCGCCAACGAGTAGACGATCAAGAACGGCGGGAGCTGCAGGATAAAGAGGTTCATTATCTATTACTAAGCATCTTTAAAAAAGCAAGCATGAAAAGTAGTGTTTCCTCGCTAGACTGTAGCTTGACTCTTTATTAACTGAGCATCTATGATGAATCAAGCATGATAAGTATTCTTATGGGTCTAGACTGGCTTACATCTGAACCAGTTTGGACAGGTTTTCATATTGTGACATGTCACTTTTAATAGCCAAACCAACAGGAGTATGTTCTTACATAGTAGTACTAGCATATATTGGCAGAGCCAGTTTTGTGCCCAGTGCCAGTGATGATACTATAAAACAACATTTTAAAGCGAACATGAGCATGGTCTTATATGGGAATACTAGCATATGTTGGTGGAGCCAGCATGGAAATGTATGGGCACAGCCAGCATGAGAATGTTTTTTATACTGGTATATATTGCAGGGACCAGCATGATAATGCATTGGGAAATGCCCTGTGCACTTTTAGTGACTTGCATCTATTGTACTTTTTTCATTATTTACCCTACAACCTACAAAATCGATTAATGGCTTTTTATGCAAATTGTTGGCCGTTTACCCAAATTTTCACAGAAATTGTGCTGTATAATGCACCATTTTAACTCATTATTCAAAACATTTTCTATGGGGAGAGAGAAAACCTCTCCTGATCCCCACAAACCCATTTCCTTTAGTTTGGGTTCCCTTGCTACGCTCAATCGCAATTGCATACTTGTGGCAAATATTAACTCCATCCAAAAAAAACAACTCACCGGCCATCGTTGGTGGCTGGTATATTTGTGCCCAGGCACCACTCCCTCCTTTCCACGTTTCGTGAAATAATGAAGCTTTGATTAAAAAATATTTACTTCTTTCACATGCAGTAGTGCATGCTCCTGCAGCGGCATAATCATCATGGACATTGCACACACATGTTGGTCTGCACCGTCCCGTGGTGTGGCGTGCCCTATGCTTTGTTAAGGATTTTGTGGGCCCCCCAAAGCTTGGCTCGCAGGCGAGCTGCCAAATTGTGTGCTACACAATTGGACACCACTGGGTCTGACAAAGGAGTAGTGTACAGTGTGTGCCTTGAAGTCTGCCAGTGAGTCCCCGAGTGAGAAGCAGCTTGTGGGTGTTTTCAATTTAAAATGACTGTGTGGTGCCAGGGATTTATGTGTGCAGCAATGATATGACATTAAATGGTGAGGGCTTGTTACGTCCTCTGGCACCCAGTTCTATGCTTAGATAATAAAAACAATGGGGGTTCTTGGGTATATTGAAACGATCTTTCCCAGGTATTGTACTAGAGCAAAGATAACATTATTAGGTGCACTCCCCGTGTGAACGCAGACCCGTCTGATGGGTTTCTTCTATCGTAGTGGTAGCTGACTCATAGATACATTTATAACCAGGGAATTTGGTTGATACTAAACCCTGGTCAATGATTTCATTGCTCGTGTAACATTTCACTACTGGGTAAACAGCAGCACGCCCCTCCCCAGGTCCGTGTTTTTTTGGCTTGTTTAACACAGCAACGCCACAGATAACATGTACTTCTGTGTCCATTGATCTATAGATGTTTGATACACTAGCTGCAGAACTGCTTAGAGATTTCGGTTACCCTGTTTCAAGTACGGCAATATGTACGTTTTACATATAGGCACCATGTCCAATCTGCAAAATTACAATCCCCAACTGTGTGCCCGTGGACAAATCACGCCTCTCTCTGTGCCTCGGTTCTTATGAAAGGAGAGCGCCTGGAAACACGGGTGCTAGACGTATCTGAAAAGTCTGAAGGTTGTTTGCCATCACTTCCCGTGGTGTCACTTGGGGGTGGGGTCAAATGACATCACTTCCTGTGATGTTATTAGGGGGCGTCTTGGGTCGCGTGATGTCACTTCCGCTACCCCTGGGATTTTGGTGGAATGACGTCCCTGCGTCTGGATCGCGTTTCCTGCCTTCCACTGCTGGCTATTGCTAATGAATGGTGTTTGGAGGGTAATTGATTCTATCTGTGAGTTTTGAGGATGGCTGTGCACATTTATGCTGCATCTCAAGCAACGAGCATGCGTTTAATGCAATGTCATGCACTTTCCTGCGCTTTCATGTGCATCGTGTCAAATGTGGCATTATTTGCATCATGTTGGGTCCTTTCTTACAGAATGCACGTGGCGCCGTGGGATGTTGGCACAAGCACACCTTTGTGATCTCACGGGTCTCATTGAGCTCCACATGTTTTTGAGAACCCACTCCACAGTTTTCATTGTCTCCAGTTTTACCCTGTCCCTCTCATCACTTTTGGACACGTTTCCCTCTGTAATGATTTTTCAATTCATTTACTTTATCACAGTGAACCTCTTTCCCTGGGAGGTAATCCATGCGCTTGATAACCTTTTCACGTCATACCTTCAACACTGACATGTGATCCCCCTTCAGCCCAAGAGAGAAAGAAATGGCCATGAGATAGTGTGGAATAGGTGGCTAAAACTCACCAGCCCACCACCACAGCGCGTGGGAGACACAAAAACCTGAATGCATCCTGCAAACCTGGTGTGGACCGGCTGAACGCCACACTTGCGGAAAGCGCACGGAAGCGTCTGTAAAGCGCTGCACAAGAAAGCAAACATGAAAGAAGTGCTGCTTGGCAGCCTCTCGCCTGCCTCCAGCCTCAGTCAGTGCTTTCAGTGGTATAAGAAATCTAGGGGATAGGAGGGACTCTAGCATGCCCTGATGCTCATGTTTGGGGGTGGGGCCTAAAAAGGGTCTGCCACACCCTCAAATAATAGAGGTGGGGCTTATGAAAGAGTCATTAATCTGACCCAATCACGTTTTCTTTATGAGTGAAAGGAAGTAAAGTCTTCTTTAAAACATACATATTAAATATAATATATGTGCTTAAAATAATGACTAAACTAATTATATTCCTATATGAAATAGAACTTCAAATCAAAATAAGTCACTGCACCATGCACCATGCAATCCCATAGATACTTTGAGTCTTATGCACCTATTAACATCATTGTAATGGCAATGCTTTCACAGAACGTGTTGCAATGGTTAAACCTGTTTGAAAGGAATCCGATTACAAATGCATTTAACTGATGTTGTAATTATAAACATGGCTGAAAGTGACATCTACTGGCAAAGACCAGTATTGCCAATCAGCTTTGTGTTTACATTACTGCAAGGGAGAGATTTGATCGGGAAAGTCAGTGCCGAGAAGCCCTGCAGAGCCCCGGCTTAAGTGCAATGTTTGGAGACTGCTCGGGCTGAACCCTGGCTAGCCCTGGCCCACTTAATGCCCTGACAGCAGTATTTTAGTACTGTGATTCCACAATTGCGATGCCCCTCAATGTTTGCAAAACCTCACTATCCTTTTCCCAATGCATAGAATCCATCCATTCCTGGATGACACACATTGACAAGAATTCCCGAGGTTTAGGCACACCATGACCTGTCAGATGTACGTCATTAATACCTGAGCATTAGGGGAGGGCTGGCAACATTTGGCCTGGGGGAACGCGTATAATTGCCTGGCTCATATGGCAGTGGCTCAAGTCCCCAATGCAGAGGCCTTAACTTCCAGAGCAAGTAACCTCCATGCCAACCTCTCCTCCTCCCACACTTTCTCAAGTAGATGCACTATACATTGAAATTACTTTCCTTTCATGCAACATATCGTTCTGTTTGTGGATTCTTAGAGAGCCAGACCCCAGGAAATGCTTGCACATGCCAAATGTACCTGCTGAAATGGGAAAGCTGGGATTTGGGCCTAGGTTTCCTCGTGTCCCAGTTTGCAATTTAATAATAAGGATACATCTAGTTTTAAAGAGGTGGCAATGCTAGAGAATGCATCGGTAGAGCCGAGCCATTGCTGAGCCTCGGGGGCTGGCTTTACTTTCAGAGTCAAACCTGAGTTGACAAGGAATAAATCCCTCACCATCCCACAACTGAAAACCCATACCTGCACCCTAACTACCCACCCTCACAACAGAAAACCCATACTTGGCACCCTGCCTCCCCAATAGTACTCAATAAATACATGGTAAACATTGTACTTATGTATGGAGTAACACCATAGAAAACAAACCCATGGGAGTGAGACTTGCTCTTTTAGAGGTACAGCGATGAAAAGTGATTTGCTCAGGATCCCACAGTGTGGAAAGTGGGGATTGGAACCCTGTCTTCTTGGTTCCACAGTTTCATATTTAGAAAGCAGGGTAGACCCCATCTTCTTTTGTTCCATTTTCAGTATTAGAACCAACAAAACACTTACTGAAAAGTTATTATTCAAGCGTTAAAGTAGTAATACATCTGGATTTCAAAGCACCGAAAGACAAACATATTAATTGTCTGTATCCTGAGGCAAAAACATGCAAGAGTGCACACAACTGTACTGACAAAGATTATAATTGTAATGAAAACTCACAAGAATTATAATCTTAATCAGTACAAATGTGTGTAATGTCAAAGCACCAAGTCACATGATAAAGCAACCTGAAATATTACAAAGAGAAGTCTTAATCGAAACATGTTCATAAAGAAAGTATGCATGGCTATATCAGAAAAAAGAAAGGGGTCCACACAGTCCCACAATCAAGTGCACTGGCATGCAGGGCAGGCACCAATCTCGGTAACAAGTCAATAAACCTACTGAGCTGCCTTTCTAGATGTGTACCGCTGTCTCATTTGCCCTATTTCCCTTACCAGTCACCCTGCAAAGTCCTTCCTTGCATGACATTCTCCATGACTCCGCCGTTCCTTAGAATTAACTTTTATTCTGCGATGGCAATGTTGTAAGTTATATGATGTTGTGTGACCGTAAGTTTCTTTATTTTTAAATGTTGTAGAAAAATGTAACAAATGTTTGAAAAAGTTGAAATCTTCAACTAAAACAAATAAAGAATAATATGCATTAACTTTCAGACCACCGTTTCCCTTTTGCTCCAGCCTTTAACTCTGAACCCAGCCCCCTTTCCTTAACCTGCACGTATTCCCTTCCCTTGCTCACATTGCTCAGTCACCAATTCCTTGACAGTCACCCACATTTTTGCCCATCATACCGAGCCCATTCCTTGCTCCTCACCACTTTCTGTTGCCTTGGCTCACATGCAGACAGTAGACTACCTTGAACTGCTAGTCAGCCTCTGCCAGACACTACAAGAAGCTGTGGTAGGGGATTTGCTGGTAATTGTGGCTATGGGGACTGCACTTTGTGAGGAGGCAGGAATGGGAGCCGGACACAAGGTTGTCATGTTTTTGTCAAAGAAATTTATTAAATGAAAATGGGTTGGAAAAGTGCCTCTCTGACCTTACGCTAAAGAGATATTTCCCTACCTATAAACCAAAACTTAGGAGCCTGTTCATGTCAGGATTTCAATAACTGAAAAGCAGTCCTTGTGTCCAAACATCCTATCCTAACCCTCGCACTACAAACAAAACAATAGAAATGTGTAAAGAAATAACTTCAACTTGATACTGTTCACAAATGAAGAAACAATAGTCCAACTAAAATGTTCTCCAAGATCGAAATCCTTGGATCCAGAGGGTGGACATTTCCCCTGGATTCGTAAGCAGGCTGACAATAGTTTCTTTAACTAACAGTCCCTTTGCATCTTACCTTGATTCAAAAGGTTCCTGTTTAGACAACGAATTATGTAACAGTCTTTCTTTAACACAACCTCCTCCTTGGTTTAGAAAACATTGTCTATCTTTATCACCAATTTCTCCTTGGTTTAGAACATCCTGTATTTCCTTAACACCAATCTCTCCTTGGTTCAGAAAACACTGTCTTTTTTTAACATTCCTGGAAGCTTTGCAAATTGCCTGGTATACATCCCTGCCAGGTCTCTTTATTCAATGCTGACTGCCTGGTGTACTCCCTGCCAGATCTTTGTTTGTGATTCTCACGTGCCTGGCGTACTCCCATGCCAGGACTTCTTATGTGTTTCAATTTCCTGGTATCTTGCTTGGTCAGGGCTTCTCATGCGTTTCACAGTTTCCCTGTATCACCAACACTGTATGTATTGCTCTTGGCTTGGTAAATGGGCTTGTGGTAAGGTTTGCTCATGATTCGCCTCACACTTGCACTTCTCCATAGCTCATTGGGGATTGTACTTTGCCTTTTCTACATTCATACAATCTTCTAGTAGTGTTAATTAATAATGGTATTGCATTCAAATTGCTATTGGCATGGTCGATTGTTAAGCGGTAATTATATAGTGCCTCCTTAGGATTTATATTGGCCTAAGCCTATTCACGCTACACTGAAAACCGCGTTGCAAAGTTCTGATTTTTGGGTTAACTTGGCCGCCATTTTATGATTCATCCGCCATTTTGATTTCCACTCGTGTGTCCTACATTCCACAATGATGGACTATGTTTTCGACTTGCAGCCAAGACTTCCGACCTTTGAGTTCTGTTAATGTTTAGGTTATCCGAGAGCCGACTGTTTAGACTGATCAAAGAGAACTTGTGCTTCATATGAACTGTCATTAAAGTGTTGTCTGCACTCACAAGCCTCATCCTTGTATAAACATTGGGACAATGAAGAACAAACCTCGAGCATATGCTTTAGCTGAACTACATTGTGAAGTAACTTGTAACAAGGCTTACCGCGGGATTCGAGAACATACATCGCTATTGTGTCGTCATGGAAATACAAACCTATGTAATCCTTTGCATGATATTGTAAAATCTGTATGTGAATGAGTCACACACTCTACACCACAAATTATTAACATGAATAGAGGCTGGACATTATTGAATGAAATTGTATAAAAGCACAAGTGTTTAGATGTTCAGCTCTCTCTCACCTCTCCTTGTCGGCTGGTACACACTGCGAGGTGTTGGGAGCCAGATAGCTATCTGTTTTGCTTTGTAAACTGTACAGTAATAAAAGATCTGTGAATCTTTTTAGCCTGTGATTGGTGTATTTCCTTTGTGGTCCTCAGCCTCGATATTTCTTTGTTCTTTCAGATGGCACCCAAATAGGGGCCCTCAAGACTGATGCCACCTCGTTGAAGAGTAGACGTGGCTATCGGACTGCGATCGGAAGGTGAGAAAAAGCGGACTCCTTTTGGATGAGATGCGACAACTCAACAGTTCTACTCGATCCGATCCCGGGACGGGGAGCACGCGGTCTGAGACGGCATCTTGACGAGGGTCCACATATCGAGGCGGCCAGTTTTGCCGAAATCACCAACTACGAGAGTCCTTTGTCCTTTGTAATCCGATTGGACCTCCCTTTGTCCTTTGAATCAGGTGAGTCGTATCCCGATTCCTACGTATCCTGATATTTGGTTGTAGAATTGTACTCGCAAGCACAATCGACGCCAGGTAACACCAGTAATCTGAAATGCCTGGGAAAGTGTCTGCCTGTTCCAGGGCATTATTCCGCAGAGACAGACAATCTTTGGAATTTGGCCGTCCGGCACCACAGGAGGGGTCGCCAGCATGTACTATGTACCGAAGTACGGTATTGGTAGTATAGTATTCAATGATATTTGGCACAGACAAACTAGACATGCTTCCGAACTTCAGTGGCCAGTCAATGGTAGTTTTGAGATTGTGTATTTAGACTCCATTTTGTTAAAGAAAAAAGTCAGACCTGCAGCATTTGATGTAATGCAAAATTGTAAAAAGGAATCTATGCAGCAACTTAAGAGTAAAGAGAAGCATGCACGTCGTCACATGTCAAATTCAGATATGGCATTATTGTATGATGAACAAAAACAGTCAGAGTCTGTTAGAAAAATGGATAGGGCTTTTCAACTTGGTATACAGAAAATATATCTGTCTAAAGATTTTCATGCCTCAGATGAGCTAATTGATTAACTCTTAAATGAACGTAGGTCTGGTGCCACTGCACCACCTCCTTATGTACATCTTCCTTCTGTCTTACCTCTTCCTGCTGTCGTTCCTCCTCCCGTAGCAATTCCTGTTCTTCCTGTTGCTCCTCCGCCGCCAGGTATTGCTCTGCTTCCTGTTGTTCCTCCGTCTGTACCTTCACCTTTACCGACTGTTACTGTTCCAGTAAATCCATCTTTGTTGCCAGTGGTAGTGTCTCCACTACCTGTTGTACAGGATTTGTCTACTCTCTCTTTCCCAAGCGGTTCTGTTCCGCTTGTAGCTGACGAAGGGGTGAGTGCTGAATCTAAAATTGTAACGTGGAACACAGTTTCCAAAGAGAAGAGGAGAAATTTGAATGCATGGGCTAAGCAATGTATAGAGAAAGGTGAAAAATCTACTGTTTTAGCTACACTCCTTAATCTAGAAAGCATTCCCGAGCAGAACGTCTTTATTGAGGGGATGGGGATACATTTGGCTGTAATGCAGAATAGATTGATGGACACAGATGTCCCACAAGGGTTGAGAGATTGTAATGTTTTAGTTTATTCAAGGGATACTGAGCAGAAAGTCCATGAGCATGTCGAGAGGGTTTTTGAGTTTAGAAGGGAGTTGGAACTGTTACAGAATGATGAAATAGTTGGTGATAGTTTGGACGCTTTTTACGTGCAGAAACGGTTCCTTCCTCCTTGTAAGTCAATGATTGAAGAAACGTGAATTTGCAGAAGGGATACGCTTAGATGGATTTCAGATGTGCCGATATCTCCCAAAGAAGTACATGATACGTATAGTCAGTATACTCCAGAAATGCAGAGGAAAGTGTTACAGGTAATGGTAGAATACCTGCAGGATGTATGTATAAAGACAAAGGTTTGTTGTCCCGCAGAATTTTTGAATATTTACAAGAGCTTTTGTGTCTGATACTGCTTCCACCACTTTAGCGCTCGATTTGACTCTGTTGCTTAGTAAATGTTCGGAGTTGCCTACTTCTCAGCTACCTATGAGAGAGGTTCCTCCGACATTAGTTCCTAAAGTTGAGATTCCGGCTAATGTCGCAACAAGGGCAGCAGCCATTAATATTGAAGCTCACTATGTATCGCAGTTTGTTCACGTCCCGTTCTCAAGACAGGAAGTGAATACTATTAGACAGTCAATTCCAGACATAAGGAAAAATCCAACAGGGTTTTACAAAGAAATAGTATCTGTTCTGCATTTGTCGGTGTTCACTTTGGGTGATATAGATTTGTTGTTTCCTGTGCTCCTACCTACTGATTTATGGAAACAAATTAGGACTGGAGATGATCCAGCAGGGTTAAGTGACACACGGGTTAACTTGGTTAGGCTAAATGGAGAAAGGAAAGCTGGTGAAAGTCCACCACAATTGATACTGACTTTGCCAGATAGAATAGTAACAAAATTGAAGACTTTGATTTCAGAGAGAAGGATTGTTTGGGACAAACTCACTGCTTGTACCCAAGGGAAATCTGAAGGTGCTACCGAATTCTTTAATCAGTTCGAACAAGCATTCTTAGATTTTAGTGGACAGGATTTAAGCACTGAGTCAGGGAAAAGATTGTTTGTGTATAAGTTTGTGCGTGGATTGTTGCCTGATATCCAGTCACAAATTATGACTTCAGAGAGTGCTTGGCAACCTAAATCACAGTCCGAAGTATTGCATATGGCTCAGTATTACGAGAATTGAGTCAATAATGAAAAAGAAAGGATTGAAAAGAAAAGGGGAGATCTAAAAACCAAAGTATTATTGCAACAGATGGTTAGAGGGCCTAGAGGTGGGATTACACAGTTTCGAGGTCAATTTGTTCCATAAAGTAATGCACCGCTGGGTCCTGTACACGCGAACCAATGTGCTTATTACAGACAAGAAGGTCATTGGCGAGCACAATGCCCGACCCTCCAGCAAAGATCGAATAACACATATGGTGTCATGGGTAGACGATCCAGATGCCGCCCTGGGGTAGGGGGTCCTGGTGAAAGCCAGTTCAGTCAAAATTCTCAGTCATTTTCGCAAGATAATCAGCAAACTAGTGTAGATAGCAGAAATATTTTTGATAATCCTTCAACTGCTTATCTTTCTGAAGATCTTGTCTTTGATGACCTATTGTTTCGTTAGGACAGCCCGAAGCAGGGTCTGGAACCGACGCCTATTCCCGTTAGATGATGGTGGGGAATAAGAAACATCTATTTTTGATAGACACAGGAGCACAGAAGTGTTCCATTGATCATTCACGGGTTCCAGACATTCTACTGTCAGGGCAGAATAACGTTTCTGTAGGGTTTTATGGCACGCCAGTGGTTAGTCTGGTTTCTCTGCCAGTACCGATTTCACTGGGGCCATTCACGGATCACTGTCCATTTCTTTTGACAACGAACTGTGGAGAGAATTTGTTGGGGTTGAATCTGTTGAAGGAATTAAATGTGGTAATCAATTGTTCTTTGAATGGAGTGCGTTTGACAATTTCACCTCAGCAATCTTCTGCCTCACAGTTTTTGACTAGACCTTTGCCTGACTAGAATTTGGCGAAGTTCTGGCATGTTTATGGGCAGTTGACGACAATGATGTTGGTATTTTGCAAATTGAGCCTATTAAAATTGTTTTGAAACCAGGAGTTAAGTTGCCACGAATTCCACAATATGAGATTACAGTTGATGGTGAGCAAGCTTTGAAGTGTATAGTTTCTGACTTTGTACACCGTGGAGTAATTGAAGAAATTGCAGGAAGTTTGCGTAATAGCCCGATTTTACCGGTGTATAAGAAAGGGGAGAATGCGATTCCGTTCCATTTCATTATCGATTTGTGCGCTATCAATAAGATTGTGGCTCCACAATTACCAATTGTGCCTGATGTAACGACGATACTCACAATGTTTCCAGCTTCTGCTACTCATTTCAGTGTGGTGGATCTTAAGAATGCCTTCTTTGGCATTCCCATACACGTGAATAGTAGATATTTGTTGGCGTTCACCCTAGGGGGACGCTCGTTTACATTCACCCGTGCACCACAAAGGTACATGGAGAGTCTGCGCATTTATAGTAGGGCTTTGAAAGAGCAACTCATACACTTGAGTTGCCTTCTACTTGTACATTGCTGCAGTACGTCGACGACCTTCTCTTAGCTGCAGACTCAGAAAGTGCTTGTAAGGAAGGCACTGTGTTATTGCTTATTCATCTAGCAAAGCATGGGCATAAAGCTTCATTGAAAAGGTTTCAGTATTGTCGACAGGAGGTCACCTATTTAGGCTATCTCCTGTCAAAGGAGGTAAGAAGATTGACACCTGAACGAATTAAAAGCATTTCTAGCATGTCTTTCCCAAATACACAGAAGGAAATCAGAGCCTTGATAGGAATGGCTTCTTACTGTAGACAGTGGATCCCAAACTTTTCACTAGTGATCAAACCAATGTCGGCATTGACAAAGAAGGGCATTTCTTTGCCACTACCGTGGAACTTGGAACACCAAAAAGCTTTTGATCTGCACAAGACTGCACTGTGTTCAGCACCGGTTTTGGGCACACTAAATATGATAAGGCCTTCCAGTTGTATGTGCATGAACATGATGGATGTGCTTTGGCTGTGTTAATGCAGGAACATGGGTGGAAGAATAGACCGTGCAGTTATTTTTCCTCCACACTTGATCCTGTTGCATGCGCTTTGCTGAGATGTTTGAGGGCTGTTGCTGCTGTTGCTGCATCTGTCAAACAAAGAGAGGGCATGGTTTTAGGCCATACTTTGACCATAATGGTACCTCACTCTGTAGAGGTTCTATTGAATAGAACGCAAACGCAACACCTTATTCCCGCACGATTAACAAGATATGAACTGATCCTATTTGCACCGCATATCCAAATTAAGAGGTGTTGGGTATTGAATGCAGCTGAATTGTTCCCTCTTTCACAAGATATTGCTTGCAGTGACAAAATGTCACATGACTGCCTTTACACCAGAGAGCAAGAAACTAAAGGCAGTTTTGATTTAAAAGATACACCCCTAAATGATCCACAAGGGGAGCTGTTGTGCAATGGCTCCTGCTTCAAACTTCCGGATGATACATCCACTGCTGCTTATGCCATCACTACACTAAGCACGATCGTGGAAACCAAGAGAATTTCGCATAACTCCGCGCAGACCGCAGAGATTGTCGCACTGACTCGAGCTTGTGAACTTTCCAAAGGGCTTAGAGTGAATATATATGCTGACAGCCAGTATGCCTTTGGGGTGGTTCACAACTTCGGTAGATTATGGGCAGAACGAGGTTTCTTGACCTCACACAGAACGGAAATTCATTATGGCACCTTGATAGTTCAGCTACTCTCAGCACTTGTGCTTCCTACTCAACTAGCAATCATGAAGTGCGCCGCACATCAGAAGGTAGTAGATGATGTAGGGAAAGGGAACGCTTTTGCTGATAGCTAAACAGACTGCTACTGATTTATATTCAGAAATGTATGCTACAAAGGAAGCCACAAATACCTGTACAGTAGATGAAGGGATTGACTCGATAAAGAATATTCAAGCTGATGCCACTCAAGAAGAACTTAAACACTGGGCTGAGGGTTTGTCAAGGTTGGATGAGGAAGGGTGTTGGGTGGACAGTTCAAAAGGAAGATGGATGCTACCTGATGCATATGTCATCACCATGGTCACAATGGCTCATGGTCCCACTCACATATGTGCTAGGAAAATCTGTAAATTACTATGATTTGTCTGGGTGAATGTCAACATCTCAAAAGCTGCTGAGCGTTTTGTCCAGAATTGTATGGTTTGCTGACAGCATAATGTGGGGAAGGGTATGACGACACCAAGGGGTAGTTTTGGTCCCCTCTCTGTGCATTTTGAAGTGATTCATTTCGACTTTGTCGAGATGGAGCGCTGTAATAACTACAAATATGTCTTGGTAGTCATGTGTGCCTTTAGCAAGTGGGTTGAAGCCTTCCCTGTGAAAGATGCTTCAGCAATGACAACGGCGAAAACCAAGCTTAAGGAATATTTTCCTAGGTTTGGTTTGCCAAGGGTCATCTGGTTGGATAATGGTCCACATATTATTGCTGCTGTTATTCTGCAAGTATGCGGGGGATTACAGATCGGTTATAAACGGTTCCATTCGGCTAGACACGCTCAGAGTGCTGGACTTGCAGAATGCCATAATGGTATTTTGAAGAATAAACTCATAAAGGTCTGTGCCAGCAATAATTTGAAATGGCCAGACGCCTTACCTTTAGCGTTACTGTCCATGCGGACAACCCCACATACTAGAACTGGACTCTCCCCCTACGAAATCATAATGGGGAGGCCGCTAAAATTTGGAACCTGCCGAAACACAAAGTATTGAAAGATGTAGAGCATTTGCTTCTTGCTAAATACTGTGGCCAGTTAACTCAAAACTTGTATTGATTTATCAACAGGTGCGAGAAGCTCTCCCAGTTAAATACGAGGGGCCAGGTCACAGAATTCGAACCGGTGACTGGTTACTCACAAAGTCATTTGAGAGAGCATCCAGCCTCGCACCGCGCTGGAGAGGGCCGTTTCAGGTCCTGTTAGCCACACAGACTGTTGTACGAGTAGCTGGCCGACGACACTGCATACACGCTACACACATCAAGAGGATACCTTTCCCTTTGCCACACGACCGAGACGAAAAGATGGAAACTACTTGCTCTGCTTCCGGTGATCAGTCGGTCTTGAACAACATCAAGGGTATTTCCGAGACTCTTCCTGAGCCCGTGGGGCCTGGGGAGACTGCTGCTTTGCCTCTGACTTCTTCTTCAGATCTTTCTGCACCCTTGAGAGACCTTGCCTCTGTTTCACCACTTCCATCAGGAAGTAATGACACACTGTTCGCAGATCACGCAGTGCCTGGAGTCTTAAGGTACGATCTGCCTCCACGGCACTAGGCTTACAGCACAGCACGGCTGTACCTACAGGAAATGACTGCTGAGCTTGTCCTTTGCTGCTTTCGCGCTGAAACATAGGTAAGTGGCGGGGACCAGCAAAAGCTATCTTCAATCAAGATCACGTAGTCAGGAGATCACCAGCAAACAAACTTACGGAGTCTATTGCAGAAACTTTCCAGGAAAGAGCTTTGAGGAACAATGACTGTCACTATCTCCACACGTACGGAGCAACCGATCGATTGTGTGGCTAACAAAGACATTGGGCAGAGAAATTCATGGTCCGTGAGGATGTACTGTTTTCTTGTAATTATGTTAACTGGTCTGATAGTAGTAATTGCTCTTGGGTTTTGGTACATTGAAGGGGTGTGTCCACTTGAAACTTTTATACCCACTGAGTGTGTTCCCACTATATCTTCTCCTTTCGTGCATCTGCCCACTCTATCTCCTAGGGATTCCCAATACAGACAGAGTTATCACAACAATATGCTTCTGTTAATCATGAATACGACCCATGCGATTTTGAATAGAACTAATTGCTGGATATGTTCGCACCTGCCACAACACGGGGGAAAAGGGTTGGGCTGGTATATTCATCCTTTGCTTCTAACTACTGCATGTTATGCCTCTCTAAGGGCATTATTCTTTGTTCGTTGGAATGATAGCATCTCAGGGAATTTCGATGGGACTAATTTAAATGAATTTGAAAGGCGAATCCTGATGCCTCTGGGATTCTCCCTTTTCGCAAATAGGAGCGAACTTAATGTTGATTCTATTAGGCCTTCTGATAGACTTTCTAGATCTTTCCAATCGCTAATTTCTTTCAAGATGGCTCCCATAGTCAACCGGGATGCCACGCCTCCTTCCTATACTATCAATCACAGCCCCAACTCTGTTTCCTTCTGCATACAAAGGAATGGTTCTCAGTCAGTGGGTACTTTTGAGGGTTGTACCAATATTACTAATTTGACTAGTGAGGACAGACTGTTGTATGTAGGTGATCCTGTTTATTTCATTTGCGGTAATGAAGCTTATCCATGGCTACCTAGGGATTGGCAGGGTACTTGTTACTTGGGTATCTTGCTACCAGGGGTATATGTAGCTAGCACCTCTGAGGTCTCCAGGGCTCGTCCAAGGAGGGACGAGAATGGTGATACTCCTTCACAAGTCATGTGTGATGTAGCGAAATCCTTTGTGCCATTTTGGGGACAGATCATGAATTCCAAGGATATTAGGAGATTAGCAAGAGTATTGGAGAGAACCATCAACCGGACCACTGATATACTCTACAACATGACTCTAGAACAAAAGGCAATCAGATTAGTGACTCGACAGAACCGAATGGTATTAGACGTCATCCTGGCTGAGCGTGGTGGAGTATGTAAATTGGTGGGATCTGCTTATTGCGTTTTCGTACCTGACTCTTCCCCTACCATATTCAAGGCAATACAAAATCTGCACATCCTAAGTACAGAAGTACATGTTCCCAAGGGAAACTGGGATCTTAGAACTTGGTTCTGGAGTTTTTTACGGTCTTGGGGATGGAAACTATTTTCAGTCTTAATGGTAATCCTTGGTATTCGGTTGTTCTGTTGTTGTTGCATACAATGTCTTCCTGTCATATGTTTGAAGTTAGGAGGATGTTGTGCACACACTGTAGGAACATTAGGACTGAAAGTGCACACACCCGAGAAGATGACTAATGTTTTTGTAATGGAGGATATTACTGTCAAAGATTTGATGGCAATCGATAAATATGATGAATGTGATTCAGGATGTATGGATACTGAAACGTGGAGTTAGGAGTAAAGCAAATATTTTTAGTAAGGCTCTTGGCTTAGGCCAAAAGGAGGGTTTGTTAAACGGTAATTATATAGTGCCTCTTTAGTATTTATATTGGCCTAAGCCTATTCGCGCTACACGGAAAACCACGTTGCAAAGTTCCGATTTTTGGGTTAACTTTGCCACCATTTTAATATTCATCCGCTATTTTGATTTCCACTCGTGTGTCCTACGTTCTAAAATGGTGGACTATGTTTTCGACTTGCAGCCAAGCCTTCCGACCTTTGAGTTGTGTTAATGTTTAGGTTATCTGAGAGCCGACTGTTTAGACTGATCAAAGAGACCTTGTGCTTCATATGAACTGTCATTTAAGTGTTGTATCCTCATCCTTGTATTCACATTGGGACAATGAAGAACAAACCTCGAGCGTATGCTTTAGCTGAACTACATTGTGAAGTAACTTGGAACAAGGCTTACCGCGGGATTCGAGAACATACATCGCTATTGTGTCTTCATGGAAATACAAACCTATGTAATCCTTCACATGATATTGTAAAATCTGTATGTGAACTAGGTACGAACTCTAGACCACGAATTACTAACATGAAGAGAGGCTGGACAATATTGTTTGAAATTGTATAAAAGCACGAGTGTTTAGATGTTCAGCTCTCTCTCACCTCTCCTTGTCGGCTGGTACACACTGCAAAGTGTTGGGAGCCAGATAGCTATCTGTTTTGCTTTGTAAACTGTACAGTAATAAAAGATCTGTGCATCTTTTTAGCCCGTGATTGGTGTATTTCCTTTGTGGTACTGAGCCTCAATATTTCTTTGTTCTTTCACACTGGAACGCTACAGGGTTTCCACTGGCTTCCAGGTTTTGCTGTGCGGCATGTTGCTTTTGCCTTTTTTCCATGCTGGAGGGTGCAGACATTCTTCAGTCTTCCTCCACGGGGCCACTGTGACGCACCTGCTTCTCAGGTACCAGAATGGAAAACGCTGCTTTCTCGACCTGCTGAGCACCCTTTCTTGCATCTCCCAGCGTTTCCATTGCACTTCAGTCTACGGCACATCGTTTCTCCCTCTGACATTGTGGCCTTCCAATTCTCGATAACACAGTACGTGATTTCCACATTTGTGAGCCTTGGACCAGTAACCCACCTACACCGCTTACGCCGTTTGTTAGGAATGCACCGGTCCTTAGGCTTCTTAGTGTTTTGTGATGGTGGTCGGTCAAAATACCGAAAATAAAATCTCGAATTACAAAAAGCACGAATTAAAAATCTCGAAAAAAAAATATCGAATTTTTTATTTATTTATTTATGTGTATTTGGGGTCAGGTAAGTAAAAAAAAGGGGTAAAATAAAAAAAAATGAAAAAAGGGGGGTTGGGGGGATCCCCCCATTTTGAAAAAAAATGCATTGAAAAAAAAATTCGATATTTTTTTTTTCGAGATTTTTAATTCGTGCTTTTTTTCGAGATTTTAATTTTCGAGATTTTGACTATAAACCTTTTGTGATTAGTGGCTGTGGAATGGGTGTGAATGGGATGCTTTGTGGGCTCAGGTATGGAAGGTAATGGTCAGGTATAAGGGCAGGGGGTACTGCTATAGGGTGGTTAATTGACTGTCCTTATCTTAGTGCATTAATTATCCTGGGATCTGAGAGCAGAAGGCAGCTCCCTGGCCGAGTTTCGGGAACCCCAGTGAGTGTGACTCACCCAATTGTGAAGTTCTCGGATGGTGGGTGAAGGTTCTAAGTTTCAAAACCCAGCAGTAGGTGCAGTAACAGCGATTCCACTTTGCTCAGATATTGGAAGAAAGGGCAAAAACAAATTCACAGCATATCAGTCAATGAAATACACCTAGATTTGACTTTCCTGGATAGAGCGAAAAAAAAAAAAATTTCACAGCATAACAGTCAAGGATATTATTAAAGCACAGACCTAGTCCGAGAGCAGCAGAGTGTTGCACAGAGTGTGGATAGCCAGCCTTTGGGCTGGCAACTTTTATCAGTAGCGCATTTTATCAGTAGTGGGTTGAGGTCTGTGCACCAGTATGTGAGCCCCTTTGAATTAGTCTAGGTGTTGTTGAAAAAGCCTTGTTTTGAGAGATTTGTGAAATTGGAGAATTGGGGTGACATTCCGAGCCGACAACGGGATCAAGTGTCAGAGAGTGGACGAGTGACAAGAGTAAGGATTGTTTGCAGGCTCTCACTTTGCAGACGAGTTGTGATTCAAGCCAGTTGGTTTATCTGCTGGCCAGGGGCTTATGCCACCAGATATGTCGAGTTTAGCTGCCAGGTACACTGGTGTGCTACTCGTGACTGTTTTCTCGTTGATACCAGATGATACATGCAGTCTTAAACAGTATCCTAGCTAGGTGAGGAAGCCAATGTAGTTTGCGTTGGACAGTGGTGATTCGGCTTAATTTCCGTGTACCAATATTAAGGTCCGCTGCAGCGGCGTAGGCTGCTTTTAGGGGAGCCAAGTGAGCAGCTAGGAGCTCCATCAGGAAGGCATTTCCCCCATTGATGTGCAAGACCACAAGGACCCGCAATACAGTCTGGAAAACCTGCAGCGGGATGAAGGGTTTGATTTTGCGATGGGTGGAGCTCCGCAGTCAGGTTTTTTTTGGCATAGTAAGTCACCTGACATGTGCTGGCAACACACTGGCAATTAATTCGGATTTCATCGCAGGTCCTGGAAATTCTGAGTGGCTTTATTGCCTTGCGCAGGAACAATGACGTGCATTAAATGATACGTCCCTTGGCATCATATTTAAAGCTGGTGTAATTTAACATTGGCATTTTCCCAGTGTGGTTTTGGAACACTGTCTTGGGCACTTTTCCTGATTTGCTGATTGACACTTACACAAATTACTGCTGAATACTGTGGGTGTTCTGAGGTATTGGGAGTATTTTCTGTATTCTCCTACAAAACTGACTTTAAACCCTGGGGCCTTTTAAATGTAACTTCACTCATGAATTGAGCTGTAAAAAGCACCGTTTTGACTCTTTAAAAAAACAAAGTCTTGATTTGAGAACTCCTCACCGAGACCTTCAGACTGGGTTCCAGCTCATGCAATTCTAGGGAAATATGCTTTCGCCCCTCGTTAGAAATTCAAAACCCCCCATTGTGTCTTGTACTGGATGGTTAGAGGGTCTGCTATAAGTTGCAGAACCAGCATCACAATTGCATGCAAATGTGGTCTCGCAAACACATGCACTACAGGCACCCCTGTAGGGGTGTGGGTAGATATCCTGAAAAGAAAGGCGTGGCAATGGCATGTGACTGCCCCCTAAAACGAAATACACCAAAAAACGAACATTAGCCATACAAAAATCTCTAAGTGAACTACAATTAAGAAAATGCAGTGATGTTTCGTGGTAGTGATGGTTTTCTCAACACTTTCTCAGAATTTAGAGTATGGCGACAACAAACTGAATTCCATTGGTTGGACTGGAAGAGTCTTTGAGAGGTGAGGTGGAAAGAGGCAGCGTGGCACTGGGGGGCCATGGGGAATTAGGGCTTGGTTTGTCGGGGATGGAGGGTTTCGAGGTGTTCAGTGGCGCTGTTAAGAGAGTGGGGTATCTATGACGACAAAATGGGGTGGGAGGACCATACGCCATGGAGTGCATGCAATGTGTGTTAGACGACTGCATGAAGGTATTGTTGTGGCAGCCATTTTTGTGACCGGGCGATGAAGCCAGGCGCAGCATTGCTTGCGAGCCCCAAATTGCCAGGTTAAAGGGACCTTACTTCCATTCTAGAAGATGTGGTGGTGGAAAGTCAGGCTCTCTTACCCAGGGAACGTGTTGCTCCAACATCAGAAGCTCCAAACTGAGAGACACCTTCTTCAGAGGCCTTCACTAGGCCTAGTTATCAAGTGCCATACCCAGATGAGCCACGGGGTGGCGCTGCTGCAACTGTGAATAACAGTTCCTTCTCTCCCCTCCCCCACTCACCCTAGGATATGAGCCCAGCTTTCGCAGGCTATGAATTCACAAGCATGCACCTTGGTTTCGCTGGCTGTTTAACGGGGCCACCCAGGAAGGTGGCATTACCCCCTGGACAGAGGAGTGCAATGGGTTTCTTATTCACCGGTCTCACTCTGGGCCGAAGGTGGCTTTTTATTAACGCGCTTAGAAGTTTGTTGGTTCCTGGTTCATACAGCCTTATTCATGGGCTGTAGAAGGTTTAGGGAATTTTAGCAATATTTAAATTTCCTAAAAAAAAATATGTGCCCATCATATTTTTAAAATACAAAGGGACATTTTTTCAAAAAAAATATTTTTCTGCATATTTTTTTCATATAGAAATATGGTTTTCTTATGAAAAATGCAAACACATATGCAACATAATTCGAGCCTGTGTAAAATAATGAACATACTGTCTGAAACAGCAAACCCATATTGGCAGGATGTCTGTATATTTCACAAGATTGGAGGCTATCCAGATGAAAATGCTCAAGCCCAATGCATCATTCCTGCGAAGAGACCTATGAATAAGTGACCGACTGTTTAACGCGAGAAAACCATGTGGGCCCTGATGCCACATTATCCAAGCCTGTTTTACCTGGCCCCAAACACATCTTCTTAAGAAAATGCCCATACAGTGGGCTAGCCATGCATTCCTAAGGAGAAATAGTTGCACCACTCCCTGAGTGTTTACAGTAGAATATCATGTACAGCCATGGATGTTGAAATGCTTGTCTGTGTATATCCACCTACTCCATTTTCTCACCTCCTCTCCAAAGCAAATTCCCAAGAAAGTGTCAAAAAAGTGAGCAACCCGTGTGCTCCAGTAGAGAAAGATTTCCACATAGAAGGGCGGGGAGAGCCTGCGTTCTTGCCATTTCCTTGGAAAATGTTTATCAAGCCAGGCGAAGCAAACTTGTATAATAAGGAGTAGTGTTTTATATTCAAATCAACATGCCGACCTCTTGTGGTCTAATGTGATTTTCTTGGGTCAAGTAGGTTGTTACCTGTTCTAAGATTTCTCTTTAGCGGTGGAGTGGATAACCTGCTTTATTCGAATTGTCTTGCGGTGGAGTGGATAACCTGCTTTATTCAAATTGTCTTGCGAATTGCGGGTAGAGGAAGGATGGCTCAGGGGCAACGAGTTTGTCTTGGAAGCAAAACTACGCAGCCAGCGCAACGAAGCAAAACTACGCAGCCAGCGCAACACAGCAACACAGGTTCAAACCCCGATGCCACAGCTTAGAAACCACTCAATGGTTATAAAAGAACAATTGTAACAATTGTTTTTTCGGGGTTGGGAAAGCACCCTTAAATAGAGATCCACATGCAGAAAAAAACTGCCTGAAACCATATGATTATTTTCCAAAGGTGTGGGAGCTTTTCTACCAAGAATGAGCATGGCTCAAATACCCTGTTCTATGGAATGTATTCCACTCAGAAAGGTCTACAACCACTTTTTAGTTCCCTGCACCCTTCCAATGCATTGCTCGGTTACTCAGTCAAAGACGAGAAAAGCGCCGCAGTATCCTGGGGTATCAGGTACGTCACACAGGGAACCGAAACGACGCTAGACCCAGGTAAGTGCAAAATGAAGCTTCATTATTGATTGCAGGTCATAGAGATAGTGGTGAAACAGGAGATTACGAAAGAAGCTTCCATCCTGAAGTCCAATCCAACGGTCAGACATGGAATCTACAAAGCCCCAGATTCCACGTTACACAGCACATTCCACAAGTTTAACTAATGCACGCAAGATACTGCAAGGTCCTATCAATCCATTCCAAAATAAATACTCTACTGACCAACACAATCCCACCAACTACCTCCCTGTCTCTGCTTGTTGTAACTGGTTCAAAATACTCCAGGGTGTAGGTCTCAACCATATTTCTCAAGGGCCTCTACTGATCAGGATTCTGTAGAAGGCACCCAGGAGGAAATCAAAGGAAAGTACACTCATTCGCATTTCTATGTTCCTCAATACTGCTCATCATAGAAAACTCCCTGCATTTCCCATTGTCTTCGAGCTCCCTGCTGCCGTCGACACTTGATCGTCCCGCTACCCTTACTAATATCAATATCCATGAGTTTGCTTTTGACTGAATCGCTGCCTATTCATCGAACCAGCCCTTTCCATATGATGGAGCACTGGTACCTCCTCTCCCCCTCTCACCCACGGGGGATCTTCAGGAATCTGTTTTCGGCTCACTTTCCTACACGCGTTGCGTCTTCTTGGGCTTCTCCCACCAAATATTTTATCAATGACACCCAGTTCATCTTCTCCTTCCCATCCTCCAATATATGTAACTGTCTCTCTGGCATAGATTGCTAGACAGCACTTTGGTGCTGCCCAGCACATATTTCATTTAATCATCGCCTTCCCAGTACCACTCTCCTTCTCCTCTCTCTACTATCCTAACACCCTTTTCACCCCCGCCCCCCCCATGACCACAACTGGGGAGTCCTCTTTGACAGCAGCTAAAGATCTGGTAAAGTGGTGATACAGCAGCTGCTAGAAAAAACCCACACAGCACCCCTATCTCACCTCCCAAAATGTGAAAACCCTTCTTTCCACCCTTGTCCTTGCTGTCTGATCACCTGCTTCGCCTTCTTGTGGGCCCATCTCCTTACTCCATTAGTCCAACCCGCGGTGAAACACATAACATTTCAAATAAAGACCTGATCAACAATGAACGGAAACCTGCAGCCCCCCCAGATATTTTGGCCTATGACTCCTATGACCCTTTTTCATTGAATATGTCGATTAGTGCTTCTGGGATTTGTAGGGAAAAATATCTGGAGAATTGTATGTTGCTGAACGTTTTTCTACAATCTACCATGCTCCTCTCCTAACTATGACCACAGTCTTCATGACGTCTGAGCGCCTATGCAACACCCATGGTTTTTCAGATTCCTCCTACTTATATTCATAAGAATTCATGGGCTGTCTTGTCAACTCCTCCCCCTCCCCCCGGGATCCCAGCTAGGAAAGCAATGTTTCCCTCTAGTCCCCACCTCTCATCATCTCAAGCCCTGGTCAACATGTTAGTTGCATGAAGCCCCTGTGCAAACTCTCACCTCCACACCTCTTGCTTCCGTCCACTGGAACTCTCCACCTCCCGATATGAAGACCTCAGCCTCATTAGGCCTTCAAAGAAAATAGCAATCTAAAAGCGTCTACATTCTATTGACTATGCACCTGTGTCCAACAGTTTCATTATCTTGCCCCTCAATCCCCAATCACTTCCTTTAGCACCCATTCATTGCAGTACAAACAAATCTTGCACTTCTATCGATCAGTCCTGACCTTTCCTTCTCTCTCTGAGCTCTTTCCTCTCTCTCTCTCTCTGTCTCTCTCTCTCTTTACTGGACTCTGATATGCCTTCTTCAAATCTGTAATTGTCCTACCATTTTCTGATACAAATGCCCAGCGATTTATTGCCCAGTTTCTCTCGCTCCCCATTTTTCAAAAGTCCTTTAGAGGGTGGTCTTCAAAATGATCACTAAGTACCTTGAGGATAATGGCTTTGACTATCCACTACAATCTGGCTTCCATAGTAAACACTCAACCAAGACCGCACTCATGCATGTCTCCCACTTTCTATTTGATGCGCATCACTCCAAACTCTCTTCTACACTCATCCTGTAGGAATCTTCCTGTTCTTTTTGACATTTTCATCTCCTACTCACTATCCAGGACCTTAGATTTTGCAAGTGTCCTTGTGCTGTGATTATCTTCTGCATGGAAGCTCACTCCTTCAAAATCTCCTGGAGTTTACAAACCTCTAACCCCACCCCTTTCTCTGCTGGTGCGCCCCAAGGATCAGTTCTTGGACCTCTGTTCTTCTCCCTCTTTACCTCTGCATAGGAACACTTATCTGGTCCTTTGCTTTCACTTTCACCTCTTTGCTGATGGCAGTGAAATAGTTTTCTCCTTTCCCACATTTACCGCTGCCAACTAGGAGTAGATTATCAACTGTCTCACTGCAGTACGTGACTGGATGACTCTGCGCTGCCGCATTATAACTCTTCATAAACTAAAGTCTTCTTTCTCCCAGGTTCCAAGGCTATCCCTCTCCTCCCGTCTCTTATTTCCTTCCCCCTTAGCTTTATTGCTCCTTCGCCCATGGCCTACTGCTGTGTTGTCCTCTTTGACAGTGACCTTTGACAGAAACAATTCTTCACTACCACTGCCTCTCCTGCTTGTATTAACCTTCTCAACATTGAGAAAATGTCTATGTCTAACCACTCTATGAAAACTCCAATCGCCATCTTAGTGTGCAGCAAACTTGACTAATGCTAAAGTATTCTCCTTGGCCTTCCTCTCTACTCCTTCCTCTCTCTAGACAAAATCCTCAATTTCACCACTGCACTCTCTGTAATTCACCCAGATCCAGGCACACTTCTACCTATAGACACCATGTTGCTTGGCTCTCCATGCACAGCTGCTCCATTTTTTAGTTGCTTCTCCTACTCTACACGGCTATCAATGGTGTTGCTCCTCAGTACCTGTCTAATTGTATCTCAGTCTACTCACAATCATGTGCCCTCTTCTCCTCCTCTGCACTCATTCTCACTGTGCCTTGTCCTGTGCCTCCTCCCTCTCACTATTGTTTTTTATCTGTACGCACCCTCCCTCTCTTGGAGTCCACTAGCCATAACAATGAAAGCCAGCTTTCCTGTGTATCCCCTCAAAGCTGGGCTTGAACTTCACTGACTTGCCAAAGAGGAAGCTCTCCCTGCCCTCTTTCCGCCATTGACTGGAACACTCCCTCCAGTGCTGTGTAATAGTGTCATTGTGGTTATTTGTACAGTACTCATTTTTCGTTTGAAACAATTGACTCCATAGGTTAATGTTTTCATTCTAAGTCACCTGTTTCTTATAAATATTTCTTTGTTTGCTTTGCTTTGTCCTTGATCTATTTCCAACTTCGTTCACACCCTCATAAACTTGCTCACCACTTGTTCTCATCTTGTGCTACTGTACAGTCACCCTTTCCTGGAAATACGTCCGCCATCGGTAAATGTGTCAGTGTTAGTCATTTCTGTTCAAACGTGACCTCCCTGTTCTACAAATAAATACCGCAAATATAAAAATAATATCTAGTCCATGATATATGGTTAATTGCAAAAACGTCCATACATGTTCCCTTTAAATAATGAAATTCATATAATTATTAAACTATACAACTTTGCCATATTAAAATCAGTTAAATTAAATCCCAAATCCCCCCCTCTCAAAAGTTGGTGAATGCTACTATGTCTTAATTAAAATTAAGTTACATGATTTCTAACATATGTCACACTCTTAACATGGTCTTTCTTTAAAGTGGCTGTTTCTTATAATCATCCAAAATGTCAGTAGTGTAATCGCTAATGATGCTTGCTGCCCAGCAAGACATTGGGCTTCATTACGAGTTTGGTGGTATCTTGGTGGTAAATCTACTGAGATACCACCAAACAGAATTACTGTTACCACGACTTGGGCCCGCGGTATTACTGCCAGATTTCAAGTGGTGGTGGCGTTGTTAGTCCCCATTTATTTGAAATCCATAGGACTCCATGGGGCATTTCTGCCGAAATCGAGCGAAAGTTGGTGGATTCACCTCCAGCTAATAGCTGGAGGTGAAACCTCCAACAATCCACCCAACTCATCGTTCTGCGGTGCGGTAATGCATAGGTATACGATAATATAATAGTAATTAACCTGCACTGTCCAACTCGTAATGAGGCCCATATTGTATCGAAAACAGTGTACAAATCTTACCGGGTGGAGCATCCTATCAAATGTTTATCGGCACATACAAACACACCGATTCAATGGAGTTATGGGGAATATGTGATCAACATGCCGACTTCAATGGTCAAAGATCATATTTTTTGCATTAAATCGTGCTAGCTGTACACAGCGTATCATAAGCCAATCTAACACTCTGGCCCTCATTCCGAGGTTGGTGCTAGTCATGGCGCTATTAGCTCCATGACTAGCACCAATACCGTTACCGCCACCGACTTGATGGTATGGGGACTTACCGGTCTATTCCGACCTATGCCAGACCGGTAAATCCCCATTTGAAAAGCCATTCCACATTCCCATTTGAGCCATCATAGGGCTCAATGGGAAGGGGGAAGGCGTCAATAATTGCGGTACCGTTATTGACCCTGGTATCCCTTTGCGGGTCCCGTTCATAACGCCTGGTAAAACCAGGCATTAAGGGAGGGACCCGCAAAGGGACCTCGGAATAGGGCGCAAAGGGATTACCGGCACCGGTGTCATTACTGGTGCGCGTTATCCCTTTGCGCCCAGGTCGTAATGACCCCCTCTCTCTCTCTTTCTCGCTCCTTCTCTCACTCACTTTTGGTCTCTGTCTCTCAGTGGGCAAGAGTCACGATGTCAGGTGCTGTTTTCTAGAGCCACGCCATCTACTGCCGACAGCAGCAGGACCTGGGGAAAAATACATATCTCCCAGGAGGAAGTGCTCTGATTTTTCTTGGTTAGAAGTAGAACAGGCGCAGCAGTGACAGAGGCATCCCTCAAGGTGCATTTGGATATATATGCATTCTCAGTGGGTATATCACTATCATGTTGAAGGCTCATTGTCCATAACGTTGGAGCTGAGGGATGTGATAGCCTCGGATTGGTCAGGGTAGGTGCCCGTTCTGGCAAACCTTGTAAGAGACCAGAAGACCAGCTGCACAGTCACAAATGTATTTCTTTTTTGTTAATTATTAATGGTTGTGCAATTAGTGGCCTGCACATAAAATGAAACATTGCCTTGGTGCTCAGTGAAGAAACGGATCATTGGTTTTAATCTGAGCATGACCATTTCCAAGAAGGAAGAACATGTTTGAGAAAATGAAGTATATTAAAACATGGAAATCATTCACATGCACCAACAGTACCAATTGGCCTGTGTTAAAATGTTCCAATGCTGATTTCTAATAAACGCTCCAGTATGGATCACTGTGAATTGAACGAATTAGAAATGTTCGAGCGAGAAACAAATGAAAGTCATTTGAACGAAAATGACTTTCGGTGTTTTCACTACCCCGAACATTTCTGACAACCCACTGCCCCTACCCTCTGCAAATAGCACTAAAGAAGGCTCCTGGCTGCTTTGTAAAAAGATCAAAGAGCATTTTGGTAACATAAGAATGACCACCTTT
Source organism: Ambystoma mexicanum (assembly GCF_040938575.1). NCBI lineage: Eukaryota > Metazoa > Chordata > Amphibia > Caudata > Ambystomatidae > Ambystoma > Ambystoma mexicanum. Next base: position 1,162,579,683 of record NC_090926.1, on the reverse strand, counting down.
CTTCATAGTTGACAAATATGTCTGAGATTAGAAAGTTGTATGCTAGAATCACTAAGTACATATTGCTAGCTGGGCTTAGAGCTCATTGAACTTTCCCTAACACTAACATTAACATTAGAGCCTCTCTTGCCATGAATCATATATATACTCCTTTGGACAACCAAAGGACTTGGATATGAGGATAAAATGCATTGATCATTTCAGGATAAGTGTTATTTTAGTTTGTAGCTAATCATTTGAAATGAATCCAAATGTTCGAAAACAAGTCTCACAAATATTCATAACAACCATATATTTGTAAATATGATCGGCATGGAAAGGTAATTAATGTGTGGGGAAAAAAGGGTCCAAGAGAAGGGGGGTGGGTGCAACCCCCCTTTAAGAGAAACAAAGGGGACGTCGCAAATGCTGCTATTTTTAGGGACAGATGTCCTATCAGCCGTCATTTGTAGTGCTGTCGAAAATGGAAGCCTGGAGGCACTCTTGCCGGGGGAAATGGAGAACTGCCAACAAGACTCTCTGCTCACACATTCTTATAGTCCAGGCTGAAGTCCATCATCTTCCATCCAGGCCTCTTTCTTCGTGCTGCTGTGAGGGCATAAGGAGAGCAGTGGAGTTGCCGCCCAAGCACCGGTACTGTCTTAAAAATAAGGTATGCTAATTTATTTTTTTAACTGTTGTTGAGCAAGAGTGTTGTGCGAATGTATGCCTCTGTGAAAGCGAGTGCATCTGTGTGTGTGTGCACGCACCTGTTTGCATATGTGTGCGCATGCACTGAGTAATTGAGGTCGTGAGTCCACAAGGAGTGGGGCGTCTGGTGCAGGTGTTGTTATGAATGGAGGTAGCAGTGTTCTCCTAGCGGCGTGACAAGGGGCAACATGTTGCAGGGCACTACTGATGGAATACATCATCAGAGCTAACATGGGCATATATTCCTCGAATACTGGTATTATCGAATAAAGCCAACATGAGTGTGTGCTTACAGTGGAAATACTGGCATATTTTGGAACACCCAGTATGTATTCTAACAGGGGCAACAGTAGCATCATTGGGTGCAGCCAACAGGAGTGTGTTACAGTGGAAATACTGGCTATGTTGGGGAAACGACCTCATGACAATGTGTTGGGCAGTTCTCATGTTTACTGTCGGTTGCCAGGGATCTACACGCATTTTGCCACGTCTGACCCTGCAGGACCGGTTCCTGAATTTCCCTAGGGTTGTTTCTTGGCCTCCTCAGTGACACATGTTTCCTCTATTCAGGTAACCCCAACTTGCTGGCTCCATGAAATGCAATCATCAACTTTTGCAATGGCTGCTTCACCATCCCACCACCCAGCCAGTAGATCTGTGTGTTCTGCGTGAAAATGTCCCCTTGGAAAAAGGCGCCAGGTAGGCGATTGTATTCCCTGCACCACTAAAAGCCTTCCTTCACATATTCTAGGATCGGTATTAATTACTATTCAAACTGGAGTCCTAGAAGATTTGGGTAAAACGCTTGATTTTCCCAAGTGACTATGTCACTGGATACCAACTTTTCGTGGCCCTTTTTTACCTCTTGCACAAAATGGTTTGGCTTTCCTTGGCAGTCATTACTTTCACCTTTTGGGTATAGTTATATCTCAGAGGTATTTTGCAGTATTGAAACTCTCGTACAGTGTTTACAGATGTATTTCTAAATATGGCATGTTGTTGTGTTATTTACTAATAAAGGGGTGGGGGCCCGAACAGGCAGTGTTGTAAATATCTTCGGTTTTTACCATTCCTGCAAAACACATAATGATGCCTAATACGTTCAGACTATGAGGTCAGAGGGTTGTATCTTTCAAGAATCAAATATTTTTTTGCAAAGACAAGATTCAGAAGATGACCTTTTGCATGTGTTTAGTCTTCCACTTTTCTCTCTAGATAAAGCGCCATTTGGATATTTTCATTTCCCTGTCCTCTGGCAATTTTTATTTACTTATTTATTTATATTGCACCAAAGCCCGCAGGCCTCAGGGCGCATACATTTAGACCAGGACAAACATATTGTGACGGGACAAGTGGGGACTACCTCATATTCTGAGGTGTCCATTCACTGTCTTCAGTGCTTTCCTGAAAGCTAAGTGATTGATCTCTCGCCTCAGTAATTTCGGTAGTCCATTCCATATTTGAGCAGCTCTTTCTGGGAACGACCAGTAGGTTAATTATTGGGCAAATGCCTTGTATTGCTTTGACATGGAAACTTCCCCGAGCGTAAGGATGTTGCTAGAGATGGTAAATGTGGGGCAATCCAAATGAAGTAGGAAGTCTTGCAGAAACAAGGCCTTGTCAGTTCCGGGGAACAAAGGCAGGATATGATCACAGACCCATTAAAGGACCTGTGAGGCAGTACCATAAGGGCCTGCTTAGACTTAAGCTTACCTGCAGTGTTAGTTTAGATACTGTCTACTCTAAGTTTCCATTGAATGGGGAAGGAGGGGAAAAGAAGGTAGCACACTGTTCCTTAAAGATGATGGCCGTCTGACAGCCACTTGGTCAGGATGGTCTTGCCTGTTCACTTTCGTGCCCATTTCAAGTTGGTCTGAACAATATATATTTTTTAATGTGTTAATGCTTATTTGATTTGCTGTCTTCGCGAGTGTCCTAAAGGGATGACTCATAACAGGGTTTGAGACCCAGGATTGTCAATGACAGACTCATAAGAGACTCAGGACCAGACGGCGCCTCTAGGTCAGGGGCGTCCTTGGCAGGAATAACCAATGACTGAACTTTTGCAGTCCCTTTCAGAAGTGCATGACAATGCATCTCTTTCTTTGTGGTAGTCAAATTCCATGCGAGGAGCCATCATGGTAGAGTCTTTGTTAATCAAGATGTCACCGTCACTTGCCCACAAATAACTGCGGGATACTGGCAAACTGCCCCAACTGTTACTGGCACTCAATATCCTGCTACTACTGGAATATTCCAGGTGCCGGCACCGGTGGTAAATCCCCAATCCATGGCGTCCCATAGGACTCCATGGAGGGGATTGCCGGAATTTAACGGCATCAGTAATTCTGGCATTTATTTGACTTCAGGGGCCTGTTTTACCTCTAGCTCCTGGCTGGAGGTAACTCAGTGCCGCCACCGGCAAGCTTGTGTTTTTCCAGTCCAGTAAAATTGCTGGTGCTAGAATTACCAGCATTATTTCTGGCAATTTTTCTGCACCAGAAAATCTGTAATGACCCCTTTAGTCTCTGGAAGTAGCACAAGAATCCATAGTCATTAAGGTGTCTGGTTCTTTATTCTGCGGATTGAGTTCATCAGAGCATAGAAACTGTTCAGTCACTGACGATTTGTTATGAAACCACTCTGGCAAGAGGAAGAGTGAACACAGAGTCAGTGCCTTGTTCCACTTCAGCAAGAACAGCCTCTGCATTGGTGCCCGGAGCAGAGGATAAGTCTACAGTAGCGTTTGACTGTACACCACTTTTGTGGATTGAGAAAATCAAAATGTTGTGCGCGTGGTTGTTTAGGGTTGTGACTCGCCGTTATAGAGGAAATCATAGTCAGGGGGGGGGTGTCTCTTCTGTTTGGTTACTGTGCCACTGTTTTCACTGTGGTGTTTTCACTCCGGCCGTTTATGCCATTTTAAAAACAAATATTTGTAGTGTGTTTGTGTAGGGGATTTGGGGGTGGTGAATGAGGTGGTTGGGTGGGATATAGCTGGGAAGCTGATGTGCAACCCTTATTAAAAGAAAGGAAAATCGCCAAAGACCACCCGGATGATAACACCACAGTGAAAACAGCAGAGGCGAAAATTGCTGCGATGAAAACACATGGATCCCTTCTGCTCGCAGGGATTGCTGGAAAGGGGGGGGGACTAATGTCTGAAGCATTTCCCCGAAGAAGTGTTGCCCTCTGAATCACATGCCCAGTCCCACCTGGTCTTCCATCTTGAGAAGGATCGTGGCTTGCTAAAGGCTCTGCACGCAGGGACAGGGCAGTGTTGCCCTATGAATCACATGCCCAGTCCCACCTGGTCTTCCATCTTGAGAAGGATCGTGGCTTGCTAAAGGCTCTGCACGCAGGGACAGGGCAGTGTTGCCCTATGAATCACATGCCCAGTCCCACCTGGTCTTCCATCTTGAGAAGGATCGTGGCTTGCTAAAGGCTCTGCACGCAGGGACAGGGCAGTGTTGCCCTATGAATCACATGCCCAGTCCCACCTGGTCTTCCATCTTGAGAAGGATCGTGGCTTGCTAAAGGCTCTGCACGCAGGGACAGGGCAGTGTTGCCCTATGAATCACATGCCCAGTCCCACCTGGTCTTCCATCTTGAGAAGGATCATGGATCGCTAAAGGCTCTGCACGCAGAGACAGGGCAGTGTTGGCAGGGTTTCTGAACCTGCATCCAGGCACTGTAGGGCAGTGCAGAACACAGAAGGAGATGCCTCAGGCAGATGGCTGTGGTGATGATTGGGTCATGGACGTTTTAAATATTCATTTTTGGGCTGTCACGGGAGGCATCCGTGATAAATCCTGTACATTTGGCCATTCCCTTCTACGAGACAGGAGTAGGTCCATTTGCGAAAAAAAATGTTACCTTTAATGGTCAGAAATAGGCGAACACATCGAGAAGGCAAATATGGGTTTTCTGAAAGCACTCTATAGAATTAGCTTTCGCGGACTTCACTGTTTCTTTTGCAGAAATATCAGTGAAGCTTGGGAAGAGCAGGAGAGAGCAGGATACTTCCTGTGAAACTTAGAAGCAGAAAGGTTACTGAGAGCATTCTCTGGGAGCTTGGGTTCCCATTGGTTCTGAGGTATAGCGTCACTTCCTTCTTTTAGCCGTTGCATCTGAGCTGCAAGCATGTCTTGCATTGAGGCGGCATCTATAGCAGTAGGCACAGTGGGGGGTGGGGAGGGGTGCTAGCATCAGAGGTGGGTCCTGTAATAGCAATCTACAGGCACCCGGATTGTACAGCTTTAGCCTTTAGGCTCTGAAGCTGGTTCTTTCTTTTGCCAACCCTTCTGTATGTTTACATTAAACACACTATTAATATCAGACTTCTCTTGAAATTAGGGATTCGAATGGGTTCTGGTATGGGGAGGCATTTTACAGTCTGCAGGTGGAAAATAGAGGTTTGTAATGTACCCACCCAATGCTTTGTGTGTCTATCAAGTCCGAGGAGCTGTGTGACTGAAAACGTGGGCTTGTACAACATGGTTTAGTGTAACATTGTGTTATTTTCTGCTGTTACGGTTGGTACAGACACATGATTAGGAACAGGACAACAGAGTGAACTCGGATCTGGCAGTGTAGGATGTGACATTAATTCGGAAAAATGCTCAGCACGTAACTGCTATTCGTAACAAGGAGTGCACTAAAGTCAGTCTGTGTGCCCGCTCTGACATCCCCCTCTTCTTTTGAACACATTGCGTGCCCACCTCTCACACCAACTACCCTCACTGTCGCCCTCATTTACTGCCTCTGGCAGCGACAACCACCTCTTGACCTACTCTCTCAATCTCGTGCTAACAAAGCTCCTCATGGGGGGCTTGGATGACTCCCAAATGACGCAGGCCCACAAACTCCAGCTGCTCCTCACTCTCTCTGAGCATTCACTGGACGCGCTCCATGGCCACACAATCGATCTCATCTCCCTCTACATCTCACTGACCGCGTCTAGCCTCTCTGTTCATTCATCACCCTCTGACCAGTCATGTCACTCTCTCTGTCCTTTCTCTATCCTCCACCTTCTTCCATAATCACAAAATGGATAATTCACATCTGCTTTTATGTCACTCTAAATCGGACTCTATGTGGCTCTACGCAGAACAAGTCTGGCCATCCTTCAAAGCTCTCTCTCTTCACCATCTCAGCATTGGTGGGCATGCTTGTACATCTTTATTGGGCTCACCTCTATACTTCCTCTTGTCCATGCCTTCACCCAAGAATCTTCCCAGACATCCACAGCTGAGGACAACTATGCACCGCTCGTGACCTGTGCAGTCGCCGGTACAGATCCCACTCTCTGCCTCACCTTGCCCCCAAGAAAGCTTCACTCGTGCTCTCACCACGGCTCTGGACTAAGCCCAATCCCGGTAGAACACTCGCCAGTCTCCTCACTTCTTTGCTATTCCCGCAAACTGGCATTGGCCCTCTTGACAGTGCTTCCATTCACCCTTGACTCAACTCTTTCTCCTCCTCACGCTCAGCTGAAAACTGTGCCAATTACCTCTACTGCAGAATCTCCAAGTTACTCTGTCCTCCACACTCTCCTCCGTCTTTCTCTGTGCTTCCTCCCATTGTCACCGCTTCCTGACTCTTAGAGTCCCCACCAAACACTCTGGCTGAGGTGGCACCTATCCTCTGGGCTGCCAACACCTTCTGTGGTCCTATTGCCTCCTTTGTGCAGTAGTCAAGACGCAGGAACACCTGACCTGCTCCAACCTTTAATTTCTCGTCAACCATTGACTTTTCTCTGGTATCTTTCTATCTTGTTTCAACAAGGCTACTGTCATATGCATTTTGAAGAAACCCATCGCTGACCACAGCATCTCAGCCAACTATTTACCTGCCACTTTATATACCCACTATTCCTAAGCACTTGAATGTGGGCTCTTCAACTGCATAGCTGATTACCTTGAGGTCAAAGGACTCAGTGACTTCCCTCCAACCTAGGTTCTGCTGCATGCAGTTCATTGAGACAACTCTTATTCACGTTTCCACCTGTTTGTGGCAGATGAATACCATCTGATAGAGAAAAGAGTCCTAGCGTTAAGGACCCTCGCGCCCCAGAACAACTATTATACTGATTCCAGCCAATAATTAAAGTATAATAAACATAGTCATTTACAAGATATTTTTGTCATGATTATATGTAAACGAACAAAGTAAACATGTATTTAATCAGGACCAAATAATATACAAACAAAGCTCTACGTGTTTCGGGTATCAATACCCTTCTTCAGGAGCAACAAACCTTAAAACCATCACAAATCCAGAGTTTTCGATTTGGTTTTCTAGAAATCAAAAGGTAACGTTCATTATTTAATTACTTTCAAGTACATACCTTTTTAAAGGAACAATATTATACAATTAAACCAGACTTCAGGTTCCCATACCATGTTGTAGGGATTCACCTCGATTTGCTATTAGATACAGTCCAAACTTCGGCAGTGATCACTTCTAGATATATAGCAACAGATTCATTGGTAGGCCCACACAGAGGCTGATGTCAGGGAAACTAAAAAAAATGAGAGACGAGAGAAATGAATTTCCCATCTTTATAAAGGATGAAGAGCTGCACTCGACTAATAGTAATCATCCACCTTTACCTACAGATCCCTGCTGGGAGACAGGTGGAAATCTCTTGATATATAGCCAATTATGGTTACTTCGGGTTGGTCCCTCTCTTAAGGTGTGCCCGAAGGACAAGGAATCTAGGAAAGAAATTAACAAATCACCATGTGGTTTGTCGTTCCATTCAATGTATCAAGCGTGAATTATTCTCATTGTGACACTGTCTACACAATACATAATTAAGTTTAAAAAAATGTAGGGGCTCCAAATAAATTGTAAGGTAAGGGCAACCATTCGCAGTCACTGACCGAGGGTCTCCTTTTAAAGGGAACCCAGGTTAAGTTTCCTGCTAATGCAGGGATGGGATCCCCAGAAATGCTGGAACTGCCATCAATAGGACTGGCTCTGAGACAATCTGTAGAGCATCCTTTAGAGAGAGACGGCCACTTCGAGAAATGGTAGAGTCTCTGGAAGGCCTTTATCTCCTGGGGATAGCAGAGGACGTCGACATGGATATAACCTGACCAAAAATCGAGAAGGGATACTGTAGGGCCACAGCCTTACTTGCCTGTGCTCGTTCTGTTTGCTTCCTACCCTATTTCTACTAATCCGCAGTCCTCTCATGACATGGTATCCCCAACTTTACGTGAGATACACCCAAAGCCACACTGTTCCTCCCACAGAGGTCCATACTCAGCTGTACCCTTTTTATATTGTAGAGGAGGTCCCAAATATGGCCTGCACTCCAGCCACCCATTTCGAGATACCAGAAGCATACTTGCCAAGATATGTGACGTATAAGGAGCAAATGAACCAACAGAGAGCCACAGTGGGGCTCTGTCCAGTACCCATCAGAAGGACTTGTATACCTATTGAAGCGCCAATAACCAGACAACCATGGACTGCAAGGTAACCATTAAGACAACCATACCAGCAGCTGACGTGAAATGAAGACCACTTATAAACTGTCCCTAAAGAGACCCAAAGGGCTCTTATTGGAGGCGAATGGTGATGACACAATGGCCCGGACAGACGGTCAGATGAAAGAAATGACAACCAAAAAGGAGATAAAACAAAGACGAAATGTTGTGAACAATGATGTAATGGACATAGAAAAAGAAACAATGCTGAACTTTAAAGAAACGTAACCATTGAGAGCAGGATGGAAATGTGTAACTGGCCAAATGCTTGTAAATAGGCTTGGAACGCAAGAAGCAAAGGAAAGGGTACTGCTTGCAATGCTTAGTAGGAGGATAGAACGGCAAGCACCTTTTATATGTCTACCTCAAGAAGCACATTATACAAGTGCGACTCCATTTTACGAAAGCAGAATTAAGCCCAGGATGGTAGGGGCCTAACAGGCCAGGATTCATGTACCAGCACAAAGTCGGACGAAAGAGCGGAATCGAAACTTAGCAAGAAGCAGCTCATGGCTAGGAATTCAAGGTCAACCCAAGGAAGGGAGGAGAGCAGCAACTCAGAAGAATTGAAACCTAAGAGCATAGAAGCCTGCCCTGTGAAGGTCGAGATAAGGAGCCCAGGCAGGTGGCGAGGCCGAACAAAGAATCAAATATGCAAATAGATGGTAAATGAAGCAGCTTCGCAGTGTACTGACACGTGGCCAGCCAAGCGCGAAGAGGTACCAACGTCTGATGTCACCCAAAACCGGAGGATGCCATAACTTTCCCCGATAAAACGCTACAGTTTCGAGGCCATCCTCAGCCAATTAATTGACACATGGGCCTGAGGGTAGTGATTGATGGAAGGGAGGCAGGGTGAATCTTGGGCCATCCCGCATTCTGCATGCTGCTAATTAAAGTGAAGATTTATGCCTAGGGGTGTAACCCACCCAATCACAATGGACCAAATAGTCTAGGGTCCTATAGCTAGTAGAACCAATGAGGCATCGTACTTTTAGTGACGTCTATCATGAGTGATGTAGAGGGATGGGCGTAGACGCCCACCCGATAAGAGTTATCCAATCCCCACACTCTGTTACCATATACAGATATAGTACCTATACTTAAGTTACCTTTTCCAACCAATAGAAATGCATGACAAACTTATGAGTTTTACACGTCAATGATGATGAGAATTTGCTATAAAAGTTACTGTTTGCATGAAGAATTAAACGGACCTCCCTTTGCCAAACCATTGACTTGTCCTTATTGAGTGGTGTTGGAGTAAGAGAATCCTGCACCCCATACTCCTCAAGGTAAAGCTATCTCGACTTAAGGTGCAGGAGGGCGAGCTCTGAATCTCATGGGCCCGTTCAGAGGTCGCTCCGCCCTCCAGTACACTTGGTAGTAGAGAGGATGGTTTTGACCATCAACTATTGAATTTTGATTATTGATAAGACACCTATTGACCGTTGACACGAAGTAACTCTAAGGTCCTCATTACGAGTCCGGCGGTAACCGAGGTGGTAAAACTGCCTGGTTACCGCCGGACTCGTATTACCATTCCGCCTCCGTGATTCCCGGAATTACCGGGGCATTACAAACCCGGTTTCCCAGAAATCACGGAGGTGGAATGGTGTTAATCCCCATTCCCATTGAGTCCTATGGGGCTCAATGGGAATGGGGATCGTGGAAACACCGGCAGCATCTCGTAGGAGTCCGGACCGCCTGCAGGAGTCGGGATCAGGCGGTCCGGAAACAACGGTGGCGGCGGGTTTACCGCCACCGTTATTTCCGGACAGCCTGATTTGTAATGAGACCCTAAGTCTTCGGCAATATCACGAGTCCTCCGCCATTTTGGCCGAGTAGACTGTGAAGCTTCCTGTGGACAACGATAGCGTAATACTGTCAAAAAAAAAACTGCAGTGGGTTGAAGGCACCCATTTTAAAAACATAAACCCTTCCATTCCTACGGGCAGTGAATCGGACGAAAGACCAAAAGAAGGCAGTAAAGAAGGCAGTGATCCCGAAGACAGAGAGAGGAACGATGCGAGCGGTGAGTGAAATGAAAATTGATGGTTTGGCAAATGTCCTTAAGCAATAGAACAAGTAAGGGGAAAGGTAACGGAGGGAGGTGGAGAAAACAAAATAATCAGGAGTAGAGAAGACTGTATATATATATATATATATATATATATATATATATATATATATATATATATATATATATATATATATATATATATATATAGGGGGATAATGACTCGAGAATAACTGAATAAATAAAGAGAGAGGTTACCAGGGAGGACACCCGAGGTAAAGGATACGCCTTGTTGCTGCGCTTTAATATAGCGGTCAGAAGAAACGTGAACTCATAGTCCCACATAATAGGGAAAGATTAGGCTACTACAACAATTAAAGACGTCGTAAAAGGAGTTTGTTTAAACTCCATGTTGGGGTATTGATTAGAAGGCAGAGATATCTGTGTCCAGCTGGTGTCTGTCTAGTCTGTTTAACGTCTGTCGTACATGTTCTGTTGATGTGTCACATGTAAGGAAATTAGTCTCCTTGTTGTTTGAAATTGATCAAGGGATTTTACGCGATTCTATAGTTGAGAGGGAATCGCACATGAATTGATGTTCTTGAGTAAATTGGTGATATAAAATTTGGCGGGAAAAGATTGGATTGGAACTTGCGATATTTGGTGCTCGCTCATATTGTTGGGTATGGTGAAGTTGCATGAAAGTATTGCTAGTACAAATTTAAGAATGGAAGATATTACTCTGCTAGCACACTTATGTAATCAATTGCCTAAACATGCACCTAAGCTTAAGAAATACAGTACAGAGTGGGTTAAGGGTACCGCCCACAAGATGTTCATGCCACGGCCACAGAACGGGTCCTTATCTAAAGCCATCTTGCAACATATGACAACTTATTTGCATGCCACATATACAGGCAAAAAACCAGAGAAACGCCCCGCTGTTCTTGAACTATGGAAAATGTTTGAACAGTCAAAGGATGAAGAGCCACCGCCAGACTGGATATTAAATGTATGCACGGAGGGGGGTGAGATGCCTTCCGCGCCACCTGCCACGCCTGAAACAGAAACTGAGGGAAGTAAGTCAGAAGGACTCTACCCATTAAGAGAGCTCAAGGCAGCTGCGGGGTACAGCAACCCCGTGTATGTGTCACCTATGTACAGTAGTGATGAAAATAAAGGGAAGGATTAGGATAAGAATCTCACCTCCGCAGTCCCAAAGGACAAGGAGAGATGCGATGATGAGAGTAAGGATCATGCACAGACAAGTACACCTCTCGATAAGGAGAGAGAGGGAATGAAATGGAAAGGAAGCGAAGACAGAACTGATGAGATAGCATTCGCGAAAGACGAATGGATGGGAGGACAGATACTGTTGAAACTCGATGGTAAAGGAAATGACGATGTGAGACCGAGAGAAAAGTCTGATGAGGCACAGAGAAGGGAGAAGGAGAAGGAAAGGGAAATAAGGAACCAAAGAATAAGAAGGAAAGATATGCCACGGAGAGAACAGCTATATCGCAAAGAGCAAGCAAAGCAGCTCAGTCGTAAACAAAGCGCAGCCTATGAACAGTACAGGCAGAACCTGGAAAAACTGGAAGAAGAGCAAAGAGTACATGAAAAAAGGATAAAGAGGCAAAAGGATGAGGAAGTTAGAAGGGCAAGTGAATGTAGAAATGAAAGGAGAAGGGAAGAAGATAAGGTCAGAGAAGAAGCAAGGAAGCTCAAAGAATTAGATGATGATATTGAACGTAAGCGTAGACAGAGGGTACGCGATCTCGAATATCTGGAGCGGGAAGTTACAAAACCCAATCCTGTTGTAGAATGGGAAGACATTGAAGAATTTTTCCCTGCGTACGATTCAGTACCAGGCAATAGTGGGACGAATACTGAGGATGACTTCGACACCAGAAGCATCGGGGAAACGATCAATAAAATATATGATGAAATGGGGTTAGAACCAATATCCCAAAGGCAATACGAGCACTTGGAAAGCACTCAGCTGTATGACACTGAGGATGTCACCCAAAGTAGTGGGAGCAGGAGACTATCCCTGGATAGGCTAGAAATCAGTAAGAACAACGATAACGCAAGGAGTTGCGTGAATTGGGAACAATCACTGTCTGACTCCGGAGAGGAGACAGAGTGCGAGACAAATAAAGAAGGGAGGCAGCGCGAAAAGCGGCTCCCAAGGGAAAAAGGGGTAAGATGGTCAGACGCTAGCGAGTCTGCACCAAGGGCATCTGAATCTACATCACAGTCTGACCAACACGAAGGAACACCCCATGATCAGAGGGGGGAGCCGGCGCCCGCCTATGTGGACAGGTTGAGGACGTTGCCAGGCAGACGGTGATGCGGGAATGTTACCCCAGCGATAGACAGAAGAACTATGGGGAAGGAGAAAGAAGGCTACGCATTCCAATTTCCGTTGGGGGGAGCAAGGCCGCAATATTTTCCATGGCCACACATGGATCGAGAAAACCTGAAGAATAAGCTTCCAATGCTGCCATCGGGAGCCAGGAAGTGGATACACGAGTTAGAAAAGATGATAGGGGGTGTCACGTTAGTTATAGGGGACATTAAAGGTCTCCTGTTTGCCTTAGTCGGTGAGAGAGCAGACGATGTATGGGCACGGGCTGGGTGCCCTGGTGTTACCATAATTAACACTGCTCACGACAGAGCACCATTCAACAATTGTAGAGCAGCAGTATGGAAAGCGCTATGAGTGCTTTACCCAGACACTTCCGATATGGGAGCTATAATGACTCACAAAATGAAGGAGTCAGAAGACCCGTTAATTTATATCCAGAATTTCAAAGACGTGTGGGTGCTCCAAACACATGAATCTTGGACAAAATCCATACCTTTGTTTTACCACATTTTTGAGGCCAAACCGTGGGCTGAAATACAGCTAACTATTGCACATTACTGTAGATTGTTGCAAGAAAAGAATCGGAAAAAGGAGGCATCGCAGAAAGGGGAGGAAGCGAAGCTGGTGCAAAAGAAATTATCAAAGTATGCTTTGGATGGAGCCATGCTGACTAGCCCAGCTGAACAGAACGTACAACAGGTGACTAACCCACAGCAGAACAACCAGGGTAACATAGGATTGAACCCGAGGGGAAGGGGATTTAGAGGAAGGGAATGGCAGAGTAATCAGGGAGGTTTCCAAGGGAATCAAGGAGGTTTTCAAAATGTGCAAATGGGCAACACAGTTATGGCGAATGGACAAATAGCCCGACCACCGCCGGTGTGCTAGCTTTGTGAAATGATGAGGCATCTGGCACACTCGTGCAGAAGCCTAGGCGCGTGGCAAAATAGCCAAGGAATGTGAGCAGGCACAGTGAATCCGCCTGCAATCTCCCAACAGGGCGGTGCACAGAATCACACAGTGCAGCAGCAAGCACCAGGCATGCAGCAGGGTGCACAGCAGGGGTTCAACCCCCGAGCATGGGAAACTTGCCGCAAGGGCAATTCCAACAGGCACCACCGCAAATGTCTCAGGGCACAAACTCCAGAAGGGGAGGCAACCCTGGAAATGGAGAGAATCCAAAGTGTACAGTGGACCGAAATTATATATGAACTAGGACAGCTCACTGGGAACCCTGATGTGCTCTATCCTATCAGTGACACCAGACACTAATAGGGAACCTAGGGTGAATGTCGCCATAGGGGGTAAAGAATATTCCTTCTTAGTTGACACGGGGGCAACACACTTGTGCATACGAGAAGGCAAGTTTTCTTTGTTCGGCGAGGCTATAGATAATCAGAGTTTTACAGGAGCTCACAGTCGAGTTCCCTTTACAGACGCACTCCCAGTCTCCATAGGGGAATGTGAAATGAAAGTACCTTTGTTGTATTCGCGTCAGACCCCAGTAAACATTCTGGGTCGAGATTTAATGACAAAATTGAATATGACTATCTCGTTTACAGAGGAGGGCATAGTATGCTCTACTCCGGGAATGCATTATTCGAACCTGTGCAATATGATCAGGGCCTATTCAGGGCACAGAGCCATGAGAGCTATACCGCTGGAACCTGAGGTTTTCACATATGGCATACGTGTATTTATGGCAGGATTAGCAGGCCTTGCAAACAAGGCCAGGAGAACCCCTGACGAATTTCTATTCAGGCCGAGAATACCAATGCATGAAGTGGAGGGACAAATATTTCCCTTGATGATACATGCTGCAGCAGTACGAGGTAGGATAGCACTAGCTGAAGGCAACGATGACGAGGGCAGACAATGGTGTGCGATTATTGCCATTGAAGAAGGGTATCGAGTGACTGACATCACCGATGACGATCTGTTTGAAGAACAACCAAACTCAGAGGAGACAAGGGTGGAAGTGAGTCTCATATTTTGGGTAAAAGTGATTAAAAGAGAAGTGCCTCAGGGAATGATGTTGGCACTGGTACATCCTGAATACTTTGATGATGACATGGCCCAAGTGCCTGTCTCAGTATGGACTACAGGACCTTATGACGTAGGCCTCCTGAAGGGGGTGGGAGAAGTGAAAATTAAGCTGAAACCAGGAGCAATTTTACCAAGAGCAAGACAATATCCCATGTCCAGGGAGTCGGATGAAGGGATCGCGAAGACCATTTCCGCCATGATGGAACAGGGCATCCTAGTGAGGTCAGAGTCACCATGTAATACAGTGATTTATCCTGTCAAGAAATCAAAGGGAGGGTCTTGCCGTCTAATCCAAGATCTAAGAGCATTAAACGATATTATTGAAGCCGAGTTCCCTCTAGTCCCTAATCCATATACAATTTTATGTAATATACCAGTCGAGGCAAAGTATTTCACAGTGATTGACTTGAAAAAAGCCTTTTTCTCAATCCCGTTGCACCATGATTCACAAGATCTGACGTTGTTCACATTCAGACAAATGCGTCTGAAAAGCACAAGGTTGCCACAGGGGTACTGTGAGTCCCCGTCCATATTTAACAGAGTCCTCCAGATGGACCTGAGCAATATTGCAGTAGAAAGCGTTGTCTTGCAGTATGTGGATGACATTCTAATCTGCAGCGCAACAGAAGAACAATGCAGGCGCGATTCAGTTCAGCTACTCACTATACTGGCTGAGAAAGGTTATTGATTGACAAGGAAAAACTGCAATATTGTCAACAAGAGGTGCTGTACATAGGCTAGCTAATTTCGCATGAGGGGGAAAAAGGTAACCCCAGAAAGGGCTGATCTATCTTGAACACGGCACAGCCACTCATGGGAAAGCAAATGCAGAGCTTTTTAGGCCTGTGCAATTATGTTCGAGCATGGGTCTTCGATTACAGCTCATA
This sequence comes from Ambystoma mexicanum, assembly GCF_040938575.1. Taxonomy (NCBI): domain Eukaryota; kingdom Metazoa; phylum Chordata; class Amphibia; order Caudata; family Ambystomatidae; genus Ambystoma; species Ambystoma mexicanum. Next base: position 1,162,564,170 of record NC_090926.1, on the reverse strand, counting down.
TACCAAGCCCTTGCTCCAGGCCCTAAAGAAGGCCCGGGTGACAAAGGAAAAGATTGAATGGACTGAGACAATGGTAAAGGGGTTGACAGAATTTAAGAGAGAGATTTGTACGGCTCCAGTTCTCGGAATTCCTAATTATGCAGAGGAATTCTACCTGTTCTCGCACACAGATGGCAGCGTTATGATGGCAGTGCTCTCTCAGGGAACCTTGTTGGGGTACAAGCTCCTGGCGTATTACAGTGGGAATCTGGACCCAGTAATAAGAGGCCAGGTCCCAATGCGAACAATGCTTAGCTGCCACAGCATTCACCATAGAGAAGGCGACAACCATTGTAATGGGATGCTCCATGACATTATACGTCGAGCACTCATTATTTGCCATCTTAGAGAAACCAAAGGGTATGTTGACATCTCAAAGAGCTTCTGCCTATGAGGTGATTATATCTAATCCATTGATCAAAATATTTCGATGTGAAACAGTAAACCCAACTACGTTCATAGCCGAGCCAGTCACTGAAGGAGAACCGATACATGACTGTGCAAACTATGAGGAATTCTATGATGAAATCCCCAGGATGAAAGAAAATGCCCTAGCAGGAGGAGAGATCGTTTTCATTGACGGTTCTTCGAGAAACAACCAAGAAGACGGACACAGATACACAGGTGTAGCTGTGATGAAACACATAGTAAATGGAGAATTTTGAATACTCATCAGTGCACGAATACCATCTCATTACTCAGCACAGGCTGCAGAGGTATTGGCGCTGATACTCGCCATCGAGAATCACGCAGATCAGGAAGGAACAGTGTACAGTGACTCCGCCTATGTGACATCCACAGTGCACGCAGGCCTAGCGTGCTGGAAAAGGAGGGGCTACTTCCGAGTGGACGGCATGCCAGTGCAGCACGCAGCCTTATTGGACAGGCTGATTAAGGCACGACAGCTCCCAGTGGGCATAGCGGTTGTGAAATGCACTGCCCATACTCACGCACGGGACAGATTTTGTCACGTGGAAATCACGCAGCAGACACGAAAGCCAAGCGTATGGCATCCAAAAATGAGACATTCATGGAAGTGGAATTGGCGTGCACCCATGAAAGGATGATGGTAGCACGAACCACACAAGAAGCCTATAGTAATATGGGCAGACGCAACTAATGGAACTTCAAGGGGAGGCACCTCAAGATGAAAAGAACCTTTGGAAACGTTGAGGGTGTTCTTTAAACCCCTCTGATGGATTGTGGCAGCAAGATAGCACTGGTAAACCAGTCATGCCTGTAGCCCTACTAAAAAAAGCATTGGAGCAATTACATTACCTCATACATATGACAAAGGAAAACTTAGCAGCAACACTTGCGGAAGACTGGTTTATACCGAATTTAGCAGAGCATGTTGCATTCTTTATGGTGAACTGCATAATCTGCCAGCAATTCACCGTTGGGCACACATTAAAAGAAGTGAGTGGAGTCCTCCCCCGGCCAAATGGGCCACTTCAGCACTTACTTATCGACTACATTGATATAATCCAAGTGTGTAACGCGTACAGGTACTTAATTGTAGTGGTGTGTCAATTCTCTAGATGGATACAAGCAGGACCATGTACACACCCAGACTCTACCCGTGCAGCCAAATTCCTGGTGAGGGAAGTGTTCCCTAGATGGGAGGTATGCAAGGTGATGAGGTCAGACAACAGGGCTCATTTTGTTAACGCAGTTTTTGAGCAGATCAGCTTGTTGCTTGGTATAAAGCACAAGTTCTCGTCAGCGTATCATCCAGAAGGTAATGGTATTTGCGAGAGGCTCAACGGCTTGTTAAAGGAAAGGATAGACAAGTTGAAGCTTACACTAAAGAGGGGATGGTTACACTGCCTTCCACTGGCATTGTATGCTCTTCTGAACCCACCAGGCTCCGACCATCATCTTACGCTGCACGAGATAGTCACAGGAAGGAGAATAAATACCCCACTTACCCCACGAAATAGAGCTAGATGCGATGCCCAGCCAACCCGAGAGGTCCTGGGAACTGAGTTACAAGAGTACCTGAACTGCATGACATCCAGCCTTACTGTAAGTTCAGAACAACTGCAGCAACGACGAAAAGGGTGCAGCACAGCACAGCACAAAGCATTGCAGAAGACACTGCAACAAACCCAGCTCAAGGTCTTGTATTCCACTCCTTTTCCCTGGAGATGCAGTACTAATCAAGAAGCACAAGAGGAAAAGGTGGGACGAGCCGAGATTCAATGTTCCTTTCATGCAATTTTACTGCACTCCATCAGCAGTAAAATTGAAGGGCAGGAGAGCATGGATTTTTCTCAATGACATTAAGCCCTGCATCGGAGAAAGCCCTCAAGCTGCACCCCACCGAGAAAAAAATACAGACAACAGGGAAGAACCTCAGCACGTGCAGACGAGATCCATGACAAGGAAGAAGGACGCATGAGCAGCAAAGACAAGACAAAGAACTTGTTTGCAAGTTATGGCTTAAACTAGACAGTTCCTCTAAGCAAAAAAGGGGATAGGGACATAATGGACACTCTATGCATCTCAGTTGTAGGGTGAAGAAGACAATTGTGTATCTAAGCCACAACACGTTTGTTGACACGAACTTGTAAATCAAACACACAGAAGCGTCGGTGAAAACAAGACTCAAATAAATCGTGATCAAAGACTTTGCCAAGAGCTAAACACAGCATCCTGACTCATCAAATAGCAAGATGTTGCCTTGTAGCATTTACGGTGTCACCCAGCAGAAATATCACAAGGGATGTGCTGTCCTGTTTCCAATTAGTGCTAGAGACATATCCATCACTTGTAGGGAGAGTCACCAGTGTCACAGACTTCATCCAAGATCCTGCCAACAAGAAAGTAATCTGGCAACTGCTCACTGTCAACGCAGAAGCCTTCATTGCATTGCCAGAATACAATGATAAGGACACAAATGCTTCATCCACAGGCAATTATAGATGAACTCACTTATACACTTTTCTTTCGCATAATCGAAGAGTGCCCAGCTCTTATCGGGAGAACCACAGACACTCTTACATTCATCAGAGATCCATCGAACACTGAACATTTGAACCAACTGTGGACTAAGCTGAACTACTTGGTCGCAATCCACGCGGCAGGAAAGTGTAAGGACTGTGCACGTCAAAAGAAGGGCTTGTAATCTTGAATCCACCAAAGCAAGACAAATGTCCCTGTCGCCCGAGGATAGCCGACTGTCACACAACGTCCTGTTTCGCCTAGTCACTGACTTTCCAGAAATGGTGGGGAGACCTGTCGTGATTGACGTCCTCACTTTCATCAGAGATCCAGCTAATGTCATACAGATGGGAACGCTCCTCCACGAAATCATGCTGCAAGTGGAGCTCTCCAACTTTCAGAGAGACTACATGAGGAGATTGCAGTGAAACCATCCGCCGTGGGACAGATCCAGGAGACAGAGTCAAAGCACTTCAACTTTCCACTGTGGGACAGATCGAGGGTGCGGAGACAAGAACTTCAGCCTGTTATTTTTTGATTTTGATTTGATTTTTGATTCTCCATGTTTTCTATTTTTATCACATTGAACAGGTTCCAGCATGTCCTCAGGACTGAAGCAGATTCAGGGGGTGGACTGGGAACTTACCTATTTTGAATATATAAAGTAAAAGTGACTTATCTAAGTGTTTGTCTAACCTATTCTCCAGAGTCTAGCGGGGATACTGAATCCTGTATCAAGAGACAATCATCACCCGCAAGAAGGGGGGACACTTGTGAAGCACCAGACACTTTACAATACAAACTGTTCGAGAACACGTGAATTGGGGAAAAAAGAATAAACATTGACATTTTGTAATGATTGAAATGGGGGCCCAGAACAGTAACCTGGTCATCCAACCAGCAGAGGGGCGCCCCCACTTCCTTGGAAGGAAATGCTGCCACCTTTCATACCGCGCGGTTATATGTATATGCATGGTGATTATAAATGTCTTTCTGCCATTAACAATCAGAACTGCATTCGTTATTGGTGCACGAAACGGTCCAATTGCAGTGCATCCACCTGAAGATGTACGCATGAGTCCCACAAAGGCACCCAGACCCTATATAGTCATTCCAGTCCCAGGAAAATCTGATGGTAAGGTAAATTAACTAAAATTGAAAGTAATTAGCAGTAATACACACACACACGTGAGGTAACGAATGAAGAGAAAAGCTGGAGACGGGGTCAGCACGGAATGAATGAAAACATAGCACTAACTACTACATGCACCCATACACTAATGCACATGAACTAGGGCATGTGTCAATGGCTGCAGAACCTCAAGCAAAGGCAGCAGAGAGCATGAGACTGCCTACCGAATAATCAGCCCCAGAAAACAAGGAGAGAGACCGAAAGGAATCTAATGGAAGGCCAACTAATGCAGACATAGCAAAAGCCCTCGAGAAGACAGAAGCGGCTACGAGAGGATTCGCTGCAAGGACACAGATGTTGATAGATCATTTATTCCCGTTCATAGCTGGAGTGAAGAAATTACATGAGGAACTGAAAAATAAACTTGTGTGACAATCACACAAGTTCCAACACAAGGAACAAGTACCAGTCCCATGATGCAGCCATACACGGGGCCCGTGACAGGCTGGTGGCTAATAAAGACACCTATAGAGGGCAGGAAAAGGATGCAAGAAGAGAAGGGGAGAATTGCAAAACCTCCACCTACCACATCGATGCAGGGAAGGTAACATGCTCCATTGACCAGAATGCCTGAGAATCCCCCAGCAAGGAAAAGCCACACAGACGCGTTTAGAGATGTAGTTATAGCAAACTACAGGAAGACACTAAGAATCAAGAGAAGCCTGATAACAGTTAACTGAATGACTACCTAGACAGCACAGCACATCTAGGAAACAACATTTGGTATCAGCACATGAAAGAAGTTGGAAGAAGAAATCAGAAGGAGAATGCTTTGTTTGTGCACTTCTACCATACAGCATGGGGAAATCCAAGATTTTCGTGGCTGTAGAAATTGATGTCCCAACAGCACACTGTCTTTCACACAAAGCAATGTGCAACACCAGAGGACTGTTCATGGGAAGAGACGCCTCATTGATATGGGCAACCGAGACAAATTACCCCGATGAAGATGATTATATACAGGACATTAAGATGAGAAATAGAACCCATACAGGGAATCATGTGATCAAGTACGAGAAGCCTGGAGTTAAAGGAACAGCAATCAGATGGGAAGTGAACCCAAAGTTAAATGTCCAAGGAAAAACTCCAGAAGAGGCAAAAAATTGGAAGAACAGAGGCCAAATGCAGATTTGGGGAACAGTGCTTTTACCAAACGGATGGGAAGAAGGAGTGGTGATCTGCCGAGCATGGATGGTCTATGGAGCCTATAAGGAAGCAATAGAGAACTCGCAGAGGTTGTGCAAACCTTTATGGCCGAAACTCACAAGATTACTGACACAGGTCGAAGACAGAGGAGGACCCTTGCAGAAAGTGCCACTGGAAAGCCCGAAATTGTGCTTCAGGCACAATTGCACAAGAGGTTGGGTGAGGATCTTTGACGCTCCAGGAATGACTCACGGAACTGCAGTAATTATTGATCATTACTGGGCGTGTGGATCCGAAGCATACATAAGACTGCTGAAAAACTGGGGAGGCATATGCACAATGGTGAACGTCCATGTTCCTGCACTAGTAATCCCGAAGAGTGACTTGAATATCGACAGTTTTTCGAAACAGATGCTCACCTGAAGAAAAGGAGATCTGTGGAACTGGTATCCTGAATAAAGAGAGAGAGTTACTTTTCTGCCAAATCAGAAGAAGAATTTCATGCAATCCCATACGAACACAGGCTGTTTAGTCTTACCTCATCAGTATTCACAACAATCCTCATGCCAAGATTCCAGGTTGGAGAAAACACTAAATGGTTGCAGATAACCAGATGGGAGTTGTTGCCGACCATTAACACTACCATGAAAGGATTCAACGCGATTAAAGAGGAACTAAGAGCAATGATCCGATTGATGACTCTCCAGAACAGATATGTACTATGAACTTGACATGATCACAGCGATGGGGTGTTTGTGCAAAAATTGGAAAATCATGTTGCACATTTATACATTTGCCTGATGAAGAAAATGGAACCTTAACAGAAACCATCAGTATGCTGACAAACCTACAGAACCAGTGAACTACGAAACTGACGAGATAGATGATGACAGCTGGTTTGGAACACTATTCTCATGGGTCCCACAATGGATTGCAGATGTATTTAAGTTTCTGGGAGCCTTACCATTGATGATACTACGAGGGTTTTGTATTATCAAGATAATCATCACACAATGCCAGAAAAGTGCGAAGAAAGCCATTGGGATGAAGATCATGATCGATGTCAAACTAGGATGAAAGCCCAGTGACCTGACTGATGAAGAAATAAGAAACTTTGTGAGGGCCAGCGAATTTGCGACAGAAGGAACAAAATTTGTGTATCCCAGAAGACGTAGACATTATGAAGTAAAATGGATCTATTGCAGCCCAAATGGACAATGTCAGTTTATGACCTGGAACAAAGACGAACATGTAAGAACAGCAGGAAGCCTGAAAGGAGTGATAAAAATATGGACTCCAAAGAAACACACGTTCACACCATCATGTACAAACCCAGAAGACGAAGAATTGGATATGGAAGAACCAAGTAAGAGTAATCTAAAGGAGGAAGAAGAAGTGGTCGATAAACCAACCAGAGGGGGGTGTGTAGAGGAGGTCCCAAACATGGCCTGCACTCCAACCACCCATTTCGAGATACCAGAAGCATACTCGCCAAGATATGTGACGTATAAGGAGCAAATGAACCAACAGAGAGCCACAGTGGGGCTCTGTCCAGTACCCATCAGAAGGAATTGTGTACCTATTGAAGCACCAATAACCAGACAACCATGGACTGCAAGGTACCCATTAAGACAACCATACCAACAGCTGACGTGAAATGAAGACCACTTATAAACTGTCCCTAAAGAGACCCAAAGGGCTCTTATTGGAGGCGAATGGTGATGACACAATGGCCCGGACAGACGGTCAGATAAAAGAAATGATAACCAAAAAGAAGATAAAACAAAGACGAAATGTTGCAAACCATGATGTAATGGACATAGAAAAAGAAACAATGCTGAACTTTAAAGAAACGTAGCCATTGAGAGCAGGATGGAAATGTGTAACTGGCCAAATGCTTGTAAATAGGCTTGGAACGCAAGAAGCAAAGGAAACGGTACTGCTTGTAATGCTTAGTAGGAGGATAGAACGGCAAGCGCCAACTATATATCTACCTCAAGAAGCACATTATACAAGTGCGACTCCATTTTACGAAAGCAGAACTAAGCCCAGGATGGTAGGGGCCTAACAGGCCAGGATTCATGTACCAGTACAAAGTCGGACCGAAGAGCGGAATCGAAATTTAGCAAGAAGCAGCTCATGGCTAGGAATTTAAGTTCAACCCAAGGAAGGGAGGAGAGCAGCAACTCAGAAGAATTTAAACCTAAGAGCATAGAAGCCTGCCCTGTGAAGGTCGAGATAAGGAGGCCCAGGCAGGGGGCGAGGCCGAACAAAGAATCAAATACGCAAATAGTTGGAAAATGAAGCAGCTTCGCAGTGTACTGACACGTGACCAGCCAAGCGCGAAGAAATACCAATGTCTGATGTCACCCAAAACCAGAGGATGGCATAACTTTCCCCGATAAGACACTACAGTTTCGAGGCCATCCTCAGCCAACTAATTGACACATGGGCCTGAGGGTAGTGATTGATGGAAGGGAGGCAGGGTGAATCTTGGGCCATCCCGCACCTGGGCGACCATTCTGCATGCTGCTAATTAAAGTGAAGATTTATGCCTACGGGTGTAACCCACCCAATCACAATGGACCAAATAATCTAAGGTCCTATAGCTAGTAGAACCAATGAGACTTTGTACTTTTAGTGACGTCTATCACAAGTGATGTAGAGGGATGGGCATAGAGTTATCCAATCCCCACACTCTGTTACCATATACAGGTATAGTAAATATACTTAAGTTACCTTTTCCAACCAATAGAATTGCATGTCAAACTTATGGGTTTTACACGTCAATGATGATGAGAATTTGCTGTAAAAGTTACTGTTTGCATGAAGAATTTGGAAGTTGAAGCGAGACAGGTGATCGCAGCTCTGATGGTTTCCATTTGTTTTCCCGTTTTTTGTACTTGTCATTAAACGGACTTCCCTTTGCCAAACCATTGACTTGTCCTTATTGAGTGGTGTTGGATTAAGAGAAACCTGCACCCCAGCCTCCTCAAGGTGCAGCTATCTCGACTTAAGGTGCCGGAGGGCGAGCTCATAATCTCATGGGCCCGTTCAGAGGTTGCTCCGCCCTCCAGTACACTATGAGAGAGGTATTCCCCATGGATGAGTCCTATGTATTGGCACCAATGAAGATGATTTCTTTACTTATCCAGACCTCTAAGAGATCTTGTATACTGCTTGCGTATTAGGAGGAGCCAAATCTACATAGGACATAACATGAACTGCCATATATCTTGAGGCTTTACTTATTTCCTCATAGCTAAGGGATACTGCTTTGTGTGGGCTCCCTCACAATGCCCGATTCAAACCTCATTAAACCCATAATATAGTATGACCATTTTAAGGCAAGAAGGAACCTTTTAAAGAGTGTGGCCTTATACGTTTGCATATTTGTTATAATGTAAAGAGGCCTGGCCTTATTGTAATCAAAGTGGGGTGTTGAAAACAAACATTGCTGTATTTTCATGTCAGCCCATGTGATTCACATTAATTCACTCTGTGTTGTTACGATAGGGCCAAATGTACCAATAAGAGAAAAATACTCAATAACTGAGTGACTCTGAGTGCACGAGAAAACACAGCTTTATTCCAATACAGACGGCCGCGGGGAGAGCAACAAAAGACAATCTCAAAATCGTGTTAGAAACAACAAGTTTTTGAACAAAATAATTGTCATCTCTGGGACCATGGTAAGTACAATTATTTAAAAAAACTTCCACTCTCAGTTTTGATTTCTTGGTAGAGTATAGAACATGTAGTTATCTACAAGGGAACCACTTACTATTGGTTCTTCTATGACTAATATCTCCTTCTAGATACCTACTCCCAAAAATTATACAATTCAATCTTTCATACTATTGGTTGGCATTCTACTAAACTGGTTGATAAGAGGAACATGATTTGATTGGTTGGCTGTTCATTCACCCGACCTTAAACACCTTGCGCGGTGCTACGTTACGTGATGTTCAAGTTGAGATGGGTGAACCGCTATGATCCAGTTTGAAGAAGTTACTCCCTTTCTATTCTCAGACCTGAGGTCTTATCGGCCAGCCTCGTTTGTGGCCTTGGTTGTTGTCTCTGTGTCTAGATGTGCTTAGGAAGTGGCAGGTGCACTATCTAATTGGGCCGGGAATGAATGGTCATTGTTGGGATCATGTGGTAGAGAAACAAGGATCAGAGCTCAAATTCATCTATTTGTTGGATTTTCTGCAGTCAATCTGGGTGCTGTGTATTCATTCGCTATGGGATCACTTGGTACATGTGTATATCCAAATGCTTCCAATTGAAACTAATTAACTTCAATGATTGCAACTGTATGCCTGGGAAACCTTATCTGGTGCAGTTTCAGCTTCTAAGCAAAACTTCCTTCGGGCATTGATCCTGGGGCATGGGGCTTCTGTCTGAGCTTTCCGAGGCCTGGAAACTGAGTGTTAAGAAATTTTAAGTCAGGATGTAGCATTTTGGAACTGAGAGCTTGCGGGATTTGGTCCGAGTAATGACGGTACTCCTGTTAATTTTCCACCATGTTAGTGTTCTTGGTGTTTGCATGTCTGTGTCTACGTGTGAGTGTTCTTCGTCTTTGCTGCATGCCACCATTTAATGATTCCCTGCATGTGTATGCAGCAAAATGCAAACTACCTGCCACCCTAGTTAAGTCGCACATTGTATTCTACTCTCAATAGTAACTACATTGCTCTTGGTGTTTTACTGACTGGTTCTCAGCTTATACTTTCGGTTCATGCTCGGGATCGACCTGGTTCAACTCTCCATTACAACACTATCATTCATAATTCCACTCATGACTACTTGAGAGGGGGAGCCGTGTGCCCAGCATCCACGCAGCACCTGTGCAGATCTTGTCTGCCCCTTGAGACAAAATGAAGCTCTATCAGTCTTTGAAGGTTATATGATATACTTAAGTTAAGGCTTGCACTAATGGGCAAACCAGGAATGACAAAGATCACAGGGGCATTACCTATATAACCTTGTAACCTTTCTCCTATTCCCCAACGAGGAAATGCCTAGAAACAGTCAGATAGGGTCAGACATCACTATCTAGCTGCTACCTTGGAATACACTGTGTTGTTTGATGCTCAAATCCGATGAAACTGAAGAGATTATTTTCCCAGCCTCCAAATCCACATGACTCATCCCACCTTCTCAATCCTTTCCCCCTGTCCACCACACCCTATGTCACAAGGCTCGGAGTCTGGGAGAGGGGGCTCTCTCTGACGTCAAGCTAAAACTGTAGCACTCCTTCACCTCCACTGCTACGGCTTCCAGGATTAATTTCCGGCATTTCTCCCCAATGCACTTGCACTCGTCTCTGGCCTTTTTCAACGCGCTACATGCCCTTATGTGCAGCGTATTTTGATCTCACTGCACAGATGTAACCCTTTGATCTCCGGCTCGGCTTGTGAAAGGCTTATCGGTGCCATAGTATGTATCATCATCAACATGCAGTGGACATTTCCCTTATTTAGGCCATGACTGTAACCAAAACACACCATCACCCTGGTGCACAGCAGGCTCTATTACTGACCCAGCCTCGCCAAGGACCTTCCCCTCGATGCCTAAGCTCCTCTCAAAAAACACATTGAACTACGCTACCTGTATCCGGTAAAGTCTCCCACGATCCTCACCCAGCTCTGCATACTGTAGCTATCTTTGCAATGTTGTGTTATATTAAAATTCCTTCTTTTTGTTGCTAAATAAATCCGCGGCCAGGCATTCATCCCCACCGCCTCCCAACCCGGCTAAATAAATCTCCTAATATTCACCCCATGCATCTAAGCTCCCAAGCTTTGCTTAGCCTAATGGTCGACCACTCTGTGCTTTGTGTCTCTTTCGCTCCCCAACCTTCCTTGCTCCCTATCTTCCTATACCCTGAAATTAAGGATGCACTGGTTTCAAGATCAAGATTAAAAACTAGGGCTGAGCGAAATTGTGAAATTCTATTCCGTCAGCCGCAGAAGCAAAATCTGCTGTTCCACCACCCCTGAATATTAAAAAGAGTGCTGTAAAGTTTCTCGTGCCATTTTGAAAACCGAAACGAGCTTCATGAAGTTTCTCGTGCCGCTGCGTGAACCTAGCACAAATCAAAAAGAGTGGCACAAAGTTTCTCGTGCCGCTGCGTGAACCTAGTACGAATCGGACAAAAAGCTCCACAAAATGTCTCCTGCCAACGCGCAAACCTAGCACAAATCAAAAAGAATGGTACGAAGTGTCTCGTGCCGCTGTGCAAACTTACCACGAATCGAACAAAAAGATGTGCAGAGTTTCAGATGCTGCTGCACGCACCTAGCACGGTTTGAAAAAAAAAGGGCAACGTTTCTCGTGAATCTAAAATAAGCCAGCACAAAGTCTCTCAAGTCTTTCATGTTGCTGCACAAAACTAACAGAGATCGTGGAAAACCAAAGTGTCTTGTTCCCCTGCACGGTACTAGTAAGGATTGAAAAAAAGACTGCACACATTTTCTTCTGACTTTGCACGAACATATCCCGAATCAGAAAACTGTGTGAAGTCTCTCGTGGCGCTGTGCGAAACTAGCATGGTTTGAAAAATCCTGCATAAAGTTTCTCGACTTGCTGCACAAAACTAAAACGGACCGAAAAAAAACCTATGCAACGTTTCTCATCATCCTCCATGAAACTAAGAAGGCAACAAAACACCACGCTCCACACGAAACCACACAAAACCGTGCGAAATTTCAGTGCGTTGGGCCATAATGCTGATTTCACGGAACGGGCGGAAGCAGATTCCGGTGCGGAGTAACACTTTTTGCTCACCTCTATTAAGAACCACTTTTTTGCTTGTAAATCCAATAGGATTTGAGAAGAAATGACAGCTTGAGGATTGGCTTCAAACATACACTAATGCTTGTAAATATAAATTATTTTCGTACTGACTGCCATGGACAAAGGTAGCAGAATACTGCCTAAATATTTAATGACATTTCCAAATAGGACAATGGATGTTGGCTTTTCTTCGTTTGAAATTAAACTTATTCCCAACCAGGGAGGTCACGAGTTGCAGGTAGAATGCACCTCCTGCTGAGAGATGATGTCGCTTTTGCCAGAACGAGATTGAAGCTTTGGTTAATTTGTGTACTATATATCCTCCACGTGTGCTGTATTTCAACTATTTTGTACATAATAAACTTTATCTATTTCTGAGTGATTTTTGGATCAGGATTTTAAATGGAAATGAGATTGCTTTGATAATAGCGGCGATCAATTTTATACATAAGGCTTAGATGTTGGGTTTTAACAAAAGGTTGTCATGTTTTTCTTTTGTTTAATTTCATATAAATGTTTGTTAAATTGCATTAGTACCCGGCACGCGCGGCGCAACGTGAATACAGCATGGTGATTGGCTCATTTGCGAGCCATACCACACGGTATTCCCTTGTACGCCGTGCGTGCTGGGTACTCTGTTCCCGGCAAGGGGCGTGGCTGCCCCTCAGCCAATGAGGAGGCTCGAAACGGGGCAATCCCCACTCCGAGCCTCCCCATGGCTGGCGGCTTCCTTTGTCCCCTGCCGGGGACTCAGGGAAGACATTTTTTTTCCCCTTTCCTCCCTCCTCCCATCCCACCCCACTTACCTTCTATCCCGCAGTCTCCAGCGGGGGACGATGGAAACCTCCAGGCGTGTGGAGACTCAGAGGGGGGCCATCCCCGCTCCAAGCCTCCACACGGCTGGAGGCTTCCATCGTCCCCCACCAGAGACCGTGGTACGTTTTTTTTTTTTCTTCCTTCCCCACCCCACTTACCTTCTTTTTCTTCTTTTCTCGGGAGCGGACGTGCTGGGAACAGAGTGTTCCCGGCGCGCCCGCTCCCGATGGCCGCCATGGAAAGGGAAAACAGACTGTTTTCCCTTTACCGGCGGCTATTTTTTAAAACATTTTTTTTGTTTTGTTCCGAAACGTGTTTCGGATTAGAAAAAAAAGCAATTAGTACCCCGGTGGCTTATTGCCACAATCTTACCTGTGAAAGGCTTTGATAAACAAAGCACAATAAAAAGTAAAATAATTAAGAACCAGTAAAAAGTAGTGGAACTTTGGTCTTGGCAGGGGAGAGGGAAGGCAGAAGCATAGTGAAACATGTGACAAGGTGTTGCGGCCGAGGCATGGCAATAGTCTAAGTGACTAGTAACTAAGGCTCCCATTACAACTTTACACTTCCACAGGGACATGAATGGACAAATCCTCTTATAGAATGGTGAATATGGTTGTAAAAAGTAGAGGAATGATAGACAGAAAAAAATAAAAGTAGTGGAGCACCGCTCCCGACCGTTCCCGCTCACTTCGATCACTGCCTGGAGGACCCCCCAAAGTCTTAGAGAGCTACTAACCCATCCCCTCCCCCCCATGATCCCCAGCCCCCACCATCAGTGGATTGACTATCTGCATATATCGGCTAATACTGTAAATAATATAGAGGTATTTAACGTCTGCCTTGTGCTGTCCCCATGTACTGGTTCCAGCTCCTTGGCTGGCACCAGTTACTTTAACATATTATCTACAGTATCACGACTTTGTAAAGCAATCAGCAGAGGGACTGCTCCAGCCATCAATGGCCCCTTTGAGCAATGCTTCTTGAAGAGGCAGCTCATATGTTCAATGCATAAATACTAATATACATTCAATAGTCTGCACACGTTCTATGCAGGTAGATTCAGTATATGCTTTGAGATGCAATCGATGTATACATATTGTGTTAGTCATGTGACAAGTGGCAACACTCTGCAATATTGAAAACATCCTGATGGGTGATGCTTTTTTTTATGAAACTGTGCAATAAGCCAGATAAAATTTTTGGCAATAAATATCTAACATGTTTACACATGTACTTGTCTGGGTGCCCGGGGGTGCCTAATACTAATCAGTAAACTTGTAAGAAAAGTGTTAGATTAAGTAAGCGCGTGGGAATGTCCTTGATTCCCTTAATATGTTAGGACATGATGCAGATGTGCTCAGTATACTTGCAATGAAATATAGTTACTTGTTCTAGACAGAGAACGTTTTTACACTGACCATTGTTTGGTGCTGGTTTCTAATGGGACGATTCCAAGAAGTACTGAACATGATTGGCTTTGGTTTCTGGTTGGCTAATTCTGTCAAGAGGAATGCTCTTTACACATTAAATTAGCAGCCTAATAAAAAAGGACAAAAGCTGCTGCTTGATCGACCTTGAGGTTGCCTGGGTGCACCGGCGAAAGGCCGTTTTGGGGAGGGGGTGGCGGCTTAGGGGCTTTGGGCCTTCTTATCCGCCATCTTGTGTATGCAGACCATGCCCTCGGGAGCCGGGTGGAGGGGTGTCTGGAAGCGCCATAGTCATAGAGAGGGGAATGGAATGTCTGACCAACAGAGCCTGCGATTGTTCCGGGCCCCCCTGCGGAATGTGGTTTTAATTAAAATGAAAATAGACGTTGGACAACAAAAAAAAGATTCTTGCTGCTATTCTTAGCTTATGGGCTTTGCAGAAAATGGTGTGAACCTTTGGCACCGTTTTAGGAGATCAGTCTCTCGCTCAATGCTCTCTCCTCCCACCCTCATTAGCCCACGCCCTCTTCCACTCCAATCATCATCCCTGCTCACGTTTCCCTCTTCCCTGGCCCTCTTTTCCTCTCACTCCATCCTCGCCGTGCTCGCTTTCGAACCCTCATTTTTTTATTTACCTTCAAACATATAGGCCCTCATTACGACCCTGGCGGAAAGTGACTGACCGGACCGCCACAGCGTAAATAGCGTTTCCGCCATTGCACGATGGAGCAAAGTGCGGCCCATTCCGACCCATCGGGCACGAGCACCACGCCATGGCGGAAGTGCAAAGTCCGCGATGGCGGAAATGACCCCAAAACGGCCCACACCGCCGCCGTACGGCGCCCTAGGTGCAATACCGCCACCCATCATAGCGGACACCGCAGTGAGCGCCAACCGGAAAGTACGGTGACCGTAAATATACGGAAACGGAAGTAAAAACATGGGCCCGGAACGGGAAACAACACCCCGTACACCTATAAAACCACAAAATACACACAACCACTAAAAACACCACCCTGAGACACATCCCAACCCGTCATCCACCCTAGTGAAACCAAGAAAAATGGGAAAAGTAGCGAAGAAAGCGTGCGACCGCAAGCGGCAGGTCCACTTCTCCCGTGAGGAACTCACCGTGCTTACAGAGACCCTCCAGGAGAATGCCGCCGCCGTCTTCTCCACGCAAATGACCAGGACGGCACTTGCGAACAAGAAGGCCATATGGGCCCTGGTGGCACAGCGGGTAAGTGCGGTGGGGACCGCACCCCGCAACCCACAGCAATGCAGGAAGCGGTGGGACGACCTGCGGATACGCGTCCGTAGCATACTTTCTGCCAACCACAACATTGCCACAGCCACCGGGGGAGGGTCGGAATCACCCATCAAGTTGACCCCCTGGGAAGAAATCTGTGCCTCCACCATTGGAATGGAGAGCATAGAGGGAGTCGGAGGGATGGAGAAAGGAGTGCAGACATCCGGAGAATCAGGTAGGTGGCCCAAATAAAACCATGCCAAATCCACAATGTCCAATCATGTGACTCACATGTGTCCACATAGCGCAACAGCAACACATGGCCAGGAGAACGTCCACACACATTGGCCTGATAGCGCACTTTAAAACTCACAATAAATACATAAATAAGTAAAAACCCCAAAAACACCCACTACACGTGCAGCAGGCACACCCTAACTGCAGGCTGCCAAACAACTGCACCCTCACTCCACACACAAATGAAAGCACCTCCAAGGCCCCGACCCAAATCACCCTCAGGTACCACCCCAATGCATGTGATACATTGCCATTCCAATTCCCACAGACCCATTAATAACGCTCGCCCTCCTTTACTCCACCACAGGGTCCGATCCAAACGACGAGCTCCAGGACACCCCTACCAGCACACCTGCAAAGAGGGCCAAGACCGACGGCCAAAGACCCTCCACCTCAGCTGCACGCATCAAGACACGGCAGCAGCACATATCAAGTGACAGCACACAGGAGGGAACATCAACAGGCACCCCAGCAGCCAGCATGCCCACAACAGCACCACCACAGGTCCCCCCAATGGATGCCACAGAAGGTACTGCCTCTGGTGGCAGCAGCACCATAGGTGACACCCCATTAATGGCAGCATGCTCCGACACAGAAGACGGGGATGTCGAAGTCAGATCCATCCATGACCTGTCCCAATCCCCCTGTCTGTTCCATCCCGTACACCATGAGGATACCACGCAGGGGCACCCACAAGACGACGACTGGCACAAGCCCTGTGGCAGGGCAACATGAGGCGAACAGCCCCTCTGTGACACCACCGCAAATGGCCATGGCCCAGCAGAGGCAACAGTCCCTCGACCAGTTAATCGTGCAACAGCAGCAACTGGCCACGCTCCTCAAGGACCATGCCGATGGATGTGGGGGCACTAAGGCAGACATAGAAACATCAACTGAGACACTTAGGGCACAAATGGAGAGTAGCACCGAGAGCCTGAGAGTCCAAATGGAGAGTAGCACCGAGAGCCTGAGAGTCCAAATGGAGAGTAGCACCGAGAGCCTGAGAGTCCAAATGGAGAGTAGCACCGAGAGCCTGAGAGTCCAAATGGAGAGAAGCACCGAGAGCCTGAGGGGGGAACTGCATGCGACGTCCAAAGACGTATGTGCCGAACTTGCCGCAGTGCGCCGTGTGCTCACTGAGCTCTCACAAACCCTTAGGGACATGCATGGACGTGAGCAGGCAGAGACATCATCCGTTGCAAGTTCCGTCCAGGGCAGCCCCCAACGTAGATCTGGGAGGAACCTGCGCTCCACAGGCAGGGGTGCCCCTGATACCTGCAGAGGGGGCTTGCAATAGCGACTGCCCACTGACAATGAGCATCTTTGGACACTGGTGTTCGGGGGGGGAGGTAGGAGGGTGGAGGGGGTGTGTTGGGCTCACTTGGGTGGCGGGTCGATAGGGTGTTCAACATGATATCACATATGCCATAAACAATGCACGATCAAACAATGAGATGTGTGGACAATGATCTTTGTGTACTTGGCCATCATAGGCGTACAGTCCATATTGTGCATGTACCAGACACACACAGTGCCACGAGTCCCGTGTCCATGTATCAGCCACCAGGCGTGAGTGCTAGAAGCATGCATCTATGAGATGCTGACGAATTTCACGGCCCTCCTGTGCCTCGCAGACTCCTTGAGGTGCTGCCACATCCCCACCCTCATCATGACCATCTTCAGGTGCTTGCAGTTCTGCGTCAGGGGGCATGGGCACATTTCTACGTACGCACATGTTGTGGAGCATGACACATGCCATCACCATCTTTGCAACCTTCTCATGGCGGTACAGGAGTGCCCCGCCAGACCTGCTGAGGCACCGGAAACGGGTCTTCAGTAGGCCGAATGCCTGTTCAATGACTACACGGGTACGTGAGTGGGCATGGTTGTAGTCCTCCTCATGCTGGTCCCGTGGGTTCCGGACTGGTGTGAGGAGCCATCTCTTCAGTGGATATCCGGCATCACCTGTATGTGGACGATAAACGAATTATGTGGAATGCCATTGCTACGTACGCACCCCCCCCCCCTTCCTGCCAGGTCATTGCCGCATCACATACCCCACATCATCATGCATGAAATGAGACTCACCGAGTAGCCAGGATCTGTTCCCTGCGTGTCGCTCCATGTAGCGTGGTATTGTAGAGTTCCTCAAGACCATAGAATCATGGGTTGATCCAGGGAATCGGGCACAACAATGTGTAATGATCCTGTTGGAGTCACACACCATTTGTACATTCAGTGAATGAAATTGTTTTCGGTTGCGGTACTGGGCCTCCATGGCATGTGGGACGACCAATTCCACATGGGTGCAGTCGATGGCACCAATGCAACCCGGTATGCCGCCAAGTGCATGGAATCCCACTTTTGTGTTGGTTATTTCCTGCTCCGAGCATGGTAGAGAGATGTAGTCATCTGCGTGCTGCAGGAGGGCATCGAGCACTTGCAATAGTGTCCGTGAGAACAGTGGCTGAGAAATGCCATGCAACTGTCCGACTGTGTGCTGGTAGGTGCCTGTGGCCAGGAAGTGGAGTACAGACACCACCTTCAGTAGGGGTGGGATGGCGGTTGGGCTATCTATCATGCTGACAAGGTCAGCCTGTGTCATGTCCACAATGGCGGCTATGGTGTCCCGGTCCAAACGGTAGAGGGTGTGGATCTGCTCATCAGTGAGGTTGAACGGATGTGCTCGGAGGCGTGGGATTGCGGGCTGCCTGCGTGGTGGTAGTGGCTGTGCTGGCAGCCCTTGCTGGACCTGCCTTGCCCTCCTCCTCCTCCTGCGTCTCCTCCGTGCGGCCGGTTGTAGTTGGTGTTCGTCTTCTTCTTGGAGTTGGAGTACTTGCAGTGCTATCAGGTCCCCCAGGGCCAACATCGCGAGTCCTGCCGGTAGCATTTCGGAGTGGGTGTGGTTGGTGGAGGAGACTGGGTGTGCAATTTATGTGTTTTCAGGCTGTATGGCCTCCACCTGTGGTGATTCATTCCACCTGTGCAAGCTGCTCTCCCCTTTGGGCGAGCACGTCCCGCACACAACGCTGCAATTCGAGGAATGGCATCTTGCTATTACAATCATGTATTAGTACCCGATGGCCGTGTAACATTGGTTGATATGTTCATTCGGCTATGGTCCCATTGTTTCACATGCATTCTTTGCAGTCGCGAACAGACTTGTGAAGGGTCAGTGGAACGTAGTACTCGAGTAACGGTGGACCCTCATGCATCACTGTACCGAGGTTCACCGACGGGCGGGGCCTCCCATTTGTGAGTGAAGGCAGTTGCCATTTTCACACACAGCCGCACTAGATGGATTAATTTGTGATTTCAAGCGGCCACAGATGCCTTTTCGACGTGATGTTGCAAATGAGGAATTCGAAGGGCGGCGCTTTCGGTCTTCAGCTAGCGGCGAGGAGATGCCCACAGGTCTGACTGCAAATATAACGTTCTATTGTTCAGTGTCCTTGGGACAGGGGCCATGGCGAGGATGCAATGATTGATATGAATAGTTTGGGATGCGCAATAGCGAAGTGGATGATGAGGCCGGATGTTCCCAAATACATGTTACTTCACAACACTGGAATTACGGGCTGGGGCACAGTGGATTTTGCAGGCTGCATAACGCACAGACTCAATGGAATTCTCACATGTTATGTGAGTATGGAAACAGGCGTTATCATTACGGGATGAGGGAATGATGAATGGATGCATGGACAGATGATTTGATACGGTGTTTGCCATGTACAGGGCTTCTTGGAATCTGTCCGCCTCCCCTGCGCTATGTGATGCAGGGCTGCCATAGTGGGACCATCGTCTATCTGGCCTTGTTGAGCCCTCCCTGTCTCGACGCGCCTTCAGACACTTGTGTCCATGCACGTTACCAATCCCATCTGATGGATTCTGTTTTCACAGACGCATGCACAGGTACACTCGTTTGTGATGGTGTTTTCACCTCGATATGGATAGTTATGAGTCGCAAGTGGTTTTGGGGTGGTGATGATCCTTTGGAGTGGGCTAGCATGCATATGGCTGTGGATCTAGTGTGATCATTGAAGTGAGTTGTTCGAATGTAGTTCTGATGGCCATTCTATTCTTTTTCTTTTCTTTTGGTTGACAGGTATCTCCTCCCCTTTTGCCACTGCCATCTGTATGCCACTCCTGCAGATGGGTTTTACTCCCGACACCTGCTGCTTCGTGTTAATCAGTGGAGCAGCATTACGATCTTATGGGACGATCGCCAATGGGCCACATGCTCTTACGCAGTACTAGTGGCTCGGAGCAACATTTCGGCCTTTCAGCTGGACTAGTGCCTCCCTATTGGGACGGCCCTGCGGTTCTAGGCGCTTCCATGTTGCCTTTTCGTACGAGAATGTAGTCCCTGTGTACCATGAAGGAACAGGGCGTCACACAAGAAGTAGCTGGTCATTTATTGCGGATGCAGCCCACAATGGTGAAATGTGTTTTGGAGTTCATGGCTGAATGGCTGTATGGGCTTGGTGAATTTGTTGTGCATTAAATTTCTATTCTGATATGGGCCGTGTAGCGTTCTTCTTTGCAACTGATGTGGCATATTCCTATTTGGGGAGCGATGTATTGTGAGGAGATCTGCATTGGGTTCCAGCTTCGGAGTATAGTTGCGTGGTACTGTGCTGGGCGCGTTTGCCTACGAAGCCCAGTGAGGTCAGGGGTGAGGGCTGCCAATATGACTGTTTGAATGATGTCATGCTCAGGGGCGGGGGATTAGGTTTTGTGTAACAGATGCCGGTCAGCCAGGTGGATTGGTGGAATGATGTGATTATCGGAATATTGCTGGTCACAGGTGCCTGTGTTTGCGTGCGTTTCTTGGTGGGAGACTGAGGTCATGTCCATTGGTATAGCTTCTGTATTCGTGCCATCTGTGCCCTGCAGCTCCCATTGGCCCCTCTTGTGATTCTTTTGTTCGTTGGCATGCATGGGTGACTTGTACATTTCACTGGTTGCATTGTGACTTCGTTGCACCTACGGGGAGTTGTACTATGTGGCCAGGGAGCGGTGTACAGGCACTCAGTGGGGCCGTTTACGGTTGATTCGCGATGCCGTACTTCTCACCATGGCGGAATGGTACTTTCCGCCGTGCTTGATGGCGTTAAGTACATGTCCGCTAGGGTCGGAATTCGCGTACCCTTGCGCCATGGTGCTAATTACGGTTTGGCATGGCGCGCGCGCGCGTACTTGGTGCAGTTAGCGTTGGCGTTCACTACGGTGTCGCTAATGGCATCGTACTTTACGGTGACGGGTCATAATCGCACCAAGCGCTATTCGATGGCGGTATTGCATTTCCGCCATCGTTTTTCGATTTCCGCCAGGGTCGTAATGAGGGCCATAGTGTCCTGCATGCCACACATGGCCTAGAGGCTATTTTACTGTAGCTTCCCCCCCTCCGTGCCTTGCTCTATTCTCCTATGCCTTCCTTCTCTCCTCTTCCTGGCCCTGGTCTTGTTCCATCTCCATCTCTCCTCTGTGCTTGCTTCCCCTTGTTTCCCTGTTCCTCGCCCCCTCCCTCTTCCTGGCCCTGCTCCTGTTCCCCTCTACCACACTCCTTTGCTCTCCATTCCTGTCTGCTCTTATTCCCCTCTCCAAGGCTCCTCTTGCTCCCCCTTTCCTTGCTTGTGTTATCCTCTCCCAACCTCCTTTTATCTTTCTCCCTCCATGGCCTTGAACCTATCCCCAGGCCTCCTGCCCCTCACCCTGCTCTCTTTTCCAGCCGTGCCTTTGATCCCATCTGCAGGCCTCCTGCCCCTCTCCCTACTCTCTTTTTTTCTGCCATGTCCTTGATCCCCTCTCCAGGCCTCCTAGTCCTGCCCCTCTCCCTGCTCTCTTTTCTTGCCAGACCCTTGATCCCATTTCCAGGCCTTCTCCTGCCCCTCACACTGATCTCTTTTCCTTCCATGCCCTTGAACCCATCTCCAGGCCTCCTGTCCCTCTCCCTGCTCTCTTTCCCTACCATGCCCTTGATCCTCTCTCCAGGCCTCCTGCCCCTTTCTCTGCTCTCTTTTCCTGCCATGCCCTTGATCCCATCTCCAGGCCTCCTGTCCCTCTCCCTGCTCTCTTTTCCTGCCATGTCCTGGATCCCTTCTCCAGGCCTCCTGTCCCTCCCCCTGCTCTCTTTTCCTGCCATGCCCTTGATCCCATCTCCGGGCCTCCTGCCGCTCACCCTGCTCTCTTTTCCTGCCATGCCTTGATCCTATCTCCAGGCCTCCTAGCCCTGCCCCTCTCCCTGCTCTCGTTTCCTGCCAGACCCTTGATCCCATTTCCAGGCCTCGTGCCCAGTCTCTGCTCTCTTTTCCTGCTATGCCCTTGATCCCATTTCCAGGCCTCCTGCCCTCTCTCTGCTCTCTTTTCCTGCCATGCCCTTGATCCTATCCCCAGGCCACCTGTCCCTCTACATGCTCTCTTTTCATGCCATGCCCTTAATCCCATCTCCTGGCCTCCTGCCACTCACCCTGCTCTCTTTTCCTGCCATGCCCTTGATCCCATCTCCAGGCCCCATAGACCTGTCCCTCTCCCTGCTCTCTTTTCCTGCCAGACCCTTGATCCCATTTCCAGGCCTCCTGCCCTCTCTCTGCTCTCTTTTCCTGCCACGCCCGCCTCCTGCCCTCTCTCTGCTCCCTTTTCCTGCCATGCCCTTGATCCCATCTCCAGGCCTCCTGCCCCTCACCCTGCTCTCTTTTCCTGCCATGCCTTTGATTCTCTCTCCAGGCCTCCTGCCCCTCTCCCTACTCTCTTTACCTGCCATGCCCCTGATCTTCTCTCCAGGCCTCCTACCCCTTTCTCTGCTCTCTTTTCCTGCCATGCCCTTAATCCCATCTCCGGGCCTCCTGCCCCTCACCCTGCTCTCTTTTCCTGACATGCCCTTGATCTCATCTCCAGGCCTCCTAGTCCTGTCTCTCTGCCTGCTCTCTTTTCCTGCCATGCCCTTGATCCCATCTCCAGGCCACCTGTCCCTCTCCCTGCTATCTTTTCCTGCCATGCCCTTGATCCCATCTCCAGGCCTCCTGTCCCTCTCCCTGCTCTCTTTTCCTGCCATGCCCTTGATCCCATCTCCGGGCCTCCTAGTCCTGCCCCTCTTCTGGCTCTCTTTTCCTGCCAGACTCTTGATCCCATTTCCAGACCTCCTGCCCTCTCTCTGCTCTCTTTTCCTGCCATACCCTTGATCCCATCTCCAGGCCTCCTGCCCTCTCTCTGCTCTCTTTTCCTGCCACGCCCTTGATCCCATCTCCAGGCCTCCTGCCCTCTCTCTGCTCTCTTTTCCTGCCATGCCCTTGATCCCATCTCCAGGCCTCCTGCCCCTCACACTGCTCTCTTTTCCTCACCAATTCTCCGTATTTGTCTGCACCCTTCTCTGCTCTCCCACTGACTCCCATGTACCCCCTCTCTGCTGCTCCTACTGGCCTCTTGCCAGCTTTGCAGGAGGTCTGGGCCTGCATTCTCGATCACCGAAGCCTTTATGACTGCAGAGCCCAAATCAAACACGTATGTACAAAATTCAACACAGTAATCCTATACGTACACAATTTAGCACACAACCCATTGTGAGAAACACAAGCAACTCTTCTGAACACACACATAGCATAGCGAGAGGCGCACAAAAATACAATACTTTGACGACTGGTGAATTCTTAAAATGGTGGGCGTACATATTTTGATAAAATTCACGCAATCGAAGCGAGCGTGGCCAAACCATCCAAGCGTGGTCTGGCCGTTCGGTCACCAAGGATAGTTTAAAATAATGGGTTTAAATGGTGCATTTTACAGCACAATTGTAAGGACAATATGGAAAAACATAACTTTAGGATTAAAAGGTAGTTCCATAGAGCCGATGAAATATTCCCATATTTGAGATTTCAGACCACTTGATGTACTAAGGATACATTTTTTGCAGGACATCATTTTCCAGTCATAAAATTCTGCGCCCAATAGAAATACTGTATGTGGAGGTTTCTAGGGAGCAGTCATCAAAATGGCTGCTCATTGAATGAGCTCTCATGGAGCTCTACACTTTCTGATAAGAAAATCCTAGGTCAGAGCCACAAAACACAAGCAACTCTTCTGAACACACACCTGACGCAGTGAGAGGCGCACAGAAATACAATCCTTTACACTTTACACCTCTACACCTCTGCTCTTGGAGCACTAATCTCTTCCTTTGGGTTCTTGTACCAACTCTTCACGGATGACACCCAAATCTTCTTCTCTTTTCCTGATCCCTATATCAAAATTTCAAACTGTCTCTCTGCCATTAAATATTGGATGGTTTCACATTCTCTGATGCTAAACTCTACCAAAACAGAGGTGCAATTCGTCCATGCCAATAGCTCTCCCTCGCCTTTTCCTCTGCCTATCCAGTTTCCACCTGACACTCTCCCCTACTCTTCTTCAGCTAGAAACCTTGGCATCAATCTATGAACCTACCCACAACTTCGCTACTTTCATCTCCAAAATTGGAACAGCAGCTCGCATCAACTTCCTAAATATTTGGAAAATCAGGCAGCTCCTTATTTTTAACACGCCAAACATCTCTTAACCACTCTTGCCTTCTCTAAACTGGACTATTGTGCTAGCATCCACCTTGGTCTCTCCAACTATGCTTTCTGTCCTCTCAACAGGATCGTTAACTTTGCTACCAGGACTCTCTTTGAACTCCATCACTTCACACCTAGTGTAATGCTTTTCCATCCTAGAGCACTCAGGTCCAGTTGTAGACCCAATTCCCGATTCACGGGCCCCATTTTTCCTTTCAAAATGGCCACTGCGTATCTTCCCTGGCTAAACAATTTGTGGTCTAGTCTTTTTGGACATCGAACTTATGTATGCTAACGGTGCCGGATTGCCTCACGTCTCAACGCTCGTCAATTCTGTGCCTAGCTCAGCGCTTTTCTTGGTCTTGTCTTCCCTTGTTAATTCCCATCCTGATTCCTCCTTTGTGCCTTGCCGCTGTTTCCCTGTCTGCCACAACTTTCATCTACCTGTGTTTTCCACTCTGCTTCTTCTGTGGAATTCTGTTGTCTCTTTGACTACCTGTTGGCTGCATTGGCACTCTGTGCTCTTGGAATCTAGTTGCTGCCCCCTCTCTTGTATCCAGGACTTACCACAGACAATTCTCACAGGTTTTTTTCCTTTTCTGAGGTTTTCCTGCATTTTGTGTTGTTTCCCCGAGGCTACCCTGCTTCATTGTTTTTCCAATTGGGGAGGGTGGCATCTGAGGAGGCTCTCCCCTATCTTCATGAGAGCCATACTAAGAAGAAGAGCTCCAAAGGAGAAAACCATCAAGAAGACCACGCACAAGACACGACAGGTGAGCCCAGAACCTACATATCCTGATACTTACTTCCTCGTACCATCGTTACTAGGCTGTATTGCTGACGATGCAAAACAGGGCCAGATTTAAACATCTGGATTACAAATCTATCCACAGTAAGGCACCATTGTATCTATCCTCCTCTATCCAACTCTACAAGCCTTCTCGTAATCTCTGCTCTGCATCCTCGACTACCCTTGTGGCTCCCTGCCATCCCCGTGCGTTTTCTTGCTTCCACTCCTTCTCTCTACTTGCTCCACTTGCATGGAATTTTCTTCCCCTAGACATCAGAGAAACAGTCCACATGGATTTGTTCAAAATCAAACTAAAAGCCTACTTCCTCCCCTTCGAGTTACCCTCTTAACCTACCTCTCTTCTGCCTACTAAGTAACATGTTCCCACTGCCTCTAACCTGCCTCTACCTCCGCTCTAGCACTTCACCCATCATGGTTACATCCTGAGTACAGCTGGCCGTACTGCCTACCTGCACTTATAAATGTTGAATGTTCTGTGTCCTTAATCTATGTATGTCTACTTATGTATTGTCCCCGTAACTGTTCCATTTATTCCCTTCCACAACCTGGTCAGAATGTCCCTCAATCTCACCCCATTGTAAGAAGCTCACTGCTTACCATCATATCTATTGTGCGTTCTGTTGTGATCAATTTATCCCGGCATTAACCACCTCCCAAGTGGCCAGGGGACAGCAGCCGCTACCTGATCCTGACCCTGGGGAGCTATATGAGAGAGGATCGTATGGTAGGAGACAGCCTCCAG
This sequence comes from Ambystoma mexicanum, assembly GCF_040938575.1. Lineage (NCBI taxonomy): Eukaryota > Metazoa > Chordata > Amphibia > Caudata > Ambystomatidae > Ambystoma > Ambystoma mexicanum. The sequence goes on along the minus strand of NC_090926.1, from coordinate 1,162,538,152 downwards.
GGAGATTTCATGGCTTTATTGGATGAGACATGTAATCCCTCATTTGCCCGTGAAGATGACCCCTTTATACCAAATACCCTCATGGCCTATTGCCATACAACTACCTCTACACCCCTTGCTAGGGAAAGTATAGAACCCCTTTCCTAAAACTATGCAGATCAAACTTCCATCCCTGGTCTAAAATATGGAAGATCCAAGACCACCATTTCAAGTTTTAATTATTCACCATATATAACTGATTTATCATTTAGAACTGCTGAAAGTGATTTTACAAGTAATCTACATCACCCAACAACAATGTACTCCTTTTTCCATACTCCTTTTCCCATAATCACCCAAATATTGGGACGAGGAAGAGGGAAAGACCAATGCAGAACGAAAGGAGCGACACGCCCAATGAGCGTTCTAGTTGTTTTCAAAGTGAACCTGTACGCGGGAGATTTAATGATTGGACGCCAGGTCATAGTAGCTGCTGCTGTTCGGAGGATGACATCTCATTCATCTGCTGGGCTTTTGAAGCTTGGAAGCACGAATCAGTGTGGCGGAGCTGAGCGGCTCACCATCAGGGGAGAGCTGAAATGCTGCTAGGACAGGTTGCGCTGCAGACCTGCCAGGAGCCAGTGGAAATTTCCTGGGTGTGCGGCAACCACAGAAAGTAACGATTCACCTACTGGGACATGGATCGAGACAGGCGTTCCACCGTGAGGCTGCTGGAGACACTGCAGCGAATCTAGAGCAGTCCAAATAGGAAAGCAGGCCGTACACATTTCACCGCTTGAGCGCAAACGGGGCCGGTAACGCCAACAGGAGCCGGTGAGTGAACCCAAATACCGTGGGGACCCCGGGGCATTTTGGCGGTCGTACCAAATGCAAACTATAATAAATAAAGCCACAGAAGGAAAGTAAAGAGACTGAATGAGAGACAAGAACGTATGCAAATAAGGCCCCTAACAAGATATGATTGAATGGAATAAAAATATGTGGGGAATCTAAATCGAATGATGTATCAAGGAGCTATGCTATACCAAAAAGGGTATGCAAAACTGTGTAAGTGAAAGAGGAACAAGGTGTAATTATAAGAAGTCCTGGCAGGAGAGAAAACCAGGGAATTACAATTGTGTGTCAGTACAAGAAGCCCTGTTAGGAGAGTACACCAGGCAATGATAAGTGTGAATACAATAAGTCCTGGCAGGAGAGTATATCAGGCAAAAACAAGTGAATGTGATGTCCTGGCAGAGGAGCATACCAGGCAGTTGCAAATCTACAAGATGGCATAATAAGAAATATAGAACTGTGTTTACCATACAAAAGGAACATTTTGAAAGAAGTGGAACTACAATGCTAAGCAGAATTGTAAATAACAGTACTGTTGTCAGCCAGAAAGACAAAAATAACTGTTAGACAAAGAATCATTTGTTTCGAGGAGAATTCCAGGGGAAGGGAGCCACGACCTGAGCCAAGGTTTTTCACCCTTGGAAAACATTTGTGTTGGAGCTGTTTATTCTTCTTTTACGTACTATTTTGCTATCACCTAAGGTTAAAGACATTTGCTTTTTCATCTTACAGTTTAGTTTATAGTGTGAGGGTCAGAATAGAACTTCTGGACACAAGGACGGTTGTGAGTTTGATATCCTGACACAGACAGATCCTTAATTTTTGGTTATTAGGTAGAGACATTCCTCTTAGAGTAGGGTAAGGGAGGCCTTTTCACAGCCCTTTTTGTTTTCAATAAAGGTCTTTAACCAAAAACATGATGTCCAAGTTTATTTTGTCACTCCTCAAATAATGCATGCTAGATATCTGTGGTTGCAAACTGTTGTCATTTTGATGTGTAGAAGAACCTGGACTAAAGTGTGTAATGACGCATAATGAGCTCTCAGCCACTATCAACAGTAAATCTGTTGGTAGGGTGGATGGTGGAGAAACTCATGAGATAATTAGCAGGCACATATGGTCTCCCCCAAGAGTGCCTGTTTTCGACCGAGGCATTGCTTTGAGGGCTAGTGGGCCTTGAGGGCTGTGGTGATGCAGGCAGATGGTGCTAAGTGCCTAGTGTGGACAGGTACCGTAGGATCATCTGGAACCTATCGCAGATCGTTCAGTATTCCTGAGGGAGCAGTCGGCCCAAGTCATAATTGATTGGAGGTGAGCGTTGATGCAAGATTAAGTGACAAGCCTGTGAAGGTGATGCACTCTGGCTGTAAAATAAAAACTGAGGCATGCAGGGGAAGGTGGAGGATCCCTTGCAACCTATAACGCCACTGCTCCATTGAGCAAGTTGTCATACCGAGCATGCAGGAGTCTCCATTGACCCTGCAGTGCTGCACAACTTAATTTTGTTGACTGCTCCTTTGCTGGTGGCATGAGCAATGATGCTAGCAGGGGGATGGACATGATGAGCCAATAGGCTGCAGAGGCTAGAGTTGAACTTTAGGGAAAATGGTACGTGCAGACTGATACCTGTGAGTGCCTGTTAAGGCTGTTTGATTTGTTTCATACCCATATATATTTTCCAGCAATGGCGGGTCAATTGAAATGGATGACTCTGAACTGGTGCTGACCTGAGTGGAACTGAGTCACGCTGCATAAACATTCCAACCTGGGGATCATGTGCCCCAATTCCCCAGAGGATTCAGTGGGCCAGGTGTTCGGTCAACTTACTTTACAGCCCTTAGGCAGTGGGATGTGGCATCTCAGGCTGCTCCTCTGAAATGCACCTTTTGATGCCCAACCCCAGCGACAAGCAATCAAAAATGCTAGAAGTGGGACAAAGAGAGGAACACCTGGCTGATAATTGGAAGGCACTCTGGGAAACCATAACAAGTATAGAACAGAAGTTAATATACTAATGGGAAAGGTTGAGATTTTCAATAATGAAATGGAGAAGCTGATTGATCGATGGTGGAAAATATTATCAGGGATACTGAATTTGCCAGCTCGAATCCTTTGACAACTATTGATGGATTAGTGTGACACCAGACTCTGTGAAGTCTAATAATGAAGATATCAAGAATACAATGTGATAGAACAACTTCCACATCCTGGGCTTCCATGAAACCACAAGGGTTGGGGCGATGGTGACATATCTACAGGAAGCATTTCTGCAGCATTTTTGTAAGTCAAAAGAGCCCATAGTCCCCTGGGTCACATTCCAGCAAGGGCCTCCTGCATAGACCTCGTATTGCTACCTATTCAACTATTGTGACACACAACTAATCCTGCAAGCGGATTGAGAAAAGAACGCCTGTATTGCAGTAGCAATCTGCGAAGATACTGATCTTTCTAGATTACATCCCAATAGCACAATACACAAGCAAGAGCTACAACAATGTCCTTAAACATCTGGAATACTGAAGGGTTATATACCCCATGTTGTCTGTTGACTTTTGTAAATTGGAATGTGCAACTGAATAGCCCACTGTGAACATTTCAGACCCCAGACTGTGGCGTCTATCTAGGATTTACACGTCACTGAACGGCACTTGTATGCCATTCCCTGTCCAACGTCGGAGGCTTTGTGCTATTTAGAACTGGAAGGTAGTCTGCTCTAGTTTCCTCTTCATGAGTTGGCAAATCTCTTTTTCAGAAATGAAAGGATTTACTATTAACATGTTTTGGCTGCATGCATGAGAGAGAATTTGGGGTACGACTATTTTCGTAAAGCTGTGGTTGATGCATAGCTAATGAGCGACTGAGATGGCTGGGCATTCTGGTGATGCACCATTGCTTGGAACATCCGGCCACATTTTTGCTCTGGGAGATATGTGGGTTGGGAATAGGGGATCCATTTCCTGGCAATTGGACATGTGCAATAGCACCTTGAAGTGTTTATTATGCGCAGAATGGAATTGCCATACTAATGACCCCAGACTCAAATAACAGGAAAGCCCTAAAGAAAATGGCAAAGTACTACTTTATTGTTAGTTCAAAATAAAGTATGGCAATCTGGCGAACCACAAGCAGTAGTCACACACTCACACAAAATTTGAATGACACAAAGACTTTATACCTCAATATGCATCAGCTATGACACCATCTTACGTGGCAAACTTAAAACCTATGGAAGGGAGGGGTTCGTTAAGGGAACATATGTACCTATATTATGTGTAAGTGTTAATAACTTCATTGGTTGCCCCTTATCTAGTAGAGACGCCTTGAACTACCTCTAAATACTTTTAATACTGATTGTAACAGAATACAGTAGGGGATTGGCCTGTGCAACTTTGTAAAGCAGGTTGCTACATGGACCTATATGATTGGTTGGCATTCTCTCCCAACCTTGGACTTTTGACTCGTTAGCAGCACGTAAGCAAAATGAAACCCAGGTGCAGAGAACAACATCAGACTACTACCCACTTTCTCCAATTAGTCTATCATCTCTCATTGGTCAGGCCCTTAACCAAGGTTTCTCCTTTGTAGTTGACCTTGCAGTCTGTTCCTTGCTCTGGGATCTTTGAGGGAGTGTGGGTACACCCTTATCTTCATCCGGAGCTAATGAATGGCCCTTGTTTTCACCTTCCGAGTCACGTGTGTGGAGATAACAAATCTGTCAATTTCGACCTCTTATTTACTGTTATTTGATTTAATTGTACTATGTGCTATTACTGCCCTCTGCCTTTAAGACATGCTCACTCTGCCTTTCTTAGACTTTTCATATCTTTAATTGTCCAATACTTGGCCCTTGCATATGTTTTCTTCTTTACTTAATCTAAGAGAAATATGTCTTACATACATGGCTTGTCCTTCAGACGCCACTTGTGCCTTGCAATTATTCCTTGAAGTAGCATCCTTGATCCCAAGCCAAGAGACTCCTCTCCATCCTTCACACAGAGCTGTTTTTACAGCGTCCCCATCTCTGCAGCCTTGGTCTGTTTCTGAGTTAGCTCGGTTACATTCAATATGAGGCCGACATCCATCTTTCCATCATGGCTGCTTTAATCACATTATAGGTTATATCGCAGCAAGCTTCAATATGTCTCCTCTAACTTGGATTCCCGCATATATACATTTACTTCACCTATTCTCACTTGTTTCTTAGATACTCATGAGTTCTTCAGACTTGAATGCATGTTTCTCTTGTCTTTCAGTTACATCTTTTATTCTTTTGAATATTTATATATCGTTTCAGTGGGTTTATGTGTCTTTACTTCAAAACGTCACTCTGCAGCTGTTTTCTTTTCACTTCTTCAATGTGCATTGCGGTATGTCTACATCTGTCTATGTCTCAGTATGAGGGTACATTCTTTACGGTTGTCTGGGTGTATAACATCTCTCGTACACTCGATGTGGCATCCGAACAATGCTTGGTGTCATACGTACGATTCTTTCGCTGTCGTTTCAACATGACAGGGGTGTGGGGGCGGGGCTTAACAGTGACGTATTTGTCTGCTCCTCTACAGGGTTGATCCTGTTTGGGAGGTAAAGGGAGTAAAAATTTTGTTGGCAAGTATGTTGTTGTAACAGCTGCACATGCAGTCTTTTCCATCAAAAACTATAACCATAAAACAATTGGAAAGCTTTGAGGTGACTACGCCTTGATATGTTATCCAGGTTGACAAACTGGGGCACCGTCATAACATGTCATTAAACAAGGGCATTACAGCCTGATAAGTTATGGCCTACTTGAACTGGCACTCAGACAGGCATAGCATAAGAGACAGGCATGTTAGAGCAAATGCATATTTCTTTAGAGGTACATAACTGAGTTTAGGAGAGAATGGTGGCTTGCTGGACAGTTCTTCACTTGTATTTAACATACTTCTTCACTTGTGCCACACGCTTGCAGGTTAAGGACACTGGTTCACCAACCTCTGTGCTTCCTTTGTGGTCTCCCGTTGTTTTCACCTAGTAAATTACTATGTGGTAATTTACTTTGTGGAAATTACTTCAAACTTATGTATATATTTGTGGGTTAAGGGGTTAAATTGGTGGGGAGGGTTTGAGGTTGGGGTGGTAGCGTAGGAGAAAGAGGTGCTTGCCCCATACAAAAATGTGAAGTAATAATTCAAAGTGATTTCCACGAAGTAATTTATTTTGTTGAAGTGACATGGAACCGCTGACAACACCAGGTGGATGACATGTCATTTTTGCGAGAGATATTGCCGGAAAGAGGAATACACTGGATAAAATTCATTCCCCAAACTGTGATCCACTTCCCTTTTGTGAGGACATTTTTATAGGATTGAGTGTGGTAATTGGGCTGTAATTCATCATCGCAAGAGATTTCAATAGCATCCTTGATTTAGAACTAGATCGACACAGCTCATGTAAATTGAATTTACAGCCAGGGCTCTGGTTTAACTGACAGTCTGTAGCTTAAACCGCCCCTTCTCTGGTCAATCACGTTTGACCGTCACTATCACTAACATTAGCGGCATTCATTGAATTTCAAAGCTGATGCGTTGCCTTTCACGAGAGGCTGCAAGTTGATATTCATCGATTCTGTGTATCCAGTACATTACCTGGACAATAAACTATGGCATGGCATGGGAGACCATCAAGGTTTTCCTTTGAGGTTCCTGCATTTCTAAAGTCGCTGGTATGGTGAAGGATGGTATCCTGTTAAGTCGAAAACATTTGGTCGAATGCAAAAATGTAAACAAAAAAAATTGTCGAAAAAAAATTTCAATTGTGTTTTTTTTTATTTTTATTTTTTTGGGGGTTTAGCTAGTAGAAATAAATTTTAAATAAAAGCAAAAAACGGGGGGTTGCGGGGGGAACCCCCCCATTAAAAGAAAAAACATTCACATTTTCTTTTCCGACATTTTTTTTCTTTTTTTTTTTTTACATTTTTGCATTCGACATATTCACTATAAACCGTGAAGGATACCAGTGGGCACTCAACAAACTACAGGGGGGCACTCAACAAACTAGAGTCTGAGCTTGAAGAACATGATGGCAGGGCACAGGGAGCACCTCTATTGAAAATTAAAGAGACATTGGAACAATTTAAAGGTACACCTCGAAGGGAAGCCAAATTCATGTCACAAAGGTTAAAGTCAAGAAGGAAATGATTATGGGTAATGCCCCTAGTGTAGGGTAAGCATCAAAATTCAATATTCACATCCTTTTACACCCAGCTCAAATCATCTAAACTGATTGCCACTGAAGATGACATAAAAAGAGATGAGCTTGCCTGGAGAGATTATCAGCTCGGGGAAGTCCTAAATGCCCCGATCCCTGTACATGAAATTATAGTTATGATCTGCATTGTGTCTCTTGTGATGCTCATTGCCGGTATGGCATCTCGATAGAATTCTACAAAGCATTTGCCAGTTTAATGGCACCAGGGTTCCTGGATGTATATCAAGAGGTTTTACCGACTCACCACCCGCCCCACTCCTCCCCTTAACATGGAAACCCTGATGACGTTTGTACCAAAGCTTGGCGCGGAAAGGCCCAGTTGCGCATCCTATGATTCCTCTTCCCTGATTAATTTGAATAATAAAATACATCTCACAATACTGGCCCATAAACATGCACCACTATGCCCTTACTAGACCTACCGGATCATTCAGGAACAACTTAATCTTACCTTATCTTATCCTAAAGACACTTGTAAAGTGCAACAACGCATCTTGGTGCTAACGTAGACAAGGCAGGGCAGGCAGACAGATAGGTCTTTAAAGAATGCCTGAATGATAAGTATTCATTCACTGTTCTACAAAGAGACAGCGACCACGGAAAAGGACCGTCCACACACCTGAGTCAACTCAAACCGAGGAACCTTCACCACATGAACCTCAACCGAGCAGAGTGCACACAGAGGGGAGTAAAATAAGTAGCTCCTACACCGTGCAGAGCACAGTGTACCAAGTAGAGTGCCTTCAACAGAATGCGCTTTTCCAACTGGAAGCGAGTGCAAACTCTGCAGAATAGGGGATATATATGCACTGCATGGGGCAGAGATGACTATTCGAGCAGCAGCATTTAGTAAAATCTGTAGTCGTCGAATCAGATAAGCAGGCTGTGCAAGAAATAGCGAGGCAACATAATCCTGAGTGGAAAGTACCAAGGAGTGAACAACCTGCGCACGGAGATGATCAGGCAAGAAATGTGCAAAATATAATCTGAAAAGTTTATTGGCAATTCTGACCTGGAGTAATCCATATGTCACCGCAGTAAATCTAATGGCAGACCAGCAGTCCACAATCTTTGGCTCTTCAAATATTGGACTACAAATACAATCAGGCCTAGCTAGCAAATTCAATAGTATGTTGTATTTGTATTTATTGTCTATTTATACTGGCGCTTCCACCCAATGGGTTTCTCAGCACTCAACCATTATACCAGAGATAATATTACGGACATCAAGCAACAGACAAGAACAAAAAGGGTTTCACTTTTCTTTTCTAAATGTAGGAATTCTGTTTCTTTTATGTCCAGTGGGAGGCTTTTCCACAGTTTAATGCCTACAGTGGTGCAGGATCCACCATAAGCTCTTGATCCCTTCCATCTAGGAACTGCTAATGTAGGAGACCTAGTAGATCTCAGAGGTCTAGAAGAGAAATGCCAGAAACATTTATTTTTTCACTTACTCTGGCAGTCTACCATAAAGAGTCTTATGTACAATCATTAACAATTTACATTTGATAGGGGATGCCACAGGGAGCCAATGAAGTCTTCTCAGGACCGGAGATACGTGTGCTCAAAGATTCAGTGTTCTCACAACTCTAGTTGCAGCATTTTGTAAAGATTCTTGTCTCCTAATAGCCTGTTTTGTTAAGACTGCAAAGACACAATTGCCATAATCCAATGTTGCTCCTATAATGGCCCCAACTAACGTGGCACAATGTTTCTCTGATGTCAGGGGTCTTATCTGTTTCAAAATCATCAAATAATAAAGTGTCGTGCTCATTAAATTACTAAAACGTGAGGCAAATGAAAGATCGGCATCCAAGATAATCCCAAGAGACTTTCCATGTTCAACCACTTGCACCGAGCAGCCAGTATCATCTAGGACCACCCATTTCGGAAGCTCCTTGTAAATGGTGTTAGACGTTTGAATAACGAGTACTTCTGTTTTGGATGGATTAAGGCGCAACCAGTTGCCTGGCAACCATCTTGCAATGTCTGCAAATGTCTCCCTGATAAAGGACATGTTATCCTCATATGGATCTGCTAACCTAAGAACCAATTGCGTGTCATCTGCATAGTTCTGAAATAAATGTTTAATGTATGTATTATAGGGCAAAGGTGAGTCAAGAGCCCTATGGCACTCCACAGTCTACGATCTCTAAGCCCGAGAAACAAACCCCCACTTTCACTCTAGATTTTGTATTAATAATATACGACCTAAACCAGTCCACTGTAGACTCACTGAAAGCGGTGACCTCCATTAGACTAATTAACAGGATCTTGTGGTCCAGAGTATGAAATGCTGCTGCTAAGTCTAGCAGCATCAGCAGACCCGTATTACCTTCGTCATTCACCTGCAGCAGGCTGCCTTTAACATCCAGTAGCGCTACTTCAGACCAGCCGTTCAGGTCGGGTCCCGCAAAGGGATCTCGTAACATGGGCGTAATTTTAGGGGGGAACGGGGGTGTTTGTCCCCCCCAACTTTCGTGGCACACCATTTTGTCCCCATTAATTTGGCTGGGGCACCTTTTCATCAGATGTCATGTCCCCCCCAACATTTTCAGCAAAGTTACTCCACTGCCTCGTAGTAAGGCGCTAAGTGGTTAACGGTGCCGCAGCCTTTTGCTGCCTTATCCAAGACTTTCAATAGGGAATGTTTTGGAGATTGGTCTATAATTTGCCAGATTTTCAGGATCTAATGTAGGCTTTTTTAATAGTGGTGTTACCCAGACCCCAGTTATTATTATTATTATATTTATTGAGTGCAGATTTAGCTTTGAGAAGTAATGGAGCGCTTTACAGAGGTATACAACAATACAGCTACACAACAGAGCGTGTACAGAGGTGTACAACAATACAGATGCATAATGCAGCGCTTTTCAGAGGTAAAAACAGAACATGTATACAGCAGGGGGTAGGATACAGAGGGGCACAGCGAAGGGGTACAGCTGTACAGGGTGACGGGGAGGAGATGAGCGCATGGTGTCTAGCAAGACAGGTGGCGCATCGGAGCGACGTGATGGCCTAGGTGATGAGCAGAAGAGACTCCTTGAAGAAGTGGATCTTGAGTTCTTTTCTGAATTGTAGGAGCATGGGGTCATGTCTGATGCTGACGGGGAGGAGGTTCCATGGTCTTGTGACATAGACAGAGAAGGCTTGTTTTCCGGCCCTTTCCTTTTTGCAGCAGTGGATTTCAAGTCTGAACGTATCCTGGCACTAGTGGTGCGCTGTCCGCCGGGGATGCTGAGTTTCTTCGAGTTAGCTGGGTGACTTGAAGGCTAAGGCCTCACAGATGAAGCAACAAGACTTGAAGGTGATTTGTGCTTGCAGTGGGAGCCAGTGAAGGTCAATGAGGGCTGGAGTGAAGTGGTTGTATCTGCATACACTCTTGACAAGGCATGCGACCGCGTGTAGGACACTTCTCATGGGCACAAGCGAGGATGACGTGAGGCCTCCGAGGAGGGCATTGCCCCCATCCATGTGGGAAAGGACCACTGCTTGAAAGGTGGGTCTAAAGCTGTCCGGACGGAGAGCTTGACTTTCCGCAGGAGGCAGAGATGATACGAAGCTGTCTGAGTTTTCTTAGCTATTTGTGTCTTGAAGGAGAGGTATTTGTCAATGTGGAACCTGAGGGACTTGGTGCAGGAGGTGAGTTTGGGTGTGAAGCCCTCAGGGCTCATGGCTGATAGCCAGGTCTGTATGTCTGGGGGTTGAGTAGGAATTTGGTCTTGGAGGGGTTGAGCTTCAAGTATGCACTGGATTTATAAGACTGTATTAGCGAGAGGCAGGTTTTGAGCCTGTGTTTGTCATTGATGGAGTTAATCTTGAGGTATAGCTGTGTGTCATCGGCGTACTGGTGGATGTTGTTTGTGGCTAGGTGGGCTCCATAGTGAGAGTTCATGGGATTCATAGTCCAAAATATCTGCAGATCTGCACAGTGAAGATCCCTGTGCTAGACAATGGGTTGAAGGTTAACTCATGGATGAGAATGCAGCCCCGCTAGTTGGCCTCTTGCTAAAGGAACTGGTGTGCTGTGGTGGAGTGAAAATGAAGAAATGTATAGGGAACTTGTCACTGCTACTCCCAAGACTGGAGTCCCAAATGGAGGGAAAAGGAGGAAGGACGAACCTACTATGCCCTGTGAATAATCAGAACGTGCAAGTGCAGCAAGGAAAAAGGGCAGAGAGAGTAAGTTATAGGGAGTCCGCGCTCATGGGTGAGCCACAGATGAAGTGCTAGGGCTGTTCAGTGCTACAGGGCCAAGATCCACGTTAGGAGTAAGTGCGATCCTCCAGGGTGGAGGGTGTGCCAAGGCTGAGGGAAGACAGGAGCTGGGCTGATTGAGTGTGGCTGGTCAGGAGCCCCAAGGATGCATAAGGGCCCCAGACGCCAATCACATCAACTAGGGAATTCGCAGAGAAGAGAAGAAGGGAAGGAGGAGGTGAAGAAGAAGGTCTTGAGGAGCTTCTGGAATTTAAGAAAGTCCTGCTCAAAGCACAGTGGCAAGGGGAGGCTGTTCCACAGGAGGGAGCCAACTGAGGAAAGCGATCGACCACCTACTCTCTCTTTCGCAAAACGCTTTACACACAAAGAGTTGGTGCCAGAGTAACAAAGTGGTCTAGAGGGAGGGTATTTAGTAAGATAACGTTGAAGATAGTGTGGTCCCTGGGCTCAGACAGCCCTGTGGATGATACAGAGGGATTTGAATTTAATCTGTGCAGCAACCGTGAGCCAATGAAGACTTTTTAGGGCAGGAGAGATGCGGTACATGGGCTTAAGGCCAAGGATAAGTTTTGATGTCTTATTCTGGAGCACAGAAGAAGGGAAGAGGATTCTGTTTTTGTGGGGTTGAATTTGAGGTATGTGTAGGAAATCCAGGTTTGCATAGAGAATCAGATAAAACCCTTATAACAAAATCAACAAAGATTTTTTGCTAGATGAGCCACTGTGCCACAAAAGCCTCACCTTCCATCTCCAAGGCTGGCAACAGGTTTACTTGCCCAATAAAAAAGCTGGGAGTGGGGTGGACTAACAAGCAAGAAAATGGCCCATTTATGAACAGCTCCACTGTAGAAGGAGCCATGTGGGAGAGCCACGGCCCACGCACTCACTGCCGGGCAGGCCTGCGCACCCACGAATCACATCAGCGGCTTAGAGCAAAGACACGCCAGGCAAGACCTCCCCTAGGCGGAACGAGCCATCAATAAGGCGGCGCACCAGAAGGTTGCACGCTCGCCAACACGCTGCCTGGAGCGGGTGCTTAAGGTGCAACCACCTACCCGCCTCTCCAAGGCCCACCGCTGGCACACTACGCAGGGCCGACAAAAAGCAGACTCCCTCCCCCCACGACAGTTCTTTCAGAACGATCTGGAGCTGACGGGGATCACAGTGGCATTCCCATTGGCTCGACAAAGGGACGGATATGCAGGAATCAGGATTGGGTATCAATACTGAGGTTGCATTTCCACAGAGCACTTAAGAAGAGACCTTCTGAAACAGAATGCCACTCACACAATAAACGAAAACTAGACCATCCAATGCTACGAAAACACCCTCCCAGTGATTCCCACTACCAAGAGATCCGACTGTGGCAGGAGCCAGTATCTGCTCAAATCCGGGCGAACATTGCATGCAACAAAGCCCAAGGAAGCGATGTACAACAAAGAGAAAAAGGTACAGCCTTCTAAATATAAAAGCGTAGTGCAAAATCAGCACGTGGTGGCGTAAGGCGACTCCATGACTCCTCGCCGAAGGAACAGGGGGCCCGATACCAGCTGCGGGCCTGGCGGTAGAAAGCCAGCGCATGAGGGGTCCAGTTGGGTGAAACGATACAACGGCTGTCCCAGCGGAGGCCACCCTGTGGAGCTTCTACCAAAGGCAACTTGCTGCCTACGCGGCTTCAGCGGGCTGGGTTGGGCTGCAGTGATCTTCATCCAAGGGGGCCCTGTGCTTTGGCAGCCTGCCCTTCCCCAGACGCTGCTGCCCCATCACGGTGGTGGACCCCCCGCCTGATGCTGTGACAGCTCGCCGTCCCCCTTCGCTGAGGGCGACCATCCCGCTCCTGGGTCGGAGCCACCGCAGCGCTGCGGGCGCGGGCGAGATGTGCTGGCTGCCTTGCCCAGCTGCCCAAGCGACCCTACGTGGAAACCATCCGCCGGCCCGGGGGAGACAGCGGCCGCAGCCTCAGCCTGCCCGCATCATGGTTTCACACGGCGGCCGACCAGCGAAAACAGAGTGCGGCAGCGGGACCTGCGATGCTAACGACCACAAGATACAGGTACGCAGTCCCCTGCCACACCCCCAGAACACTAAAACACATACGAGCCCCTCTCCCCGGTGCCCGCCATTTGCGCTGCGAGCGAGCGGCCGGGCGCACAAATAGAGGGAGGCCCGCAGGAGGTGTGTGCGGCAAGTAGGAGTTTCCTTGGGCCAAAATAACAACACAGCGCCCCGGACTGCGCGAGGGCGCTGAGCAGGAGTGTGCACCAGTGGCACTGGCTGCAGGCACATTGCGCGACTCAGCTGGGGACAATGGAGCGACCCACCTCAACGGGCCATGGGCGGCTGGGCCAGACTCCCTCCCCTCAACCCCCAGCCCCCAAACGCTCAAAACATCCCAGCACCCCCCACAAAGGAACGCCACAACTCTCCCTCCCCCCCAACCAAGCTCACATGATCCCTGCAACCGGTCATACCACTAGGTAGTAAAGACCAGGAGGAGCAGACACACATTAATGCTTCCCCATGGCAACAAGTCTCCACAGAGTGAAGAGCTCATAATGACACCAAACCAGTGATCCTGAACTGAACAGGCTAGTGCTTCACGATTGCAACCAGGGAGGTGGTGGCCCTCTTCCGAGCGGCGTGTGCCCGCCTTGTGGACCCCAGAGACTTACCGCAACCAAGACAGCACTGAAGATCAATCCACATACAAGGTGAACAGGAGAATTAACGTCCCCAGTCAGGGCCACGCACTGGCCTATACGGAATCCTGGGTCCCTGGTCCGACCAATACAACCAGTACTACGAAGAAAGGAACTCCACCCTAAAAAGGCTCAGATGGTACACCACTCTGACAGGTCCAGTGTATGTAGACGCACTGTGAAACTCTCACTCCTGAACTCCCAGCGACCCCATCCCCCAACCTCCGGGGCGATCACACCACGGAAGGAGGGCACAAGGAGCACAGACATTGTCTGAAACGAACTTGAGCACTGAAAACAGTGAGTCAGATGAACCTCACATTATAAACTGTAATTTAGGCAACACATGAGGCAAACCCTTGGAAACTATGATAATATAACAACGTTGGACAAAACGCGTAGCTGTGGGTACGTGAGAGGACACAACCCACCCAAACAATATTCCAGCACCCAGGGCATCTGCTGCAGTATATACATACAGACCTATAAATTAGTCCTAAAACGTGCAAGTCCCTTACACAGTAGACCCCAGCCCAATGCGAAGGCCCCTAAGCCCCCTACCGACACCCACCGCCAGGCAAGCCCCACGGCATCTTCAACACAGCCTAGCACTGGAATCCATAAGTGGGACTCCTTCTGACACCCAGTGCCTAGCAAGCCCCGTAGCACAGCCCGCCACCTCAACAAAGCCGCCAAGGAGTCAGACCCAGAAAAGCCCCCGCTCCTGGCAGGCAGTAGCACCCCAAATCCTCCGGTGCGGCACAGCTTGCAGGCCAACACAGAACTGCAGCAACCAGCGGCCAGCAACAGTCAGCCACAGCGCGGCCCGGGGGACCGGCAACAATGCCGCTGCGACTTCAGCACATCACATCTCAGCCGGGGACTCAGACCTACACTCATCATGTCGGAAAAACCAGCGAAGCAAGCAGACATAGCTACTCTCCTATCCACCCCTGCAACAGACAGATCCAGGAGGGGGGACCCCCTAGAGCCAGGAGAAACCAATGCTGGTAGCATGCATGCAGAACCACTCCGGAAGGCCCGACTCAGGCGGTCACTAAGTCTGACCTCCAGGACGTCCGAGCAGCATTGACCAAGGAATTTCAGAAGGGCACCGCAGAGGTAAAGAGCACCATCACAGCGCTCGAAACGCGAGTGGGGGAACTAGAGACAAGAACAATGGAGGCAGAAACCACCCTGTGCAAGCACAGCTACGAAATTGAGAAGGGGGCAGACAGGCTGAGCGCACTTGAAGCCCGCTGCGAAGCACTCAAACTCAAGCAGGAGGACTCAGAGAACCGCTCCCGCTGCAACAACATTCACCTGAGAGGGATCCCCACATCCATTCCAGAGGCGGACCTCGAACATTATTTGAGGAATCTTTTCCCCTTCATAATCACCCTGCCAGACGACTCCCCCCTGGTGCTTGACAGGGTCCACAGAACTAGATTTAAATCCAACGCCTTGGCCCCGCCAGATGTCCTGGCTAGAGTACACTACTTCAGGGTCAAGGAGGAGATCACGCGGGAGGCTAGGTGCTCCCCGCAAATACAGTTCAGGGACGCCTCAATCTCCCTTTACCAAGATCTTGCCGCCACCACACTCCTGAAAAGGAAAGCACTGAAACCAGTGACGGAATGGCTGAGGGAAAAGGGCGTATCATACCATTGGGGCTTCCCCACGGCCCTGATTTCCCCCTGGAATGGGAGCATCCGCCACATACGCAAACTACATGAGGCCGAAAAACTACTGAACCCAGCAGCAGGGGGAGAAACCAACATCGAGGAAGCGCCCTCAGACCAAGAAGACCGGCAGAACTCTAACCGGTCCTGGTCCCGGGTGGAAAGGCGATGTCGAAGAATCAGGGGCTCTGTGTTTCTGTGTTGGTAGGCCTTCCGTCTGGAGCTGCGCTACGACTGGGGCGTGGTCGGAGATCACTCTCAGGCCGATGTGAATTTTCACGATGCTTGGGAACAGCGAGCTTGAGATGAGTAGAAGGTCTATCCTGGAGAGACCCCTGTGGAAATGCGAAAAGAAAGTGTAGTCGCGAGACCTGTTGTTCGCCAGCCTCCAGGCGTCGATTGTCTCTGTCTCTCTTAGGAATTCCATGAACCCCAGTGCCTTCGTGAAGTCTGTTCCAGTGGGCGGCAAGGTCTTGTCGATGGTTGGGTCCAGGGTGTGGTTGAAGTCCCCTCTGATAAGTAGTTTGCCTTTGGCAAAGGACGATATGACTGGGAGGATCCTACATAGGAAGCGCTCCTGGGCTTCGTTTGGGCAGTAGATTGCTATGATGGTTATTGGGAGCTCGACCAGTGGGCCTTTAATCATTACGAACCTGCCCTCGGGGTCCCGTTTGACCGTAACCTTTGTCAGTACAGCTGATTGACTGAGCATGGCTGCCACCCCTCCCCTCTTCTGGCCAGAGGATGCGAAGTAGCTTTTAGGGAACCTTTGGTATTTGACTCTCTGTTCGCCTGCGGCTAGGAGATGGGTTTCTTATAGAAAGACTACATCCGCCTCTAGCTGGGTCAAGCGGAATTCCGTTTCCTGGGAGAGTTGAGGCCCTGCACATTCCAGGTGATCATGGTCAGGTTCTTAATGGATGACCCCATTTTGGTGTGGGCAGTTTGCAGCTAGTGAGCACCATCGTGCTCTGCTTATTGCTGGCCTGTGCGGGCAGCTGCCAGGTGAGCTGGGACTTGTGTTGGGGGTTTGTCCTCAACTCGGTGGCCACCCCTCTATTCCCCCCATTAAAACAAAACTTGGTCAACTGGGCCAGCCTTAGACCAACGGGGGCTCCGGCTGGGCCAACACAGTCCTTTGAGGATGAGACTGATAGGCCTCTATTATGTGGCGGTGAAAGCGGTATGTGAGGTTGAGGTGTTGTTTTGCTTAAAGAATTCAGTGTGTTTCCAGTGTTAGTGGCAGACAGCAACACAGAGCCTGGAAGCTGCCGGACTATCTCTTCACGGACATCGCAGACAGCCAGGAGTTGTCGGAAGCCCTCACTAACTACTTCACGGAGAACGTGGGGAAAGGGCCTATAGAAGCTATGGTGTGGGATGCCATGAAGCCAGTGATCCGAGGGGTCGTCATGAACTGTTCAGCAGCACACAGGCGCTGGCATCAGCTAAAATCAGAAGAACTGGAAACAGAGGTTGCACAGAAAGAGGCAAACCACAAACAACGCCAATCAGCAAGGTCATGGAATGAGCTACGCAAAGCTAAAGTAGCCCTGGATATGCACCTGGCAGACCATACAGCCCGAGCGTTGACATACACGAAGCAGTACTATTACCTGATCAGCAACAAAGCCAACCGCCTACTCGCACATAAGCCCAAGAAAATACACACCAGGAACAATATTGCAGTCCTATGAGACCAAGGCGGGACCCCATGCTGCTCTGAGGCCGAAAAGATGACCATCATGACCGAGCACCATAGGAAGGTAATGTTAGGGAACCCTACGGAAGCGGCAGCACACGCCACCTACCTGAGCACAATCCCAAGGCCACCCCACCACCCACAGATGGACATCCTGGAAGACCCCATATCCTCAGAGGAGGTGTCTGAAGTGATCCGCTCCATGAAAAACGCAGCTCCTGGCCCAGACGGGCTGCCCGCGCCATTTTATAAGAAATACAACCACATCCTGGCCCCCCACCTAGCTTCACTTTTCAACTCCTTCCTCGAAACTGGCTCCACCACCCCCTCCATGGAGGAATCGGTGACAGTTTTGATTCCAAAACCAGGAGCAAACCTAGAACTCTGCGTGTCATTCGCCCAATTGCTCTACTGAATGTAGACTCCAAAATCTTCTTGAAGCTCCTGGCACGCAGGCTCGCCTCCCAGACCTCTTTCACCCAGACCAAACGGGTTTCATTCCCAGGCGCAACTCCTCGGACAACATCAGGCGCACCTTAAACACCATTGAGACAGCCAATAGAATGGGAGAAGAGCTAGTGGTGGCCTCGCTCAACTCACACAAGGCGTTCGACATGCTGGACTGGGGCTATATGAGGGAGACACTTTGTCACTACGGAAATGTCCAGAAATTCTTGAAATGGTCAATGGCTATCTATCAGCTCCCCACCACAACCCTGAGGATCAACGGCGCCATATCCCCAACAATCGAAATCACTAGAGGCACACGACAAAGCTGCCCCTTTTCGCCTCTTGTCTTCGCCCTGTCAATGGAGCCGTGCGCCTCCAGAATCCGGCAGAACCCGGCAATCCTGGGCCTCAAATTCAAGGACGATACCTACAAAGCGGCCCTATACGCCGACGATATACTGCTAACACTTACTCATCCAAGCACATCTCTCACTGCGCTATGGGAGTAGCTAAGCAGCTTCAAGTCAGAATCAGGGTTCTCAATCAACCTCACGAAGTCCACAGCATTGGGCATCAACATTCCAAGAGCAACGCTGGACTCTATAGCGGCCTGCCTCCCAAAGCCATGGGCCAGATCCCACTTAAATGACCTAGGCATCCGTCTACCGAAGCTAGCAGAACGCACCTACAAACTAAACCTCCCTCCCCTGCTGAAGGACCTACAGTCACAACCTGACCTACAAAATCAGGAAATATCCTGGCTAGGAAGAATCGCAGCACTCAAGATGAACCTGGTCCCTAGACTGCTCTACCACTGCCAAGCCCTCCCGGTAGCAATACCCAAACAAGCCAAACAGAAACTGCAAGCGAATATGCTAAAATTTGTTTGGGGGGGCAAGAAGCCACGAGTAACCAGGAAAGTCTTACTTAGGAGCCTCGGGTCCGGAAGTCTGGGAGTCCCTGAGGTCGAAAGGTACTGCCTAGCCGCCCAGCTCTCGGCGACATTCATGTGGCAACCTGGCATCAACAAGCCCCGTTGGCTAAAGCTGGAGGAGGACTGGAGCGACAACCCACTGGGATCACTCCCACACATCACATGGCCCAAAAATCCCCCTAACGCCGGGCCCCTCTCGGCCACCCGGAACATTGTAAGCAGCTGGAAACTGGAGGCAAGAAGGTGGAACTGCAGGAGCACGGTGGGTCCACTCTCTCGGATCTGGGAGAACCCGGACTGTGGAAGGATAGCGGCCTGCAGCGCGTAGCGGACTTCTACGAAGGAGACTCTCTACTCACCTTCGAGGATTGCAAGAGTAAATTCCAAGTACCTGAAACCGAGAGGTTTCACTACACCCAGCTCCGTCATTGGTTGTCACACGACTCAATGAGAATACATGGGCACAGAGAACTGACTGCACTGGAACTCACACTAACGACAACCCCACCCAGGGAGAAGATTTCCACCCTGTACAGGTTGCTTGACAGGGTAGACCCCGACTCTAAGGAGCCCTACATGACACGGTGGGAGAGAGACCTAGGCCGAGAACTAAACCGGACCAGCTGGGAGCGCATCTGGAGAAGAACCCACAAGACCTCTAAATGCGTAATAAACAAAGAGGGAGCCATTAAGGTATGTTACAGGTGGTACATAACACCAGACATCCTTCACAAATGCAACCCCACTATCCCGCCACACTGTTGGAGGGGCTGCACGGACACAGGAACGT
Organism: Ambystoma mexicanum; assembly: GCF_040938575.1. Lineage (NCBI taxonomy): Eukaryota > Metazoa > Chordata > Amphibia > Caudata > Ambystomatidae > Ambystoma > Ambystoma mexicanum. The sequence goes on along the minus strand of NC_090926.1, from coordinate 1,162,518,594 downwards.
TGCTCTGCCTCCTCTGGGAATGCCCGAAGGCAGAGAGGTTCTGGAGGGAGGTCCTGGAGCAAATCCGACAGATCACAGGCCGATCAATACCGTGGGACCCCGGGATTGTCCTACTGGGAGACACGGGAGAAGGACAGTTCCCGATGACCAGCAACCTGGCGGACCTCTGCACACACCTACTGACCACAGCCAAGATTTCAATCGCCAAGCTGTGTAAACTTCAGGAAGGCCCTGCAATCCCCGTGTGGTGGGTCAAGTGCTGGGACATCGCCGCAGCAGAGAAAATTACCGCCATCTGCCTGGGCAACCAAAACAAGTTCCACAGCACCTGGGGCCCATTCCTGGACTTTGTGGAAAGATTCCCGGGAGTGGCCAGACAACCTCCAGCACTCCGCTGGCTAACTAAAATGGACTAACATCCTAGCGGCTCCGTGGACCGGCGCATATGGCTGCCTACCCGATCGCAACCACAGCACCCATACCCTGTAAATTTGACGATTGGAGACTGATGCAACCCCTCCCCCGGACCACCCAGAACTCACCCCCCATTCTTTCCCCCCTTTTCGTTTGTCTATTTGTTCTTTTTACCTCAGTTGAGGCATGTTTTCTTTTTCTTGTTTACTATGTTTCACTCAAAAGCATGTCACAAAGAATAATGAAGCCTCTGTTTTTATAAATGCCAATAAAATGTTATATTGAAAAAAAAAGGAAGGAGCTATGTGAAGTGAAAAGGACTCTCACTTCAGTAAGGTCTCTGATGGCACACCCACTGGATAGTGGTGTTGAGTTCTCACCGATGGCGTGGTGGACCCTGGATCCTTTCTGCTTCATCATGCTCTGTGGTTCTGGGGGCTGGATCGACTTGGGCAATCCAGGTGAGGCGGTACTGCTGGTATCATGTTGAGTTATTTATATATCTATTTTTTAGTTTTGGCTATTAGGTGGCACTAAAACGCCACCTATAAGCGGAAACTATTGCATTAGAGTACAGCTAGGAAAAATGGCGTATGAAGAGGGATTCAAAGCTTGTGGGAGTTGTTTGGTTATTTACCCACCCATGGCTATGCTAATCCCTATGGCCATTCCCACCCATTTCCTGCCTGCCACCTCCCAAAACACGTCCTCATGGTATCTCTGTGAGCTTGCTGTAGTTAAGCCTTACCATCAGAGTTTGCACTCAACGAGCCTGCCAGTGATTATTTAAAGCAGTCTTCTGAAAGTAAATGACTTAATTGGAGCTATAAACTTGCTACTGGTGTAATACAAATGGCCCAACCAGGTCTGCCTTCAGCCACTCTATTTATAGGCACCTGCATGTACTTCACTGGAGTCCTGTTAAAACAAAATTTGGCTAAGCCAACAGTTCTGACTTTTATATATGCAAGTTACATTTGCCAGGCACTGCTTTTATATGTCAGTAACTCACACCATTTTGCAGCTGCTACCATTAATGGCCAGTTAATACCGCTACAGCAGTGGCTGGCAAATACCTTTTCCATGCCTACACAAAAGTCAAAACTGTTGGCATTGCCATTGCTTGTTTATTTTATTGTGAGACATATGTGCGGTATGCACATTTCAATAAGATGTTATTGAAAGTAAACAATTTTAAAGGATCTGAGTATTATGGTGCTCAAACGACTATCCTCATACAACAGCAGTAATGTTGGGTGAAAGAGACAGAGGCTTGGTTCAAAGAGAGCTTTGTGACAAGCTTTGACACACTCCTCCCTGAAGGTTACAAAATCCTCCCTGCGCCCAGGCCTTAGATGACAGGTGGGGCAGTGGAACTTATCTTCCCAGATTGGATACCTGTGTCCATCATCCCTACTCAGGCCACCTTCTATTGGCCTCCAGGTGAGTCCACTCTGTACCTCTCGGAATGGGCTGACCTTGTTTCCTCCTTACTCTCCTCCTCTTCTCAACTCGTCCCTATGGGTGATCTAAGCATCCATCTGAACCCTCCCAACTCCTCAGGTCCTTTCCGCAACCTTTGTGACTCTCTCGCCCTTTCTATCCTTCCCTCTGGCCCCACGCACAAACGGGCCACATCCTGGATGCTCTCATCTCTACTGACATTCCTCTCTCTACCCCTCTCACTACTCACTAACTACCTTTCTTGGATTGACCACTCTCTTCTCTCTACACACCTTAAGCTCTCCTCTCCTCTTGCAACAATACATCCGGCACAGCCAATGGACTTCAAAGTTACCAGACCCATGAAAAAAGTGGCAGTGTCTGCTTTTGCCTCCTCTCTCCTCCACCTACTCCCTTGTCTAACTACCACCCTGACACAGCCCGCACTAACCTCAATCTCTCTATCTCCAACACCCGTAACACTCGTGCCGCTGTCATGAGAGTCCGATTGAAGGCCTCGAAAAAGTGCAATTCTGGGTACGATACCGACCTGGAAGCCTTTAAACTCAAGTGTAGGGCAGCTGAGCGGAAGTAGAATGCGTCGGTTGAACCATCTGACAAACTGGCCTGCAGCCTCCTTCAAAGGCATTATTGATTCTGCACCCGCACCAAAAAAAGTCTCTATATTCAAGCCTGCATCTCCGCGGCATCAAACAACATGGCTGAACTCTTCCAAGTCTGCAAGGAGCTGGGCAATCCTGCAGCTGCATCTTCTTCTATTACACCAACCCAGGACCTTTGCTGGGCCTTGGCTGCACACTTCACCACAAAAAACCCAAGACACCACAGCATACACCAACACCGGAGACTCCCTTGGCCCTCCTTCCACTTACCCTCTCTTCCCTCTCACCTGTCACACCGGTTGAGGTTTCCGGACACATTCGATCTATGAAGGCCTCATCTAAACAGGTTGACCCCTGTCCTTCAAAAACCATTAAAGACCACATTGACTCCCTCACCCCAGCATTGGCTGATCTCTGCAATCACTCCTTCTCCACTGGAGGTTTCCCAACTGCACTGAAACACTCCCTTGTGCACCTCTGCTCAAAAAACCCTCTGCCGACCCCTCCATTCGGGCAAACTACTGCCCTATCCCCATCACTCCCTTCCTGGGCAAACTCCTGGAGAAACTGGCTATCTCTCAGCTGACCCTACATACTGAATCTATCGGTTGCTTTCACGACCATCAATCTGGCTTTAGAGCATCCAGAGGCACGGAAACTGCTCTTATGAACACCCATGAAGACCTGCTCTCAAATCTTGACACAAACACCCCCTCTATCCTCATTCTCATTGACCTCTCCTCTGCCTTCGACGCGGTTAACCACAGCATCCTGATTGCATGTCTCTGTGACACCCTGGTAATCACAGGTCAGGCTCTGATTTGGTTAACATTCTTCCTCTCCGACTGCCCATCCCATGTGGAACTCGGAGCCTTTCGCCCGACTATCACTATCTCAACCTGTGGCATTCCTCAGGGATCTAACCTATCCTTCAAGGCCCACCTCTTAAAAAGCGAGTGTATGTTTGTCCATAAAGCAAGTTTATTGTGCAAATGGCTTGGAGGGGCTATATGACGCCGTGAAGTCAAACTAACCTGAGTCTCTTCGAACCACACAAAGATTTCACATTATATACATTTTACAACTGTTTTGTTTGAATACAATTTTATTGATTTATTAACAACAGTGTAACTTATAGACTCACATATTCGTTCACATGACAATGTACAGCCGATAGTGTCTGTTTGTTCTCATTCCCCCAAATCGCCCCACCCGCTCCCCAGCATGTTCCACATTCTTTATCTCCTATCACATTACATCTGACTGTACCGAGAATATACATTTGTCGCTAATCGGACAATTGTGATGGGGCATTTATTACCCTTTGGGTGTCACTGTGCGCAGAGGCCATCAATTCCTGTGCCAACTGCCTCCAGGAGTGCAAGTCAACATTTTGTTCTCCTTCCCCTCGGCGGGCATCCTCCTGCCACACTGAGGTTTCCACCAATGTCCATTTTTGGAGATCACTCCACCATAGATTTACTTCCGGACCCTTGTGCGCTTTCTAACCCATAGCTTTCCTACGTTTCGGCAGAATGTTTGCTAGGTCTTTCAATTTACTGACATGTCTTGCTTGCTTTGGTCGTGCAAAGATGCCAAACATACAGGCTGTGGGAGATTGAGTGTCCAATGTCATACCCGCCTTGGCTAATGACTGAGCTATATCTTCCCAGTACTGTCGAATCTTTGTACACGCCCAGAACATGTGTACAAGGTCCGCATTAACCAGTCCACATTTTGGGCAGGTCTGTTCGTTGCTTTGCTAAATTTGGCGATTTTCTTAGGGGTTAGAAACGCCATATGTGTTACGTACAACTGAATCAACCGAAGCTTCGCTTTTCTGAACACTTTTGTATGGCAAGCTTTGACTCTACCCCAGACTTCATCTGTTAATTGATCCTGCAGGTCCGCTTCCCAACTTCGATGGGTCTGCGCAAGCATATCTCCAGCCGTGGCATTAATAACTTGTATATTCTCGACATTGCATGCCCTCCTTCTGAAATATCGTAATGTGTTTCTATTATTTCATCCTCCTACAGTTCCCTGTTTGTTTCCGCCATCACTACTTTAGCTTAATGAGGAGTGAAGCATACATTATGTGTTGTCCTTGATGATAGCCTGTTTTTGAGCTGAGTGCACTGAAATCCATCGGTCTCCACTCTCGTAGTAAGTCTCCCACCGTCACTAACCACATGGGTTCCCAATACTTCCTCACATTTAGTCTGAGGTGTGGGTCCTCCACCTTTAGTGTCACCAATGCGATCTGAGGGGATTAGGGTGATACTTTCTCTAGAAGGCGACAAGCCCTATGCCATATTGTCCTGCTCAGCAGCAGCAACCGCTGGGGTGTCGGGTCATGTGGCGCTTCTTCAAAAAGCATGGGGTGCATGCTGGCTGTAGCAACGAGGTGTCTTGGGTCTGTTCATCTAACAGCCAGTTTGTGACGAATTAGAGTTGGCTCGCCACAAAATATGCTTCATAATTTGGCACTTTTATACCCCCTTGATTGTACGGACTCTGCAGTTTCATTAGTGCCAATCTGCATCTCGAATTGTGCCATAAAAAGCTACGGCATGTCGTTTCAAATTTCTTTAAAAAAACCTTTAGGTATGTGGTGCAGGACGTTAGTGAAAAAATGAAGGAGCCTCGGAAGCACCACCATCTTTAACAGAGCAGCCCTACCCATCAGGTGGGTGGGGCTTGCTAAGTGGTCAAAAAGAGCGGCAACCGGGAAGGCACCAGGTGGGCGGGGCTTAGGCCAGGTGATCTAGATCCACTTAGAGTAATCTGGCCCAGAAAGTCATGGATTTCTCAATTTTATCTAGCGCTTTTAGTGTTCTGTATGTGTTCAGTCTTGGGGTCGTGGAAAATATCTACTCCCAGGTATCTAAATGTGTTCACCTTTCACTTAATCGATAGCACTGTCAATGTGTTCAGGGGTTTCCCCCTATTCCCTGCTAAGGGGAGCAAGCACGATTTCTGCATGCTAATTGTGATACCAGATAGGTCTGCACAGTGCTCAAACAAGTCTAAGATATACTGTAGCTTAGTCTTTGGGTGCTGTAAGTATTAAATGATGTCATCAGCACATAGGGAGTTTGAAGTTCTTACTGCCTTGTGTAACTATGACTGCATCTTGGTATATCTTCCGGAGATAAACTGCCAAGGGTTCTAAGGCCAATATAAATAACATTGGGGACCATGGCCAACCCTGCCTTGTGCCTTTACCTAGCAGACATTGATCCGAGATATGGGTGCCTGTCTTGACTCTCGCTACTGGACAGCTACATAGCAGCCGTACCCATTTAATGTATGTGGGCCCCATGCCAAAACACTTCACCGCTGCGAGCAACCATGGCCATCTAACGAAGTCAAATGCCTTGACCACGTCAAGCGAGGCCACAGCATAATGATGTGTACTGTCGTGGGTGTAATCAATTATATAGTGTAACCTCCTCAGGTTACATGTAATATTCCTGTCTGGAACGTATCCCGACTGGTCCTGGTTTATAAGCTTGGATATTACCGGCTTAAGCCTGTTGGCCAATAGGGCTGTGAGTATTTTTCCATCCTGATTTAGCAACGAGAGAGGTCTGTAAGAACCGCAGTCAGTAACGGGCATGTTGGGCTTCAATAGTGGGATGATAATTAACTCTATCAGTGACATTGGTAGGGTGCCTGTGTCCAGCACTTCATTCAGCATTGCTAACAGTGGGGGCGGGGCGGGTAACATCTGCCATGAATTCCTTATAGAATTTGCTGGGCAATCCATCTGCTCCTGGGGCTTTACCAGTTGGCAACCCTCTTATAGTGGTTTCTAGATCTCCTATAGTTATGGGCGCCTCTAGCCTGCCAGCTACCTCTACATCCAGTTTTGGGAGATCTATCTGTGCAAGGCCTTGGTCTATCATGGACAACTGTGTTACTGATGTCTCTGCAAATAACTCCTTCTAATAATTGTGAAAACATTTGTTTATGCTTTCTTGTGTCATACAAACCTCTCAATTTTCCCCCACAATCACCCGTCTCATATCCCGCTTGGATTCACTTTTGTATAGCCAGGCTAGCAAGCGTCCTGGCTTATCCCCTTCTGCGGGCTGTCTTTCTACGTATTTCTTATAACTCAGCATGCCCAGTCTATCCCAGTGATCCAGGCATTCCTGCTTCAGGCGGATCATTTCTTGGGCCCGTTCCCTGGACGTGTCACCCGAGCAGTCCATGGCTTCTAGCTTAGTTTTCGCCTTGCGTAAGTCTCTTTCTATTGTGGCTTGCATTCCCTTTGCTTTATATATCGCCGTCCCCCTAATCACTGCTTTGAAGGCTTTGCATGTCCCGGCTGATTTTACACTCCCTATGTTGTTTTGAAGTAGTCCTTCACACCCTCTCTTAGATGTTCCCGGAACACTGCGTCTCTCAGGGATTTGCCTCTAAGCTTCCAGGTCGGAATGAGTGACCTAGGAGGGATGATCTACCATGTGACCACTAGGGGTGCGTGGTCTGAAAGTACTTGTGCTTTGTAATCCGCCGTTTTGAATTCACCTAGGGCTTCTTCACCTGTGAAGACATAGTCTAGGCTGGTGTATATGTCTTTGGGGGCCGTGTAATGTGAATATCCCCGGGCTTGCGGGTGTAGGGGCCTCCATATGTCAGACAATGTGAATGCTCGTAACAGTGTATTCATGGCTTTGGCTGAAAGGGCTGGGGCTGGGTGTGTGAATTTATCGTCTAATATGTCAAGTTCTGGGTTTAATGTGCAATTAAAGTCTCCCCCATACTAATTTACCATCTCTATATGGGCTAATTTGGCGGCAAATGTAGGCTGCTGCATCGTGGTTTGGTGCATAAGTGTTGATAATACTGAGCTCTCTCTGCTCCACAAATCCCTGTACTACAATCACCCTACCATCTTTATCCTTATAAGTCCTGAGGACCCTGAATGGTACTCATGGCACCACCCATATCAGAATTCCTCTAGCATAGGTCGAATATGGCGAGCCCACAGTTGTGCCACTCCATTTTCTGGCAAGGGCGGCTCGTTTCTTCCCTTTGAGGTGGGTTTCTTGGAGGAGTGCTACGTCAATTATTTGGCATCGCAGATATGTAATTTTTCTATTTCGTTTGATATAACTATTTAGCCCCCTGACATTCCAGGACGCTATTTTAAGTTCCCCCATCACAAATAAGAACTTCTACATGACTCTTTGGTCTGATGTACATATTATAGATAACCTGTGTGGATCTATAGGCTAACTCCCAGCTAACTATCCCAAACCTCCCCCAACAATGGCCCAGCTGAATACCTTGTGCTCAGGCATCCCCACTTCTCACTCCCACCCCAGTTGCTTGTCCTGGTGCCTGGAGTGCAGCAGGCGGATACGTAACAGCTAGTATCCGAAAACAAATCCAATCTTAAGTGAAGGAGGCTTCCTTGTCTCTGTCTTTATAATTTAATATCCAGGCTATTATGCGCCATGGCGGGGCTTCTGGCGGTGGTTTCCTCATCATGGACTTGTGCAGCCTTTCCATTGTGAAACCCTATGGGGGCTCGAATGGGAATGGGGAATGGTTTTCAGAATGGGGACTTACCGGGTCCTCCAAGGTTGGAATGACCCGGTAAGTACCCATTCCGAGAGCCCGGACCCGGTATGCGGTAAGGGGGTAGCCATGGTGCTAACAGCACCATGGCTACCTCCAACCTCGTAATGAAGCCCATTGTGTATAGGCGCTACATAAATAAACTATCATATGATATCATATACAAGTAAATCTAATCCACCTCAGTTCCCACGCTCTCATTGGATATATTCATTTAATCACACTCCCCTTTCAACATGCATTAACATCATCTCATATTTGCAGCACACCCCTTTTCGGGATCTTTCCGTAGTAGGTCATGGCATTATCACATGGTTACACATTCACATTACAATCCTAATTTACTACAAATTCCATCTGGTCGGGGTCCTCTAACCACGGTTTTGTTGCACATGGCTTTCCCAAGGATACTTCAACAATATGAGGAGTGACAAAAACAAACAGGTTATCTTTGAACTGGCGATAAGCATCTTATCCGCCCAGACTAGCTGGCATCCTCATTTTACACTTATCTCTAGACACTGCCATTTCAGCATGCATGGTCGCTGGCCACATCCTGGTAATTCCTGAGAACCAGATCGAAACCCATAAACCATTTTGTCCGTTCTGCCCTTAAGCACCCCTTACCCAGCTCCAAACTGAATTTACCAGGTGGCCGCACTTCCCTGGACACTGAATTACAGGCTCCCATGCACTTAAAAAGATTCTACCTCCTCTCCACAATAGTAGCAAGTCATAAACCTGAGCCTGGCGGTTAATGACCATTTGATGTTATCTCAGCTGTCCGAATGCAGATTAGCTGCCTTGCCCCAACCTTCAACCTCGATCAACCAGCTTCCTTGGATGACACAAAGTTTATCTCGCCAGTCCAGGTTTCTGTGGCCTGCACAACCCCTTGATATAAGGGAATCTGCAGTATACAGATTTGTGTATTCACAAGGTACCCCTTGTTCCCCAACTGTCCCAAACACATCTCCATAAAGACCCTGTGTATGCATATCTGTGCATGTATGTTAAAGACTACCACGTCTCCCCACAGTGACTTCACCATCCGCCAATCTTCTTTCTCGCATGTGCATCTGAAGCTCCTTGCTTCCCATCTTTAGGCTCTACGTGGCACGTCATGCAAACACAACATTTTCATATTGCATCTGCAGATTTGTCCTTTTTTTTTTTGCTAGGCGCGTGCAAATCTAAAATGTATCAACTATACACAAAGTAACACTCATCCCATTCTCGTTAACTACACTAGATACATTCTAAATCGCAACATCGCATCACCATCATCCCAGTCACCAATTTGGCACGCACAAATCAAACCCCTCCTTCCCATTGAGACCATTATCGACCACACCAATAACACAGCTTTATGCATGCTACTACCACGATAACTATGGCAAAGTAATGCTAGAGCTCAAATCTTTAGCTAGATTACACCTGCTCCCAAACCAGCAGCTAACCGGGTGTACCGTGTTGCAATCCAATAGATCTTTGGCTCTCTCCTCCAGATAAAACACACATCCAAATGCCATTTCCATAAACCAAATAGAACCATGCCGCCATACAGGACTTCAGGCCTGCACTCATCAACACTTTAGAATATGCATCTGCCCTCCCCTCTGCTAAGTAACGCCCCAACCCCTCCTCTTTACTTGCCGAGCCTCACTTATTGAGGCCGCACAAGACTGCTTCACCTTACATCACTCCATATAAAAGCATTTGAAAAGGCCATTTGTTAACTACATATCCAGCAAAACACTAGTGCATTTGCAATATCAACTAATCAGGCTATAGCCATAATAGGCTAGTGGCCTGCATCCTGTTGTTCTCCAGATGCTTTTAACTATGACTCCCATGATCCCTCACCATTGACTATGTTGTTATTTAAGATTTATATAGCACTCTATATATCATTGGTATGACCTCAAAGCGCTGGTATGTTGAACGCCCTCGGGGATCGTAGTCCAGGTCAATTGTGAGAGGAAGGTGTAGTAGGGTGCATGGATGCCCCAGTTATGTGCGCAGCTGATGAAATTGCCTGATGGTAGCTGTATCCTAGCGTTAGGTGTTGTGGTTTTGACATCAGTTTAATGTGTGCAGTCTGGAGGGTGGACATCCAGACTGGTTCTGGCTGGGTTAGGCGTGAAAGACGCGTATGTGAGGAGCTAGGCCAGTTTGTCATGGGATATAGCTGTGTTTTATTAGAGTGATGAGGTGTACATGGGGTAGTGTTCGTATGTGAGCAGCTAGGATGAATTGATCGAGGGGTATAGCTGCACTCTAATTGTGTGATGGTGCAGAGCAGAGAGTAAGCATAGTGGTATGTGGAGCGAGTGTTTGGGTGGAGTTAGGATCTAAGGAGATCGGTATTCTGGATTTCAGGCGTAGGTCGCTTGTAGCAAGTCAATAGGTGTATTCATTGGTGACATTGTTCAGGATCACATCGTGCAATTAGTCATGGGATGCTAGGCTAGTCGCTGCAGAATGATTGTGGTTGGTATTATGGAAAGAGCCACATCTTTAGAGCTTTGTGGAACGTTATATAATCTTGGGTGTGTCGAATATGAGGGGGAAGCGAGTTCCACAGAGTTGGGGCCAAGTATGAGAAGACGGACCCCCCAATCCTGACAGAGTTAGCGGCTGTAATTACTAGAAGGAGGGCAGTGTTTGATCTTAGGGTGCGAGATGGGATGTATGGTTTTACCTTCTCGTGTAGGTATAATGGGCCAGACTTGTGCACAGCTCGGTGAGTTTTGCATAGGGTCTTGATAGTGGCCCTTCGTCCGACCGTGAGCCAGTGGAGGGTTCAGAGAGCTGGTGAGATGTGGTCTCTAGAACCTAAGGCAAGAAGAAGTTTTGCTGCAGTGTTTTGGACTCTTTGGAGTTTGTTTAGTTGGTATGCCGGGGCTCCTAGGTACAGGGAGTTGGCATAGTCCAGTCTCGACATCACAATAGACATAACTGCGGCAAGTCTGTTCGGGAAGGAGAGGTAGGGAAAGATGCATCTGAGAAGTTTGAGGTGATAGTGACAGCATTTTGACACATTGTTGATCTGACTGGAGAGGGTTAGCCCTCCATAGACCGGTCTCCAGAAACTGCCTTGTTCTCCACTGCAGGCACAAGCCGAAACTTGGGATACAGTTCCCGGCAGGCAAAAGAATAGCCGGTAACTAGATGTTCTAAATTTAGTTAGTCCATGTTTAGTAGTCACAAGCATTGCTAAAGAGGTCCATTCATATTGCTCGTATGTATTCATAGACAGGGTCTTCCAACTAGACGCCCTGAGGAAGGCGGTGTCGATAACTCCAGCATCTGCCAAAACGTGAAGAGAGCAGGGAACCAAAATTGAGCATTTTGGTCCCTTGCACTTCCTCCACAAGTGTTTGTCACTCATTATTTCATGTTGGCAAAGATATCTTTTAGTCCAAGAACAAGACTCCCACAGCTACAGCATCAGTAGGACAACGTTGCAAATCCTCTAATCACTACCAAGGACTTTACATCTTGGAATGGGTACACGTATTGTTCAAATATAGAGTCTAGGTCATCTCTAAGTATTAAATCTATGTATGAGAATCAAATAAGATTGTGTTATCTATTACCCAGTCACAAATGACTTTTTAACCCTTTCTCATTTTCTCTTTCTTTTCATGCACCAAGATCATCAATGAATTATAATTTATGAGAGATTACAATATTGATTAATGTTATAGAGAGGAATGAGAATTGATTTCCACCTGAACAGAATTGATTTATTTTTGATTTCACCTTTGTTATTGGATACAGAACAATTTATGTATTTGGTTTGTCTGAATTTCTATCAGTTTAAACACAAACATCATTTTTCTAATCACATGAAAAAATGTAAAATCTTATGAATTTCCATTGAGGTTTTTCAATTCCATTGATTAATGTCACTTATGCAAGAGTCAAGTGAGTTGATCCCTTTAGATGAATTGTCCATAAATTGCCAGGACAAGGTAGGAACCATTCGAACATCCAAAAGAAAGTGGATAGTCGCAACCCTGTTACTTTCCCTTTGAGATATAGATAGGGGCACACATATTTTGATGAACTGAGTCCATAGTACACCATATGTTTTTTACTGTGTCGGGGGATGAGGGGCAGTGGGCCGAGGGAGGGGGCCATGGGAGCGGCTGAGGTAGAAGGGCAGTGTTGCTGCACACCATGATTTCAATTTTAGTGGGGTTTAAGAGGAAGTGGTTTATTGTCATCCATCGATCAATATCCCGAAGACAGGCTTTGAGGTTGGGGTTGGGATTGATGCATGAATTGGGGATTCTTAGGATGCTTTGGGTATCGTCAGCGTAGTTGTAGCATGAGATGTTGTGCATGCGGATGATTCCAGGAAGGGTGGTCATATAGAGGTTGAACAGGAGAGCAGATAGGCATGCGCCTTGTGGAACTCTAGTGTTCACCGAGCGAGCAGATAAGACAAAAGGGGAGAGGAGGGTTATTTGTTTCCTGCTTCTGAGGAAGGAGGCAATCCACTTGAGAGCAGTGCCACAGATTCTTAGGAAGTGGAGGAGGTCAAGGAGGATTGAGTGGTTAACCGTGTCAAAGGTTGCAGAGAGATATCGAGGAGAATAAGTGCAGCGCATCCTTCTAAGTCTGCAGTGACCTTAAAATCATCCCAGATCGAGGTCAGAGTGGTTTCTGTTCCAAGTCGTGGTCTGAAGCCTGATTGTGCAGTGTTGAGGAGGCTGTTGGATTCTACAAATGCATTGAGCTGGGAGTATGCTGTTTGGTCGATCTAGTGTTGGAGATTGGTCTGTAGCTTTTGAGGTCAAGGGGCCTTTTTAAGAAGAGGCTTAATATGCGCTATTTTGAATGTATCAGGAAGATGCCAGAGTCGAAGGTGTCATTTAGTATGGCTCTTGCATATTCTCCTGTGCCGGTAGACGAGAATATTTCTTCCAGGACGGAAGAGGGGCAGGGGCCAAAGGGCGATCCAGACGGTTTTCGGGCAGATAGTGGGTCAAGGACCTCGTCTCTGGAGATGGGTTTGAAGGAGTCGAAGTTAGGGGAATTGGGCTTCAGGGCAATGGGGTCGGGGGGGTCGGTGGTGGGAGGGGGGAGAGGGAGGACAGTTTGGTGTTAAGGGAAGTCGTCCTGTCAAGAGTGGTGGTGTAGAAGTGTAGGGAGAGGGAATTGCAGTGTTTTAAATGGGGCGGATTGGGCAGAGGTGCAAGTGGGTTTGACACATTCTGATATAATCCTGTGGAGTTCTTTGCTGTGGTTGCCACAGTTGAGAATTTGTTTATTGTAATAGGCTTTTTTGGCCTTTCGGATTTCAGCTTTGTAGTTACGGTGATGCAAGGCGAACAAGGATCTGCTGAGATCGGTTTTAGAAGCTCGTAATTTGCGTTCCAGGGAGTTATTTTGTTTTTGTCATTCCTCAGGTGGGATGTGTACTATTGGGGGATAGTCCATTGTGTGAGGAAGTGCGGTCCGAGGGTGTGAAAGGAATTAGTGAGTCATTGAGTCAAGAATCAAAAGAGTTGATGGTTAAGGTTCTGTCTGGAGGTGCGTTGTAGGGGAACTAAGAAGTAGGGCTTCGGCAAGGTCATGACAGATCTTCAGTTTGCTCCAGCATTTGAGGTCTCAGGGGGAGGCCGGGGGAACTGTAGGAAATGGGGCAGTGGTGTGGCTAGAGAAGGGGATGAGATAGTGGTCGGTCCAGATGAGTGGTTTAGGGTGGGATATATAAACCAGGTCAATGGAGATGAAAATTGCATCAACGGTGTGCCCCCTTGAGTCCAGTCGTATGATGGGAGGGGTTGAGCGCATCAAGACTGTCAACCAGCGGATGGGACATGGGGTTGTTGGGAATATCCAACCAGATATTGAAGTCTCCTAGGTGTGCGGGTTATTTATTTGAATGGTAGCTACAGAATCACAAAGGTTGTTGGTGAAATGTTTGTCATAACCAGGGGTCTGTAGATGAGTAGGAAGCTATGGTAGAAGGTCGATGGTACCGAAAATTTAACTAGAAGGGGTTCACAAGATGGAATGCATTTCTGAGATTCGACGAGTGAGACAGAGAAATGAGAATGGATGAGGACTGCCACTCTGCCTCCTCTTGAGGGACTGTTGTGGGGGATGAGCGAGTAGCCGGGGGGGAAGGCTTCATGAGCAACAGGGGTAAAGTCATTGGAGAACCAGGTTTCGGTGAAAAAGACATGGTTGGGCTTGTCAGAGGACAAGAGGTCAAAGATGCTGTGTCTTTTTCTTGCTACGGAGCTGGCATTGAAAATTATGCAGTTGACTTTGTGAGGGGATGTGGTCTTCATGGAGGTCAATCGGAGTGGGTGAGGGTGGAACATTCAGGGCCATTGAGACAGGTTGAGGTGGGTTAGGGGAGCAGCAGGGTGCCTGTGGATATTGAGTGACGGGAGATGGGGTTACGTTGATGGGGGCTGGGCAGAGTAGGCGGGCGGAGGTGGATATTTGAGAGGTGTGGGGAGGGTCGAGGGGGGACAGGAGAGTGGAGAGAGGATTAGTAGGTGTGAGGGGGTGAAGGCGGCTAGAATTTGGAGTGAGTCTGGAAGGTGATGAGGGTTCAGGTGTACAGGTTGAGAAGTCAAGAGAGAGGGTGTGGAAACTGGGTGAGGGGAGGGGTGAGGGGTTAGAGGAGGGAGAGACTGGTAGGATAGTTTGGGATAGAAGTGGTGAGGAGTAGAGCGTTGAGGAAGAGGACCAGTCACATTTTCTGCATTTCGAGGGTTTTGGTGCTATAGGGGTGTGAGAGAGGGTGGGGGAGTCAGATGGGGGGGAGATGAAGCTACCATTCTGGCAAGGGTGAGACGCTCTGTTTTCAGAGAGGGGAAGGGATATGAAGGCGGTGGTTTGATGGCAGGGGTCGAGAAGGGGTTAAAGGGGGAGGACGGCAAGGGAGTGTAGGCGGAAGGGTGGTGTGTTCTTTGGTGGGGTAAGGGGGAGGGACTGGGTGGCATGGGGGATCGGAAGGGAGGGAGGGGTGTTCATTGGAGGCTGCAAGGAGAGAACGGAAGAAGAGGTGGATTTGTTAGGAGCGCCAGAGGGCTCCCCTGGCTTGGGAGTTCGATAGGGGCGTGGTGACTGGGCGTGGGGTATCAAGGTGGTCTCAATAGATGTTAGAGGAAGGGTGGAAGTCGATGTGTTAGAATGGTTAGGGGGGCGATAGGCGTTTGAGGAGGGAGATGTTTGGCGTGCCAGAGTGCAGCTCTGATTTTAGAGTTGGATGCGGGGTGGTGGTAGGAGAGTGGGCGCATGGCGTCAGGGTGTATTGAAGTACGAGGGGAGGTGTCTTGGGATGTGATCAGTGGGGGATAAGGTGGGGTCGCGATGGTGGATGCTAGAGTGCGTGCCATGGGCCGCGAGGGTTGAGCAATGTGGAGAGGTGTGGGGTGGGAAGGGGTAAGGCTGCCGATCAGGATGGGTTGGTGAGGGGATTCTTGAGAGCTGGGGTCTCCATCTGGGGGTTGGGTGGCCACTAGGGATTGAAGAACTAGTAGTAGTAGATGTGGAGGCCCTAGATGTACAACCCATGTCTAGGACCTGGACACCAGGGCAGTGGGAGAGGGCCAAAGAGGTTAGCAGTGGGAGAGGGCCAAAGAGGTAAGCTGTAGGGTGGAGGTCTAGATGAAGAAGCGGCGCCTAGAACATAAGCAAGTAGATTACAATACTATCTCAGGTGGCACTTGTAGTTGTAGGAGGAATGAGTGAAAGCAATTTAATTCTGTAGCGTAGGCAAGTAAATCACAGTGCCATCTCAGGGGTGCTTTCTGGATCAGAATCAGAGTATCTTTCCATTAGCTTTCCAGGTGTGATCCAATCGAACAAGAGCAAGAACAAGTCCTAAGAGTGTGGGACAGGCAAAGCAAATCATAGCATCATCAGAGTGAGTGATAGCAAGCAATCTCAGTGCTATCTCATGAGCACTTTGGAGATGAGAAACTAAGCAGCTTCCTACTAGTTTTCTAGACGTGATTCGATCTAACAAGTACAATTTGATGTGGAACAATGTAACAGGGACAGTTTTCAAGTGTGTGGGACCAATACATCACCGTCTTACATAAGCGTGCAATTTCTAAGTGCATGGGACAGGCAGAGTAACATTCACAGTACAAAATGTCAGTGAAAACCCTCTCGATGCAAAGGAGTGCAGCAAGGACAGTTTTCTAAGAGTGTAGTACTAATGAATGACAGTCTTATCTCAGCGTGCAATTTCTACGTGTGTGGTAACAATAGATCACCGTCTTATATCAGCGTGAAATTTCTAAGTTCTAAATGATCGTTGTTGTTGAAGTGGAAGGACACACAGAGGTGCACTTTGACATTTGGTCAACCCAACACTGATAAATTGCATCAGCTGAGTACGGAAGCATACCTACGCATTTTATATATATAGATATTTGATGTAGTAGTACAGGAAAATAAAGTGATCTGCTCTGAACCAGAGCAGCAATTTAGCCATTTGGGAATCTACAACATTTCCCTGTGGTGGAAATGTAACCTCATTTTAATTGATCCATTAATTAATCTTTTATAGATTAATTTGTGGGACAGGCAAAGAAAATTCACAGTACAAATCTCAGTGGGCAACTTCTAGATGTGAGACAGTGCAGCAAGAACAAGAACAACTAGGAGTGTGGTACTAATAAATCAGTATTTTCTCTGGATGTAATTTCAATGCCTCATCACGAGATAAAACTGAAAGTAGGTGCTGTAATAATGCCACTATGCAATCTTATGCCATCACGGGGACTCTGCAATGGAACAAGGTTGACAATTACGCATCTACAAAGACACATCATAGAGACCTGTGTAATTGATGGATTAAACGTAGATACTGTTCTTATACCGTGCACACCTCTCATTCCATCAGATACAAATATGCCTGTCAAATTCAAAAGAAGACAGTTTCCTAACCGTTAAGACTTTTCAATGACCATTACTAAGTAACAGGGACCTAAACCCTCTTCCTGAAAGCAATCAGTGTTAATTCCGATATTTAAGCAGGGCGGCAGAAGTGACCCTTTGAAATACCAACCCATCTTGACCTTTAAGATATGCTAGAATGGCATAAGTTACGCTGGAAACAGCGAGTATTTATACAAAACATTAAAGCAGTGTGTTATGTTTTATTAGACTAGAGGGGTGTCAGAACCCTCCTATAGGAATGTGATGGGCGACCATACCCCATTCAAGAATCTCGGAACAGACCAGAGTCAATTTTTCAGTACACTGCTGGGAGTTCCTCCATGGACTCCAGCCGGTGTGGTCAGGATGAAACAATGACCCGGGTCTGCTGCAGATAAAATAGGAATCTGTACAGCTCTCTATTACTATTTAAAAAAAAGTAAGGGTAGAGCTAGCGGGAAAATCTACAAAGTGTTGCAAGAACTAAATGAATCACAATGGAGAAAGAATTTCACTTGGTGTACCCATATGAAAAGATGGGCCCGGTCAAACGTACTCATCTTCCAGAAGTCTGGAGTCAATTACAATGCGGGCAGAAGAGATTGAATAAGTGAAAGGTTTCGGGATCCTGATTCACTTCCCGTTACTCAAGCTATATGTGGCCATACAAAATCCTTCTGCAGCTATACAATATGCCACTGAATTCTTTGACCAAATGCCAGAAAGGCAATTATCCAAATGAAACGGAATGTTATCCAGCTGTTTGACAGAAAATGGACGTGTAAACAGAGGAAGTGGATTGACTGTATTTCTGCTGTGGGGAATCATTATGACTTTTGTATTTTCCAAACCTAAATATAGGGGGTTCTATGTGGCCACTTCCAATTGTTCAAGTCCTTCTGCTCCCCTGCCCACCTCCTTTTCCCCTTCCCGCTAGCCCAA
The DNA here is from genome assembly GCF_040938575.1 of Ambystoma mexicanum. Classification (NCBI taxonomy): domain Eukaryota; kingdom Metazoa; phylum Chordata; class Amphibia; order Caudata; family Ambystomatidae; genus Ambystoma; species Ambystoma mexicanum. The sequence goes on along the minus strand of NC_090926.1, from coordinate 1,162,500,652 downwards.
GATACATCCCTGGAACTCGCGTCCCTTTCCTGACCCTATCGACTCGCTTGCCCCTAATCTTGGGGACAACCTGGAACCCTTGTCCCTTACCCCGCCTACCCACCTACTTTCCACCTTCTCTACCCATTTCCCCATACTCACCTCACATACTCAGCTGAGGCCCCACACAACTCCGCTGGCCAGTCCTGGTCCTGCCCTTACGCTACAGAACCCTCCGGAATGGATATATTGCTACTGAATTATGTACAACATAGTTTTCGTAAGAAACAAGGGGGCCATAAATGGTCTTAAGCAAAATATAAGACTTGAAACAGAAATTCACTGCAGCAGTAAAAAGTGGTTACATGTCCACCACGGGGACAAGTCACAGATTCCCTAGCGGCTAAAATGCACTACTCAGAGCCTGGATCTACTGTAACCTTTTCTTTATTAGTAACCCGGCGAGAGCGAAGCAGAATGCAACAAGCATTCTAATTGGCTCTCGCCAGGTCCCTACCCGGCGGGAATCCCTCCGTCGGGATTTCACGGCCTTTGTCTCCGGCGGGGGGCGTGGTAGCCCCTCAGCCAATGAGGAGGCTCGAAGCGGGGCCATCCCCGCTCCGAGCCTCCACACGGATAGAGGCTTCCCTCGTCCCCCGCCGGGGATGCAGGTACGTTTTATTTTTTTATTTTTTTTTTCCCGTCCCACTCCCGCCCTCCCAACCCCACTTACCTTCTTTTGATACTTTTTTCGGGAGTGGACGCGCTGGGAACACTTGTGTTGCCAGCGCGTCAGCACCCGATGGCCGACGGAGTCCGTTTTCCCTTTCCATGGCAGTGGCTATTTTCTTCTTTTTTTTTCTCCCGAAATGCAGCAGCGCCGAAACTGCAGCGTTTCGGGACAAAAAAAAAAGCTTTTAGTGCCCCGGTCAAGCAATTTTTGTGGGCCGGGGTACTAATAGCAATAGAACCCGAGCGTCAGGGGCATTACCGACTTTGGTAATGCCACGGGGCCTTCGGTAAGGCCCTCGCTTCGCTCGGGTCCTTACCTATGGGCCCCGGGGCATTACCTGAGTCGGTAATGCCCCCGACGCTCGGGTTCTATTGCTTAATTCTTACTTTTCCCAGTCTGCCGTTTCCTTCCCTGCCCCCTCCTCCTCGGCCCCTCCTCCCCACACCCATGTTCTCTCCCTCGCATGGCTCCCTCCCCTTTAAAGCTCCCACGCTTGTGCATGCTCCATAACACATCGTTCAGAGCAAATCATTTCATTTCTTTACACATCAAAAATATTCATACAAAAGATGAATTTAGTGTGTTAAGCTCTCTGACACTAGAACAGTGCCAGAACTCGCCTATAAGACTGAGATGCGCGAGCATGCTTCATTCAAGAGCCTAAAAACAATCCAGAGCCAATGTCTGCGACTCTGCTGGGAGATCCTCCACAGACTCCATCTGGCGCGTTCAGAATGGAACTAACATCGGAGTCTATAGCGGATAAAATAGGACTAACTGCACCACTGGCGGAAAATAAATGAAATGTGGCAAAATTTAAAAGAATCACAAATGAGAAAAAAAAAAACAATTGGTGTTCCCGTATGAAAAGATGCTCGTGGTCAAATGTACTCATCTTCCAGAAGTCTGGAGTCAATTACAATGCTGGCAGAAGAGACTGAATAAGTGAACGGTTTGGGAATCCCAATTCACTTCCCGTTACTCAAGCTATATGTGGTCATAAAACACCTCCACAATGCTAAAGAACATGTCACTGAATTCTTTGACCAAATGCCAGAAAGGCAATTATCCAAATGAGAATGAATGTTATCCAGCTGTTTGACAAACAATGGAAGCGGAAAAAGAGAAAGTGGATTGACTGTATTTCTGCTCTGGGAAATCATTACGACTTAGTATTTTCCAAACCTAAATCCAGAGGGTTCTATGTGGATAAATGATAGAATTTTGCAACTCCTCTTGTGCCGGGGCTCTTTGTCAGGAAGCCCCCTGGTAGTGGGAACAAACGCTACCGCCATTTATGGTGGTTACCATGGCGACTGACAGACCACGCCATGTCAACTACATCTCCCGGCATCCGCTGCGGCACGTCGCAAACCACTACATGGCTTTCCGCCAACGCGGAAGTCCACTGCAGTCCTCGCCTACTTAACAACCCAAAGAGGACGGTGCTGCGCTTGTCAATCTCTACGTAATTAGATGCTTCCATTATCTTCTGTGTTGTTATTCTTACCTTGACTATTGGATTACTAGCTGCTGACCCGGATCGGTGTGAGGATATTTTTCTGATTTGCCTCTTTGCCTGTACCTTGACTATTGGCTTACTAGCTGTCAACCATAACGTTGTGTGTATATTCTTCTGGTTTGCTACTTGACTGTACCTTGATGTCATATCCATGTATAGGTATTAGTGCGCAATGGCATTCACACATTCCATTTTCGAATGCTATTGCGCACAGCATTTGACAGCTGGAGACGTTGCTTCATACATTCTTGGTTCCTCACCCTTTACCAGTGTTGGGGTACTTCTGGCCCAAAAAAGTCTTCATATTTACTTTACGGAATCTTGTGCGGTCTCTTGGTTACGAAATTTAAGTTGCAACGAGGCGGGCGAGGACACAGAAGACCCCAACACACGGCGGCCACCTGGGAGGGAGGAATCTTGACTATATTTTCCATAGACTTGGCGGAGAGTGGAGGAGCCGTTCTAGGCTGTGTGCTGGCAAGAGGTGTAGTGCGGTTAGTCCGGAGTGACTATTTCATCTTATTGCACTGCGTATCAGTCCGGCCGGGACAGCATCAGTGATTGACCTGGGCCTGGTGGGTTGGTCTAAACCCTTATCCCCTATCGGGGCCTGTGTCAGGGCTCGAGAGGCAGGTTGTGAGCTTGGAGGACCAGTTAACACAATATATTTATGCTGTATCCTTACCGGAGCTCCCATGTGGCACTGGGTTCACCGTGAAGTCAGGCTGCTAGGAGGCTACACTTTTATGTTATGTTATTGAAATTTGTACAGCGCACGGTCACCGGGAGGTATCTTGGCGCTAGAGAGGGAGAGACAAAGACGACCAACCATCAGCCGCTAACCACTAGACCGCTGACCCTCTGTGTGGGCCGATGTGGGAGGAATATTGATCCTGCTGGTGTAAACCGCAACGTTAAGGCAAGTGCACCGTGAGGAAAGTGGGACACTTTGTTTATCACACACCTTATGTGGTATTTGGTGAAGTTATGGCCCCATCTCATAGCAAAAGGAGGAATTGATCTTCATTGAAGAAATATTTTATTTCATCATCAAGGATATTGGCTGTGATACTGGGAGATAATGGGGGCAGTGGGAGGACATTCCTGCACCCCATATCTGTTGTGGTTATCAGCAGTTTCCTGACTAAATTTTACACAATGTTTAAGGACATGGAAGAGTCGTCATAGTGGGAGATCGCTCCTACCTTCATTCTAAGTACTGCACAGAGGCTAGGCTGGGAAAGAGTGGGGGTAGTGGGAGATCACTCCTATCCTCACTAGTGACTGCAGTACTTTGGCATTCATGAATCATTTTTTATACCAATCTCATTTTATTTTCATTTCTTGTTGGTATTTCTGTGGTCATTTATTATAATGCAGAAAATGCACCCTCCCCCACATTTCTGGCAACACCTGGAGATCCACCCATTCCATGGGAGGACTGGAAGACCTGTTCACATTTTATTTTGTTGCATCAGGCTTTGAAAGATTTTCCAATAAACAGAAGTTTTCAACTCTGATGTGTTGTGTTGGAGCTGAGGCAGTCAGAGTAATCCAAAAATGGCCTGATGTGCAAGGTGTTGATGGGGAAACGGATGTTGGCGGGGATGGGGATGGGTTATATGGCAAAGTCTTGAGGTAATTGGAAGTGCAATATTATGAACAGGTAAATGTGGTTTTGGAAAGAAACACATTTTCTCAAGGAAGCAAGGCATTGGGGAGAAAGTGGACTCGTGTGTTACTGATCTAAGTGCTTTATTGGCATCATGCAAATTTATGTGGAGGGAGGATGGATTAAGGGATCAGCTTATGATGCATACATCTAATTCCACAATACAGGAAAGACTATGGCAAGAAACAACCCTCCTTTACAGGATGCATTAGCAATAGCCAGTGGTACGGAATTAACCAGCAAATGTTTGTTGGTGGTGAATGCTTATAAAAGGAAGGTCAAAATTCAAGCCATGAAAGAGAGGGGTGATGCAGGTGATGTGGATAAAGATGAACCCAAGATAAGTGCTGTGAAAAGATTTAACAATCCAAGTGAGAGCATTTTGAATTCCCAACAGGGTGTACGCAAGGGCCATTGTCCAAGATGCGGTTTTGGAAAACAAGCTCTTAATCCCATTGAATGTCCGGCAATGAGAAGCAAATGCAGGAAATGTGGGATTATGGTCCATTTCGGCATATTTTGCAAAACCAATGCCAGTGCATCAGCGAGGGAGGTGGGTGTCACATGTGTCATGGAAGAGAAACAGAAGTGGTCCGGAAAGATCATTCATATTGTTGGGGAAGTTGGTGATGATGATGGGGAGTACAAATGCCCGAAATGGAAATTGTCGTGGCTGGGTGTCCCATTAAAGCTCTTGCAGATTCAGATTGTCCAAAGATTATTATACCTGAGCAGAAATACAGAGAAATTTGGGGTGGCAAAAAACACACATTGCGTAACACGGATATTTGACCCAAGGCATATGTGGGGTTAGGATTGATATATGTGGTTTGTGTGGAGCAATGTTGCTTATGGTGAAAGAAATATACATGCCAAAGTTTACGTGGCTGCCAAAGGAGATTGCCTATTGGGTTGGAAACATCATGGTAAAATGGGGATGGAATTACATGCTGGGAAGAACTTAGTGTGGTCAGTGGGAAAATACAAATCTGAGAGATTTGGTGAGGAAGTAGGCAAAAGGTGCTATAAAGTGTTTCGCAAAAGTGTTGGTAGGTTACGGAAATACGCTCATAATATTCACTTGATTGAAGACACCAAATCCAAAAGTGCATAAGGTGAGAAACCACCATTGAGTATTAGAGAAAAGGTAAGAATAGAATTGTGTAATCTTCGTGATCAGGGGGACATTGAACCTATAGAAAGCAGTGCATGGCTTTCCCCTATTGTGGTCATGCAACGTCCTGATGGGAGGATCAGGTTTTGTGTAGATTTGCGTGATCTAAATAGGAACATTTTGGTAAATAGACATTGGCCCTCATTCTGACTCAGGCGTTAAGGGGTTTACGGCGCCGTAAACGGCGCCGACCCTTAACGCTTGATTACAAGGTTCCCTTTGCGGGATGGCTTTTAACGGCTGCTTTTTGCAGCCGTTAAAATCCATGCCGCAAAGGGTCCTTGGCGATAATTACGGCACCGTAATTTACGGTGCCGTAATTATCTCCTTTCCCCATTCCCATTATGCCCTATGGGGCGAAAATGGGAATGGGGAAGGGTAAAATGGGAAATGGGGATTTACCGCCCCACTCACCTTGGAATGGGGCGGTAAATCCGCCAACCACCATGGCGTAAACATAGTTTACGCCATGGTGGTAAGGGTACGACCCAGGCGGTAACTTACCGCCTGGGTCGTAATGAGGGCCATTGATTCATAATGTTAATGAGATACTCAGAACTATGGAAGAGGCTGTGTGGTATTTCACTTTGGACTTATCGTCTGCTTACCACCAGGTTAATCTCCATCCAGCATCTAGGGCACTCACCCATGGGGGTATATCAATTTAAAAGGTTATCATTTGGCTTAGCAGCTACATTCTCAGTGTTTCATAAGGTCATGGAGGATTTATTAAAGGATATTCCAGGCGTCCGGTGCTTTCAGGATGACATCCTGGTGGGGGCTAAGCATGAAGGAGGGCATGACAAAAGGGTGAAGGAAGTCTTACGGAAGTTGGAGGTAGCAGGGTTGACTGTAAAGAGGGAGAAGTGTCAGTTAAAAGTTAACCAAGTGTTCTTTTTGGGAGATAGACTAACGGGTAATGGAATGGAGACACGCTCCGAGATGGTGGATGCCATTTTTAATATCAAATCCCCTTCTAACAGGGATGAGTTGAGATAATTTTGGGGCATGGTAGAATTTTACTCTAAGGATTAAGTTCAAAACCCTCTGCATTGTCCACAAGGCATTATGGGGCCTGGGGCCTCAATACCTACAACTCTCTCTTCCTAAATATCTTCCTTCTCGAGCTCTACGGTCATCCGCCTCCAACTCCCTCAAGGTCAGTCGCTTCTCCAAACAACGAGTTAGTGGTAGATCTCTTTCTTCGGCTGATGCCTCCCTCTGGAACAGCATTCCTGCCTCCCTGAAATTTGAGGAGAACCATCTCCGGTTCCTGAAGCACTTCAAAACCCTTCTCTTTGCTTCTGCTTTTTCTCCTCCTCTCCCCTGCTGACCTCCTGGCTGAACTGAAACTGCACCGGTTAACTGGTCACCCTGTGATCTCAGGCCAAGGTCCCTCCCCCGCCAGTCTCATACACCTGCACTGCCTGCCTGGCAACCCCCACACTTGGGGACTTTTTCTGTATCCAACAGTCCCACTACCAGCACTTGACACCTGATTTCGGCACTTACCTTTGCACTTGTCAGTTGCTGGCCGTTATTTTACAAGACCATTATTACTGTAGACGCTTCCTATAGGGAAGTAGGGGAAGTTTTGTTCCAATGCAGGAATATTATAAAGGCTCCTGAGGCATTCACATCACGTTCTTTGTCTTCATGGGAGTCAAGGTATTGAACCATCGAGAGGGAGAGTTTGGCATGTGACTGGGCTTCAAACTACTTTAAGAAATATGTTTGGGGCTTACCTTATGTTATTAAAAGTGACCACAATTCTTGGCACATTTATTCACCACAAGGGGTTCGGGTCTGGTGACTCCCAGAATGACCAGATGGTTAGCAGTATTACAGGGTTTCAATTTTGTTGTGCAATTTTTGATGTGGTGCTGCAACACCGTTGCAGACTGTTTATCTAAATCCACCAGGAAAATGGAAGTTGAGGGGGAAGGGGTTTGGGATGAGTGGATTGCTCAAATCGGGAATACTGTACAGGCAGCATTTTCCAAAGATGTTTGGTTAGCAGGTATTGAGGAGGATATGGACTTCAAGGAGGCTATCACCAGAACAGAAAAGGGATGGCGTTTGGGGGAAGAGATGATCTCACCATTTTACAAAGTTAAAGATGAATTAAGTAGTTATTTGCGGGGTTTGAATAGAGGGACAAGGTTAGTGCCTCCCATGTCTCTTCAGAGGGAGCTCATCAAGCGTGCACATGAGGGCCACCTGTGTAAGAGTCTACCTTTTGGTGGCCTGTCATGCACAGTATGGTAGATGAAGATATTGTATTCTATGCAATGCTAGCGAGACACATGTTTGAAGACCCAGAATAGTGAGATGGGTAGAGTGGAGATCCCAGAGAAAGCATGGGAGAAAGTAGCAATTGAATTTATGAGGCCTATAAGCATTTTGGGTCCTGATCATAGATTTGCTATAGTACTTATAGATTAGGCTTCAAGGTGGTTTGTAGTGGAGTTTGTAGCATCCATATCCATGGTAATTGATTTCACGAAAAGGCTGTTTTCGAGGGAGGGTTATCCCGAAATGATTATCTCGGACAATAGGGTGCAGCAGTGTCAGCGGAAATGTGTGAGTTCATGCAAGCTCACTTTATTGAGAGTTCTCGTACAGCACTCTACAACCCCAAGGCCAATGGATTGGTTGAACGCATGCATGGAATTATTAAAGGGACACTACAGTTAGCATTTGCCAGTGGGCTTGATTGGAGAGATTCCATTCATTCATGAGATGGTAAAGGCATATAGGGACAGGCCACATGTGCTCACAAGCATGTCACCTTTTGAGAAAATGAGGGGTAGGAAAATGTGTTCACAACTGTTTCCCAAATGGTTGGAGATTGACAAGAGGTAGGACTGTGAGGTGAGCCCTGCTTATGGAAATTTGTTGCGGTTAGTAGATGTTGTCAGGATTTAAAAAAAACATTCTGTGTAGCAAAAGGATGTTCACGTTATTTTGCTCCGATCAAAGTGGTGAAAGTAGGAATGAAACATGTGGTGACCAGCGATGGAAGGCGTTGGAGTATGGACTGTGTAGCCATTAGTGTAGCTAATAATGATGAGAATTTCGGGAGTGATCGTGTAGATGGAAAGGAGTGGCTGAATGGTACACGGGACACCATAATGTGGATGTACATGTATCTCCTGAGGGGACAGGAAGTGTCAGGTGGCAGGAAGAAATTACAGAAGGTTCTCTGGGTGGTAATGATGTCATTGAAGGGAATGTGCAGAGTGGGGAGAATAGATGTTCAGACTCATTATTGGAAGAACAAGAAAATCACCTATAAAATTCTGTGATTATGAAATGCCATATGTACGTTATGGATAGTTACAGTCAGTAGTGCTCAAGTATAAGAGGAAATCATCCTGTAACATTTTTGATTATTAAATATCATATGTATGTTATGGATAGGTAATGTCAGAGGAAGCATATGTCATATCCATCAATAGGTATTAGCGCACAATGGCATTCACACATTCCATTTTCGAATGCCATCATGCGCAGTATTTGACAGTTGAAGACATTGCTTTGTACTTTCTTGATTCCTCAGCCTTTATCACTGTTGGGGTCTTTCCGGCCTGATAAACTTTCATCATATTTACTCAAAGGAATCTTGTGCGCTCTCTTAATTATGACATTTAACTATTGGATTACCAGCTGCTGACCCGGACCGTTGTGTGGATATTCTTCTGTTGTGCCCCTTTGCCTGTACCTTGATTATTGGATTACTATCTGCTGGCCCGGACCATTGTGTGCCTAGTCTTCTGGTTTGCCACTTGCTTGTACCTTAACTATTGCTTTACTATCTGCCAACCCGCTGAGTGGATTTTTCTTCTGATCGACCCTTCTGCTGTTAAGACTTGACTATCAGATTTCCTTTGGTTTCCTTGCCCGTGATTCCGCCATCAGTATTGGATGGTCCTGTCTTTACCTCCTTCTTTTCCTGCCTCTTCAGATTTCTCATTTTAATCCATCTTCTACTGGCTCTCAGAAACAGGTAGGCAGGGAAAGGTTGGGTGTGCTGTGACCAGGCTTTCACATTTGGGACCGTGCAGTAACCCAATGTTACTTTTCTTACAGCCTGGAGTGAATGAAAAGGAGCACAACCTCCCGACCTTCCAACCAAGCCCACTGCCTCCTGTGTTGGTTAATCACACAGGCTGCACTCTCGGTGGGAAGGTCAGTCATGCTATCACAACCCCTGCTGTGCGGATGGCACCAGGGTCCAGACAAATTGAGAAGTGCTGATATGGTGGTTGCGGCCGACCCCTCAGCCACCCTTTTGCAAGTGATCAACGACCGACAAGTCGCCATGACCGCGGCCCATCCCTCTATACATCAAAGAATCGATATCATGCAAGGCAACCTACATCCCCTAACCTGATGAGGAGCTTGTGGGAGTCGCTGCCCCTTCGTTGGTCACAGCACTGGCACCCACCCAGATGATTATGTCTAACCCTTTTCCGTTTGTCCATCGAGAGAGAGAGAGAGGTTTACAGGGGACCCTAGGCTTACAGCTCATTTTTAAATGAATGAAAATTGCATTTCTTGTGCAGGCCGGCCACCTTTCCTAGTGCAACTTACAAATCGGCCTTTGTATTGTCTTTTCTGGGAGTTACAGCGGCTGCCTGGGCCAATCCGTTGCTAGAAGTCAATGACCCTGTACTGTACGACGTCAATAACCTAATTTCCGCTATGAGCCGAGTTTGATACTCTAACAAGTATCCCAGGTGACTGACCTCTTATTGGACCTAAAACAAAGGTAAATTAGGGATTTTAGCCAATATTTCCTGCTTCAACCAATTGGCTGCTGAGACCACATGGCCTAAGGAGGGCCCACAACCCACCCAACATGTTCGATCACCCATCTCCTTCATTTTCCATGCTGCAAACTCCACCCCGGCCATCGTAATGCTGATATGATATATGATATGATAGGTTATTTATAACGTGCTCATTACCCAGAGGTTTCTAAGCACAGACTCTAGGTGCTCCGTGTCGTCTTGCTTTCAAGGCGAGCACGTTGCCCCTGTGCTTTCTTCTGAGACAGGCCTCTGGCAACTATATGGACATTAGATATGCCAAACAATTGGACATTCCCATAAGTCTGATAAGTCTACCTGAACCAGTACAGGCGGTGGACGGCTCATTGTTATCATCCGGCCTTGGAACCGAACAGACCGATGCTCTCACCATGGCCATGACTCAAGGCCACCAGGAAGGTGGCTGCTTCAACCTCATTGCTGCTGCCCGTTTTTGCAGTAAATTGGGTCTACCATGACTACAGCAACACAATCCTAGAGTGGATTGGGCAAACAGTTCTGTATGCTTCCCGTCAGGTTACTGTACCTCCCAATGTTTCACGAACTATGCTATTTCCAGCACACCCTCTTCAGCGGTGATTCTGGGAGTACACACTGTTTAAATCTTGTCCTAGGGACCAGGAAACCCAAGAGGCCCTTGAACCATTCCCACACTTTCCTTTTAATACGTCGTGGCGTATGCTGGTGTCTGGGGAAAAAGAGGTGTATTTCTGATGGCAGAACGTAGGTATCCGATGGTACAAGAACCGATCCACTTGTTGGGCAACCATTGGTAGGCAGTTGAACCACAAAGGAAGTACAGCCCCTTGTGTATTCTGCTGTGTTTGCTTTATGGTTAGTCCCTGGGAGCGTTCTATTCACATGTGGTTGAGATTGCTGCGGCGGTCAAACAAATATGTTGATGGTGTATTTCCGCATTGTATGGTGCCATTGTCTGTGTATGATATAATGGCCTGCGGGACATATGCAGTTGGTATTTTGGGTGGTCATATACCTTGGATAAAGAAATACACCCGTGGAAAGATGCAGTTGAGAGCGGGGCAATTGGGGTCAGACAAGTTGAGATAGTAGCACTATTCAGCCAAGTCAAAGGGAATAGGAATAATAGGGATGCCACTACTAGTGTGTGTTGGGGTGTGTGCGCATACGTACCAAACTGAGTCATTCATGATGTCAGCATAGGCCCATGAGAAGTTGAGAAAGGTATTGGTGTCTGGGTGTAGGACTGCTGAAGTGGGGGGCAGTATTCCCAATAATACAGTGAGGAGCGGCAACATGTTGGCTATGTGTTGGGAGCACGTATGCCAGTGATTGACGTATCTAGTTCAGGAATTCCCCAGCTTGGTCGGCGTAGATAATGGCAGTGTACATAGAGAAACCCGCATGGAAAGTAGTGAGGAGGGAGAGAAAGAGCAGGGTCCAAGACTTTAAAATAAATGGCACTGCAAAGGAGGCAGGCATATCAAGTACACTTATTACAAAAGGATATCTGGCCCGGCAGTCAGGGCAGTATCTTGTGCACTGAATGCTTGCCTGTGTAACCTGTGAACATAAGTAGTGAGCAGTAATCTTTTGCATGACATTATGGGCATGACGGCATGTAATCAGACATTCATCAATTAAGCAGGGGCCATGAGATTGTAATGTTATTCCTAGCTTGAGCAGTCCAGCCCAATGCAGAATGTGGCCTTGCACCCAAATGTTCCAAGCAGTTTCAGCGATCCCCATGCCTGAGAACCCAGAGATAGAGGGTGGCAAAGTTCAGGATACCAGCAGGAATGATGAAGTGGCAGGAGCGGAGCTTCAAGCCATTCGGCTGGTGTGCAGCACTAATCTCCTGGCTGGTAGCTCTGCAAAGGCAGAAATGGGAATACCAGGTTGTTTCCCCCACGACAAATAAGGCAGAAAATGCAAAGAGTAGGCATACACCAGCAAGAAGGAGAAGACCCTGAAACTTCACATGGGTCGGGTGTAGCTGGTCGGTGATGCAGATAGTACGGAATGCAAGTGTTGAGGCGCTGTGCTCACTCAGCTGGCCTTCAGACCAATTGGACTGGGGGACTTTAACACCTATACTCCAGGTGCGCAGCCTTTTTGTGGCTGCATGAAGAAGAAAAAGTATAGAGCGCATTGAGCCACCCGCAGCTGGCAGGTCTTGAAGTAATTCTGTGGTGTTCACCTGCCGGGGCCGTGATGTTGGGATCTGAGGTCCATAAATTGTACCTGGGTACAGGTATCGGTGTGCCATCCTCTCAGAGCACTGGATGCAATGTCACCAGGGGATTGGCATCTGGGGCCTCGCTGGGCAGCTGCAATGGGGTGTGCTTAACCTGGACCCCTTGCAATGGGGGCTGGTCTGGACGTTTAGTGCTGGCGGATGACAGTGTTTCTGCATCCTTTTGCTGTTGGTCTTCGTCTGTTGGTGGCCCTGTCTTTACACAGTGACTGTCGTGGACCCATGCTTCATGGTCTCTGCAACAGCCAGTTGTCTGGGTTTTCAGGATCTGGTAAGGTACTTTGCAGCAGTGAGTAGAGAGGACTTTCGCTGATGAACCTTCAGTACCACGCAGTGCCCGAGCAGGAAGCAGATGCACGGTGCTTCAGACGGACAAGGAAGGGCTTCAAGATCATCATTCAGCTGTAGGTTACATAGTTCTAGAGCTAGTGGGGGGCTAACTGACATCCTCATGGGTCTGCCCATGGGATTCTCATGTGGTGACAGGCCATGCGCTCTATTAACAGTATTTCTAATGTCCATCAAAACAAGAGGGAGGGTACCTGGCAAGTTGAGGCCTGCCTCATGGCACACGTTGGCAAGGCAGTTTTTCAGGACCGTGTTTCGTCATTCTACACATCCGCTCGATTGTGGGTGATGTGTGAGAACCCAAAGAGTGTCTCACCTGCTAGTCCCTGGGGATCTCTCTCTCAGGTGGCCAGGGAACGGCCATTGCCTTTGGATCACGAGTGAGAGCAGAACTTCCGGGGCAACTGCAAACTTACTGGAGCAGAGCAAAGGACCGGGGAATGAGAGCCACAGGTAGAGAACCCCAGGAGTTCCCAGCAGGAGGCTGTTGCCTCCAAAGGGCCGTGAAAGACACTTAGAGAAGGACAAATCCCAAACAAGAAGGCTGTATTGTGTTTCAAGGACGCCATCGATCGTCCCCGGTGAACGACAGAGTTGGGGAGGCAAGGCCAAGCCTGTGGTACTAACCTTGACTCGTAAACTGAAAGACAGTAAAGGCAAGAAAGAAACGCACACAACCGGTGATTTAGCAAGCGTCGTGAGAGACCGGTGTGTGCTAAAGAAAGATTGAAGTGGCAACAATATACTGCACAAGTGAAGGCTGCACGCATGTGGATGAGACACGAAGAAATGCAGACCTGCAAATGAACCTTGAAGTAACAATAGCTGTAAAGTCAGCACTACTGAGTAACTGAGTGGTCTGGCGAAAGGAAGTAGCCCACTCGAAAGTCTCTATGAAAGGTATAATGTTTATAGCAATAAAGTGAATGAACTGTAAAGCGAGGTGATTGAAATTGACCCTGAGAAAATGGGAGAGTAAAAGGTGAACGTTCAACTTTGGTGCATAATACAGTGAACTACCCAGACCATGTAGCAGACCACCAGTTCGATAATAACTGGTGAATTAATTCACATGTAGCAGACCATCAGTTCGATAATAATTATATGGATTACGCACTTGAGAGGAACAAAAGTTAAATCGGACAACAAAACGACCGACCACACCAGATCTATTCGAGTACAAGCCTCAGAGGAAGAGCAAGGACTGCTCGAAACACGTGTCAGGCTGCACATGCTCTCATTAAATAATTCTGAAACCTAAGCAGTTTCTGTATTTTATTGTTGGCGCAGTGAGACTCAGGAAGTTGGCAAAGTTGACTGTTTTAATATCAATGATCTAAAAGAGGGATTACAAAGGACATCAACGGACGTTTCATAGCATGGTTTCTCAATTTGCTTCATAAAAAACATCATACTTATAGTAAAAACTCATTATTGATAATGTTAACCTATGTATTTACTAACGTCATCCTACGTGGCAAACTACAACAACCTAGTGGCAAATGTGATAGACTTCGAGGGAACATATAGGTTGATGTTCCATACTACTCCAAGAAAGTGATTGGCTGCCTAATGTCAAGTGGGGCAACTAAGCCCTCCCCTCAAACAGGTCACTATGATCGTCACTAAATATACAATGTCCAATTCGTTACACAAACTATAGGGCCTTTCATTACACAGCCCCCTACAATTGGTTGGCACTCTTACATCCGGCAGTACTTTTCCACCCACGTTAGCAGCACGCAGGCTGGACTTCCAGGTGCTGGTGAGCTGGTCATAACCATAGCTTTCCACCAATTAGCATATCATCTATCATCACCTCAGTGGTCCGCACGTCAATTAAGGCTTTGAAATTGGCCTTGGAAATGTTCCTTGCTCTGGAGAATACAGAGGAGTAGAGGCACGCTCTGCCCTTCTGCGTAGGTGTGGTTCGTCATGTTTGTCCAACTTTATCCATCCACGTGACTGACGACCACAAATTTTGAGCTCTGGTGCATTTAAAATACGATTTTTCAATAGACCTCTGCCGTCTTCCTTGCCTCCGTGCCTTCTGAACAGGAGTTTCATTATTTCACACTAATGTAACTAATGTCTGCTCATCCCAGTCAGATAAGACCTTGGATTCTTCGGGCTGACCCAGCCTCGCCTTACTGAGATTTACTTAATTAATTCAATTGTTTTTTCAACTGCGAAAAGAGGCCTTCCTTCTCTGATCCAGCTCTGCTATAACATGTCGTGGAAACATCCATTCTTTACTTACTCCTACATACGTTGGCGCATGCCACAATCCATTCACTACATAGCTAGCCTCAGGAATACTTTGTCTGCTTGCACTTCTTTGCATCTGTACACGGGTAAAATAACTTGATATCTTCATCGTTTCTGTAGCATAAGTTTCTTCATCTCGAGCTCGAGATGTCACTTATCTTTGATACTTTCTTGATGCCTTATAGACTATCTTAATTTTCTTGTCTCTGCATCTCCTCCATGTACATCAGTCTGGCTTCGTGTGACTTCACCAATCTGTTCTTTCATTCTTGGTCCTGCTTCTTCTGGGATTTTATTCAAATGGCCATCATACTGTCTCGTATGCAGATATTATACAACAAGGGGGGGCGTCCTACCACATGTATTCTAGTATTTACATTTATTCATTTACATTTCTTTGTTTTGTAATCCATTTCTTTAGTTGGGGCTATTTTTTGCGTTAGCACACTAACCATTCTACTGGTACCATCATGCAGATACAGCAACACACTGTACTGAGTGTAGTTCACAAAACCTTTATTATTTGGCTTGTGAACTTATTTTTTCAGTTATTTTAATAATGTTTCCTTTTGACTTCTACTTTTGTCATTCTTCATTTGTCATAAAACATACAGCACATCAATTGGTGCAAAGACATATATACAAAGAGGATACCACGCATGTTACACATATAGGTACCATTGTGGTGCAACATAGATCAACACATACAAAAGGTGTATTCACACTATAACTTATTTGGGGAGTGCTCAAAATCAAACTCTTCTCTCTCGACCTCTCCAAGGTCAGAAATGCCGGATAGAAGGGTGATCTATCTGTAGGTCACCCTTACACAATGGTAATTTACCAAAAACCGAAAAACATCAGTTTTTCGCCAGTTACAGTAAGCTAAGCAACCATAACTTGCGCCACCGTGCACTGCTAAGCCTAACACCCAGTACATGAAAGATGACATCACAAATGTCATTAATGACATCACATATCTGATCCACTTGTTTTTGATCACTGACATGTCTAGGCTAGTTTTTATTTTTACTAACAATGAGAATTTTAAAAACTGAAAAGGTGCTATATATACATATATATATATATATATATATATATGTATATATATACATTAACCTTCGTATATCTTCTTAAAGCACCTTCCATAGAATTTGATTTGACCTCATAGTGCACATATATGAGGCAATACTCAGGGCTCTAACACACAATTCATTTGTGCACATGATAATCAACTCTAATGTTGTCATTTTTGGTGTTGTTTCTTTCTTCTTTAGTTTCCCTGTATGTGGCTCTAATTTGTATACATTCTGGGTTTTTATAATTATTTTTTGTGCTAACAAAAGTATGTTGGAAGTTTGAAATTGTTAGCTATTCCATGTTTAACATTACGCAAAACTTTGATATGGTAACATTTATTATTTTACTATCGTAATGAGCAGATTCAAAATATTGTGCTTTTTTGGTACATGCTGCAGCCATTGCCTATGTGTATGTAAGATTAGGATCCCGTATTAACAACAACACTCAAATATAATATTTTCTTTAGATGAGAACATTCTTTAATACATAAATTAGTTTATGATAGATGTTCCGATCACCCCTGACATCTTGCTACCAACATTATAAACACTACCCCTTGTAGGGACTATTTATGAAAATGATTTTAATATGTGATGTCATCAGGGATGTCATCAATGCCATTTGTGATGTCATCTTTCATGTACTGGGTGTTAGTCTTAGCAGTGCACGGTGGTGGCACGAGTTATGGTTGCTTAGCTCACTATAACTGGCAAATTTCTGAGGTTTTTCGATTTTTTTTTTTAACCATAACATCCCTTTAACAAAGTTTTTTCATGGAATTTCATAGGTATTAATTAGTGCAACTTAACCATAACGTCCCTTTAACAAAGTTAGTTCAAAGAATTTCATTCATAGGTTTTTACCAGTGCACACTTAATTTCTTATTACTTACTAATGTCATACCCCAATACAGCAACATTTTCGTCCAATTTACAAAGCTTTACCTTAAAACCCCGCCATTCCCCACCTTATAGCAGCATTTTTAATACTGCTATACACTTTTTGCAACTTTTTTGGATAGTGTCACGTGACCACACACTTGCGCGCAGCATGATGACATGTCTGGGAACCCACCCACTCTTTGCGATCGGGTCCGTGCTTGGTGAACAGTTCGGAGCTGCATTTCTGCTGATCTATGAACTTTCAAGCTCAAAATCTACCCTTGCACAGCTCCTACACCTATTCTTACTCATTATCCATTAACAATCTAGCACAGAGACATATTTTAAAGAATATTAGCAAAAATGCTATTACCATCCCTCCTTCCCAAGAGCCACCACCACCAGCTGGAGACCTACACAACAAAAAAAGCGCAGTATTTCCAAAGACTATGAAGAGGACCAAGAATATGAGGTAGAAGAAGTGACTGCCTCTAGCACTCAGAGAGAATCATGGGTGGCAGTTCTTTACCACTGTTGGGAATGTACCAAAAGCCAAAGATACCAAAGTAAAATGCACTACTCAGTCGCGGACTACCTGGACAGTACTCGTATGGGACCACCTCCATGCGCCGCCACACCAAATCCAACCACTGCAATGCTCTCAGAAAGGTTGTTCCTTTCTTAGCAAGTAGTAGGCTGTCTTCCTCCACCTCATCTTCCTCAACCAATACTGTAACAACACAGCCTACTTCTGTGGGACACAAAATCCCACCAGCTACCTTGCAAGCAATAAAAGAGGCTGTTGATCCATATCTTTTGAAGACAACAGTACTCTGTATATACTGCAACAGTACTCTGTATATACTGCAACACACCACTCTGCAGGGAGGAGCAATTTCGAAGTGCTTTTGAAGCAGTAATCAGGGAGCATGAGAAACACTGCCCCTACCTTAGATGTAACACACATGCAACATCTTCCCCTGTCCACCTGCCCCTCCATATTTGTGGTGGGTTCCTCTTCCCTCATTTCCCTCCCTACCTTACTTTCTGAGCTCTCCTGCAAAAAGGAAAAAAAAGCTTCCTTTAGGAACCACCTTTCACAGTTAAAATATAGAACACAAAAATAATCTTGTAGATTCCATCTACTTTACATTTCTCAATAAAGTAGATAGACTCAATAAGATTCTCCAACATTTCCATTAGCAGTTTGTGTTATGCTAATGGGAATAATGTGCCGTTCATCCCCCGTTCCAGGGGCTGGAACGGGGGATAACGGCCCGGCACCCCTAGTTATCAGCCCAAGCAAAGCGAGGGCCTATAACAAGGGTTAGAGGCCGTTATCCCCATTTCCAGCCCCTGCAAAGGGGGATGAAGGCCATTAGCAGCCCGGGTTGCCAGAACGGTAACACCGGGTGGTTAAAAAAAAGGATTTTCCTTCCTACAGCGGGACGCGCGTGGTGTCCTGCTATAGGAAGGAAAATCCTTTTTCAAGATGGCCACCATGGAAAGAGAAGGGAGGGGTCTGTACGGAGCCCCTCTTCCCTTTATATGGCGACCTGCAGGGGGCGAAGAGAAGGAGAAAAGTTGCCAGTAGCACACGCCGCTGCTGAAATAAGGTATGTAGGGAGGGGTGGGGCTGAACAAAAGAATACAAATGGGACAGAGAGTGGGAAAGACGGCAGCGTGGAGAGCCAGCCATCAGGCAGCTTAGTACACGGGCTTGTACCAGTGGTTCAAGCCTGCGTTCCATGCCACCTAATTGGCTGGCTCCCCTGCCCAGGGTGCTAATGGAGAATTGTATACGAGAGAAAAATATAACAGGACAAAAACAATTTTCTGTCCCAAATACTTTTCTCTAGCATTAAATAAGGACCATAATCAATGAACTTTTGTAACTATCCACGGTCTCCACAGACCCCTTTTCAGGCCATGGATCATTAAAGGACCTGGATGGCACATGCACACCATTATAGAGGGCAGATCTTCTACCTTTTTTAATTTTATATTTTGAACACTCCTTCAATGCCTGCTTTCAAACAGTCACACATCCATCCACCGATCACTTCCAAAAACTGGGCCTATCACCCTATGACCATACTAAGGTTCCAGACACCAGCTGCCACTTAATCTTCTGCAACTCTTTTGCATCTGCATTTCCCTTTCTTATGCAAACACACTGTACACAATGCTCCTATAAATTCACAATTGCATTGTGCAGTGAGAGAAGTGTATACATAGAAGGGGCCGTACAGATGGACAAGTGCTCACGAGAACCCAGGAGGGAAATGCCAAAGCATGTCAAGGCGGGACGCCACTGGCTCACTACTGGAGTAGAGGAGTCCCAAGGGTGGGATGCATCTTAACCGTAACATCCCGTTTACAAAGATTTTTCTGTCACTTTAATTGGTTTTTATAAATCAAAATGTTTCATGTTGTTACATCATTGTCTATAAGTTATTAATAATTCCCCTTTTCATAAATAGGAAAGAACTATAAACCTCCTTTAAGAAATAATATTTTTTGCAACACATACTTATGTCTGTCATTATGAGCAGCGCATGCTGGGGACAGAAATCATCGTTCAGTTGCCTACAGCATAAGACTCCATCATAACCCCAGACAAACCAAACCACCCCCATTATTCACTGCACCTACCCTGCAGCCTAGCTTCGTGTCCACTATACCCTAATAATGCAACCAATGGCCAGTGCTCATGGCTTGCAGACATGGCCAGTCTCCAAATCCATGTGGCACAGGCTTCGGCCAAGCTGCATTCCCCAATAAGCAAAAAAGAGTACACATTTGTGTTTGCCGCGGGTCAGGCCCACTAGCCACACACCAAATGTATATCACTAGCTTTTCTACTTACATTCTTACACTTTTCAAAAATAAAACACAACACATATTTCCAAAAACATGCTTTCAGGTCCTTACTAATGCTCATTGTGCAGGTTTGTTGTAATCTTGTCCACCACTTCAGGCTGTAACCGCAAGCAGAATATTTTTTCCCATTTAAATCTACCGCTTCGGCCATGCCGCATACCCCAATAACCAAATTACAGTACACATTTCTCCTTGCTAATGGCCAGGCCCTTTGCCCAGACACCAATGTTAAATCACTGTGTTGTGTACTTACATTTTACACTTTTGAAAAAAATAAAACACAGGACATATTTGCAAAACCATGCTTTCAAGTTCTTGCTGACCCTCCTTGTGCATATTGCTGCAATCCCATCTAGCACTTCAACCTGCACCCTCGAGCAAATATTTTTTCCCATTCAAACCTATCCCAATTTCAAAAACACTTTACCACATAGCCGGTCCCTGGTGGCCATGCCCACTTTAACTCCATTGCTGGTCCCTCATGGTCATGGCCAATAGCCAGATTGTCCGGGGCGTGGCCAAAGGCCCGGACAATCTGGTCACTGCCCATGGCCACAGGCTATACCTCAGTAACCAAAGGTATATCACTATTTTTGTACCTACATTATGACAAACAAATAAAACACGGATATATTTGCACAACCATGCTTTCAGGTCCTTGCCAATGCTCCTCAGACGGATATCCTGCAGATCCGCCCATGTTTTATTTTTTCAAATGTGTCAAAATGTATGTACATAAAATAGTCATATAACTTAGTCCCCACTTGACAAAATTCAGACTTTGCACAAACATTCAAGGTTGAGTCTTTAATCTTTTTGAAACCTTTTGTCCACATTCGTCAAACGGCAACAAAGTTACACACCATCTAAACATTTTCTGGGTGTTAGTCCTTGCAGTGTATGGTGGTGGCCCGAGTTATGATTGCTTAGCGTACCATAACTGGCGAATTTCTGGGGTTTTCTGGTTTTACTTGTAACCATAACCTCCCTTTAAACAACGTTTTTTATTGAATTTCATAGGTTTTTATTAGTGCAAGTTAACCATAACATCCCTTTAACAAAGTTTTTTCATTGATATGTAAATATATATATAACAAATATGTTGTGTCGAGAGAACTGCTCTGATGGACACACAGTCCCCATGTAATTAATGCTTCATTCATGTGCATAAAATATATGATGGAGAATCGATTCCTTGAATTATCAGCATGATTACCTGCAGCAAAGAATCATACCCACAAAGTACATTAAATACCATTGCTAACTGGGCACCAGGGACCATCTATGTGTGGGCTATCACCTGCCAATGGACGCATGCCAATCAGCTGTAAAGTGACGGCCTCCCCGATTGAGGCACCCCTCTGGGATGGTTCCCAATGCTTAGCCCATCTCCATTTCTTCATTGCCTCTTGGCAAAGTTCACCCCATGGCACAAGGGCAGCCAGTGCTCTTTCAGTACAGTCCATGCAGGTATGCCAGGCATGGTTGCTTTGTGCAGTGGTGTGAATGCTCTCTTAAGTTAAAATTCCAATCAAGCATATCACAATATCTGTCTGTTTATTGTCTAAGCCTAGTGGCATGCATTGCGCATCCCATATACAGATCTGATAAATGTGCTCTTCATCCATTACATACCTTGTCCGCAGGATGGGACGAGGGCAGCCAGTGCTTTCTCCGCACTTACTGGCAACACATGCAAGCAGGTATCCTAATCAATGTTGCTTTGTGCGGTAGAGTGAATGTTCTCTTAGAGTTACATGTCAGAGCAATTATGCAACTCATAGCTGTCTGCCCTTTGTCTAGGCCTAGTGGAAAATATCACCCCATCCCATATCCTTGTTTACGCTTCAACCATTTAATTTCTTGTCCCCAGTAGGAGATGGAGTCGGACTGTGCTTACTCAGTACCCATTCACATATTACAGTACATGAAAGTGCCAGTAACTGTTGCTTTCTGCAGTACTGTTCTTTTGGTAAAGCGTGGTTTATCAAACTGTTTTCCAACAGATCAGGGAGCTGCCTCCAAACCCTCTTGATCTGTTCTCTCTGTTCTGTGTTGATGCGACCAAAAAAACATAACCAGCCATAGACTACAGCAATACAAATGTTATTTTTGTACTTTTCTTTTTTGTAGCTTTAGACTGGCACAGTCGGAAGGTTTGTTGTCGAGACCCCCCATCCAAAATACCAGAAATATTACCCTAAGAAGCTTCAGAAGAGCTTTAAAATATTGTGGCTATTAAAGAACTTAACACAGTCTACAGTAATCCGGTTCTATGTGAAAACGTGCTCAGGAAATTGTTGTCATGTGAAAAAGTAGTCAGCAAAAAGGTGTTTCCAAAAATGCTATCATTCAGTACAAGCAATGGAAAGTGTGAAAATGTTGCCAGTAATGAGGTTGCAAAAAATGCTATTTTTAAATATACAAAAGTACAAACCTGGAAACCTAACAATGAGTCAACCCTCTAATAAACCCTTGAGAATCACACTAACTCCATTATAATACTTACCTTAGCTCTAATTACAACCCTTATGATATGCGCACCGTTAACTAACACTAGCCCTTAAGCGTACAAAAGCATTTTATTTGAATGTGATTCAATACAAAACACCAAATAAATAGAAAATGAACAGTGAACCTAATTCCAACCCTGTCAACTTCAACACTTACCCCTAATGCTTACTCTATCCTAACCTATAGGTTTATCCCAAGGCCTAACCTACGCCAACATCACCAGCCCTCTCCAACCTCTCTTTCCCATTCTTTAACACTTAACTAAAGCATTATGTTATTAGTCCTAGCAATACCATAACACCTACCTTAAGACTTGCCCAGACACTTAATCTACCCTAACCAAGACCCAACATCACCAGCTCTCCCACAACCACCCTGACCCAAATCCTTTCTCTAATTCTAAGCAGAATCTTTACTCTAACCCTAACCCCTATCCTGACCCTAACCCCTAACTCTAAGCCCACTAAACCCTCCTGTACGCTAACACCCTAACAGGGATCTGCAACCTTTGGCTCTCCAGATGTTTTGTCACACAGGACCCATCAGTCCTACCCCTTACTGTCGATAGGGAGGGATAATGTGAGTAATAGTCCTTAACAGCTGGATAAATACAGGTTGCATATACCAGCCCTAGTAGCACGGTGATTTTTGCTACTTTTCAGCTGCATTTTTTAAAAATACTTTTTTCATTCACTACTTTTTCACTGCAGGGGTATTTTTACCACAATGTTTTCACTGGCTACATTTTTGTTGGCAACATGTTCACTGGCTACCCAGTAAGCATTTTGTAGAAGGAATAACGATCACATTTGAAGCAGAAGACAATGAATTGCCAAGCAAGGGCCTCTTGTTGGAACCTAAATGTACAGTTTTTAAGTGCTTAGATGCTGAAATGCACCAGCTGATGGCACAGCTTGTGTCATTGACTAATTATCATAAATGTAGAACTGGAAGCAACTTAACAATAGAAGGTTCCAGTGAGGATGGATACGTCAGCCTGTCTTAATCTGCTCAACCTCTGAGGCAATCAATCATATTAGTGTAAGTGCACTTAGTTTAGTGGTGCAACATTTACCAAAACCTTAACTTTTTGTGAATGTTTTGTATCACCAGTTCATGTCAAAGATCTCCTACTTTAAAAAACGAGGTTGTAGCTATTCTCTGAAATGATGCATGGCAACAGTGCAGGCAGCAGTGGACAAAGACGTGCAGGGAAAAGGCTTGGTTTGTAATTGCTGTTCAGTGTGACATCCATGTATTCATTGCAAATTATTACACCTATCATTGTAAGGATTATGTACTAGAAGGTTTCTACACTCTGTGGTGGTCCAGGGTCCAGAATGTACTTATTCTGTTGCAATGCAGAAGCATCGTTTTATTTTAATCTGTAGGTTTAGAGGTTGAACTGGTAGCCACCAGCAGAAACGTGAGCATAGCCCAAGTCATGCACGAGATATCCCCACAGATAAGGCATCAATTAGACATTTGGCATGTGTCTAAGTCAGTGGCCAAGAAAATCAATGCTGCAGGGAGAAATGTCTGGCACATTCCCACTAACACGGTTCCGACTGTTTCCATTATACTTAGCTATTCACAGCCTGGAAAGGATGGCATATAAATGAGTACATGTTTCTTTACCTGTGCCGAAAGGTAACTGTCCGGTCCTTTTCATATTGAATGGCGTCTTATTAATAACAGTGGTTTATTTCCACAATTACATGGTAATACAAACACTTAAAATACTGTGTTGACTGTTTTTATGCATTTGAGAAAGTACATTATTGAAACCAAAAAGACTCAAAAATGAACGGTGAAAGCCAATGTTGACATGCATTACGTGGGAGTGGCACCTCTGGTGGCTGCTGTCATCACCAGCAGGGACATTTGCTCTGGTTTCTGCAGCCAGAGCAGATGACGTTAACTTGCCTGTGTGTTACTCTCTGTTGCCACAAGGGGGGGTGCAGTGATAAGTGCATTGAAATATTAGCGATGCTCAGGTGAAAGCACGTACGTAATATATTTCTGTGAGGTCTAGAGCATGTGTACTGTCAAGGGTATTTGTTCCTTCTCCCCAAGGGGGTCCTCCCCCTTTGAGGGTACAGAGGTGAGCCTGCTCCGCAAGACGCTCCCTAGGGGTCTGTACAAGTGAGACCTCAGTGCGAGAGACTCACCCTTAGGGGACAAGGAGTCCTGTTCCTTTGAGGAACTCCGTAAACCCTCCACCATAGTCGCAAATGTGGGACTGTCAGATATGGAGGGCATTATAAAATCCAGCGACTTGGCCATAAGATATAACTAAAAGAGGGAAGACATTCTCCTAGTATGATTTAAGTTAGTTGAAATAGTGGTAGGGTCATGTAGAACTAGTTTTGGTCTGTGGACACATTCATTTGGGACTTCCCGACGACTGACGAGCACCCCAAGTTATTCATATAGGCAGGGATACCCCACAAGCAGTAGGAGAAGATAAGCCTTATGTTTAACATTTGAATAAACACCAGTAATAATGTCCTGCAAGTGTCCATCTCCTTCTTCCGACCCACCACAGTACTGATGATTTATCGGGAAAAAGAGACAACTATGTTTTTAATAACGATAGAAGCAGAGAATGAAGAAAACACTTTTGACACCTCACCCACATTTCATCCTAGTCTGTTGTTTCAAGTACGTTGTATGACAACCTATTTGATCCTTTTTCAGCCAGCTCAAACACGTTATTAATTTCTTCATAAGCATTCATCAACATACAAAGCTAATTTACCTAACAGATAGTTACAGGCCATTTCATGTAATTCCTCCCAAAAGTGTCGCACGCGGCTGGCGCACAGCGTGCCCGTGCGAATGTCTGCGCCAGCCGCGTGCGATAAAATCAATTTCCGCGCACAGCGTATTCATGGATTCCCACCTCCAAAAGCAGACGTGGCGCAGAGTGGCGCAGCGACCCTGCATCAGCGCCAGTTACGCCCCCAAAAACGCCCTCGCGCAAGGTAAAGCCATCAAGATCGCAAAACCATTGCAAAGGGCTGCGTCTGCGAGAAGTATTACACGCGAACGGCCTGGGTGCGTGTATTTCAGGGGTGCGCGAGAAGTCCCACGCGCGATTGGCCTCGGTGCGTGTATTTCAGGGGCTCGTGGGTGGTTTCACACGCGATCGGGCCTGGGGAGAGTGTGCGTGTATTACAGGGGTGCGCGAGAAGTTCCACACGCGATTGGCCTGGGCGCGTATATTTTAGAGGTGCGCGAGAAGTCCCACATGCGATTGGCCTGGGCGCGTGTATTACAGGGGCTCGCGGGTGGTATCACACGCGATCGGGCCTGGGGGAGCGTGTGCGTGTATTTCAGGGGCTTGCGGGTGGATTCACACGTGATCGGGCCTGGTGGAGCGTGTGCGTGTATTCCAGGGGTGCGTGAGAAGTTCCACACGTGATTGGCCTGGGCGCATGTATTTCAGGGGCTCGCGGGTGGTTTCACACGCGATCGGGCCTGGGGGAGCGTATGCGTGTATTCCAAGGGTGCGCGAGAAATTCCACACGCGATTGGCCTTGGCGTGTGTATTTCAGGGGCTCGCAGGTGGTTTCACATGCGATCGGGCCTGGGGGAGCGTGTGCATGTATTCCAGGGGTGCACGAGAAGTTCCACACGCGATTGGCCTGGGGGCGTGTATTCCAGGGGCTCGCGGGTGGTTTCACATGCGTTCGGGCCTGGGGGAGCGTGTGCGTGTATTTCAGGGGCTTGCGGGTGGTTTCACACGCAATCGGGCCTGGGGGAGCGTGTGCGTGTATTCCAGGGGTGCGCGAGAAGTTCCACACGCGATTGGCCTGGGCGCGTGTATTTCAGGGGCTCGGGGGTGGTTTCACACGCGATCGGGCCTGGGGGAGCGCGTGCGTGTATTCCAGGGGTGCGCGAGAAGTTCCACACGCGATTGGCCTGGGCGCGTGTATTTCAGGGGCTCGCGGGTGGTTTCACACGCGACGGGCCTGGGGGAGCGTGTGCGTGTATTTCAGGGGCTCGCGGGTGGTTTCACACGCGATCGGGCCTGGGGGAGCGTGTGCGTGTATTTCAGGGGCTCGCGGGTGGTTTCACACACGATCGGGCCTTGGGGAGCGTGTGCGTGTATTCCAGGGGTGCGCGAGAAGTTCCACACGCGATTGGCCTGGGCGCGTGTATTTCAGGGGCTTGCGGGAGGTTTCACATGCGATCGGGCCTGGGGGAGCGTGTGCGTGTATTCCAGGGGTGCGCGAGAAGTTCCACATGCGATTGGCCTGGGCGCGTGCATTTCAGGGGCTCGTGGGTGGTTTCCCACGCGATCGGGCCTGGGGGAGCGTGTGCGTGTATTTCAGGGGCTCGCGGGTGGTTTCACACGCGATCAGGCCTGGGGGAGCGTGTGCGTGTATTTCAGGGGCTCGCGGGTGGTTTCACATGCGATCGGGCCTGGGGGCGCGTGTGCGTGTATTACAGGAGTGCGCGAGAAGTTCCACACGCGATTGGCCTGGGCGCGTGTATTTCAGGGGCTCGCGGGTGGTTTCGCACGCGATCGTGCCTGGGGAAGTGTGTGCGTGTATTCCAGGGGTGCGCAAGAAGTTCCACACGCGATTGGCCTGGGCGCGTGTATTTCAGGGGCTCGCGAGTGGTTTCACACGCGATCGGGCCTGGGGGAGTGTGTGCGTGTATTCCAGGGGTGCGCGAGAAGTTCCACATGCGATTGGCCTGGGCGCGTGTATTCCGGGGGCTCGCGGGTGGTTTCACACGCGATCGGGCCTGGGGGAGCGTGTGCGTGTATTTCAGGGGTGCGCGAGAAGTTCCACACGCGATTGTCCTGGGTGCGGGTATTCCAGGGCTGCGCGGGAAGTTTTACACGCTCGCCTACAACACATATTCATGGAAACAAACGTGGCCAATCCGGAAACATGTACGCCAGCAGGAAGTAGGCGTACGTCCACCCACACAGCATTAAAGTGCACGCAAACAACAAACAAGCTCAGACGTCAGGATGAACATACCGTTCCTAGCAGCAGTGGCCGTGGGATACCGCAGGAGGAGGAGGAGGATAGTCCGGGCCAGAATTTTTACACCCAGAACCAGCCTTTTTGGGATGCCTGATGACCATGTGTATGGGAGGTACACATAATACTCGACCTGGTCAGTGAGTGGGAGGATGACCTCACATCAACCACCCTGTGCTCCCAAGCACTCAGCCCCCTGGAGAAGGTCCTCAATGTACTGCACTTCTTAGCCACTGGATCATTTCAGCGGACAAGTGCCATAGTGGGGGGGTGTCACAGGCCACGCAGTCACGCTGCCTACACCAGGTCTTGGCCATCATCACTGCACGCCCATCAGTCCGCAGGCACATATACCTGCCCAGAACACCTGCAGAAAGGCAGGCTGTTGCCCAGGACTTCTACAGGGTGGCACAATTCCCCAAAGTGCTAGGTGCCATTGATTGCACCCATGTGGCTCTACGTCCCCCCAGGGCAACTGAGCACATCTATAGAAACCGCAAGCACTGGCATCCCATCAACGCCCAGGTAGTATGTGATGCCAAGGGAATCATCACCTCAGTATACGCCAACTATCCAGGCTCCACCCACGACAGTTTCATCTACAGAATGTCTACACTAAACCGGGACATAGAAGCTGGGCGGCATGGCAATACATGGCTGCTCGGTGAGTATAAATGCCACTGCGCATGCATGCATGTCAGATACTGAGTAATGTCACAACCCCACTGATGATACCCATCACCACCTCCCCAGGGGACAGTGCCTACCCTCTCAGCACCCACATGATGACGCCAATTCGGAACCCCACCACGCCACCCCAGGTAAGATACAACACAGCCCACATTGCAACCCGGGGCATCGTGGAGCGCACATTCGGAGTGCTCAAGTCACGCTTCCGCTCCCTTGACCGTTCTTGCAGGCAGCTGTTATACGCTCCCCCAGTAGTGTGCAGGATCACAGTGGCAGCATGTGTCCTGCACAACGTTGCAACACGCTGGGGCCTGGCCGTGGACATGGTGGTGCCCCCACATCCCCAACCACATGCATGCCCACTGCGCATGGGAGGGGAAAGGGCACGGGGTGAGGCAGCCCGTACGCAGCTCTTGGCTAATTACTTCACATAAAATCACACCCCTGTGGAGTGCACACAGCCCTGGCACATACCAGCTGACAATCAATGATGATTGTTACTGACAATTATGATGTGTCAATGGACAGTCAACTGTCACAACCATACCAGCCTGAGATTGTACATCTGGAAGTGTTCCATTGTGTGCTTCCCAAACTACACAAACAGCACCAATGCTGTGTTCAAATGACACACTTCTATGCTGCTGAAATCATTACCCCCTTGCAAGACACAACATGACAACAGTGCCATGTCACCCAACCCCTCCCCAGCACCGCCACCCAACACACCATGGCATGACATGCCATATGAGAGCAAACAAAGTCATCCCCCAAACATGACACATGTCACAAAGTGCAGTGTCCCTAATGGAAACTGGCCACACACAATATGCCCACATGAATTTAGAAACAACAACACACATGACCAAATACTTACCACAATACAATCGACATAGCATAAACATGACAGTGCTAAGGCAAAGGATACGTAGTCTTACAAAATGAGAATGCCAGCACATCCACCACCTCCAACTGTACAGTGTTGTTGCCACGCACATCTGGAAGTACACTGCTCACAACATGAGCCCCATCTCCAAAGTGGACGGCCTTGTGAAGACATGAGGAATGAACCTGCAAATCAGGAGGGAGACATGGATGCACAAGCACACATCAATACACCATGCAGTGCACAATACAACAACAATATGCACTAGGAATGTATACACAGTATTGACTACAGACTGCCCACACAGCTCATGGGAGTCCAACGTCACTGTGTAATTCACTGTCACTTGGGCACACCCTTTGCAAGCCCATGGAAACGGGAAGCAGGAGGGGTGTGTGTCTCACTGACCCAAGCATCTAACCCAAACTCAGGACAAGCCTGCATGTGCCCAGCCGGAATACAGTGGATGCCCACGGGAGCCACAAAAGGCAACACACTGCAACAAAAAATCAAAAATCAAAAATCAAAAATCAAAAATGGCCATGTGTGGGTCATGGGGGTTGGGGGAGTCCACCCAGGAGGTCCGAGGACAGGGTGCCCACCAACAGTCACCTGCGTGAATGTTGCGAGAAAAAAAAACACCTCCATGGGCTCATGGCCTGCACGGCTACTAAATAGTGGGAGATTCACTGCTGGATTCGCTCTCCTCAACCTCGGCTGCTGCTGCCACAGGAGGTGGTGGTGCCATGGGAGGCAGCCCATGCAATGCCCTAGTTTGGAAGGCCTCGTTCTGGAGGGATATGGTGCGGAGATCCCCATGCAACACCCGACGTGTTGCCCGGACCTCCGCCCGAGTTGCCTGCATCTCTGCTCAGAGCGTACGGGTGACGCGCTCAAGCAGCTGTTCCGTCCTGGTGACAGTGGAAGCCTCAAGGTCCACAAGAGTCTGCCTGAGGTGCTGGACCTCTCCCCTCAGGGCTTCCCTCTGTCCCTGGGCATCTATAGAAATTGATTCCCTCAGATTGTCCAGGGCCGCCTGTCTGTCCCTGTTGGACGCCAACATGTCCTCCCTGACTGAATGGCAAATGGAGTCTGTTGACTGCTGTAGTAGCTCCATCTCCCTTTCTGGGGGGACAATGGAAGTGGCCACCCTCTCCATGGCCTGAGCAATCATTTCGGATGATGCTGCCTGTTGGTTGGCCATACCGTAAATGGATTGCTCCCATGCGGTATTGCCTGGTGGCGGACGGCCACCGTGTTGGCGGGCACCACACCTGTCTGGGGCAAGGCGAACTGCGCCTTGCTGTGTCGGCACTGCCTGAGGCTGCAGGACTGCATTTCCCCTCTGAACTGCTGGCAGGAACAGGATCAGATGTTGTGGGGTGTGGCCCTGCATCCGTAACCACCACAGGCGCACCTACCAACACTGACATCCCCATAGTGAGCTCTACCTCTGGTGCAGGTGGGTCGGACAGAACAGTATCCCTTCCATGAACACATACCTGCAAATCCACATAGGCCTCATCCGAATCAACACCTGAAAAGAGTTCTGGGGAGGTGCAGCCCGGGACACCCCGGGACAGTATGGCCTGCAGCAAGAGAGGGTTCTCCCCCACCACCAAACCACGTCCCCCACTGGTGCCTGGTCGTGCTTCAGATCCCTCCTGGGCCTGCACCATCTCCTCTCCCTCAACAGCATCAGGTGCGTCATCCTCTGCAAAAACAAGAAAGACACAAAATGGAAACAGGCATTAGCACATGGCACGCTATTAGGCCAGACAAGCTACAGTACCAGTACTTGATTTACACATGTCCCACATGACTATAACCCTCCCATGCATGCACTGTCCATGAGTTGGAAGTGGAGGGAAATGTCAGACACTGATGACACCAAGATGGGAGAGCAACATATCAGCTGCAGTGATATCACACATTGGCCTGTGAGTGGCATGTCCAATACACATACATGACACATGCCATCACACAGATGGCATGTACCATGGGCATGTCATATATGTGACAATGGGGCAGAGTGATGCACAGTAGAACCAGGTGAATTCCTACTATCAGCCTGAATGAACACAGCTAAATACGGAACAATGTGGTAGCAAGATGCCACTTCAAGGGCAACTGGCGCAATGTAGTGCAGAACGCCTACTGTGGCCAGAAGGGATACTGTAATACCCAAATCCGGGGCGCAGAATGCATTGGATGAAGCACATGGGTGGGACAAAACACTCAGGCACACACACCCTGACCTGGCACTCAACCAGATCCCCTCCCACAAACTACATACACATGGATCACACACACATGCATGTGCACTCACCATACAATGCCTCGTAATCTGGCAGTTCTCCCACACCTTGGATCTGCTCCTCTGTGACGTAGGTCCCAGCAACATGCTCATGTAGAGTGAGTTCTATGTCCTCTTGTGGAGCCCCACCTCCAGTCACCAGAGTTGCGGCATGACTTGAGGCCAGCTTTTTCTTTGCCCTACGCTTAAGGTCGTTCCAGCGCTTGTAGCACTCAACAGCTGTGCGCCTCATAAACCCAAGGGCACTTATGCTGTCCGCGATGGACTGCCAGTCTGCCTGACGTCGAGCAGGTGTAATCCTACACCCTGAAGTGACCAACATTTCGGCTTCATGTTCGGACACATACTGCACAAGTGCATCCAGTTCGGCATCATTGAAGCTAGGCTTCCTTGGCGTGCCGGACCGTGTAGCTGTGTCGGGGTCATCAGCCTGTACTGGACGAGCACTCTTCCTCTTTCTTTTTGTGGGTGGTGGGGATCCGGAGTGCCCTACGCCACTCTGGACACTAGAGGCAGGAGCACCGGTGGACTGTGTAGTAGTAGTGTGCGATGGCACACTGACCACATGACTTTCTGCAGGAATTAGCTGAAGTGTGATGATGGCAGGGGGAACCTCAGTCTGATGTACCGGGACCTACACTGTCCTTGCTGGGGGAGTCAGAGATGGGGTGGACGGAGCTGCAGCAGCCCCTGCAGCCTCCCCACCCCACCTACTCGGGGCAGCAGATGACATGGCTGCCCCTGTACCACGTGGCCTGGTGACACTGGCTTGCGCCGCCACCTGTGGCCTAGACTTGGCGACCTGGAAGTCAGCCTGGGAGTCACCCTGTGCTAGGTCAGGTGCCACAACGGGCCGGTCCAACAAGGGCTGAGCAGGGATGGTGTCAGCTACGTTTCCCCTCAACCATGGGGGGTGGGGGGATGTGTGTCCCTGACTGGTCCTCCACATGTGGGGGGCTTGGGGGAGTCTGCAAATCCTGGCCAGGTCCCCTACCGCGCCCACCACGCCCACCTCTTGAGGCTCGGCCACCTTTGCCACCCTTACCACTTGCTCGCCTCCCAGCCATGGCACTGATGGAGTTGTGCGTATGGGAGTTGCAGTGGACAATTGTCCTGGGCAATTGGGGTTCAAAGGGGTAGGGTACTAGATGGAATTCGTACCCAAGTGCTCTAGCAAGGCTGTATGTAACCCCTGGGGAAAGATGACGGGTCAAGCAACGCACAGGCACCCCTAAAACAGAAAATGACGTGCACGCGACCCCTCGTAGACCACGTGCGTGGGAAAAGGAACCTGCACTACGCTGTGGCACCCAGGAACACAAAAATGAACGTATGCGTGTCACACGCAGCCTACAATGACCTCTGAAGGGGTACGCTACACACGGGGCTAGCACAGTTGGTAAATACGTGCGTGACTCACCGTCTGCCTGGGAAAAGAGCGTGAAAAATACGCGCGTGTGCGCGTTGGCAACACCCCCGCCAAAAGAAGAATTGTACACTGTCTGAGGAGACAGGACAAAAGGAGAAGTCAACGCTGTTTGAGGAAACAGGTCGAAAAGGAAATCAGAAAAATACTGACAGAGGTAACACAGGGAGTACGAACTGGAAATGCTGTGAAGTAAATCGCGTGTGAACCGGCAAGAAGTACAGATTTCACCCACTCGCTCTCCACGGGAAGCACGTACAAGGAAATGACGTACTACACGCACCTTTTAAACCGCAGCACACGTCCAACGTCACTTCCGCGTATACGCACTGAGGCACTATCCTCCAATGACTCAGGCTGACACTCGGACGTGCAGTTTTTGGTCTTGTAACATTCCCCCGGGTATAGGGACACGCCCGCGTGTGTCACGTCACAGACGCGCCTGCGCTGTCAGGGCCTTTGGTCCAATGGAATTGCGTACACAGGTCAATCGCGTGTGGAACTTCTCGCGCACCCCTGGAATACACGCACATGCTCCCCCAGGCCCGATCGCGTGTGGAACTTCTCGTGCACCCCTGGAATACACGCACAGGCTCCCCAGGCCAGATCGCGTGTAAACCTTTGCGCGCACCCCTGAAATACACGCACACGCTTCCCCAGGCCCGATCGCGTGTAAAAACACCCACAAGCCCCTGGAATACACGTACCCTGCTCCCCCAGGCCCGATTGTGTG
The DNA here is from genome assembly GCF_040938575.1 of Ambystoma mexicanum. Taxonomy (NCBI): domain Eukaryota; kingdom Metazoa; phylum Chordata; class Amphibia; order Caudata; family Ambystomatidae; genus Ambystoma; species Ambystoma mexicanum. The sequence continues at coordinate 1,162,467,469 of NC_090926.1, read as the reverse complement.
TAAAAACACCCGCGAGCCCCTGGAATACACGTACCCCACTCCCCCAGGCCCGATCGCGTGTAAAAACACCCGCAAGCCCCTGTAATACACGCACCCAGGCCAATCGCGTGTGAGAAGCTTCTCGCGCACCCCTGAAATACACGCGCCCAGGCCAATCGCGTGTGGAACTTCACACGCACCCCTGAAATTCACGCACACGCTCCCCCAGGCCAGATCACATGTAAAACTTTGCGCGCACCCCTGAAATACACGCACACGCTCCCCCAGGCCCGATCGCGTGTGTAAACACCCGCGAGCCCCTGGAATACACGTACCCCGCTCCCCCAGGCACGATCGCGTGTAAAAACACCCGCGAGCCCCTGTAATACACGCACCCAGGCCAATCGCGTGTGAGAAGCTTCTCGCGCACCCCTGAAATACACGTGCCCAGGCCAATCGCGTGTGGAACTTCACGCGCACCACTGAAATTCACGCACACGCTCCCCCAGGCCCGATCGCGTGTGAAAACACCCGCAAGCCCCTGGAACACACCTACCCCGCTCCCCCAGGCCCGATCGCGTGTGATAACACCCACGAGCCCCTGAAATACACGCGCCCAGGCCAATCGCGTGTGAGAAGCTTCTCGCGCACCCCTGAAATACACGCGCCCAGGCCAATCGCATGTGGAACTTCACGCGCCCCCCTGAAATACACGCACACGCTCCTCCAGGCCAGATCGCGTGTAAAACTTTGCGTGCACCCCTGAAATACACGCACACGCTCCCCCAGGCCCGATCGCGTGTGTAAACACCCGTGAGCCCCTGGAATACATGTACCCCGCTCCCCCAGGCCCGATCGCATGTGGAACTTCACGCGCCCCCCTGAAATTCACGCACACGCTCCCCCTGGCCCGATCGCGTGTGGGCCTTCTCGCGCGTGTAGGACTTTGGCGCACATTTTTTTCCTGCGCAGGGACGCTACTGCCTGCTTTCGTGTGGCGGACATGTATGGGCCTGTGCGCGTCTTTGGCCGTGCGCTGTTTTTCCCTATTCGATTCCATGAATACATGTTGTAGGCGAGCGTGTGGCCGTTCTGCGCACTTGCCTCCTGTACTTCCCCCGTGACGCCCACATTTTCACGAGTTCCCCATTCTGCATGTGACGCCCCGTGTTACGCCTACGTTTGTTATGTGCGCCGCGCTACGTGCGAATTCGCTGTGGCCTTATCGCACGGCGTTCGTTGACCTGTGCGCCAGCGTGAGCCAGCGAGCGCCAGCATGCGCCGCGCACTTTCTCAGCGCACATCCCACATTTCGCACGTGCACAGACTTCCATGAATTGATGTGCAATGTTTTCTGTGTGATAATCGCACTTGCACTGCGATTTTCGCTGTTTCTCTGCGAATCAGACGTTTTCGCATGCGTGCGCCGTTTTTTCGGCACACGTTGATTCCATGAATCGGCCTGTTAATGTACTCACAATAATTTTATATAGAAATCTATAGTCACCAATTTCGCCATTCCGATAGAGGGTGCCATTTATGTCGTAATAATTAAGCATTATGACCCGAGCGGCGAGTGCATTACCGACTCAGGTAATGCCCCGGGGCCCATAGTTATAGGCCCGAGCGAAGCGAGTCCATTTTCTCTTTCCATGGCGGCCTTTGAGAGCGGACGCGCTGGGAACACGAGTGTTCCCAGCGCTTCCGCTCCCGAAAAGAAAAGAAGCAGAAGGTAAGTAGGGTTGGGAGGGTGGGAGGGAGGGGAAGGGGGTAGAGAAAAAAAAAAGTACCTGCGCCCCAGGTAGGGGACGATGGAAGCCTCCAGCTGTGTGGAGGCGAGGAGTCTCCACACTGCTGGAGGCTGCCATCGTCCCCCACCAGGGACGCAGGAGCAAGAAGGTAAGTGGGGTGGGGTAGGGAGGAGAGAGGGAAAGGGGAAAAAAAAAGCTTACCTGAGTCCCAAATGGGCGGGACAAAGGCAGCCTCTCAGCTGTGGGGAGGCTCGGAGAGGGGATGGCCCCGCTTCCAGCCTCCTCATTGGCTGAGGGGCTGCCATCCCCTGCCCCCGCAGAGGACAAGGCCGCTGGAATCCCGGCTGAGAATCGAAGGATTCTCGGCCGGTTAAGGACCTGGCGAGAGCCAATCAGAATGCGTGTTGCATTCTGCTTGACTCTCGCCGGGTATTAATAGGCAATAATATCCTGAGATGTTATAAGTTATCGGTTTTTTTGCTGCACGATTACCCCATTTTTCTCGATCCGTTGCTACACTGCCAGTCTGTTTCCCATGTGATTGTTCAATTGACCCCTTCTGTCTATAATACCCCACACTCAGGAGGCCATCCGGAGTATGCTGCAAATGATAGCATTCTTCGCTGGTACCAACCAACGGACTCTGGATCAATGCAAATGAGCCAAAGAATTGACAATGCAGGTGCCAACATCTGTGATGTGGTCCCTTCTGAAAGCAATGTTCCATTTCAGATATTTCAGCTTCAGCTCAGACAAATGACTGTGGTCTCTGTAGTCCCAGTGGATGTCATCATTTCATTGTCTGCATTGAATGAAACGTTGTTGCTCCTCGTGGTCAACTCCAGTATTGGGAAACACTCCAGAAACAAGATACTGTGTTCTCTGATCTTCCAAACCATTGACCTCTGCTCTGCGCTCCACTTTCCATCCCAAGACAAACTGAAACATGATGCTCCTGTTTATCTATTAGACACATAGCGCTAGATTCTCAACAATGTTTCGGCGCTAGTGATGAGATGCGCCCTATGCAAAAAGTGCATATGAATGTGGACGTCCTGATAGAAGGGTTCGACTTCCTCACCAATAAGTACAAATAAAAATAAAAATCCTTGCTCTGTTTCATCCAGGAAATTGATTTGTCCTCACTCATCGAAGTCCTGAGCTCCTTTTTGTACCTCCACCAAAAGCTGGGCTGTGCCTTATGGATAATTTGCAAGTTCTGGAACATGGACTCACCACTAACTTCTGGTGTTTGCTGGCCACTAGGTACGGGATAACCCTGACGCAACCCATTTTCCCTACTTCCTAATCTTCTGTTAATCTGTCATATTTAGCTTGTTAGCCTAACATTTAGCTAGGTGAATCCTATTGTCAGCTACTGCACACAGTATGATCGCATTTCTAGCCCTTGTTCCGCTTTGCCAAATTATGCATGGGTTGCAGGGACGTTTCATTGGGACATGTCTTCTACTTATTTGGGGCGGACATACTAGGATCTCCCAACCAGCAGCTACTGTGACCTCATCCAAGTGCAAGACATAAACTACCCCCACAACTTCATCCAAGGTCAAAACTTTGGCCATCCCCAAAATTCTTCCAAGTGTAATACCCAGGCCACCTCCACCATCTCATAACAGGAGTACCTCTCACTCCTAGCACAAAGGCACCCATCAGATTCCCCTGAAGACCCTTGTCCCTCCACCCTCCTCAAGAACATCGTAATCTCAACCTGTGCAGGCAGTATCGCACGCTCAAACCTTAACCACTTCCTGGAAGCCTTCAAAACTTCATACATCAAACCCCTCCTCAAAAAACTGATGCTCAACCCACTCCTTCCCCAGAACTACTGGTCCATTTCCAACACCCGCTTCATGGCCAAACTCAGGGACTGCACAGCATACAAGCAACTCAGACATTTTTTTACGGAAACCAACAACCTCCTTGACCCTGCCCAATCTGACGACCTAAAAAGAACAGCAGACGCGGAAGCATGCACTGTGCTTATTCTCCTTGACCTCTCTGCCACCTTCAATAGCATTGACCACACTATTCTCCTAGACAGACTATACTCGGTAGGAATCAAGGACACTGCTCTCCTTTGGATCTCCTCCATCTCTAATCGCTCGCAAATCATGCTCCTCTGCCCTTTCACCTCTACATCCAGATCAGTACCTAAAGGGGTCCCCCAGGGGGCATCCATATCTCCCCTCCTCCTTAACATCTATCTGAACCCACTCCCTGCACACATCTGCTCCCACAATCTCACCTGCTAGAGCTACGCAGATGATACCCAGATCATACTTAAAATTCCAAATTTGTCAGGCCCCAACCATCTAGATCTGTCATCATGCCTCTCGGATATTGACTACTGGATGACAACCAACCACCTCATCCTCAATCCTAGGAAAACAGAAATCCTAGTCTATGTGAAAACAGTGCTGCTTCTCCAACCTATACCCTGGCCTCACTCCCTAGGCATCCTCCCCACCCCCTGAAAAACCTTGGATGCCCGTTGGAGATGAATGTATCCCTCTCCCAACACATCAACTCCGTATCCAGACCCTGCTTCTTCCCCCTATGCATTCTCGGGCACATCGTCCCATATCTGACCTATCCTCACTGTTTCTCTGCCATCATCTCCATCATCCTCTCCCACTTAGACTATGCAACCTAAATTTATCCATGCGCACCAGTGTTTCATCTAGGAAAACTGCAAAGAATCCAAATGATGCAGCCCGCCTGCTCATTAGCCTCCTTCCTGAACAACAGATCAGCCCTACACTAAGAGTACTCCATTGGCAAGCTTTTGGTCGACCCACTACCTTTAAAGCCATGTGCATCACTCCCCATGCCATCCACAACATTGGCCCTGAAATTCCTCTGAGACAAACTCACTCGCTACCACCCCTCAAGGACTCTCAGATCGGGAACAGCATCTCTCCTAGTTGTCCCACACTACAACTGCACCGGACTAGTCCAAGTGCAGATCAACTGGAACTCTTTGCCCCTGCACATCTGCAACATTGATAATCACTTAGCATTCATAAAGGCCTTCAAAACCTGGCTCTTACCTTCCTCGTCTTGAAACCTCTTGCACTTGGGGTGGGGGCATCAAACTCCTGCCCCAGCATACCACCAAGATGACAGATGCCATTCACTAAAGCAGCCCCACAGACCATAGTCGGATGACATCACCAAAGTAATCATGAAGAGGCGACATGGTTGAACACACACACACACACACACACACACACACACACAGATGCATTAAACATTGAGCACACACATTCCTGCATGAAGTTACGCAGACACTTAGGCCGCATTCCTCTTAGACATGAACACTATACTTATGACTAGTTAGAGTGTGTTTACTAAACACTGCAGTCCCACCAAGGGGATACATTAACCTCCCTACTCAGTGGGATATATGCAATGCATTATTATCATCAGTAGTATCAGCTTTGACATTTTCAGTGGTTTGGGACTTTGAATTTATTATAAGAATTCTGTCATTTTATGTGTATATATTTTTTTGTAAGTCATGTATTAATATTTGAGTTTTACATCATCTTAAGATTTTTTATGATGAACATCTTTATAATAAATAATTGTTTGGAATATATATGAATCACAAGTTAGGTCCATTTTTCAGGACTTTATAACCAAATATGTCTTCTGAGGCAAATTTAATTCATTTTATTATCAACCTTCCTTTATGATATTAATATATCACATAGTTAGAGAACTGACACACATATACCTTTTGTCATGCTGAAACAGCATGATGCACAAGAATACCCAAGAACTACTGCTCCCTGGCGCTTAAAGGCAACTAACATGAACAGCCATGTAAATCAAGATGGATGCCACAGCTGCATTGAAATGAATGGAAGGCACTGAAGAGGCTCAAGAACAAAGAGAGAGGCCTGACACCCTGATTTCACTGAGAAACGCAGGCCAGGCTGTCAGTACAGCTATTGTGCAGAGCCTTGCCAAGGACACATAGAATGGGAATGTTTCAAGTTAACAGAAGAGATAGGACATCTGCAAGAGTAAAATCTGAAAATCCCAGTAAATGCAAGCAGGAAAATTAAGTTCTTGGTCCCTGCACACATGATCTGATTCTGGAAAAACAAAGCCCCTTTATATGAGCCAGGCCGAGACTGTTGTTACCACCAATCTGAAGACAGAATATACAAAAGTAACACAGCTTGACATTGGAAGTTAGAATGTCTTTGCTCACAGCCAGAGGAGTCAGAGAGTGGTAACCTTATTGGGAAAAGGCGGCACTCTGAGGTCCACCTCCTCCCAACCCTTATTGTTCTCATGTGCTGTTAATGTTCCCAGACTGAGAAAGCTCACGCTAACCAATCCTCACCCGTTTCTAATGCTTCTCACAATTTGTTGCAGCTGCCACTCACACCACACCAGCATGACATGATTTCACTTGCAACATCTTATTGGTGGTCCCAAGTGGAGATATTCGATATGGCTGGACCAATTAGATCATCTATCCCCTTTAGAATGTATGTCTACCCATAATGTTCTCGCAGGGCAAGGCTACAGTGTTGAGTGATGCAGGTGCTCAGGAGGCGCAGCGCATCGAGACATAGCACTCATCGCTACGTCCACACTTCCGATCCTTTAAGTACCGAGGATCGGACCCTCTGAAGCAAAGCCCTCACAGTATATGGCTGTGGTGTTGAGCAACGCGGGTTATACAGGAAACGCTTGAACGACGCAGGTGTTTGACGATGAAGGGGTCAGAGCGAACAGCCATCGACCCGCAGCTACCGCAAGGAAAAAAAGGCGCAGGCGGGGGGCGTCCTACTAAACTGCCCTACCTCGTGCGTACTTTCCTTGCCAGTCCAATTTCTTACCCTGCACTCTGTTTTCTGATCTCTGTACTGTACTGTTTTATTTCATTTATCTCGGACCACTCGCATTTTCCCTCTAGGTGAACGCTTTGTCGATTGTATTGGCCACTGTCACCTTTTTGCATATTCCTGCTTTTTCTCCCCTCTAGGCTAGTGTTCCTGGTGTGTTCTTGTGTGTTCTCATGATATGCTTTGTCTCCTAGGCCTTTCTCCGCCTTTCTAGGTTTACCTCTTCTGTGATAACTACTTCTGCCTCCAGATCCTTTCCCCCCTGGGGTGCTCTGAGCTGGCTCCCACCATTGTTCTCACTGCCTGATGCTGTTCTGTTTTTGCTCTGTGCATTCTGTTGTAGCCTGTTGTAAGTTGGTGTGTTTAGCCTGTTCTCTGTGCTCTGTTGTAGCCTGTTGTAGCTGGTTATCTTTAGCCTGTTCTCAGCGCTCTGTTGTAGTCTGTTGTTTTTCCCCTTGTCTCCACCCCCCTTCTTCCCTCCTATCCGCTCCCTCTGCACCAGCCCAGTACAGTGTTTTTTTCCCGCTTCTCCTTCTCACCCTCCCTATCCTCCCTCTATCATACCCTCTATGGTGCTCTCTATCTTCCCACTCAACTCTAACTGTTGCTCTATCTTATATCCTTCTCCTCTCACTAAGATTGGTAAGAAGAATCTTAAGACGGACACCCTGGCCTCAAACCCAGGCCTTCCCTTTACTGACCACTACATCATTGCTTCCTCCAGAGAGACTATTACCGACTTTCTCTTTGTCGTTCCCTCACCCGACCTATGGACACTTCATATGGTCGCTCTTCGCTCTCCTTATTCCTCTTCACCCATTAATGGTGGCACATGGTGGGAGGCCCTCTTATCCTCCTTCCAGTCTTCAAGAGTCATCATTAATGTCTATCTCAATAATACCATCCTGGTTCAGGGGCCTCATCCACTTCCTTCCTTCTACTATTCATCCTACCACTTCTCTGGCTCCTCCCCCACCTCCTTCTACCTTCTTCTTCTGGCCTCTATGCGGCCGTTTCTCCTACCCCTTTCTCCTCCTTTCCCCTGTTCACCCCTGACAATGTTTCTAGACAAGTCTGATATATGAAAGTTTCGTCAAAGCAGGTTCTCCCTGCTCTTCCAGAACCATCCAGGACCACATCGACACCATTGCTTCAGCCATGGCCGATTGCTGCAATTGCTATTTTGCCACTGGACCCTTACCTTCCCCCTTAAGCACTCCCTCGTGCACCCCCTTCTTAAGAAGCCCTCTGCCAATCCTTCCTCTCTAGCAAACTATCGCCCGACCTCCCTCACTCCTTTCCTTGGAAAACTCCTAAAGAAGCTAGCCATCTCCTAGCTTAATCTACATACTGAATCTGTTGGTTGTCTCCACGACCACCAGTCTGGCTTCAGGGCATCCAGAAGCATGGAAACTGCTCTCCGAAATACCTGTTAAGGCTTTCTATCTAAGCTTAACTCTAATCTTCCTTCTGTCCTCATTCTCCTTGATCTATCCTCTGCTTTCGACACGGTCAACCACACCATCCACCTCAATCGCCTCTGTGACAACCTTGGTATCTCTGGTCAGGCCCTGGCCTGCTTTACTTCCTTTCTCAATGATTGACCCTCCCAGGTTCAACTTGGGTCTTTCCTCTCTTCTATCTCTCTTTCTACTTGTAGTGTTCCCCAGGGGTCTATCCTATCTCATTCGCTCTTCAACCACTACCTGGCACCTCTCATCCACTGCATCTCTACATTCTGCTCTAACTTTCAGTGCTATGCGGATGACACCCAGTTCTCGTTCGGCTCCCCTCAGCCACTTCTGTTCCTTCTCTCATAGCAGGCAGCCTTTCTGCAATTCAGGAATGGGGTGCCATTAACGATCTCTGCCTTAAGATGTATGGGTAGCTTTTATGCACTTGCGTATTCTCAATGTCACTGGGCCTAGTAAGATCGATGTTGTGCTCTCCCCTGTTCCCTCTGAAACACTTGTGTGCGAGCGCAATACAAATAAAATATCATATATCATATCATTAATGCCAGTAAGACGGAGATCCTCCTCATTGGGACATCTGCTCCCTCCTTTCCTCTCTCCTCTTTCCTGTGAGGCTAAGAACCTTGGGGTCATCTTCGACTCCACCTTCTGATTCTCTCCTCACATTTCTGATGTTTCTACAAATTCATACTATCAGCTGCACCTCTTCAGAGGTATTCTTCCTTTTCTCACTTTCCCTTAGAAGCTCACTGTCGCCAGAGCCCTGGTCCTCTCTAGGCTTGACTATGCAACAGTCGCTTTCTAAATCTACATGCATCTACTCTTCGCCCTTTCTAACTTTCCCAGAACATGACCAAAAGACTTATCCTTGGCCTCAAGACTAGGGACTGCATCTCTCAGCTCTGAAATGCCTCTACTGGCTCCCAGTGGCTGCAAGGATCAAGTTCAAGAACCTCTGCATCATCCACAAGGCTTTCTGGGGAAGGAGCCCTTACTATCTCCAACATATTCTTCCTAAATACCTTCCTTCTAGAGCCCTCTGCTAGTCTACAGCCAATTCTCTGCAGGTGAGTCACTTCTCCAAGCAGAGACTGGCTGGCACTGGTGTAATGGAGGCCCCACACCCTCTATGTGTGGGGGGGCACCACCACATGTCATGGGAGGGGAGTGTAACAGAAATAATTTCTTTATGAATGCAGAATGACTACAAAAAAAACTATTCATTTTTCAAAGTCCAAGGGTTCTACCCGCCCCATGACACGGAAGTCTCTAGGCTGGAGGCCTCCATGTCATGGGGTGGTGGAGCTGTATGACTTCAAAAAGAAATACTTTCTTTTTGAAGTCACTCTGCTTTCATTAAAAAACATGATTTCCATTATGGTTCGGTCCTTAACGCAAATAATTTCTTCAGGAACTCAGAGTGACTTCGAAAAGAAACCATTTCTTTTTTTTAAAATAGGGCTCCCCTCAACCCCATAATGCATGCATGTGTGAGTGTATGGTGAAAGTGTGCACAATTAAATGTATGGGTAGGTGGGTGTATGTGTTGAGTGTTTGGTGAACATTTAAATGTCTGGGTGTGCCTGTATGGTGAAAGGATGCACACTTAAATGTATAGGTATCTGCCTGTGCAAATGTATGTGAAAGGGGTGGCTGGGTGTGCGTGTCGAGTGTATGGTGAAAGGGTGCACATTTAAATGTATATGAGGCTGCCTGTCTGAGTGTATGTTGAAAGGGTGCACATTTAAATGTATAGGTGGATGCCTGTGTGAGTGTATGTTGAAAGGGTGCACACTTAAACGTATAGTTGTCTGCATGTGCGAGTGTATGTGAAAGGCGTGGCTGGGTGTGTGTGTCGAGTGTATGGTGAAAGGGTGCACACTTAAATGTATAGGTGGCTGCCTGTGTGAGTGTATGTTGAAAGGGTGCACACTTAAACGTATAGTTGTCTGCATGTGCAAGTGTATGTGAAAGGCGTGGCTGGGTGTGTGTGTCGAGTGTATGGTGAAAGGGTGCACACTTAAATGTATATGTGGCTGTCTGTGTGAGTGTATGGTAAAAGGGTGCACATTTAAATGTATAGGTAGATGCCCGTGTGAGTTAATGGTGAAAGGGTGCACACTTAAATGTATGGGTGGCTGCCTGGGTGTGCCTGTATGGTGAAAGAGTACACATTAAATGGATGGGTGGCTGGGTGTGCATGTGTGTGTATGGTGAATGGTGTGTGTGCTTGTGTTCAGAGGCGCAAGGAAACCTAAATTTCATGGGGGAGGTGCTCACCCTTCAAATGCTGAGAACGGTGCTAACTTCACGGGTGTTGGGGGAGGGGCAAACGTATTTGTGTGGGACATCTAACTTCTTTATGCATTCATGCAAGTACTAAACCCACATCATGATTTCAATTGCCTAAAGCATTATGCATTTGAAGGCAGGTACTAATAGTGAAATGTTTTACGTTAGTAATTGCTGGTCCTTTGTTTACAGTGAAACCCAGGTGCTGTTTAACATCTGTGTCCTGTTCTGTCCTGCAACGGCTCTGTAGGTCAGCCAGGTCGAGTCAAGATATTCCCTAAATTTCAAGGAGCAGGGAATGGGGGGGAAGGGCTGAAGCCCAGTCCATTCAAAGGCGTTGCACCACAAATTGTGTTTAATCCCTTGGTTACTTATTGGTAATCTTCATTACTCATGGCCCTATTCTTCCTCATCCCAGTACTTGTATATGAGGCACTTTGACTCATACACAAGTACTGGGATGAGGTAGAGGGACATGGAGGTAATGACTAGCATAGTTAACTGTAATCTTCATTACTCGTAGTCCCACTCTTCCTCATCCCAGTACTTACCTATGAGACAAGGACCCTCATATGTGAGTACTGGGACAGGGAAAAGGGATGTGGATGTGGAGGTGATTCTGGGCCGAGAAGCTGATTTTGGGGATTAGGGCATGGGGTGGGAGGGAGAGGGGATGTGTGGAGGTAGGATGGATGGGGATTGTGCAATAAATTGAAATGGTTATCCATGTCCAGGCTAAGCAGGCTGCAGCCAGTCTAGGCATTTCTTAGTTTGGCTTGACTTTTCTTTAACTGGGCCTCTCTGATAAAGCAGTCCTGCTAAGTGTAATTACCTGGCTAGACTGGCATTTGCGTGCTGCCAGTCTAGCCATTTCCTACTGCAGCATTGTATATTTTTCTGGGCATCTGTGATAAAATAACCATGATAAGTGTTATTTCTTCGACTGACATTTTGGTGCAACCAGTCTAGGTGTATCTAAATTTGGCCTGGCATGCTTAACTGGAATATGTTATTATGTGTCTAGACTTGTCTACATTGCTCAGCCAGTTGAACATGCTTTCATTGTGGCATGGCATTTTAAATAGCAAATCACTATATTAATTAAAGCATTAATGTTCCTGTGCACTGTTGGTGACTTGCATGTATTGGATTTTTGGATTGGTGTTACCCTACATAACAACTGCAAACGCTCTGGCCTTTTAGCCAATTCTTCTCAGAAAGTGTGCTGTATAATGCATTAAAACACATATGTATATATTTCTCCTAGTGCAGTGTGCAGCATACCCCTTCAGCATATTGCACAAGCTTGTTAATCTAGGCCGGCCCAGAGTCTGGTGTGACCTGTGATTTGTTGCCGAGTTGGGGGGCCTCAGCATGGCTTGCAGGGGGACCCCATAATTTGTGGTATTCCACTGCTGGGTGGTAGATCTCTCTCCTCTGCAGGTGCCTCCCTGTGGAATGGCCTCCTTGCCTTTCTCCGCCTTGAGCTGGATCTCCTTAATTTCATGAAGCTCCTCAAGACCTTCCATGTCTCCTCTTCCTTCTCGCTACCTCTCCTGTGCTAACCCTTCCCTCCTCCTGCACCGTTCTGTGACTGGCTGGTTGGTGGTCCCCTGAGTCATACAGGACATCATCCCCACCTCCCCCTTGCCCAGTCCCACTGCACTGGCCTGCTGGCCTTCCTGCACTGCCACCTGGCCTACCTTCCACTACCTGAGTGGGATTCCCTTGGGAGGCCCAGCCCTCCTTGCACTTAACTCAGGGCCCTGCTGCTCTGGGTGTACTTCTCCCTGTACCTTTCCCCTGCACTTCTTGTCTACGCACTTGCACAATCTAAACAATTTTAGGCCTAGTAAGATAGCTTGTCTTGTTATCCCTTGCCCCCGCCCCCTTTCCTGGTTGCACCTTTAAACACTTGTGTATAGGTGCATTATAAATAACATATCAATCAATGAATTCCATCTCCTCTGAAGGTTTAGAATGTATCTTTTGTTTGTGATGGTACTGAGCCTTAAAGCCCCCATGACATGCCTGTTACAGTGAGACAGAGCTTTGGAAATTATGCAATATCTACTTCTCAGTTCCTGTTGCTACAGCTTTTAATAAATTGAAAGATTTGTCACATTTCTGGACTCTTCTGTTTCTGAGTGCTGGTGATACGCGCACAGAAACACTGGCCCAAACCCGACAACACACCTATCCACCCAAACCTCCAACACGCCATGCTAAATTCAGCACCCCCCAGCCAATCGTGCATCCCTCCCCGTCCCTGCAGGTCCCTCTCCCACTGCTCAGGCTCTCAATCTAAGGAGACCACAACTGGCAAGACCAGCCAATCGCGTTAGACCTAGACAAATGACATTGAAGATGAACTCCATCCGAGTTTAAGGGATGTATGCCTCGCACAACGTCTGTGGACACAGGGCGCAGGCACGGCCATCCTTCCATGCACTATAGAATGGCAAATCCGGTCTAGCAGCTCGCACAGCCGTCCACACTGAAACCTCTGGCGAACCTCAGCAACTCTGCCATTGCTGCAACCTATGAATAATTTCAGTCTAGCTGGGCACACATCGAGTTTCCGGCACTAGCTCTCTATCCTAAACCACCAACAGCACCCGCCCAGGTGCCTGACCTGCGGGCTGCTTACTGTAGCCTAGCCAGCGCACTGACGTCCTAAACCTGGCAAAATGCACACATGCATCACTTCGGTCCCTGCGAGACGTTCCAACCACAAAGTGCATTGAGGCCGGCCATACAAATGGGGAAATTGGCGCTATATAAATGACAAATACAATACAATACAATAATTAAGCCCCAGTGAAAGCAATGGGAATGTAAAGGGATGTTAGCTCTGCTATACCAATTCTTAATGGTGCCTCCTTATGCACAGGGTATGGGCCATACAACTTTGCATTCGATCCTGGAATGGTCTACCCCCAACTAAGTATAGAATTTATAGTTTGCCTCCAGATAACGGGTGTACCACCACCTGTACTCTCTAAAATAGGCAAATACTCCAAAAAATGAATAGGGAGTACAAATGCTCACAACACAAAATAGGGCAGCAACACATAGGAGCATGTCTCCCTGCTTTCAGCCACCATTGCTCAATGGGTAAGTTTGCACCAGTAGTCTGCATAATGCCACAAGAAGATACTATCATTATTACTGCCTCATCCGAAGAGGTAAAAATATATCTTTTCATCAGTATAAATAACCCAGGGTAAAAAATAAATGTTTTTAAAAATTGCACAAATATTTCTGTTTTACGTTCAAATCATATTTTTACTCGCTTATAAAATAGTCACATTGGGAATGGAACTTGCTTTTTTACTCTGTAAAAAAATCATGTTAATCCCAATATTACAAAATATGGAGTACAATACTCCCACTTCAAAATCTCCTCTGGAGCACTGGCTAAGAGCTCGGTATTAGTATTATCCTTTGCTATGCATAATACATAAGAATATCATTTCACCACAAGGATCAGGCAGTGTCCCCTACTCCAAAATACCTGCAGCAAGGACACTCCTTATCTCTCCTCCGGTGGCAAACCTGGTTTGGCTTGGGATAGGCGAGATTCTCTACTCTTCCTCTGTCACCCTCCTGATTGTGCCTCCTGCGTTCTCTCTGCACTTGGTCAATTCTTGACACTTCTGTCAACAGGCCCCCATGACAAGAGATCTCTCATTTCGCATCAGGAGGAAATTCACTAAGATTATCTGCTGCTTTAGAAGCCTCCAGATCACATCGCTGGGCCATCACACATCCAAAACATGGTTTAAATCGATACCGCTTCACCACTGAACTTGTATCTGAGAAAGAATTTGAAACTTGTAATGTGTTATGTCTGGAAACTGGGCCTCATCAAGAGTTGGCCGGTATCCCAGCTGTAATACCGCCCAACTGTAATAGAGTTAGCGCCAACCGGTCCGGCGCTGTTACTGCCGGATCACGGGTTGGGTGTTTACAGTAAAACCCCATTCCCCATTGGGTCCATTGGACCCAGTGGCGGATTTTCAGTGCAAATGCCATGTGCTAATACAGTCGGCGGTAATTACGCCAAAAACAGGGCACTAAATGGGATTTTCACCTCCAGAAAAAAGCTGGAGGTAAAACAGGCACTTTAGCGCCTAACTCGTGATACGGCCAGCCCTTAAATGCAGTGGTAATACTGTTACCACCGCATTTAAGGGCTAACGCCCAACTCGTGATTAGGCCCACTGAGTCTTAAAGTGCCTGGCAAACTGAGGAAGAAACTGAGTCTCAAAGTCCATATCGAATTTAGAAAGGCTTTAAATATTGAATAGACTGCATGCTCATATATGAGGTCTAAAACACTCAGATACAGAGGTGACACAGTTGTCTAGGACCAAATCAGAAGTTTCAAACAAGCATTGGCAAAGCCAACCGTTTTGGTTATTGTGTAGGTATCAGATAGGCATTTGCTAGGCAATGGTATCATGGTACTACCTGGCCATAAGATCGCAAATTCTAGAACATTGAATGATTTACCTGGGCGTATGATGGCAGTATCTGGCAAATGGTTCTCCTATAAAGGAACACTTGATTAAGACTTTGCTATTACATTGAACTGACATTGTATTGAATCTGACAATTTCATATTATATGATGTGTACCTGGCATCTGTAAGGGGGTAGAGGGGATATTTATGTGTTTGTAATTATGTATATAGTTTTTGCTACGAATTTCTTTGTTATTTCATGTTTTGTTGTTATAAGTAAAATGAAAATAAAACATATAATCTCACTGCAAATAAAAAAAAAACTAAAAAAAAAAGACTTTGCTATTACATCAGTATCCATTTACAGCTGTAACTAAGCCACTGTCACCAGACTGCTTAAAAAGTACAGTGACGGGGGGCGTGGCCAGCTACGAGACGATGCGGACGTGAATCTGCACCGCTCCGCGAGCCGCCACATAATCCTGAAACATCCTGCCTGATTTCGACAAGATGGACCACAAATAAGCAAACGTACGGAATGTGGAGGATCTGCTCTATATCCTGGTAAATTTTGGGGACAAAACGCATACACGAGGAAGAGAAACATCGACTCTGGTTCGAGGCCACGCTTTTAAACGCTGCTACTAACAAAATGGCCGCCGCGAATCCCCTAGGCCCTGGCCGGGCTACACAGTGTGCTGCAACCACCCCCGCGAGGTTTGAGAAGATGGCGCTGAAACCGGCGACTCGTACCTGAACGCAAGTTGACCCTCCGCCCCTCCGCACGCATTGTCAAGCGCGGAGCGGCGTGTATCGACAGCCAGTGTCCACCGCCGGGGACCGGGGACCGCGAGCCAACACAGCTCGCGGTGCGGACGAGGGAGACTCACCACAGCACACCGCTGGAGACGCCAACGGAAGACGAAGAACCTGGGAGAATACAGTACGTTATTGGGGCGGAAGCGGTGAGGCAACGGAGCGGACTGCGGCTCCAGCCATAATACGCCTCCTCCGTAACGCGGAGCTAGTGCCTAATAACTGTAAACTACCGTCTCATCCGCCGCTACCCTGTCAGTGCTACGGGCGGTAGAATCCGCCTCCTAAACAACGAAACTGAGCAGGCGTGGGGCCATACCCCAGCCCGAACATTGCCCACACCAACAGCTCGCCAATAGAAGCAAAGAGCGGGAGAAGAGATCAGCATAAGACTGCCCCGGTTAGCCTGGTGAAACAACCCTGGGCGGCCCGCAAAACACTGGCACCGAGCGTTCGTCCTGTGAAGCTGTCAAACCGCCTGGGAGTATCTGTACCCTGGCGCAACTGTGCGACCTATCCAAGTGTGTGCGGCCACTACGCACCTCACTAAACTATTGCAGTGGCCCTGGGACACATCGGAGAAAATGGGGAAAGATAAAGCTAAGAAACTCCCGACACAGAGCAGAATGGAACAATATACAATCCCTTCGACAAAGGCCCCCGACTGCCATTCGGTCACCCTGGAAGAAGGACAACCGGGTAACGCAATCTCCCTGAGGGACATCATGGCCGCCATCGCAGACTCCCGCACGTCAATGGAGCAAAAAATGGATGGGATAAGCCTGGACGTGTCCCTCCTCAGACACGATCTCCAAAAGCTGACGGCGCGAACTGGCGAAGTCGAACAGCGCATCTCGACTACAGAAGACGGAGTACGAGACATACAACACCAGCTCAGAAGCGTCACTTCGAAACTCAAACTGCTGGAAAGCCGAGTTGAAGACGGTGAGGGCCGCTCAAGGCGCAATAACGTGCGCATAATTGGCATACCTGAGAAAGCTGAAGGCCCCTGCATGGAGCTCTTCCTTGAACAATGGCTTACAGACCTATATGACCTGAGCTCCTTCTCCAAGTTTTTCTCTATAGAACGAGCCCATAGAGTACCCACGGGCAATGTTCCCTCTAATTATTTTTCCCTAAGTGCGGAAATGGTTGGCCTTTGTGCGCACTTTATTTTCCATGTGCGCAACTTAATAATGATGTAAGCCACTTTGTGAGCATGCATACTTAGTGAACTACCATCTCTGAAGACTCTGAAGAGTTTGGGAGGGTATGTCCCTTTCCTAACCACTGCAAGTCTTTACAAATCAGTGTAAAAGGGGCATCTCGCAAAATAAATTCCAAACATATATGGGCTAAAAAAAAATCATAGTTTAAATATGATTATAAGGGGAGCTTACCAACCAGTCCAAGACTTCAAGATATGCCATAGTACCTACCAAACGTACTCCAGTGCAGAGAAGAAAATGTGTATGCACAGAAAAAGCTTTGTAGCCTCAGGATAAAAAATAGGTTTAGCTGTGGCTAATTTGTTGACAACACCCAGAGACAATGCAGAAAGTGTTTACTGCCATTGAAATAAAACACTAGTTTCTTACAAAAACAAATATCGCTTATCACGGATGTGGTTGTCCAAGAATTCAGATAGGATCTAATTTTTGCAAAAGGAATAATGGCAACTAAAAGGAGTGTGCAAGAATACATGCAATAGTTCATGTGCCACTTTAATGAAGTAATTGAAGGTCAAGAGGAACATGCCTCTAGTTGTATAAGAAAGATAATTGCATCAGAATAACTGCACCATAGAATATGACCAGAATTCTTGGGTCTCGGCTTACTATCCACATTATGTTATACTGTAAATTGTGACAACATTTACTCAAAACAAGCCTTGAGGCCAAAAGGCATATAAACATACATTTTACTCTCTAAAAACAGGAAAATGTGCCCAACAAAAACAGGAAACCAAGAACACATAGAAGCCTTCCCCCTGCTTCTACCCACAAGGTTCCACTGATATTTATTTGAATCAGTGACCAGCAGAGTAGTGGCATAGTAGGAGCTCTAATAATATTACTGCCTGATGTCAAGAGAAATTTTAAGGGGAAAGAACATATTTTAATAAGCATGAAATATCCCTACAGTCAAAGCTAATTATTTTCTTACTCCCCGAAAGATTATTTGATTCCAAGTAGGGAGTAAAATTGTATAAGATCCCTGCTTTTAACTCTGAAATAGGAGGTGAAATGACAGGGCACATAATGCAGCTTATAGTTTTGCCCACCCTTCCACGCCACAGCCGAGATAAAATGCAAAAAGAGCTTTGCAGAGGTTTCTTCAGGAGCCCCATTGAAGAATATCACATATATTTGCTGTTTAAGTCAATAGCAGCAATGCTCAGGGGTACAACAGATTGAGTGCCTTTTTCTTTGACTAGGGACCCCTCTTCAGAAATTCATGGATATAATTTAGATAAGAGGTATGAGGATGCTAGAGCCAATAAACGCAAACCCATTATTATATTGAAAAGCCCTCAGCAGCGGAGAATAGAAAGAAACGGAAGGTGCGGTTTCCTAGACTGTTACTAGAGTTTCTTATCCTTTAGCAAACAAACAACTCATTTACTTCACTGTACTGTACTGCCAAAACATCTGATTTGAAAGCTGCTGATTTGCTCTTCACCTTGAAGGAGTATTCTCTGTGCCCTACCACCCATACCCCTCCCCGGCTTCTGTGCTGCCCTCCAATACTAGTTGACAGGGTTCTGTCAAAAGTGAGGTATTGTTGAAGCAAAGCACTAACTCGGATATTTGCATACCCACAATACTTTGAAAGTAAAACATATTTAAAGCCTCATCATGACGTTTTGTGCAGTTTAAGAACATGTTATGTATCTGCATTTGCACAATTACTATGAATTGAATACAAGATTGTTTGCAACATAACCCACCTTTAAATTGTTGGGTAGGATAAGTGCTCAGTGATACTGTTTTTGTAAAGCAGCAAATTCCTGCATAATATGTTAAGGTCTATGCCCTATGGAACTCTGAAAATATGGAAAGAATGCATATTGTGTGAAAAGCATTCTAGTTATTTGAATATCTTTTGCCCTAATACTATATACAACAAATGGCAGACATAGCCCAAACCTATTATTCCTTGCAGACCAAGTAAATGATGTTGCAATGTTGTTCTCCACTTATAGGGTAATGTTAGCTTACTTCATCTGTATGCAATATTTAAGCTGACAGTTGGGTTACATAGTCTGGGTGACACTTTTGCTAAGGCATCATGAGTAACAGAAACTGAATTTCTATTATATCAAACAGAAAACAAGTAGATGTAGGTACAAGTCTGGTAAACATTTGAAGAGCCAAGGTAGACATTGTGACTGTTCTCTGGTAATATCTGAATGTGACCTGGGGTGGAAGTTAGAGTAATAAGGTTTAAGTGTAGTAGAGTCAAGCATAGGAGTCATGTGTGGGGAGGGTATCTTATTTGGTTAATGTGTGCAGGCATATCTTAGCAATTTCTTCTGTTCGTGAAGCCTCCTTTTCATTTTTGTTTTGAACTTCTTGTGGGTGTAGTCTGTTTTTTGGCTTTTTAGGTTTATATGGTCAAGCTTGCATAGTAGGGCAATGAAAATAGGCTAGACCAGAATATCAAGACTAGTTAGTCCAATTTAGCTTTATTTTGTGAGAAAGCAAATATTAGGTACCTGTTGTGGCTTGTGCCTTATTACATCTTTCTGAATTGGTGGGAATGTTCTGTGTGCGCTGCTAAAATCGTTCTGAGCGGCACCCAGATGGAAGCTGGGCAAGCGCACTTGCGCACAGCTTAGAGGGAACATTGCCCACGGGAAGACCAACGCCTGGGGCGCCACCAAGCACAGTAATTGCGAGATTCTTAAATTACAGGGACCGAGACGCCCTACTGCAACTGGCACGGACCAAAGGCCCGATCACCTTTAACGGCTCCAGGATCGCCTTCTTTCCGGACTACACGAGAGAGGTGCAGAAAGCGAGGCAGTCTTTCCACCAACTTAAAAAGCACCTGCAAACATTGGGGGTCAAATATGGCCTACTTTTCCCAGCACAGCTTAAGATTTACCACAAAGGCACATCAATCCATTTCAGTGATCCGAAGGAAGCATGGCACTGGGCGGAACAGCATATAGAGGGGGACTGGTCAACTCCCCGAGCCAGCAGGGGAAGAAACAACAGACCGCCCCCTGACCAACAACATGCACCCCGACTTCCCCCGGAACAAGACCTACCAGAGGACAGCGATGGATGACCCCTGTCACCACTCCTGGCGACGCCCAGCGGTATACCAGTGAGTACACAATGCACTACCCTAACACAATCCACAAACCGTACCTGCTGACACGAATCAACACACTCCCTAAAATTGCGGCTGCAGGGTCGACTCGCAGCCACATGTTAGAGGGGACCCCACCCTCAAAGAGACACATCAGAGAGTAGCCCCAGCGGTGCTAACCCCTGACCGCACACCGCCAGGGACTAGCATACATACACAAGTTGAGTTTATTTCATGCAAGGTGTCCAGTTGACACCCGTGATTTTCTAGGTTCGGGCGACCGATGCTTCTAGTTGGGAGGAGTATGGGGTTGGGGGTAACGGGTTTGTTAAGTTTCATTACAAACGGGACACGTCAGACACGAAACATATCAGGACCAATCAGTACGAGCATAACTTATGGCCACACATCATCATCGGCAGCACACGTATCCTCTCCCATAAGCAGACATGGCATCACATAACAACAGTGCTCATGCCCTCAGAACACTCCGGCTCATGACGTGGAATGTCAATGGCCTTGGCAACGCTATCAAACGGCGCCTGGTTAGGCAATTCCTTAATAGACGGACACCAGACATAGTGCTTCTGACTGAGACCCATCTTGCGGGCACGGAATGCACCCTGTTCAAACGCACAAACTACAAGCTGACACTCCACTCAGGCTTCACGATGGGATCAAGGGGAGTCATGGTCCTGTTACACAAAAACCTTCCTTTCCAACTCACCACAGTGTGCCTGGACACTGGCAGCAGATACGTATATGTGACGGGCACGTTGTGGGATCAATCCATCGCACTGTTAGCCACCTACGCACCACCAACCCAACTGGACCAACTGCTCACAGACATTGCCCCGCTGATCACGAACGACACTTCCAACCTGCTGGTTATGGGTGGAGACTTCAATGAAGTCATGAACGTAACTTTAGACCGCTCACATTTACGCAACAGGAACCCCAACGCAACTACCCGACTCGCCACATTCACCAATGCACTGGGTCTATGCGACACATGGAGAGAACTCCACCCAGACACTAGGGAATACTCCTTCCATTCAGTGGCACATGCTTCCCTATCTAGGCTGGACTACTTTTTCGTCCCGGCCTCTGATTTACACAAGGTACAGGAAACAGACCTGCTCCCTAGAGGCATATCTGACCACTCCCCGCTTGAACTGAAAATCACAACATCTAGGCCGATTCCCCCGCCGAGCTGGCGACTAAATAACTACTACTTAGGGGACCCCGAGCTAGTGGATAAACTCCAGGACAGCACAAACACATACTTTGAGCTTAATACACAGTCTGCTTCTAACCCTGAGACACTGTGGGAAGCCTACAAGTCAGTGCTAAGGGGCGAGCTAATATCATGGACGACTGCCCAAAAAGAAAGCATCTTAGCAAGATACTTGAAGCAGAACAGCAAGTGAAGCAGGCAGAGGAAAAGCACATAAGCGAAGACACACCGGACACAAACCGCACCCTGCTTCGAGCACAAAAGAAGCTCCAAAATACAGCAATGGACAACGCAAGGCACGCACATACTGCGATGCGAGCGAGAATCTATGAAACGGGAGACAAAGCTGGGAAGATGCTGGCATGGCTGGAAAGGAAAGAGCAAGGGCGCAGCCATATCTTGCGGCTGGAGACTGGAGAGCAAAACACCTGTGTAACGGACCAGGACATAACACAAGGCTTTGCAGAGTATTACGCAGAACTCTATGAGGCACCCAGGACTCGAATGGATGCCTCGATCATGGAGGAAATAGCCATCCCTACTTTAAATGCGGCGCAGCAGGAACTACTGGAGAGAGACGTCACGGAGGACGAGATTGTAAGTGCCATATCCAGCCTCCAAACCGGCAAATCCCCAGGTCCCAACGGCTTCCCGATCGAGCTATGGCGGAAGGTGGGGACCAATGTGATCGCTCCGCACCTGTTACGGATGTACCAGTATGCACGTGAAAAGGGCATTCTCTCACCTGACCTACGTGATGCAACGATAATAGCGATACCCAAACCGGACAAACCCCCCGAAACCTGCAGTTCATACAGGCCTATCTCACTTATCAACAGCGAAACAAAGATACTCGCCAAAATACTAGCAGACCGCCTCCAACAGGTCATTCCCTCTCTGATACACCCGGACCAGTGTGGCTTCATGCCACAGAGATCAACACGCATGAATCTTTACAGAATATATTCGGCCCTGGAAAGAGCCCACAGCATACAAGGCCCCTTGGCCTTACTTGCAATTGACTTTGAGAAGGCCTTCGACTCAGTGAGATGGGAGGCCATCTGGGACATATGGGCTTTGGCGAGAACTTCATGCGCTGGGTACGCCTACTATACAACTGCCCAACCGCCAGAACCAGGATCAATGGATGGCAATCAGATCCCTTTGGGCTGGGGAGAGGGACGAGGCAGGGCTGCCCACTGTCAGCCATGATCTTTGCGATCGCAATAGAACCCCTGGCAATTCTCCTGAGAAACACACCTGCCTGGGAAGGCTTCTGCTGGTCAGCAACCTGGGAGGACAGAGTATCACTCTATGCTGACGACCTGCTCATCTATCTGAAGGACCCAGCCAATTCCTGTCCCAGAGTTACGAGCATACTGGAGCAATATGGGGCATTCAGCGGCCTACGAGTGAACTGGGCCGAATCCATCCTATTCCCTATAGGGGATGCGCCAGCAACCAGTGCAATGAACGGCCCCTACCAGATCGAAATGGAGCAGTTCAAATATCTTGGGATACGTATCACGCAACAACTTGCAAACTATACATCCCTGAACCTTGCCCCACGAGTAACAAGATTCGCAGAAGACACCCGCAACTGGATCTCATTGCCATTGACATTGCTGGGTAGAGCTGCACTATTCAAAATGATTGCCCTCCCCAAATTCTTGTACATCCTCCAAAATGCCCCTCTATATATCCCGCAGCAAGAATTCCATAAGCTTGAATGCATCCTCAGGAAACTGCTATGGGCGGGGCGCATCCGCGGATCCCTCTTTCCACGCTCCAAAGGTCCGTATGGGAAGGAGGGATTGGACTACCCAGGCTGCAATCATACTACTGGGCCGGCCAGCTGACGGTGGTCAATGACATGCTGCATGGAGATGGGACACTTCCGCACATCAAGGCAATTAACCCCCACAACACAACAGCACCATTAGAACATCTCTACGGAAGCCTGGGTCGCCCACCGAAACCAGATATGGCGACACACATTGTGAGAATATGGAAAGAGGTACACCGACACCTAGGATGGGATGGGAAACTGACACTGGCCCAACCCCTATGGAACAATTGCCATCTTCCTGAAATACAAAAGCTACCCAGATGGCCCGAATGGGTCCAACGAGGAATCACCACCGTCGCGGCTGTGCTGCGGGAGGACAAACTTGCACCATTTGAAACATAGCAAGAGGAATTTTCCCTCCCAGCCACAGAAAGATACCACCACACGCAAATGCAACATGCGTGGAGCACCCACCAACAAAATATACGGAACATACCGGAAAGCTCCCCCCTTGAATGCAATATGGTGTCGGACCAGGTGAATCGGAAAGTCACCTTCACCTTGTACAATGTGATTACATCCTTTGCGACACCAGAACTGACCAGCCTGAAGACCAAATGGGAACGGGACGTGGGACCGCTCCAGCCGGAAGACTGGGTGGAGGCCCTAATGTACCCGCGCGAGGTAACCATCTCTTCAAGACTCAGGCTGGTCAAACTAAAGATCCTGCACCGCGTCTACTACCCAAGAGTCGCCCTTTTCCGCTGGGGGAAGACGACAGACGCACGCTGCCTGCGATGCAAGCGTGAGGAAGACACATTCTTCCATATCCTATGGGAATGCAATAATATCCAACATCTCTGGCAGAAATGCTGTGACAAACTATCCAGCGTTATAGGCAAGACAATAGTCAGATGCCCAAAACATCTCCTTCTGGGGATCTCTAATGAAACCGACCTGTCCCGGTATGAAAAGATACTCTGCTCCACTGCAACGGCCGTGCTCATATAGCACATCTGTGGGGCGCAGAACGCACTCCGGACTACGACCAATGGGTCGTGGATGTGGACATCTGCGCTGACATGGAACATCGGGTATATGCTGTAAAGGGCTGCCCGCAAAAAGCGAACAAAATATGGAGTTGCTGGGAAGACGCCAGCTAGAAGGCAGGTGTGCCACGGCAGAGGCTAGGAACGGACAGGGCCGCATGATGCTGAATGAAGCGAGCCAGGAACATACTGATTGTGCCACGAGTAACTCCTGCTTTGGCAAAGTCTGACGGACCACTAGACAACAGTCCCAGTTATCAAGAGTTTTCTTCTCTTCTCTCTTCTTTCCTCTCTTTTGTTGTTTTTAGTTTTTTTACCTGCTTCTCTCTCCTCTCCTGACCCTCCTCCTGAAAATGTTGATTGTATGACTGCTCCCTTGCTCCCATCCCTGATACACAGAGAGATGCATGTACTGTTAAGTTGTTTTCCTATGTTTAAAAATCAATAAAGTCTTTGATCAACAAAAAAAAAAAGTACAGTGACAGGTTAAAGTTTGATATTACTGCTTGATAGGGCAAGCTTGTAGAGTTCCCAGGTGGATTTGTTTTAGCTGGAGAGGGGGCGAAGGGGAGGAAGCAGGTTGGAAAAGCCATGGGGATAGCATGGACAGGGGCAGTCAATGGGTGAGTAAATAACTAAACCACACCATAAGCTGTGTGTCTCTTCTACCTGTACTCTAGTGAAATAGTTTCGACTTATAGGTGGTACTTAAGCACAACCTCATAGTTCAAACTAAAAAGACTAAAAGAACTGCTAAAGATCGCTTAATGTGATGACTTGACTAACATTGTTGAGTCCGTCATCTATTTCCCTTGTCACGGGACTGACAGAACGCACAGACAATGCCTTTCTCTGGAACGCGCACTATCCCCGGGCATGCATTAATGTACTGCATTAGCCATTAGGTTAAAAATAAATCGTCTCGTAACATAAAAAGCCTTCAGTTCAGGGAGAGAGTGACTCAGCCTCCCAACTCAGCAGACAGGAATGCCGGTGTTGGAATCCCAAGTCTCAACCTTGCCTTTCTGTCGAGTCTTTCAAGCCAGTGGGGTGTGGGTAACGATTAACCGGGGAAGAACGCACTCTCTCCACCTCGCCCTTTCTCCCTCCTTCCTTCCTGCCCAGCCCCAGGCTTTCACACCAGCAGCGGCCCGAGGGCTCTCCTGGCTGTGACTAAGTATGGGAACAGGGGAAAGTAAGTGGTCACGTCTGATCTTGGACTAACACGGAGCCCTGAACAGTCAGCCTTTCACTTTAGGAGAGAGGTTTGTCACTGTCACAATTGTCGTCCAAGGTCGTTCTGAGTCACCAGGCACTGTCTACTACACCAAGTACGCCCCTGCACACAAGTCCAAAGAAAACCAGACCAAACCAATGAATCATGGCCCAGCCCAGCAAACGTCCAACCCCCGCACCCCCTGCAGAGATGGGCTAAGCCCAAGGAGCTACGCATGGGCTAACATTGCCAACGTGTGCCGCCCTGCCACAGACAGCTCACCCCTTGTGCAGCAGAGCAGCGCGGACCAGCCACCAAACGCTGCACACGGGACCCCGGCTAGGCCGAAATACATCTGCACGTCCTGCCAAACTCGAACAAGCATTGGCAAAGCCAGACGTTTTGACTTGCCTAAAGGCAGTTACCGCTCCGACATTTCAATTCTTTTTTTAACATTCCACTTGTATAAAACAATGTCCCACAAAATATCCCAGTCAAATTACGTTTTCTTGGCAAAGCCAAACAATCAAAAATGTCTTTAACTTATCTTTCAAAAAGAAAAGAAAATGAGACCGGCAAAGTACATTAATTCAGGGCTGAGTGCTGGGATGCTATTTTTGATTACACATCAAGTATCTGTAAGGCACACCTGGCTCAGAAGCTTTTATTACAGTAGAGTCTGCTTAATAGTGGCAGTGAAGCTATTGCCTTTCAAACAGATAGATTTTGCAGGTCTACATGGCGGCTTTGAACCACACAGTGTGACAATACCTTGAATAAATTACTCGATGAAAAGCTCCAACGAAGACATTACCTTCCTGAACACTGTTTTACATGCATACGTTAAACGTCTTAAATCACCTAAAGGTGAAACTAATTGACATACCACATAGAACAGAGAAAGGCACACTGACCTTGTGACAGCCTATATGTATCCCCTCATGGTCTTTCTATACGAATCAATGTTTTCTGATGCAGGTGACTATTGCCACATCTATGAGCCAAAACTAAAACAGCCCGAGGATGTTCACATGCACCCTAAGGCAGTCACATAGGTAAAGCAATGGACCTTTGGATTAGTCCTAGAAAGTTAACGCACTTGACCAGTGCTATAAGCGGGAGGAGGAATTCTGAGCGAGGGGGCTCAGAAAGAGGGCGTTGCCTAAGTATGGGTGGGTAGGGTGGTGGCGGGGTGCTAGTTGTGGAGGGTGGGTGAAATGATATGATATGGCATTTATAACATGCCTGTACACATGTGTTTCTAAGCGCCACAAGACAAGGGAAGGAAGACAAGACAAATGATCCAACTAGGCGAGACTCTGAGGGTACCAAGCAACCAGTCAGCGCAGGACAAGTAAGTTAGCAGGGAAGGGAGAGAGAGAAGGCAGAGGTGAAAAGCAAGATCATGAGGTGCTTCCGGAACTTCAGGTGGTCCGGCTCAAGTCTGAGTGGGGCAGGGAGGCTGTTCCAGAGGGAGGCATCTGCAGAGGAGAGAGACCTACCCCCCACTCTCTGCCTGGAAAACCTTCACAGCCTCAGAGAGTTTGAGGTAGCATAGCGAAAGCCTCTAGAACAGGGGTGCACAACTGATTTTGACAGAGGGCCAAAAGTACCTTACATTATGGCTATAGTGGGCCTAAAAGTAAATGTGGGTGGGGCGGTAGGCGCGGTGGAGCGTGGCATGACAGGAGCCTTTTTCAACCCCCAATTTTTATTAAACACATGGAAAAAGAATTGGTTTTTGAGGTGTAACGATTTTTGCCAAACTTACATTTTGTACTACACATTTTCCATTGTTATCATTTATTTCTATTTAGTTATTGCATATCGTCTGTTTAATTATATATATTTTATTGACCCTTGATGGGACATTCCGTTATTTTGGACTGCTATAGTTTGCTGTTTGGGTTGCCCAAGAGGAGTATGGCCTTCGTCGAGTAAGGTTTCCACAAAAAGCAAAGGATGTACATCTCCTAACTGTGCATGTTTTAGCTTTATTTTGGGTTCTCGCTTGGGGTCCGACACTATGCCCCATGGCTCCCACCCCCAACCAAACACTATGCCCCATGGCCCCCACCCCGCAAGCAAACACTATGCCCCTTGGCCCCCACCCCTCAAGCAAACACTATGCCCCATGGCCCCCACCCCTCAAGCTAACACTATGCCCCATGGCTCCCACCCCCAACCAAACACTGTGCCCCATGACACCCACCCCTCAACCAAACACTATCCCCCATGGCCCCCACTCACCAACCAAACACTATGCCCCATGGCCCCCACCCCTTAAGCTAACACTATCCCCCATGGCCCCCACCCCTCAAGCAAACACTATGCCCCATAGCCCCCACCCCCCAACCAAACACTATGCCTCATGGCCCCCACCCCTCAAGCAAACACTATGCCCCATGGCCCCCACCCCTCAAGCTAACACAATGCCCCATGGCTCCCACCCCCAACCAAACACTATGCCCCATGGCACCCACCCCTCAACCAAACACTATCCCCCATGGCCCCCACTCACCAACCAAAAACTATGCCCCATGGCCCCCACCCACCAACCGAACACTATGCCCCATGGCACCCACCCCTCAACCAAACACTATCCCCCATGGCCCCCACTCACCAACCAAACACTATGCCCCATGGCCCCCACCCATCAACCAAACACTATGCCCCATGGCTCCCACCCCAACCAAACACTATGCCCCATGGCCCCAACCAAACACTATGCCCCATGGCCCCCACCACCCAACTAAACACTATGCTCCATGAGCCCCACCCCTCAAGCTAACACTATGCTCAATGGCTCCCACCCCAACCAAACACTATGCCCCATGGCCCCCAACCAAACACTATGCCCCATGGGCCCCACCACCCAACCAAACACTATGCTCCATGAGCCCCACCCCTCAAGCTAACACTATGCCCCATGGCTCCCACCCCTCAACCAAACACTATGCCCCATGGCCCCCACCACCCAACCAAACACTATGCCCCTTGGCCCCCACCCCCAACCAAAAACTATGCCCCATGGCCCCCAACCAAACATTAAGCCCATGGCCCCACTTCTCAACGAAACACTATGCCTCATGGCCCTCATCCCTCAAGCAAACACTATGCCCCATGGCTCCAACCCCCAACCAAACACTATGCCCCATGGCCCCACACCCCTAAAGCAAACACCATGCCCCATGGCCCCCACCCCTCAAGCAAACACTATGCCCCCTGGCTCCCATCCCCAACCAAACACTATGCCCCATGGCACCCACCCACCAACCAAACACTATTCCCCATGGCCCCCACTCACCAACCAAACACTGCCCCATGGCTCCCACCCACAACCAAACACTATGCCCAATGGCACCCACCACTCAACCAAACACTATCCCCCATGGCCCCCACTCATCAACCAAACACTATGCCCCATGGCCCCACCACCCAACCAAACACTATGCGCCATGGCCCCACCCCCCAACCAAACACTATGCCCATGGCCCCCAACCAAACACTATGCCCCATTGCCCCCACTCCTCAACCAAACACTATGCCTCATGGACCCCACCCCTCAAGCAAACACTATGCCCCATGGCCCCCACCCCTCAAGCTAACACTATGCCCCATGGCTCCCACCCCCAACCAAACACTATGCCCCATGGCACCCACCCCTCAACCAAACACTATCCCACATGGCGCCCATCCACCAACCAAGCACTATGCCCCATGGCCCCCACCCACCAACCAAACACTATGCCCCATGGCCCCCACCCCTCAAGCAAACACTATGCCCCATGGCTCCCACCCCCAACCAAACACTATGCCCCATGGCCCCCACCCCTCAAGCAAACACTATCCCCCATGGCCCCAACTCACCAACCAAACACTGTGCCCCATGGCCCCCACCCCTCAAGCAAACACTATGCCCCATGGCTCCCACCCCAACCAAACACTATGCCCCATGGCCCCCACCACCCAACCAAACACTATGCTCCATGAGCCCCACCCCTCAAGCAAACACTATGCCCCATGGCTCCCACCCCCAACCAAACACTATGCCCCATGGCCCCCACCCCATGCACCCATACAGATCCAAACCCCCATCCCCCAACTCAGCACACAAACTCACAATCATACACCAATACACTATGCACCCATAACGACCCGAACCCCCAGCCCCCAACTCAGCACACAAACTCACAAGCATACACCAATACACTATGCACCCATACCGACACGAACCCCATCCCCCAACTCAGCACACAAACTCACAAGCATTTACCAATACACTATGCACCCATAACGACACGAACCCCCATCCCCCAACTCAGCACACAAACTCACAAGCATACACCAATACACTATGCACCCATACAGACACACACCCCCCACCACAGCATCTCAACATACACTGCACAGACATACAAATACAAATACCCATACAGACCTGATACACCCCCCACACCTCCATCTCAACATGCACTGCACAGACATACAAATACAAATACCCATACAGACCCAACAACCCCCCAGCCCCGCATCTCAACATACACAACACAAACATACAAAAACAAACATTCATGCCCACCCGACACCCCCCACCCCCGCATCGCAACAAACACAACACAAACATACAAAAACAAACATTCATGCACACCCGACACGCCCCCACCCCCGCATCGCAACAAACACAACACAAACATACAAAAACCAACATTCATGCACACCCGACACCCCCCCACCCCCGCATCACAACAAACACAACAAAAACATATAAAAACAAACATTCATGCACACCCGACAGCCCTCCCCAAACACAGCACAAACATACAGCATAACAGACCCGACACACAAACACAAACAAACAGACCACTTACCGGACGTGCTGGAAGGCAGGCTAGCTGGAACGCTGGTGAGGTAAGTGGAGCGGTACTACGGCTGGCATGGCAAGCAAGGCTGAAATGCCTTCCGGCATCAAGCCTTACTGGCCACACCAGTCGGATTGCTGGCCCTCCATTGGTGCAGCATACACACACTACGTGGCTTGTAGGAGCTGCGTGGTGCGTGTGTGCTGAGCCAATGAGGGTCAGTGTTTTGTCCGGCCCAGAAGACAACAAAGACTTTCCTAATGGAGGGCAGCCGATGCTGCTTGCGGGCCGCACTCCATTAGGAAAGTCTTTGTACCTCGCAGGCCGGACAAAATGGAATGGCGGGCCGCAACTGCCACGCGGGCCGTATGTTGTGCACCCATGCTCTAGATGGAAGCTATTTCGGCAGAGAGAGTTGGATGTAGTGTGGGCCCTGGCCCAAAAAAGCCTTGTGGACGATACAGTGTGTCTTGAACTTGATGCTTGCAGCCACCGGGAACCAGTGGAGGGATTTCAGGCTGGATTGCGGATAGACAGTCAGGAATGAGCGATGGAGATGAGGCAGCCGAGGGAAGCTTGAAAGAGTGCTGAGTGTTGTCCGCATAACACTGAAAGTTAGAGGAGAATGCAGAGATCAGGTGGGCCAAAGGGGCCAGGTCGACATTGAAGAATCTGGATACTTGAATGAGAGGGGTCTGATTTAGGAAAGGGAAGCCTAGAGGGGCATGGAACCGCAGAGGCAGTTCCTAAGGAAAGTGAGGCAGAGACGGCAAGGAAGTGTCCTAACACCAGCCCAGGCAAATCGGTCTGGTTAATAATTGTTATAACCTGCACACAATAAAAATACATTTAATTAAATAACCGAATTGTGTGATGGGCAACACGCTATTAGATATACCAGCCTAAGACTGGCACATCTGCTCTTGTATAAGTAATTCAATTCCATACAAAAATACCTTTCTGGTTGGGACACCATTTTTGTATTAATGTTGTGTACTTCCCCAGTCCCAATCAAAGTAGGGGATGGTCCTTATAAGTAAATTACATTTCCAGCCTAGGCTGGTTAAAGGACACTTCCTTGCCCTCTCTGCCTCACTTTCCTAAATCCCATTGTGTATTTCTATGGGCAGGACTTCTTCTAACAATATTCATTAGTTAGTCAGAAAAACACTTTCTTAATGATCTAGTACGACAATACGTTTAATAGGGTTTTCCTTGTTGTTTGTTCTTTGTGTCTTTGTCAAATTCATTTTGCGCTCATGCCATTGTATTACCCTTGAATGTATGATTCTATTACATTTGTATCATTGACAAATTGGTCTGGTTAATCATTTTTATAATCTGCATACAATTGAAACAAATGTAATTTGTAATTGAATAACCGAGTTGCGTGATGGGCAACAAGCTATTAAATATACCAGCCCTTGCAAATTCATAGAATTTTGAAGTCTATGAGATAGGCGGTGAATCTACAAAACGCCTAAGACTAGCAAACATCTGCTATTGCGAAAGTGATTCAATTCCATACAAAATATCTTTCTGGTTGGGACACCATTTTTGTATTAATCTTAACAGCAAAACAAATAACACCCGCTTTAAGAGAACTCCACAATAATGTGCACATTGCTTTCTGAAGCCAGTGCCCGGGGTTCATATATACACTTTTCCATTCCCCACCCCCACCAGATAAGGCACTGCTCAGTAACCTCAAGTTAAGCACAATGCTGCCCGCTAGCTCACAGGGTGGCAACCCTAAGAAGGCAGGGCTGCGTTTTTTTAATGGGCGTCCTCAGATTCGCCGTCTCTCCCCTCCCCCATCCGGAATATAGTGGCATTGATTTCACACTCTGTGGCTAGGAAAAATAAATACTGTGGCACAAAACTGTGCCCCTTTCCATTGCTGATGTCCTTAATACCCCGCCTAACATTTTAAGCACGCCCTTGCTGTGGGCGTGGTCGTATTTTTAATCATTTCTCCTGATGACACTGAAACTGTCAGGCTCAGGTATTATAAATCTACTATTATTACTTCCTGTAACTAATTAAAATGAGTAGCGGATGGTCCCAATATTGTATTTCATGCCTTTTCAGGTTAATTTAGGATATTTTACGGTACATTTGGGCACCACGAATCTTGCATTTTGTGCGGCGGGTTGGTGGGCCTGCTTCAGAGTAGAGAGTAGATCAACTGCTCTTCAGAATAACAAATTCGACTGCTGAGGGTCTGCAAGGAACGCTTCTGCCACTGTGACGATTCATGGGATCACGTCACTTCTCCCTAAAGGGGAGTTCTTCCCTGTGAGGCTAGGGACGTGAGCCCGCTACTCAAAGTTCCACCTGGTGGTGGCAGAAAGCAGGACCGTACACGGAGAGAGTCCTCTCATGGGGATAAGGGCTCCCGTTCTGTGATAAAACTCCCTAGCCCTCTTGCCCTTAAAACAATGAAACCCATAAAGTCTGCCCAGAAACGATCTGCACCCACATCTGTATGTTATTGCAGTACTCCTTCCTTTCTTACTGTTAGAATTGATACCACCAAGACAGGGAAGTCTGAAACAAACATACAGTCTGATCTTAAGTCATCTGCAAAGAAAACTGTGAAGAAGAAGATTGCTGGAGTTATACAATCTACTCATTTGCCAAGTACAGAAGGTACTGGGTAGAAATGGCCAGAGGAGGTGTGAAGAATACACAATGGACAAAAACAAAGGACTATGACACTCCGTTGCGGAGGACCCATTTGTATGACATAAAAATGAAGAAAGGACTCAATGCGAGGCAAAGCAGGCATGAAGCCTGGCAGACCCGGGTAGTTCGAACCTGGAACCAAAAAGGTGCGTTGGGGAAGCAAACCTCCAGTCAGGAGGACGCCAGCATTAGGTTTCATGAGTCCTTTGCAGGCCTGCGCAGAGCAGGCTTGACTGGAAGCTAGGAACCGAGCGACCATGGCATGACGTTGAGGAGGTGGACCGTGCGGTCCGTTAACTGTGCCTACACTGTCTGGCCCA
Organism: Ambystoma mexicanum; assembly: GCF_040938575.1. NCBI lineage: Eukaryota > Metazoa > Chordata > Amphibia > Caudata > Ambystomatidae > Ambystoma > Ambystoma mexicanum. The sequence goes on along the minus strand of NC_090926.1, from coordinate 1,162,434,321 downwards.
GGTCCCCGCAGAGCCAAAGCACAGCAGTGGGGCGAAACAAAAAGTAAGAAGAGCATTCAGCGGGAACGCAGCAACCCAACACCCCAGGAAGAACCAGTGATTTATCCCCACCAGAGAAGATGGAACAGGAGTCACAGGAGACCCGGTAGGGGATTGGGGAAGGGTGGCGAATGTAAAGAAGGCATCAGGAGTAATCTTCATCCCAGTCTTTGTCCCAGAAGTACCGAAAGCCTCTGGAGTGATCTCCCTCTTCTTGGTCTTTGTCCCAAAAGTACTGAATCACTGAATGCAAAGAAGGCATTGTGAGTAATGTCCCCTGTCTCAGTAGTTGTGCCAAGAATATTGAATGGAAAGAAAGCCTCTGGAGTAATATTCCTCGTCTCCAGAGTTGTGAAAGAAGTACCAAGTGTGCAGATGACATCACACGTGATTTTTCTCCTCGTCTCAGTTGTTGTATAAAAGAGATCAAAAGAGAAGAACGTATTGGGAGTAGTCTCCCTCTAAACTCTAGCCTGAAGAGGGACAATATTCCTCACTTGTCAGATTGTTAGAGAAAACCAAGAACACTATTGGAAAAGTTCCCCTTGTTCTTACCAGTAGGAAGAAGGTCAAGAAAGGCAAGGAATAACTATATAACGGAAACCAGAGGAGTGTATGACCTTTATGCAAGCTTTAAGAGAAGTCTTGGAAGAATTTCAAAGGTTGATAAAAACCTTTGAAGGAAGTTATCAAATATAGCCAGTGGATGAACCAGCTTAACCAGGAGAAGGGAGTCATTCTCCTGGTTTGCCACATAATAGTTGAATCAGAAACTACGGCAAAAGGTTGCCAAACAGCAGCCGAGAAACTGCCCAAGTTAACCAAGAGACGGTTGCAGTTGCTAAATTGTTGGACCAGGAGAAGGAAGTAATTCTCCTAGTATTGTCTACAAGTGCAGTAGTGGAACTGTTACCAAAGACTAACTGCAATACACTTCTAGGACTGATCCCATTAAACCAGGCGAAGGGAGTCATTCTCCTGGAACTCTTTATATTAATGTCTTTTATTAGTGGTAGGGCTAGAGTAGGCTAGTTTGGACAGAGAACAGACTATTTGAGTTTGACAACCACCCTGATGATGAGCACCCCAGTTATTCTTTAGTTAGATAGGGAAAAACCTTTAGGGATAGGGAAAGATATGTTAAATAAAGATCACAGTGGAAATGTCACCCCTATGTCCGACTCCTTAATCCAGCACCCCACACCACGGAACGCTGGTGCAGAATGGCTTATACTAACCACAACAACACTGTCTCTCCCCCAGCTGGACTGAAATTGCTCCAACCCCTGGCTCATAGAATCCATATTTCATTGGCTGGCAGGTTTCTCCCCATTTGGACACTGGATTTAATTTAGGGTCCGTAAATTGGTCTTCCAAAGTCACAATTATCCACTGATTGATCCTGTGCATGTTTGTTTTGTGCCAGACGTGGCTGATCTGGAGCACAGAAGCCTGAGGGTATGGATGGGGAGGGAGGGCGAGCTAAGGAGATACAAAGCAGGTAGAAGAGGCAAGGGAGAATGGGGGTTTGTAGGAGGCTTGGGGTGGAGGTATCCCCATCCCAAGTATTTGCAGCATGTTTACGGGTATTGACAGTCAAGCTCCAGGGGCCCATCCTATTGGACATGATTTTGGTCTACGACCAAGTAAGTAGCAGGCGTTTGTATCGTGAAGTGTTTCGTTTTCAGGTGCCACATCATGTATCTTTCTATGCATATGAAGCTGGAAGTGTAGCCATCTTCCGGCACTTGAATTATTGTGTGACGTGCCCAAAATGAGAAGCAGAGGCAAGAACCGCCTGTGCCGTTAGCTGCTTGAGCCCAACCTACGAGATGGCCCATCTTGTTGGCAGGGCATATCCAGTAACACCTGGCGGGTGGCAGGTGGGAGAGGATTCTCCTGTGCCTTGTCCATTGCTTCACATACGATCCAATAGGAGACAATGTCAGGAGCACAGGTCCCTCCCTTGGGGGAGGTAGAGAGGTCTATTCTGCCGAATACACAGACCTGTAGAGACACAAGAACCTCACTCTTGTTTTTCGTTCCTTAGGAGGAAATTCGTGCCCCGGGAATGGCAACTGGTCCTGATAGGCTTAGGTATTATGCCCTAAGTAGATACGATCTTATCTTCCATACAAACATATTACGCTAGTTGCTGCCGCAATCATGCCTCAATCGTGAACACACACAAAGTCCTAACATCATGGAGGCGAGGACCTTCATAGTCCCAGATTTTAAGAACTGCAATAGGCTAGACCTGTGGTGGTATGTCTCCTATGCCTTCTTGAACACAATTTCAAAGGCAGTGTTATGCCCCTAGAAGCTACACCCAACCAGGGGGTTTGCAGAAAAGGATCTTGCATGACAAAGAGTGGTTGATTGCAAGGAATCTATTGCTAAGCTTAAGGAAATCCAGAAGCGTTCATTTTGCCTAGGGCCTGGCTTTATTTCAAAAGGAGGTTAACATGGGATTGGAGTTGAGTTAGTTAAGCTATGCTTACCTGAGCAAGGTTTTTGCAATAGCAGGGGAGCAGGACCCTTTTTATGGAGACTCCAAGCCCGGTATCCAGACTGGGTATCCAGGCATTGCATCGAATACAGCCTCATTCCGAGTACGGCGCTAACCAATGGCGCTATTAACGCCTTGGTTGACGCCGTACCCGGACCGGCAGCGCCTTGGTGGTTGGCGGAATTACCGCCCCATTCCAAGGTTGGCGGGGCGGTAATTCCCCAATCCCCATTTACCCTTCCCCATTCCCATTCTTGCCCCATAGGGCATAATGGGAGTGGGGAAGGCGTCAATTACGCCACCGTAAATTACGGTGGCGTAATTAACATCAAGGTCCCTTAGCGCCATGGTATTTAACGCCTGCTAAAAGCAGGTGTTAAAAGCACCATGGCGCTAAGGGAACTCGGAGTATGGCGGTAAGGGATTACCGCCACCGCTCTCGTTAGCGGTGGCCGCTATCCCTTACCGCCATACTCGGAATGAGTATCGAATGCAAAAGCATTGAAAAAAATGCATCGAAAAAATGCATTTTTTTTTGTAGGTAAAGTTTTTTTTTATATAATGGGTTTTAAGGGGTAAAAAAACAGGGTTTGGGGGCCCCCATTAAAATAAATGCATTTTTGCGATGCATTTTTTTCAATGGTTTTGCATTCGATGCAATCACTAGGAACCTCTAGACTGCAGTAATCTTACTTGGATATGGGGGCACACTGTGCTGCAAAGCGGAATGGTTTCTGAGTCCGAAGTCCTATGAGCTGGGACCTATGGGCAGAAGGTCTGGGGCTGTGTGTGATGGGTGCAGTCTGGCATCATTCCCTTTGAGGGGTACTAGGAGACCCCAAATGTGCTCAAGTGCGGACGTTGAGACTAGAGGTGGGCGTCATTTATATAAAGTCGAGAGCCAGTAAGGATCCAATGGTGTACTTACATTTTTTAAAATCGCTAGCGTAGAATTGTGGTTTCAAAATGAAGTAGGTCATATTTAAACATTTTTTGTTGTAATTTGTAGGAAAATAAATGATACTTATTTGTTTTTATAATTGTTGTAAAAAAATGTTTTAAATTTTTGTGAAAGATCAAATGTTAATTTTTAAAATGAAGTATTCTGTCTAGCCTTCTCCGAATCTGTTGGAGAGGTGGAGGAGGAAAAACCCTGAGAACCGAAGGACGAGACTTGAGGTAACTCACACCTTAGAATGCAGACAACTAATTTTACTACATGTTTTTGACAGAGCATACATAGAGCAAACTCAAAAGAGTCCAGGGGTGCTTTACCAAGTAAATTAGTTCTGCATGCACACCCCAAGGGTGAACTAATGAACAGCACTGTTTCTGGGGAACGGTTGAGACCAGATTACAGAAGCCAGGATGTGAAAAGGTTGGAACATATAACTGGCGGGTAGTAGATGACAAGCTACACATTACTCTGTGTGTTTACTTAATGCTATTACATAACACATACTTACAATTTCCGGCATGGGCAAAAGAAGTTACTTGCCCAGAACCCCATGTTTTCCATTGGCCAAGAAAAGGCTCTAGACAGTAGAGGAGCCGAGTTTATCACAAAGGTTCTGGGACAGTAGCTGCTGTCTCAGAAGAGCAGGCCTGAACTTCCACTATTTCCATATATTTTTTGATCTTCATTGCGAATTGCAAAGGAATAAATCTGCGATGGGTTTCAATGTTTGGGATTTATATGGCAGACAAGCAAGCAAGCAAGCAACAGAGCGATGTTGGAAAATAATCTACATCCGTAAGTGTGATTTTCAGAGTGGAGAAAAGGTCATTTCCATTATCTCTCAACAAATTGCCTTATTTGTTCATTGTGGATTCTGCAAGTAACTACGACTGTACAGCATGGAGACAAATGTATGATGTAATCCCGTTCTAGCTTTTTTTTAATCGAAACAGAGAAACCCAAATGAAATTGTTAAATCAGCATTTAAATAACTGCAGTGGGCTGACAGAAGCCCAGTATTGTTGCTATGTTGGGGGCTGACAGAAGCACGGTATTGTTGCTATGTTGGGGGCTGACAGAAGCCCAGTATTGTTGCTATGTTGTGGGCTGACAGAAGCACAGTATTGTTTCTATGTTGGGGGCTGACAGAAGCACGGTATTGTTGCTATGTTGGGGGCTGACAGAAGCACGGTATTGTTGCTATGTTAGGGGCTGACTGAAACACAGTATTGTTGCTATGTTGTGGGCTGACAGAAGACCAGTATTGTTGGCTGACAGAAGCCCAGTATGTTGCTATGTTGTGGGCTGACAGAAGCCCAGTATTGTTGCTATGTTGTGGGCTGACAGAAGCCCAGTATTGTTGGCTGACAGAAGCCCAGTATTGTTGCTATGTTGTGGGCTGACAGAAGCCCAGTATTGTTGGCTGACAGAAGCCCAGTATTGTTGCTATGTTGTGGGCTGACAGAAGCACAGTATTGTTCCTATGTTGGGGGCTGACAGAAGCACGGTATTGTTGCTATGTTGGTGGCTGACAGTAGAACGGTATTGTTGCTATGTTGGGGGCTGACAGAAGCACGGTATTGTTGCTATGTTGGGGGCTGACAGAAGCACAGTATTGTTGCTATGTTGGGGGCTGACAGAAGCACAATATTATTGCTATGTTGGAGGCTGACAGAAGCATGGTATTGTTGCTATGTTGGGGGCTGACAGAAGCACGTTATTGTTGCTATGTTATCACTGTGTCTCTGCCGTGATCAGGAAAAATAGACATGCTTGAGTCCCAAATACAACCCAGACCTTTGGGAAAAGAATTTGAACCTGAGCTCCAAGAACATGTTAGATCTGTCGGTAGAACATGCTACCAGAGAATATAAAAGAATTACCGAACAAATAGACACTATCAAAAAGGAGATTAACGATGCCAAAGCCTTTGAGGTGACGAAAGAGAAAAACTATCAAAAAATGTTCGAAATATTAAAGGAGTATCAGGACGAAATCAAACTAAGGAAAATGAGAAAATTCTTCAGAGACGACCGAGATTACCAGGATGACAAGGTGTATATATTTCAAGATAAATACAAACAACTTAGCAAACCACTATCCAGAGAAAGTACTCCAACATCATCACCGGGCAGCTCGGATGCGGATTCAGAAGGCGATCAGGACAATGAAATAGACAAAGAAACAGAAACAGAAAACCAATCGAATACAGGATTAGGCTTCCTGAATCAAATTAGGAGATATAAAAAAGGCAATCGTACTGCATACCAAAAACAAGTACGTTTTTTACTACCACCTCAAACGAACCAACAACAACCAGTCAGAGGAGAAGGGGGAAACGTGGGAGTGGTAGATTCAGGGAATCCCTATGCACTAGAAGATTACAGAAGACTTACAAGAGCTGAAGCGAGAGATGCAGCGAAAAAAACGAAGTAAATAATCTTGTTTTGAATCTATCTAACCGGACCTTGACAACAGAAGAAGTTTCCCTACTGAACAAAGGCTTTTCTTTTGCCCCGACAATGGATTACAACACTACGGACGTTCATATAGATCTGTTTAAATTTGTTCATAAACTTAAGCTTAAGAAATGGTTTGCCACTCAAGTGGCCAATACTTACCAAAAGAAAGAAGTACCGATAAGCCAAAGTGAACTCACAATAGAAGATCTTGAGTGCATCGATTTACTCAGATCTTTGGAAAATGACACAGAAAGACTTATACATGAAACTCTACAGGAATTATGTATACAACAGAGTAGTCTTGCGCCTAAAGAAATGAAGAACAGATCGAGATTTACACCTAAGCTAACGCCAGATAACTTAATAGATGTATTTTACAAAACTATGACCAAGGATCTCAATGATGCCTTTGACGCAACAAAACCTAACAGGACATCTAAAACCAAATACAAATTTGACAACTTGTCACAAACAGAAAGGAAAGCCCTCCAAGGATTGCAACAAGATTTCAATTTAACCATCAAGCCAGCTGACAAAGGTGGCAAAATTGTGGTGATGAACCGTGAAGATTACATTACAATGGCTTACAACCACTTAACAACACCACTGTGTTATGTCAAATTAGCATCAAATCCAAAATCTGATATTGTGCAAGGACTTACCGAAGCAATTACTGGTTGGCACCGTCAAGCACTTCTAACAGATGAGGAAAAACAAATACTAATAACCAAACATCCAACACTACCGACCATCGATTTTTTGCCTAAAGTTCATAAACCTTTTGAGCAAATTCCAGAAGGGTGACCTATCCTAATTGGAATAGGCTGGGCTACTGTTAACATGGCTGAATACATTGACAATATTCTTAGGCCAATAGTAAACACAACAAAGTCATTCCTGAAAGACACTACAGCAATTATTAACAAATTAATAGGAGTTGATTGGCAACCCGGATACATCCTAGCCACATGGGATGTCACAGCACTGTATACATCAATTAAGCATGACACAGCATTGGAAGCCATAGACCACGCTTTCTCTCAAGAAACAGCATCAAGCTACCAATCAATTCAAATGCTCAAGGAAATGCTACTTTTGACTTTGCAGAATAACGTTTTTTTGTTCAATAGAGAATACTATAGACAGACTTGTGGCGTAGCTATGGGTGTAAAATATGCCCCGGCTCTTGCCAACCTGGTAATGACCATGAACGAGGATCAATACATCTATTCAGACCCCAATTTCGGAGACAATGTTGTTTTATGGAACCAATATATAGATGACGTTTTTCTCATCTGGAAGGGGAATGACGACCAACTCCAAGCATTTCAACAACGAGAGAACCAAAACACCCTAGGAATCCAATTTACTGAAACATCAAGCACATTGGAGGTCAACTTTTTAGATTTAACAATATACATAAAAGATAATGAACTAATGACCAAAATTTATAGAAAACCAACAGAGGCAAACTCTACCCTGTTTGCGACAAGCTGCCATTACAATCCTGTGATCACAAATATCCCGAAAGTGGAATTCATTAGAGCTCGAAGGAACTGTACGGCAAAAGCAGCCTTTGATGAAGAATGTGACCTGATATCAACTAGATTTTTAGCCAGAGGATATTCCATGAAGAATATCACCAAAGCAAGAGCGCAAGCAAGGAAACTTAAAAGAGAAAACACACTGACTTCCAGAAAGCCAACTCAAAGTCTGCCAGAAAGAATTAGATTTATCACAACCTTTTGTGCCAATAATGATGTAATAAGGAAGATCCTTAAAAAGAATTGGGAACTTTTAAAATTGGATCCACATATTCAGAATTAGATTGAAGAAAGTCCTTCAGTAACATTTAAAAGAGCAAGAACGCTGAAAAACATTCTTAGCCCTTCACTTTTACCAGAAGAAAAATGTACAGTGACAACCTCATGGTTACCCCAAAGACCTGCAGGCTTTCGCAAATGTAGCTCATGCACCATGTGCCAATATGCAATGGGAAACACTGAGATATTTGAAGTACTATTAGAGAAATGAGAACCAGAATCAGGGAACATATGTCCAGCATTGGAAGCCAGAATGTTAATTTACCATTGGCATCCCACTGGCAAAAAGAACACCAACTTAGCAATAAAAAAGACATCACATATTTGGGTCTAAAAAGAGTTACACTTGGACCAAGAGGTGGAGACCTAGAGAGGAAACTGAGACAAGAAGAAGCAAAACTAATATGCCGCTTCCGAACAGTAGAAAGAGGCTTGAACTCTGACAATGAGATGTCCTCCTTTTTATGAAGTACTTAAATTAGGTTATGTCAAAGATGTGCTGCCTGTATTGAACTGTAAATTCAGTATACAATTTACTTACCCTGCATGTTACTGAACAGCTCCAAAAATACCCAGATTTGATTTTAGAACATAACCAATGATGATAAGAATGGGTGGTTTTCAGGTTTATTCAGCTATTAATATCTACTTAACATTTAGTGTTTTGGTAATTAATCCCATTGGTTAGTATGGCAGTTAACCATTTGCATAAATTCACTAGACCATTGCCTCCGGTCCTTATGATGATAGAATACGTATTTATAAGAGTGAAGACATGGGAGTTAACATGGCGAATCTCTTTGTACATTATTTGTTATGTGATACAGAACTTAATATTAACATAACCGATTATTAACTTTCTAATTAACTGACTTCAATCACGTACATCATTCATGTATGTATTTGTCTCTTGACCGTAGCCATATAGTAGTTAGCGAATCATAACTGCTTTTCTTGCCCCCCCGGGGAGATTTATTTGCACAACATCCAATTCCGCTAAAACGAAATTGTAGATACTGGACATTTACTTATGTATGGGCTCACACAACCATGAGTAACACTGTTTTCTTTCGGAGCCCAAAAGATGGCGCTCATATTAGAAATAGAAAAAGGACCTCTTTGGTTGCCTAGACAACCTCAGTAACAACTACTTAAAGCCACCATTTTGGCTTTTTCTGTGAACGCGGACGGAATTGTACAGAGCTTGTATTTTTGACTGCAGAGGTGAGACACAGACTTAAGTAAGCTTTTATCTGTAGCGCGTGCGAAGTGAACCCGCTAAAAGTTGACTACGATACATTATGAGACAATAAGATAGGGATCAGGACTCATCGCGCAGCATCTTTTCACGGCACATGTATTATAACTAGAGGGTGTCATCCCCTAAGTGCTTCAGTCATCTCACGAATGTGTATAATCAATTCATTTACAAATGCCGCTCCATTATAAACGTAAAAATAAATGTACTTTTAGAATATTATACATATCATTTTATTTAACAGGCTGGGATTTAACCCGTGAATTTACATTTTTGCTATGCTGACAAGCCACGTTCAATATTTACAACTAATACCTTTAGGTAAGACATAATTAGCTCATTTTTTATAAAAAAAACTTTGTCAACTGAATGCAAAGAGATAATTGAACTCATGATGTTTTTTTCTCTTTTCCTTTTTTCTCTTGTCTCTATTCTCCCCTCCCAGTCCTCCACCCCGTTCTGTTTATTTTCAAAATGTTTTCATGTGGGCATTTGATGCAATAGCGGATGTTTTTCAATTTATTTTGATACTTAATGACTCACTATTTTCCCTGAATGATCCTCCTTAACAACCCCCCCCTTTTTTCTGTCGGTGTTACATTTGACATAATTTGGTCACTATTTTTCTGTTGAATTTAAACATTGATTTTTGTTTGCATTCTTGTATTAAAAATTAGCCCTGATTTGAGAAAGACGGCGCAGACCGTTGAAACACGTGTTATCACAAAGGGCACTCGTTTTAAATAATACAAATTCACAATTACTACATTCCAATTGAGTGGAGTCTCTTCTTTTTTTAATTTAACTAAAACTGGCACATGAAGGAATAAGTGCAACTACCTTCTTCATTTTTAGCTTTTAAAACGGAGTAGAGGAACCATATTTTTCTCCGTTGTTGCACAATCCATGCGACAATCACTATCTATACCAAGGGCGCTGAGGTCCTCTGTTAAGAGTGTCCATTAAAAAGGTTCCCCACAGCTTTTTGCATACTGTTCCAAAGACAACCCACTCTTAAAAGAAATTCAGAAAAGTTGTTACAAGAAACCCGTAGCCGATCAGCCATGACCATCAACGTCATCCGGGCAAATCTCTTCCAGTAGCGACCGCCGTGCTCGCTTCTACCGCAATATGTGAAGCAAGTGTGGAGATTCACCAAAACAAAAAGGCAATCAGCACTTAGACACTAGGCAAAAAGTGCTGAAACGAGCCGGTCTACAACCTGTGGCTCTACAGATGTTTCAAACTACGACACCAATGGTTCTTCACAACTAATTCATGGTCAAACTGGAGTTCTATGTGATATTTCTGCATTTTGAAAGCTGCACACACAACAACAAAAAAGTTCAGCCGATTTTATGCCCTTCAAATGCAGAATTATCACACTTCGGCGGGGGTCACGTAGTTCAATCCCCTGGAAAACCAACTGTCCCAACCCCACCCCCTTTCCACAGTGCTGGCAGGAATTCTTAGAAATCGAGGGGTTTCACCCCTTTGACCAATCCTTTTCCTCCACCGCCGCCTCCGCTCGAGGGCGTCCTCCTCAATCCCCCACCATGGACACACAAACATGCAAACACACTCACATTTACCTTCTCGTCTGCCCGCTCCCCGCTAAAAACATTCCCCCTCCTCCCCCAGACAGATAGACAGACAAGCAGATAGACACACAGAAACAAACACTTACCTGGGATGCCTGCGACTTCCATCTTCCGTCCCACTGCACCTGTCAGCCCTTGCACGCACTTGTGGGTGTTGCGGGCATGACCGTTCGAGTTAGAAGGACTGTTCGGAACTGTCTTTCTAAATCAATCGTTATTGTTTTCGTTTATATGAAAAAGAGATTTTCACTTAGTACACAAAATGGTACATAAATCGGCCTGTGCGCTAATGAAAAAGTGTTTCACTGTACGTTTAAGCACTCTTACGCAGCAAAACACCTCCTGTTGGGTCGGAGTCTATGTCCGGATTCAAGACAACTGTACCTCTTAGTAGAGGACTGCACTACTGTTAAAAGATGCCAGCCAAATGCTGGCTAACCACTCTCTGTTCAGCGCCCCGCTGCTCTTAAGCTAGATCAGCGATTTTAAACAATAAAATAAAATAATAAAATACTGGAAGAATTGGTCCCATGAGCCAGTTGCAATTCAATAAGTTTCTGGACATTTCTACTGCATTAACTCAAGCTACAGACAGGTGGACATTAGTTGAATGTATCTTTGACATATCTAACAACTGTGCATGCAATTTGCATGTGACTGCATGTTGGTCAGTATGCATATGTTCTGCATGTAAAGTATAGCAGAGCCCTCAACTGTAGACAATTGACATTGGGGCTGATAAACTAATTTTGAATAGACCTTTACCCCTTTAACACTGTGTGCTACAGAATATGGCTCTCGTGAAGGATTTGGATCAGCTGTCAAAAAGCTATCCTCTCTGCGCGGGAACACTCTGTATTGCATGACCAGTGTAATGTTTCAAACTAGTCATCACTGCTAGTAATTGAACAGTTGCCTACCCTCAAATTGATATTTTCATACAATATAATGCACGTTTATTTTCATGTTTGTTCAGGCTACGGTCGCGAAAGAACCATTCACCACACAGTGCTTCGACGCTAAAACAATAACAATCAAGCAGTAAGCACTGCAATAATATCAAATAACATAAGAGACAGTTTGATTACTAAGTATGGGGGGTTGTTAAAAAGAATTGTGAATAGCCCTTTTTAAAGGCATATTTGGTAGGTAACATTGGCTCAAACTAGTGCAGTGACTCAAATTGGTTCCATGTGTTAATATCCCTGCAAAAATATCGTGATACAAACATATCGCCATATTTTTGCGGCAATATTGAGCTACGGACCCTGCGGGGGACTCCCCTGCATCCCCTGCATTATTTTTAAATGTGCGGGGTACACCCCCACAACCCCCGCTCCCACAAATTAGCCCCCCCAGAAATATCACCTATGGCGAGACAAAGGACCATATGCACGTCAATATTTTTGGTGGGGATAATATGTAGGGATACCATCAAACTGGGCACTTTTGGAGAAAAATCTCATCCACTTTGACCATAAAAAACGGACACCCCCTAGAACATTAGGTCGGCCCTTGAGCATTGCTCTATTGTCCTACTGGCCAGTCCAAGCATGGTGGCAGTTCAAAATATCTGGCGAGGCAAAGGTTGCAGCTCTCTGTCATTGGCCATACAGGGCTGTAGGGCTGATGTCACGCTGCGAGGGTGGTCGCCAGGGGTTAATAGTACTCACTTCTGTTTTCTTAACCTCGCAATAAACTAAGTCCCCTCAGAGGCCTCCAACAGGAGTGCAGCCATCATAGCCACAAAGCCGAGATATTGTTGGAGCCAGAATGATCCCTGGGGGTTGCCCCCTCTCAGCATTTCATATTCTGACTTTTTCATTCTCGCCTCTATTAAATAAGTCCTGCATTTACATAAAGTCTGGACATCCTTTTTTTTTTAGAGAATCAAAGAGTTTATTCTAAGCCCCTGCCACATTATTTTTAGTTTTTATCACTTCAGGAAAATACCTTCTCGGGTTTCTGGACAGCCATTATTTTATGTCTTAACGGTTGTTTGTTTAAACGTGCCGCCCCATGGCTTCTGAAGCGAAGCTTTGTGCTGGCTGAGCTGCACAATGATGGCGCCTGGGCCCTGTAAGAGGCCCTTGTTCTCGCTTCACGGCAACGATCGGTGCCCGATATCGGCCGCAGCTCTGGCGCAAGGCCCGAAGGATGACAACGTTGCCCGCACTTTGATTTGCTACAGTTGGATCATATAGCTCTCAACTCACACGCTTTTGGCGGGTGTCACCCGCCTTGTAAACAGCTGACTCACCCGACAAACAAGCCACCTTCACGCCCATTCGTTTCAATGGGCCTCTCACCCGCCAAAAATAAAATCGGGTGTTTTCACCCGCCTTTGCAACATAAATGGTTGAGAGCTCTGGGATCACGTGAGGAAGCAGGACCAGGAAGCGGAAGTATTTCTGAGTGAAGGAACAGGAGTTCTGGAGTGGAGAGGAAGGAGTTCAGAAGTTCAAAGTAGACAAGTGCTAAGGTCAAGACTTCGTGTATCTGGAGGTTTTGCCTCCCTCCAACTCCAACACCTCCTGAAACCCCCATAAAAAAACAAGATTTTCGAGGATTCCATTTTCGGAAAAATGTTCTCAACTTAAACAAAAAGAAAGAACCAAAAAAATGGAACTACACCAGTTTCATTCACAGGCTTTCAGACACGTGAACGTTGGGGAAACGTTATCTATCTGAGAGTTATCAAAATATAGCTAAATACATATGTCCTCGTGCATAATTAGCTGCACACATGCATTTGACAACATTTCCTACATTGCCCGTCTTCTGCAATCCCATATCTGCCCTGTTGATGAAAGTTGTTGAGGATGTGGAGATGGACCACCAGACTCTATGTTAATGTTAATGTTAATGGACATTTGTACCGCGCACTATCACCACCGAAGTGGTCCCCTGGCGCTCTGGCGGCGCTGAAAAAGGGGAGGAGAGGGGGTGGGTTAGTGCAAATAAGCTGGAAAAGTGCAAGAGAGCAGTGATGTGCTGTTGACAGCCTCAGCCCGGTGGGTCCGTTGGCTGGGCTTGGGGCGTTTTGTGGTCCGTAGTCGTCGTGTGCTGTTGTGCAAGTCTATGGGCCTCATTACGACCCTGGCGGAAAGTGACTGACCGGACCGCAACAGCGTAAATAGCGTTTCCGCCATTGCACGAAGGAGCAAAGTGCGGCTAATCACGACCCATCGGGCACGAGCATTACGCCATGGCGGAATCCGAAAGGCTGCGATGGCGGAAATGACCCCAAAACGGCCCTTACTGCCGCCGTACGCTGCACCAGGTGCAATACCGCCACCCATCTTAGCGGTCACCGTAATGAGCGGTCACCGTAACGAGCGGGCACCGCAAATTACGGCCACCGTAAATATACGGAAACGGAAGTAAAAGCATGTGGCCGGAACGGGAAACAGCACGCCGCACAACTATAAAAACCGAATCCCAACACAACCATTAAAAATCCGACCCTGACACACATCCCAACCCGTTAGCAACCCCAGTTAAAAAAATAAATATGGGAAAGGTAGCCAAGAAAGCGTGTGACCGCAAGCGGCAGGTACACTTCTCCCGAGAGGAACTGACCGTGCTCACCGAGACCCTCCAGGAAAATGCCGCCGTCGTCTTCTCCAGTCAAATGACCAGGACGGCCCTTGCCAACAAGAAGGCCATATGGGCCCTGGTGGCACAGCGCGTAAGTGCGGTGGGGACAACACCCCGCACGCCACAGCAATGTCGCAAGCGGTGGGACGACCTGCGGATCCGCGTACGCAGCATACTTTCTGCGAACAGGAACATCGCCACAGCTACCGGGGGGGGTTCAGAGTCGCCCATCAAGTTGACCCCCTGGGAGGATATCTGCGCCTCCACCATAGGAATGGAGAGCATAGAGGGAGTCGGAGGGATGGAGAAAGGAGTGCCGACATCCGGAGAATCAGGTAGGTTGGCCAAGAGAAACAATGCGAAATCCACAAACCACGAACATGTGCAGTACCATGTGACCCCATAGTGCAATACATACTTTGCCCTGACAGCGCCCTCTAAAAGTCAGAATGAATAAACAAATCAATCAAGATGCCATAAACAACCCCTACATGTGCAGCATGCACCCCCTAACTGCAGGCAGCCAAATGAATGCATCCTCAATCCACACGAAAATGAGACCACCTCCAAGGCCCAGTCCCAAATCAGCCTCATGTACCACCCCAATGCATTTGATACGTTGCCATTCCAAATCCGACAGACCCATAACTAACGCTCGCCCCTCTTTACTCCACCACAGGGTCCGATACCAACGACGAGCTGCAGGACACCCCTACCAGCACGCCTGCAAAGAGGGCCAGGACCAACGTCCCAAGAGCCTCCACCTCAGGTGCAAGGATCAAGACACGGCAGCAGCAGGAATCAAGTGGCAGCACACTGGAGGGGACTGCAACAGGCACCCCAGCAGCCAGCAAGTCCACAACCCCAGCACCACAGGTCCCCCCAAAGAACGTATCTGATGGCACTGCCTCTGGTGGTAGCAGCACCATAGGTGACACAGCTGTCATGCCAGCATGCTCCGACACGGAAAACAGTGCTGGCGACGTAGGTACCATCCATGACCTTTCCCAATCCCCCTGCATGTTCCATCCCCTACACCATGACGAAACCACGCAGGGGCACCCTGAAGACGACGACTGGCCAACCCCCACAAGTCCTGTGCCAAGGCAACATGTGTTGAGCAGCCCCCCTGTCACACCACCGCAAATGTCCATGGCCCAGCAGAGGCAACAGTCCCTCGACCTGCTGATCGAGCAACAGCAGGAAGTGTCCACGCTACTCAAGGACCATGCAAATGAATGCGGGGGTTCCAGGGCAGCCATGGAAACATCCACCGAGACACTCAGGGCACAAATAGAGAAAAGTAGTGAGAGCCTCAGGGGAGAAATGGAGAGAAGCACCGAGAGCCTGAGAGCACAAATGGAGAAAAGCACCGAGAGCCTGAGAGCACAAATGGAGAAAAGCACCGAGAGCCTGAGGGGGGAACTGCATGCGACGTCCAAAGACGTTTGTGCTGAACTTGCTGCTGTGCGCCGTGTGCTCTCGGAGCTCTCACAAACCCTCAGAGACATGCATGGACGCGAGCAGGCAGAGACATCATCCGTGGCAAGTTCCGTCCAGGGCAGCCCCCAACGCAGATCTGGCAGGAACCTGCGCTCCACGGGCAGGGGTGCCCCTGATACCCGTAGAGGGGGCTTGCAATAGCGTCCAACCACGGACAGCATGCATATTTGGACACTGGTGTTGGGGGGGGAGGTAGTAGGGTGGAGGGGGTGTGTTGGGCTTCACTGGGTGGCGGGTCCATAGGGTGTATAAATCAAATCACATTAACAATACAGCATCTCATAATCATCCAATGACATGTGTGGACATTGATATTTGCGTACGAGGCCTTCATAGGCGTACAGTCCACAATGTGCCTGTACTACACACACACAGTGCCACAGGTCCCCTTTCCGTGTAATAGGCACCATGCGTGGTTGCTAGAAGCATGCATCTATGATGCTCTGTCGGATTGCACGTGCATCCTGTGCCTCATGGACTCCTTGAGGTGCCTCCACATCCCCACCCTCATCATCATCATCATCTTCAGGTGCATGCAGTACAGCGTCAGGGGGCATGGGCACATTCCTACGTATGCACATGTTGTGCAGCATGACACATGCCATGACCATCTTAGAAACCTTCTCATGGCTGTACATGAGTGCCCCGCCAGACCTGCTGAGGCTGCGGAAACGAGCCTTCAGTAGGCCGAATGCCTGTTCAATGACCACACGGGTACGTGAGTGGGCATGGTTGTAGTCCTCCTCATGCTCGTTCTGTGGGTTCCGGATTGGTGTAAGGAGCCATCTCTTCAGTGGATACCCGGCATCACCTGTATGAGACGAATAAAGGGTGTCAGTGGAATGATAGTGCTAAGTAGCCCCCCCCCCCCTCCTGCAAGGTCATTGACGCATCAAATGGGCCACGATGTCATGCATGGAATGAGACTCACCGAGTAGCCAGGATCTGTGCCCTGCGTGTCGCTCCATGTAGCGTGGTATTCTTGTGTTCCTCAGGACCATAGAATCATGGGTAGATCCTGGAAATCTGGCACAACAATGCGTAAATATCTTGTTGGAGTCACACACCATTTGCACATTGATTGAATGAAATTGTTTCCGGTTGCGGTACTGGACCTCCATGGCATGTGGGACAACCAATTCAACATGGGTGCAGTCGATGGCACCAATGCAACCCGGGATGCCGCCAAGTGCATGGAATCCCACTTTTGCGTTGGTAATCTCCTGGTACGTGCGTGGTAGTGTGATGTGGTCGTCGGCGTGCTTCAGGAGGGCATCGTGCACTTGGAAGAGTGTCCGTGAGAACAGTGGCTGTGAAATGCCATGCAACTGTCCCACTGTGTGCTGGTAGGTGCCTGTGGCCAGGAAGTGGAGTGCAGACACCACCTTCAGTAGGGGTGGGATGGCGGTTGGGCTATCTATCATGCTCACGAGGTCAGCATGTGTCATGTCCACAATGGCGATTATGGTGTCCCGGTCCAAACGGTAGAGGGTGTGGATCTGCTCAGCAGTGAGGTTGAACGGATCGGCTCGGAGGCGTGGGATTGCGGGCCGCCTGCGTGGTGGTAGTGGCAGTGCTTGTGGGCCTTGCTGACCCTGCCTTGCCCTCCTCCTCCTCCTTCTCCTCCGTCTCCCCTGTGCGCCCGGTTGTTGTACCTGTTGTTGTTCGTCGTCTTCTTGTAGTTGTAGCACTTGCAGTGCTATCTGGTCCCCCAGGCCCAACATCGCTAGTCCTGCCGGTAGCATTTTGGAGTGGGAGTGGTTGTGGGAGGGGTTTGGGTCTGCTATATATGTGCTGTCGGCCTGTATGGCCTCCACCTGTGCTGATTGAATGATTCTGTGGCAGATGCTATCCCTTCTGGCCGAGCACGTCCCGCACGTAAGGCTGCATTTGGCCGCATGGCATCTTGGGATTGGAATCATGTATCAAATCCCGATGGCAGTGTGATGTACTTTGACTGATTTTCATGGTATGCTCCCATTGTTACACATGCTATGATTGCAGCCGCTTACATACCTGTGAAGAGTCAGTGGTATGTAGGGCTCGATCGATGGCCGACCCTCATGCAGCACAGTAACGTACTTCACCGACGGGCGTGGCGTCCCATTTGTGATTGCAGCCAGTTAGCATCATGACACACAGCCGCACTACATTGATGTAATTGTGAATGCAAGCGTTCACAGAAGCCTTTTCGACGTAATGTTGCAAGTGAGGAATTCGAAGGCCAGCATTTTTGGTTTTGAAGTAGCGGCGAGGATACGCCCACAGGTCTGGCTGGAAATGTAACGTTCTATTGTAGAATGTCCTTGGGACATGGCCCATAACGAGCAGGCAATGAATGATATGAATTGAATGGGATGCGCAATAGCGTAGTGGACGATAAGGCAGGACGTTCCCAAATCCATCTTGCTTCACAACACTACAGATCCGGCCAGGGGCACAGTGGTTTTTGCGGACTGCATTACGCACAGACGCGATGGAAGTTTCACATATAATGTGAGTGAATATTCATGCGTTTTCATTGCGGGATGAGGGAATGATGAATGGATGCATGGACTGATGATTCCGTTTAGGGTCTGCCATGTACATGGGTTTTTTGAATCACTCCCCTTCCCCTGCGCTATGTGATGCAAGGCTGCCATAGTGGGACATACGTCTATCTGCCCTTGTCGGATCCTCCCTGTCTCGACGCGCCTTCATACACTTGTGTCTAGGCACGTTACTAATCCCATGTCATGGGTTCTATCTTGACGGACGCATGCACAGTAACCGACGTTGCCAATGGTGTATTTAGCTCGATTGATTTCGTTATGATTCGATACTGATTTAGGGGTGTGTATATTCCTTTGGAGTGGGCTAGCATGCATATGGGTGTGGATTTGGTGTGTTGAATGAAGATTGTAATGCATCATGAGTCCCGTAATGCAATCGGTTAATTTGTGTTTCTTTTGGGTGACAGGTATCTCCTGCCCTATTGCAGATGCCATCTCTACGCCACTCCTCCAGATGGTTTTTACTCTCGACTCCTGC